>NC_031991.1:60543109-60582347 GCF_001879085.1 Nicotiana attenuata
GGAGAAAGCTTGGTAGGCATCGCCTCGGAATGGTATATGGACCAAGATGTCTCACGATGGTACATTTGGGATGACCTTGCCAGAGATTTTGTGAGACAGTTTCAATACAACATCGACATTGCGCCGGACAGGAACTCTTTGGCGAATTTGAAGAAGAAGCCGTCAGAAAGTTTCAGGGAATATGCTATTAAGTGGCGTGAGAAAGCGTCGAGGGTGAAACCACCAATGGACGAAGTGGAAATGGTCACTGTATTTGTCTAGGCACAGGAAGCGGACTATTTTCAGAACATGATGTCAGCCATGGGCAAACCTTTTGCAGAGGCGATTAAGATTGGTGAAATGGTGGAGAATGGTCTGAAGACAGGAAGAATCTTGAGTCAATCGGCCATTAGGGCAACCTCCCAAGCCATCCAAGGCGGGTCTGGAGGAATGGCCAAAGGTAATAAGAAAGAAGAAACAGTTATGGCAGCATCAGGGGCAAGAAGATACCGTGCTCCTAGACCTGTGTTTTCCGAAAGAACCCCTCAACATTACGCCCCTCATCATGACGTGGCTTTTGCTCCTCAACCGTATGCGGTCATGAATGCTCAACCTTTTGCTCGGCCGCAGCCACATGCCAATAGAAACCAAGCTCCATTTCAAAGAAACCAACCTCCTCACCAAAACCACTATAACCCCCGTCCTCCACAAAATAACTTCCGTCCTCGTGAACCACCCAGGAGACCAAACTCTACCCCAATTGGTGAATCTTACTCCAGTCTATTCCCGAAACTTGTCCAAATAGGTCTACTGCAGCCAGTTCCTCAGAACAGACAAAACCCGTCATCGCCTGCCTACAGAGCTGGTGTCAGGTGTGCATACCATTCAGGGGCAGATGGCCATCATACAAATGACTGTTGGACTCTGAAACAAGTGGTGGAGAACTTAATAGAGCAAGGGAAAATTGTGTTGAGGGATGAGGATGTCCCAAATGTGATCAATAATCCGCTGCCCGCTCACAACAACGGGCCAGTAATCGGGTTGATCTGTGAGGACAGAAAAATCGATCCAGCCTTAAAAGCTATAATTGCTATTGCCGATGCAGAAAGAAAGCCCGAGGTGGCCCCGAAGCAAGAGAAAGGGTAAAAGAAGAGCAAAATCACCAAGACAGAACCAGAAAAGAAAGCTGATTTGAAAAAAGGGACACAAATGTACGTACCCAAGCAAGCCTATGTGGTGCGGGAGACAATCAAACCACCTCGGCTGAGTGAGCCAGTGGTTATTGGACGCGTACCACAGAAGCCTATGACGAACCCTGCCGCGGTACCTGGGAATTATCATCAGACAGTGGTTACATACAAGGGTAAAGAGATCTTGGGTGAGTTGCTAAAAAACCCCCTTGTTGAGAAATATTCAAATGAAGAGGAGGTAAACAATGCCGCCAGAAGGCGTTTCCCGCCTAAGAAGCCTGTGAGTGCTGAGGAAGCAGAAGTGTTCTTCCAAAAAATGAAAATGGCTGATTATGAGGTGGTACATTTGTATGAAACTTTTGTCAAGCCTAAATACGGTAAAGAGGAAGATGATGAGGTTTTCATGGCTGAAGAAA
The DNA here is from genome assembly GCF_001879085.1 of Nicotiana attenuata. Taxonomy (NCBI): domain Eukaryota; kingdom Viridiplantae; phylum Streptophyta; class Magnoliopsida; order Solanales; family Solanaceae; genus Nicotiana; species Nicotiana attenuata. The sequence goes on from NC_031991.1 coordinate 60,544,695, forward strand.
GTGAGGAAATATGTGGGGCAATGAGGAAAATGCTCTACGAAACCCACATGGTCCAGCCGGGAGAAGGGACTAGCACCGCTGAGGTGCTCTACATGGGACCAGATGCTAAACTCCAAAATTGGAAGGCTACGCCATTCCCGATCAGGCGGGAGTCCCGGTAGACCTGTCCTGCTACTTTTTCTGCATCTCGAGTTATTCCAGGGTGTAACTCGGATGTTTCCTGTAGTTTTCTTGTCTTTAAATTCCCGAATGTGAACCCTGTTATCTTCAAAATTCCAAAAAAAATGAAATCAAAACTTCTTCGTTCATTTTTCTTTCTGATTTTGCTATTTTTCTCCTTCATTTTCTTCTCTTTAGTTCTAATAATGCAGCTTTAAATAACATGACATGCTTGCGGACTTCATGCCTAGACCCCAAAACGCTGTCAGATTTCGAAATCATGAATCAAGAGTCGAAATGCAAAGAAGGTGACCTTGAGGAAATAAAACAAAGAATTGGAACAATTGAAGGAAAATTGGTTCGCGGTTTGGAAAGGTCCATACATTACAACAAAAGAGTGTGCTGTACTCAGGGCACATCCGGGCAGTTGTACCAACAAAGAATGACCCACGCTTACAACAAGAAGGTGCCTCCCAGGAATTTTGAAGTGGGACAACTCGTGTTAAGACGCATTCTCCCTCATCACCAGGAAGCAAAAGGAAAATTCGCTCCTAATTGGAAGGGTCCATACATCATCCGGAAAATATTGCCGAAAGGAGCATTGTATTTGGAAGATATCAAAATGACCCTGAAACAGCAGTCAATGCAGATGCAGTAAAAGGTACTATATCTAGGCTCTCTGCGGTGTTGGTTTTTGTGCAATTGAGATGACGAAGGCTTTCCTTCTCGCTATCCAAACACTATCAACCCTTCGTAAACCCTTTGAGCCGGTTACGCTTCTTTGGCTACCCTCTTTGGAACCCGAAAGTACAAAAGAAAAAGAAAGAAAAAAAAAGAAAAAAAAAGAGAAAAAAAAAGAAGAAGAAAAGAAAATATGATGAAAAGAAGAAAAGAAAAAATATGATGAAAAGAAAAAGAAAAAGAAAACAAAAACAAAAACAACAAAACCAAATGTTTTGCCTGAACTACGTTTGACTTGATTCCGAAAGGATACGTAGGCAGTCTCTCCCTGAGGTTCAGTCACACCAAAACAAAAATCCCAATTTCCCCCAAAAATTGAAACTGGGGCAGATGATATGATGGTTCGGCTATGAATCCGCCGAAACGGTTCCAAAGTTGTAGTTCCTCCCAAATCCTTTTTACCCAAAGACCTTGTTCAAGTCCTTCCGATCAAGCAAAGGCAAGGAAATGAAAAACGTCATTGTTGGGATCTGATATAATTCAAATTGAGAGAAATAAAATGAGAGAGTCTTATAGGTGAAAACCTCCGGGCACCATAAGGCGATGGTGAGTAGAGAAAATGAAAATGAGAGAGTCTGCTTAGTGAAAACTCGCAAAGAGCACTGTCGGGTGACGGTGAGAAGAGAAATAAGAGAGGTCGATTGGCGAAAACCCGCAAAGGGCGCTGTCGGCCGAAAAGAAGACATCTCACCACTAAAAGAGTCCTGGCATGGTTCCCGGGTTTTGAAATGCAGATCAATGGGTTCACGAGAAGCTGGAAAGTTTGTATAGGTCGGGCGTCCAGTCCAAGAAGCATGTCATGTTCATTGGAAGCCAGCATGCACCCCAGATAAGTCCTTCTTTTCCCCTGAAAGGGACGCTTCTCTTTAAACTCATATGCTTGCCTTTTGCATACTTTTCTTTGAATCCCTTTCGGTTTAATTCTGATTCCGTAACTATTACAAAGAAAATGTGGCAGGACCGGCTTCACAGGGCTCCGCCTGGTCAGAGTCGAAGAAAATGCCCAGCCTCAGCGAGTGCGTCAGGCCAATCCCGACTGACCATAGTGGTTGATGCTTTCGAAGCAAAGACATTGGAAAAGAAAGAAAGTCAAAGGCAAAGGTCCCAAGGGCAGAATAAAGTGAAAAGGTCAGAGCCCACACGGGCGGGTCATAATGAAATCCTGAGAGTTGAACCCGGTCGGTTTGAAAAGAGATTCACCCTCAAGGCCAACAAGCAGCAAAGTTCTCAACGGTTTGAAAAGAGATTCACCCACAAAACCATCCACCGTTTCAAACTAATAAATTGTTCTTTGGTGAAAACAGGTTCCATTCAAAGCCATGCAAGAAGCAGGTGCGGCCCAAAAGAAATGAAATGCGTAAGCGCTGAAACAGCTTTGCAGTAGGAAAGCGACCAAAAGGAAGTTTCCCAAAACTCTGTCATGCGTGTTGCTAAATAAAAAGGAAAATGTAAAAAGAAGAAGAAAAGAAGAAGAAAAAGAAGAAGAAGAAAAGAAATGAAAATGAAAACCCCAAAAGAAAACAAATCATGGTAGCAAGGAGCTTTTCTTTCCAAATCCCGACCGAAAAACCGAGGATCTCCCGGCCAAAAAACCGAGGAGCCTTTTCTTTCCAAATTCCGGCCAAAAAACCGAGAAACCTTTTCTTTCCACATCCCGGCCAAAAAATCGAGGAGCTTTTTCTTTCCAAATCCCGGCCAAAAAACCGAGGATCTCCCGGCCAAAAAACCGAGGAGCTTTTTCTTTTCAAATCCCGGCCAAAAAACCGAGGATCTCCCGGCCAAAAACTGAGAAGCTTTTTCTTTCCAAATCCCGGCCAAAAAACCGAGGATCTCCCGGCTACAAAACCGAGGATCTCCCTGGCAAAACTCAAGNCATTGACTTGAAACAAAAATTGCTTAAAGTGAATTGGAAGTGTGTCGGTTGGCCTTGTCTTTACGAGAGGCGCCATCACGACCGGGTTTGGGTTTAGGGTCGTGACACTTAGTCGATGGGTGGTTATTTCCGGCGGGATCCCTGTCATATCTAAATGGGACTATTAATAAGGAATTGAATGAATTTTCTCCTTAGTTCGGGAGTTAATCCCGTTCCCAGGTATACCTTCCGATCTGGGAGATACTCGATCAAAACGGCTTGTTGCAGCTCTGCTTCCGATTCTTCGGGGGCAATGAAGCTTCGGGGGGTGAGGAAGTCTTCTTCATCGTTCTCGGGGGTCTGTTTGTCCGCCGGCTCCTCCGAGCTTCGAGATGGTTGATGCCTCCTCATGAACCGCAAACATCTCCTTCGCCGAATGTTGTTCTCCATATACCGTTTTTATACCGTCTTTTGTTAAAAACTTTATCTTCTTATGAAGAGTTGACGGTACCGCCCTCATGTTGTGTATCCATGGCCTTCCAAGTAATGCATTGTATCTCATGTCACCTTAGATGACATAAAATTTTGTGTTTCGAACTGTATCGGACACGTTGATCGGGAGGGTGATCTCCCCCTTCGTTGTTTCCCTGGCCATGTTGAAGCCGTTGAGGACTCGGGAGGTAGGCATGATTTAATCGAGCAATTCGAGCTGCTCTACCACCTTCGACCTGATTATCTCGAAGTCCTCTGACTGAAGGCAAGGACGTCATCGGGCATGCGGCCCCGGATTCGTCCTTCCATTGCGGTGGAAACCTTTGCGTGCTTCCTGTCGGTTCTCTTGGCGTAAACTCATGTCGGTGTGTGAGCTTATGTCGGCGTGTTGGACGTTGCGCGAGACTGGAAAATAAGGTAAGAACTCGAAAGCAGTACGTTTAAGCAAACCGAGTGGCTTGGAATCGGGGCCTCGAGCCAGGTTATACTGGGCCTCGAGGTCGAGCTCGATCCTAAACTATGGATAGCCGATGAAGGATAAATGCAAGCAATAGAATCATAGTGAATATCTCTTTTAAAGAGATTATAGTCATTGCTGTGGCGTACAATAGGTACGTGACCAATGACCATTCATGCCAAAATAATGACATTATTTTCTTATTTCATCTCAAACCTCCTTCTAAAGGTGAGTGTGGTATATTCACTACCAGTAGTACGTTCATATTCCTCCAAGAATGAATATGTATTCATAATGATTATCACATTGTTTCCATATTCACTTCATTGTTCTCGTTACCACAATGATTACGATTATCATTTCATCAATTACCACGTCCACATCATTCCATACCCCCACAATTGGTGGTCATAATCAGGGACAACCAATCACAGCCTCAAGGTCCTCGGTAAGCATTCTTCGTGCTACGTGTTATGGAATAATATGAAATAAAGTAAAATAAAAAAAATTTAGAGAGTGATAATACTAGAAAGTAATTAGTCGTGGTGGCTAATTAACCAATCTTAGTGACCAAGTAACTACACTAATTTATGAACTCCCAACTTCATTTGCGTCAAATACACACGAGACTCTAACCAATCGAGCAGAGGGCAGTTACTTTAATTTGGTATATGCACATGGTTCTCAACATAAATTCTCTATTCTGGATTTACTTTTATTCTATACTTTGATTTTAAATACAAGTAAAGACAATAAATTTTGATTATAACTCTAATAGAGTTTGTGAGAAATTATAACCACCCGAAGTGGTAAAATTTCTATGGCTTGTCATGATCAAATTCATGTATGATTATGGGCACAAGAAGTGAAAACCCATCATACTGAATTTGATTCATTCTCATTCCCTTAAGAGAATGTGATAGCAATATGTGATAAGTCTGAAAGAAGACAAAATTATCACTGTTAAGGTAATAATGGATGTGGACGTAGTAATAGACGAAATTGTAATCGTCATCATTGTGGTAATGAGAACGATAAGGATTCTCAAAATAATCTTCACTCTGTGAAAGTAATATTTATCATCAATTTGACATGAGATTTTGTAAATAAATAGATGATTATGGTCCATTCATAATGTGAATGTGACAACATGTGATTTATTAATACATATTCATTCTTGAAAGAATATGAACATGCTAGTGGTAGTGAATATACCACACTCACCTCTAGAAGGGGGTTTGAGATGATATAAGAATGGTCATTGGTCATGTACCTATCGTACGCCAAAATATTTTGGTAATGTGATTATTAAAGGATAACGGTAATGCATAAAACAGATCTTGCATATAATTTTGACCATGGTCATAATGGTATAACTTTCTCTTTAAAAGAGATATTCACCATATGGATTTGATGAATATGTGGTAGCACCAAATTAATTGAGAGCTCTGGAAGAGCCAATTATCATTATTTTGGAGGAATAAAATTAACAATCAATAAGGCATTGTGTTGTAGTAAGTCTCAAAGAAACGTATTGAGTTTCTAAAGAATTCACGAAAGCGGTTGGTTATATTGAGACTATAAATAAAGGAAAGATTTAATCTTCTATTACTACAACTTGTAGTGGGGTAATATGTATGTGAAAAGCTACTCGCTTTATTTTCCAATTTGTACTACATAAATAAAAGAATGTCACAATAAAGTAGAACTTTATTTCATAATAAACTTGGAGTTTATTGATAATTGCATAAGTCATGGTGTAAACCTAAACTTTATTAATATTGATAATTTATTCAGTTGGCATAATTGATTTAGTGTTATATCGCATTTTCGTATGTTAAAGTTTCGTCTTCAGTTAATAAATGTAGACTCGGGGATGAGATTATCTTGAGGTTATACACATTTATGCTATTTATAACGAGCGATAAGTAAGTGCCGTGAAGGATAAAGGGTAAACGAATCAAAGAAAATGAGTTTCGTTGAAGGTTTGGGATAAAATACGGTCCGAGTTACAATACCCGGCATTTATGGACTAATACCACGATAGTAGGATACCTAAAGTGTATTAAAAGTGAGTAGTATTTTAAGTAAGTTGAGATAATTCTTAATTATATGGGTAATTGGTTGATTATTAATTAATGGGGGATTAATTAGTTAAATAAGACACTAATGGATAATTAAGATTTTGGGATAAGGCCTAAGAAGCCCAAAAACGTGGCAGCACCCCTTAAAATTAAAATGACTTTTAAAGTCTTGCATAGATGTCACATTTTGGAGGATTAAAGTGGCTTAGCCACCACTTGAAGTGGGCCCACACCCATTCAGACACACTTAGAGATTTGTGACCATTTTGCTTCATTTGGTCTCTTAGATTTTCAAGAGATTCAAGTAGAGTTTTCTTTCTATTAGGAAGTCACGTTAGAACATATTGAAGGAATACATAACATTTTCCTATCCTAATACCAAATAACACATGATGGAGCACTTGGTAGGCATTGGATTTATGTTACTGTTGTGAGATTTTACAATTGTAAGGAAATACAATGCAATCTTTCTCAAGAGAATCAGTTCAGGTATGTTAAGGCTATCCCTTCTTTCCTTTTGGCATGATCCATACGACACAAACGAAACAAGCAAATGCACAACTTCCATAAATGACTATATTCGTAGATATACTAGAGATGCTTATATTCTTGATTTCCCATAAGTCTTATTATTCTATCGTCTGTTCATGGATCTAAGAAAATACGTAAGTTGATAAAGTTTATTTCATGATATTAATCAGAGGCATAATCGTCTTATGATACTCCAAAATATTTTATTGACGTACTTCTTATGCATTGCATTCATTTACATTGACCCATGACCTGATAGCGTTATATATAAAGGTTACGACATTATATACGCACCACCACCTGATCAGCTAGTATATGTTTATGATTTTGCCCACAGTGGCCGAGATGATATGATGGGATGCCCTTAGACGCTTGATGATGTTATGTACACCTATACCTATGCACGACACGACATTTACAGCACGTGCATGACATTATAAATGTTTTAGGATTTACAAAGTTATTTAGACTTACAGGCGGAATTTTTTGTTCCATGTTTCATCTATGTCTTTTATGTGCTGATCTTCATGCCTTACATACTTAGTACATTATTCGTATTGATGCCCTATTTTTCGGGGCCTGCATTTTATGCCCGCGGGTGCAGGTAGACAAGCTGACAGTCCCCCTCCTTAGGATCCTTGATCAGCGAGAGTTGGTGTGCTCCATTTGATCCGGAGCTGCTTTTGACCTTGGTACGATATATTTGTATACATATATGGGTATGACGGGGCCCAGTCCCATCCTTGTACAATTGTATATTCTAATAGAGTGTTGTAGACAGTTATGTATAGTTGGATAGTATGTGGCCTTGTCGGCTTCCAGTTTTAGGTATATTGTTGTCTACAGCAGCCTCCGGCTCGCCCCACTGTATTCCGCATGTATATGTACATGTCTTTTGGATAGGTTTTCCTCACGTATGTTATTCATGTTTATATCTTAGATACATGCTTAAAGATGTTCGACAGGTAGGACTCGGGAACCCGTCGCGGCCCATCGGTGTGGGTCGTGACATCTAGCCATGTTAATTTAAGTGTGATGTGCAAAAATAAAATAGAATTCACATGGGTAAATATTAAAGAACTAGAAAGTTCTTTACGAATTCTCTTACGTTGCTTGTTCTTATTAACTAATAAACCAATTAAAATTAGGATTGAATCTCATGAATGCTGAAAAATGGAAATATCAAAAGTGAATATGAGCTCATTCACCTGTCATGTATACCACATAAGATGCATCTATGAATGATTACATGTGCGATTATTATTAACTCGCAACCTGGCCGGTGTTTGCGAGGTAACTTGCGCAGTAATCTAATTTCGAGCATAATTTCGATATTTTCTATTCAAGACAGTTTATCTTGATAAGTTGGTTTATATCACAACTGGTTTTGCAAAATAATTTATTGAGTGCCTCCACTTAATAACTAAATTGTTGCCGATGAAAACAAAGTTATCTATATCAGTTTGATATACGCTATATACGAAAGTATATTGTATTCTCCCCTCATAAGTGGTTCAGGGTCAGGAACTAAATAATTCCATCTTATTATTATTGATGTGCAATGTATATTTTCATTAACACCATAATGCTCAAAGATGGGTTCCAAAAATTGAGGAAGAAAGTTAGTTTTTCTAACATGAGGGGGAGACAAGATAAACAGTTGAGAAAAAGTTACGTGGAATGAATTATCATTTCTACATCTAGATCCTAGAATAAAATTATATGAACTTGAAGTTCATAAAAAGATAATTCATTTGCAATATATTGCAAAGCATGCTAGACGCATTTGCCGACCCAAATAAAGCAACTATATTCTCATTGGAAATGCTCCTATTAAGTCCTAGAAGGACAAAGTCTATGGTACGCTTAAAGCGTATAGACAAATTGGTTTCAAATAAACTTCTTGATAAAGAAGATGAGCAAATGATCAAAATGATCATAATAAATGAGGCATGACATAACACTTCATAAAATCTCATGAGAGATCCAGGTACCTTAATATATGAATGAAGAGATCTCTATGTTATGTCTTTATGAAAAAAATATTGGAACCATTATAAAATGTCCGTCGAAGGCATCTATCATAGCGCTAAGTATAGATGAGGACCTCAAGTCTGTCTAATACAGACACAAAAATATTGGTCAAATAGAAGAGACACAATTCAATAGAATTGGTTTCATATGAAAGACATATAGTTTTGGACATGTAGTTCAAACACTTAGAGTATAAAGCCATTGATATGTGCAATCAGTTTTCGATATCTTATCTGTCTAGCATGACATGAAAACTTGATATGCCTCTAATTAAAGTCTATTATATGACTTATATGACTTAACTTATATAACAATCCTTGAAGGATTTAAATCGCTTGAAGCATATACAATTCTTGGTCCTGAAGTATCTTGCTATAACTATAAGCATGATAATGTGATAACGAGGATTTTGAAGGTGCAACATATTCATTGGAGTTAATATGGCTATTTTATTCATCAAATCTCTGCCGACATCAACCTTTAAGAAGCTAGTGCACAAGATTGGAATGCGAAGGCTCAAGGATGTGAATCGATGCTCTCATCAAGGGGAGTTAATACGCGTTATACTCTTTTTTCCTTACAAGGTTTTGTCCCACTGGGTTTTCCTTGCAAGATTTTTAACGAGGCAACCAAAGTGCGTATTTCTAAACATGTGTACTCTTTTCCCTTATCTAGATTTTTTTTCCACTGGGTTTTATTTTAGTTAAGGTTTTAACGAGGCACATTATCTGTTGAATAGACATTCAAGGGGGAGTGTTATAAATAGAGTTTAATTTAAGGTGAATGTCTATATTTTAAAGAGATTTTAGGGATTTTACTTGGTGGCTAAGTCACTTTTTCCCTATAAATAGAGAGGTTCTATTCCATTGTAATTAAATCCAAATCAATTAAAATTCTCTCTCCCTAGTTTTCTATGCAATATTCTTCTCTTCTATTGTTCGTAACAATTTTTATGTAATATTATACTATCAAAAATTAAGGGGGAAAACATAAAGGACAGAGAAAATTAGCTGCAGTAAGATAAGGTGCATAGTCAAGATCCATCTGATCTGTCTGTTAGATAATTTTTTCCCCATCTACTCCTCTCCATTTCTCTTAATTAAATTTAGATAAAAAAACTACTTTTACAAAATTACATTAGATTACTTAATATGATAAATAGAGAATATATAATAACAGTAAAAAATAATAATATATAAGCATTTAATTACTTACTGTATTATTCAAGAAACTAATTTCAAATCCATATTGTTTAATTACTAATAGTAAGAAATAGAAAATATATAAGCATTTAATTACTTACTGTATTATTCAAGAAAATTAACTTAACAAATCCATAGTATTAGATTTAAGTATAGTAATAATTAATAACACTAAGAAGTAGAAAATATATAAGCATTGTAATTACTTACTGTATTATTCAAGAAAACTAATTTAACAAATCCATATTAGATTTAAGTTTAATAACAGTAAGAAATAGAAAATATATAAGCATTTAATTACTTACTGTATATTTTCATAAATATTCTCTTTCCCTGAATCCAAGCTCCACTTGTTTCTCTGCAAAATCCGCCATTCCCTCATTCCTCTATATTTCCACCAAAAAAAGTGATGTGCATTTTTTCTGCTGCAAATCTCTTCCGCCATTTCTGAAAACTCCGTGTCTTTCTCTCTCTCTAAAAACTTTTTTCTCTCTCTACAAGTCCAAATGGATAACCCATCGGAGGATTCCTCGGATTCTCCTCAACAGCAGCCCGAATCTCCTGTAAACGATGACCAACGTGTTTATTTCGTTCCTTACAGGTAAAATCTCACTTCCCCGTTTTGACCCATTCCTCATGCAACTGTTTGTTTATGTATATCAACATAAAAGTAAAAATAAATAAAAATAAAGAATTGAATTCTCGGATTTTGCTTTCTCGAATTGATTTTATGATTTGGTTTGATCCAATTCAGCTAAACCCAAATCTGAACCCATGAGATAACGAGAAAGTTGAAACAAGTTCTAGTTTTTTTTTGGTTTAAATTACTTATATTTTTATTTGTATTACTTGTCATTTAGATTGGTAATTGTATTAGCTTCCCTACATTGGAATGTTGTAGTTTTTTTAATCAAGTCTTATTATCTGGATCAAATCGTGTTGTGAGTTGTTTATTTTTTTTATTAGTTGCCATTTGGATTGGTAATTGTATTAGCTTTTGTGCATTGAACTAGTGTTGGTTTTTAATCGATGTTGTTGGTTTTTGTTTTCTGTTAACTGGTGGATCAAATCATGTTGTGGGTTGTATATTTTTGTTTTGTGAGCTTAAGCATAAGAAAGTATCGGCCTTGGATTTTCAGTTGTGTTTTCTTGATGAAGTAAATAGTTTCACCAATGTCATCAAGAAGATGCAAGTATTACGAAAGATTAGGCCAGAGAGTATCAGCTTCAATACATAGGCCTAGATGGCTAAGGAGCTGATAAAGTCCAGAAAGTTAATAGGGTAAGTTACAATAGATAGTTTTTTCCAACTAAATAAAAGAAAAAGACACCTAGCTATCAGTTGTTAATAATGGAGAAGTAGTATAGCAAAGTGCCGACAAGATCTGAAAGTGGTGGTTATCAGGACCTGTTTAATAACTTAGTCAACCTTAGAAGAAGCTGACAAATTATTCCATCTACAATTTGTCAACCTTAATAGAGGTGCACGCAAGCTGGTTCAGACACCACAGTTATCAATTTTTTTTGTTTAAAAAGATGTTCCATCTCGATAAAATATCAATTGATTATGCATTATGTTGTCAGTTCAAATTTTGTTTCACGCTATTATTATAAAAAAGTGCATATATGTGGAGAAGTGCTCCGCGGGCTAGTGCAGTGGTAGGGGAGAGTGGTAAAAATGACACAAATGACGCTTGCCACTTGCTAGTGGTTGTTAAGAAGAGAGTGAATGTTTGAGTGGGAAGGGCGGGGTAAATAGCCTGGAAATGTTAATTGAAAGAAGTTAAAAGTTACCCTTTGCAGCGTCTTCTCTAGGTAAGAATTTTTGTAAGTGTTTTCCCGAGTAGAGAGTTAAAGTGTTGCACACACATATATTACAGGTGCCACAGGCACGTATATGTTTAGAGTACTATATAAGAAAGCGCGTTTGTGTTCTAGGTGGTGGAAGGAAGCACAGGAGTCAGCACCATCAGATGGGAAGTCAGCGACTTTGTACGCAGCGGCACCAGCTCCATCTTATGGAGGGCCAATGAAAATCATTAACAACATATTTAGCCCAGACGTCGCATTTAACTTGAGGAGAGAGGAAGAATCTTTATCACAGAGTCAGGAGAATGGTGAAGTTGGGGTATCTGGTCGGGACTATGCTTTGGTCCCTGGCGACATTTGGCTGCAGGCACTCAAATGGTCAGTATTTTAGAGCAGTTTCCAATTTGTATTCCTTGAAATGTGTTAGATAAAGCCTCTTCTGACGGAGATTTATACCATAGTTGTTGAGCATTCTAAGGATACCATTTGCATATTTGTGTTTTTCTCGACTTCAATAAAACATTGATTTTTCACTTCTGGTTACAACAACCACTTGCAATTTGTTGTTTGGTTTCTTCTGCTTTTCAGACCACTCACATTTTCATTTCACATGAAAGAGGCCTCAAGCCTTTCGAGGCTTCATTGTTGTTGCTAGTCAGATGGCAATTCCCAGTTATAAATATATATTGTTAAATGCCTTGTTAATGCATATGGAAGCTCGTTTTTTAAAGCATTTTGAGATTTCATTCCAAAAAGACCACTGTTTATTCTTTCAGCTTTTAATTGCTAAGCTCAATCTATTAATTCGCTTCCTTATTTTCTTTGTCTCTTTCGTACTTTTTTTTTTTGTGTGTGGGGGGGGGGGGGGGTATTGGTGTTAACTTATAACTGATTATTTCACTTTCCTTTTTGGTGTTTTTGCACATCTAAGAAAGGGAATTTGTCTTTTGATCCTAGTAACATGTTATTTAGCACGTTAATTTCATACATCTGGCACTATGTAAAAGTTGATCTTTTGATTATAGAGTTCTGATTAGTTTGATTGGAATTGCTCCTTTCCATCCAGGCACAGTAACTCTAAAGCTGCGGCTAAGAATGGAAAAAGCTTTTCAGCTACAGATGAGGATATTGCAGATGTCTATCCTTTACAGCTGAGGCTTTCTGTTTTGCGGGAAACCAGTTCCTTGGGAGTCAGGATAAGCAAAAAGGTTAATAATAACATTGGAATTTCTAGTTTCATCTACAATTCCCGTGAGATTTGTACTGTCATAATATCCATAGAGTGCATAATCACATGTGATTTTTTTGGTACAGACCCTGCCACAATTTGTGAAGCTGACTTTCTTTTCATCAGCTGCTTTGCCATCTTTCATCCTTCACTTTTGTTGTTGCTGTTTATTGTTGAAACTGAAGGATCTTAGATGGACATGTCCGAAATATCAACTTTAAGAACAAGGGTTATGCATGAAGCCCTCTATTCTCATCCTCATATTATTTACTCGGAATGGGCATAGCTGTTAAAGTGCTTCCATTTTTGTTTGATAGTTAAATATTAACAGTACGAGCTATTTATGGTTCTGGGTTCTGCAAATGAGGACAAGTATGTTAGCTGGATACGTATCTTTTTGCTGACATAATGGGATAAATTTTGCATGGTAATATTCGGCTTTACTTGAATTTGTTGATAAGGATATCAATCCTATTGCTATTTATGTAGTTCACTTGAAGCATTTAATACTAGTATTTCCCAATTACAAAATTGCTCATCAGAATTTTTTGACAACAGTGAGAGTTCTAGAGAAGCGAGTCTTTTGAAAATGATAGTAGAAAGAATGCTTCCTTTCTCTAGATTGTCTTTCTAGCAAAGTAAATTAATCTAGAGTTAAATTGTATTGACAGGAATAAACAATATAAGCGGTATTTTCATCCGACACCCTTCCCCTGTTAGTGGAGCAGAAAGAAACTATGTAATTGGGGATCGCTTAGTTTTGAGATAACATATAGTAGACTACGTTGACAGTTTTATTCTTTTAATTTAAAACTAACAAGTTGTCTTATATCTAAAGTATTAGCAGAATCATTTATTCTGCCTCTAATAGCTTGGAAGAACTATATATCATTTGAGGTCTTACTTGCAGAAAGACATCGGAGATGAAGTTAGTTTTTTTATTTTTTATTATTAGATCAGAAATGAAATTAGTTCTAGCTTTTATTATACTCAAGGATGCCCTGACTTCCTCCATCTTTATCTATTTTTGAGAAATTCTCTTTCTTGACTGCCAAATGCCAAGAGGAAATGGTAGCAAGCAGTTTCTTGCAAACCCTGGTCTGAAGAAGTAAAATGGATAGAGTTCTAATTTTCATAAAGCTAATAGGAAATAATTTGATCACTTGTGAAAATAAGCCAAAAGAATGATGCTCATTCGAACAAAGTTCTCTTAGAGTTACTACATATTTCGTTGTGCATACATGATCCTTCAATGCTACTTCATATTTATTATTTACCCGAAAGTTGATGTTAATTTGAGCTCTTTTTTTCTTAACAATGTTATTGCTGACTTGTCCGTTTACTGCCTCACCTTGTGTACATAAAAATGTAGTTTCCAAAATTACCATTCTACTAAGTAACTGGAATAAGTTGTTTGTATTTTCTAACTGTTGCATGTTAAACATTTGCAATATTGCGGTGGACGATGTTTCTTTTTTTTTTTCTTGCAATAATATCCTCACCGATGTTTTTTTTTTCTAACTATCCTCACCGATGCTTTGGAGTCAGTTAAGCTGCTTTATTTCCTTTAGAGTCTAGTTTTACATTTGTCTTCTCACATTTGATTCAGGACAATACAGTTGAATGCTTTAGAAGGGCCTGCAGAATTTTTAGTGTCGACACAGAACCCGTAAGTTTCAATACTGTTGTTAATTAATTGCAAGGGTATCTCTTTCAGGAGATTAATGACATTTTGGTTCTCTGCAGTTACGGATTTGGGATTTATCTGGGCGGACGGCATTGTTTTTTTCAGATGAAAACAATAAGATCCTCAAAGACTCTCAGAAACAGTCAGAGCAAGATGTATGTACTTTCAACTCTGTCATACTTCATGACTAACCAATAAGCAAGTCGACCAATGCTTCTGCGGCATTCACTATTTTTCCTGTCTTTACTAAGGAAATAATTTAGTTATGCTTTTTTCTGATTGTTTTCTAATTAAGTTTTATTAGCAGATTCTTCCATTTCCTTATCTAGTGGTTGTGCCGTAAAAAGATATATAATGATTGAGGTGATGAATATGCTTACTTAACACTTCATCTAGGAATAAAGTGACACAATGACTTCTCTCCATTTGCTATATAAGTGTTGTTTCTCTTGAGCATGGACAATGCTAAGCCCACCAAATTCAGTTTTATGTGACTCTCTTTCATTTTAGGGGTCGTTTTGGAGTTATTGATTTGTAAGCAGTAGATGTGCTCTTTCCTTTTACTTTCAATGACGTACACTCTAAGAAACTTTATCTCTTTTATTACCCTGGGACAAAAGAAACACATAATGAACGGGACTGTCATGTCTAACGACCAGCTTATACACCCATTCGTCTTGGAGAACTGGCGGGTAAATTCAGCTTAGTTATGCTGTTTTTCAGCTGGATCTAAGATTACAAAAAAAGCAACTTTTTTGTTTTTTGTTTTTTTTCCATTTGTGGCAGTTATTACCGGTGTGGTTCATCATTGATTGGTTTTGTATTTTCTTAGGCTGTTTCTATGAAACGAATTGAAAGAGATGCCCAAGTTTTATCTGTTTTATGTTTCATTTTTCCTTGTGGGTTACCATTTAACTGAGCGCATGGTAAACCTTTACTGTTGAAGGCATTTTGCTGGTTATGGGTTGCCTTATAGTTTTATTACTGACTCTTGAATTAACTCTAAGTGTTTATTGGTTCGCACCGCTTGTAAGCAAGAAATGATTTGGACAAACTTCTTATTTTGTCCTCTTATTTTTTTGCTTGCAGATGCTCTTGGAGTTGCAGGTCTATGGGTTATCAGATTCTGTTAAAAATAAAGCGAAAAAAGATGAGATGTCAATGCAATACCCTAATGGTTCTTCTTTTCTGATGAATGGTACTGGCAGTGGTATAACCTCTAATCTCACTCGGAGCAGTTCATCATTTTCTGGAGGTCCATGTGAAGCTGGTACCTTGGGCTTGACTGGATTGCAAAACCTAGGGAACACCTGTTTCATGAACAGTGCTCTTCAGTGCCTTGCACATACGCCAAAGCTTGTGGATTACTTTCTCGGGGACTACAAGAGAGAAATAAATCATGATAACCCATTGGGAATGAATGTAAGCAATCTTGAATTTTTCAAGATCATTATGTGCTGCTTTAGATGTTTTCTCCAGTTCTCTCTGAATAAGTCAATGTTGACATCCCTTAACCTATTCTACATTATATGTGGTTGGAAAAGTACAAGAAAAAGAGAAATTAATTTGATCACTCTCCATGTCCATGTGAGGAATTCTTTATTTACCTCCAATTGTTTTGTTAGCCCGGACAAAAGAAAAAGATATGCTTATCCGTTCCATTCAATTTAGTAGGGGTTGAGAAAATTGACTCGGAGGGTATTCAATATCTCCACCTTTTGTTTCGTACCAAACAAGGGGAATAAACTTTACCTCTTTTACTTTTCCTCCTCCTTCCACCTCATCTCATCCCAATCAAACATTGTGTTCTAATCTGTCTCCTTACATATTTTATTGTCTAAGTTCCTCTTTTTAAATTCTTTCAGGGTGAAATTGCATCTGCTTTTGGTGACCTTTTGAAGAAATTATGGGCTCCTGGAGCGACTCCTGTGGCACCTAGAACATTCAAATTAAAGCTTGCTCATTTTGCTCCTCAATTCAGCGGCTTTAATCAGCATGATTCTCAGGTCCTTTCAGTCCTTCCTGTTTGATTTAGTTCCCCAGTTTTAGGTCACTTATTAACACTCTCTTTTCTGTCCTCTCATTTGGTGGGCATCTTTTGACATCTTATTCTCCTATCTATATCTGCAGGAGCTCCTAGCTTTTCTATTGGATGGACTCCACGAAGATTTGAACCGTGTCAAGAATAAACCTTATGTTGAAGCTAAGGATGGAGATGATCGTCCAGATGAAGAAATTGCTGATGAATACTGGAATAATCATCTGGCTCGTAATGATTCCATCATAGTGGACGTTTGCCAGGTAAATAACATCCGATGGTCTCTTGTATCTCACTAGAAGTAGGAATCATTTGATTTCACCGGCACCCAATGGTCTCTCGTCTCTCACAGGCAAATGTGAATTATTGATCTCATTTCAACATTGGCTTGAAAAAGCAAGAAGAATGAAGTGGCATATTTTTTTTAAATATCTGAACTCTACTGTATTTGTGCTGTGAGAGTTGTTCTAGGATGAGAGAGTAATAATACCCCAACTGTTTGGGGAATTTTAAGCAGTGTTCCTAAAGCTTGCTTCAAATTCCTCAGATATTTTTGTCTAGATTCTCTGCTTTTTTCATCAATAAGATTTCTTTCCTTATTTAAAACAAAATAATAACTGACATAATTTGCTGTTGAGATTCAAAGAATTGTACTTCTAATGCAATTTTCTTTGGTGAACTCTTATACTTCGAATTCAACTCTTACCATAAGTAATGGAAATTAAATTAGTCGTCCTTTTGAAATCAATCCGATGAACAACTTGGTTCAATAATTTGGAATAGTGGGAGTACTATTTGTTAACAACTGACATACTATTTTCCTAGAATGCAGTCCTGAATGAAGAGCTGAATTTTGGATTCAGGTTTATTTTAAAACAAATTACTTTTATTTGTAGTGCTCCCTGTTTTCTCTATATGGTCTCCGCATTTTATCTTTATTGTCTTTTTGAGTTTTACTGAAATTTCCTAAAAGAAGAATATTCCAGCCTTTAACCTCCATAAGAAAGTTAAATTTTTGTTCTTCCATAGTTTACAAGTTTAATTGTATAAAAACTTGAACCTACCTTATCAAAAAAGAAAAAAAAATTATATGAAAAACTTGAACCTTGTGAATGTTTCTGACATTTGTGCAGTCTATAGGATGTGTTTGGAAGTAACTGGTCTTTTTATGCGTTATGTAGTCTATGGCGGTATGTAATTTCTGAATTCCTCTTGACCAATCATCTGTGAGACAAAGCTCTGCAATTCTAAGATAATTTTCGAATACAACCAATTGATGATAGCTTGTCATCTTTTTTAGTTTTTTTATTCTGTGATTTTTTGCGTAAAGTTGACTCTTAGCCATGTCTATCATTAGATGTCGTAAACTTTGAAGTTTCACTTTAGAAACCATGTACATAATACATGTTTCCTAGCAGGTCGTGATTTGTCTATGACTTTTAGGATGATTTAAAGTCTACTTCATCTGACTCCCTTTTTCTGCACATTTATACAAGTTTCTTTTCTAGTCTTGCTTCTCAGAGCTTATCTCTATTGTTGCAGGGTCAATATCGTTCCACATTGGTCTGTCCTGTTTGCAAAAAGGTCTCCATCATGTTTGATCCTTTCATGTATTTGTCACTGCCTCTTCCATCTACATCTATGAGGTCAATGACCGTCACAGTTATAAAAAATGGCAGTGATATTCAGATATCTGACTTTACAATCACTGTTCCCAAGGATGGAAAACTTGAAGATCTTATTCGTGCTTTAAGCACTGCATGCTCTTTGGACGCTGATGAGACCCTTTTGGTGGCTGAGGTAAAGTGCACAATTTCCAGTGATGAGAAATGGTTATGGATTTCAAGTTGTTGCTTTATTGTTTTCCTAAATAGAACTTATTACATACTGTGTATTGGATAGTCAAGTAGAGTCCTTTTTCCTATTTCCAGCTCTTACTCCATTTAATGTTACAGATATACAACAACCGCATTATACGTTATCTTGAGGAGCCAGCCGATTCATTATCCTTAATAAGAGATGGTGACCGACTTGTTGCTTATCAGTTGCACAAGGGTACTGAAGAAGCCCCCTTGGTTGTGTTTACACATCAACAGATTGATGAGTATGTCTTGACTTCATAATTTGGGCATTATCTTTTTTTTGCTTTAAAGTTCATCAAACATTACTAGCCATTACTCAGGTGTGTCTTGCATGCACATCTATGTTTCATAAGTAATAAGTTGGGAAAAAAGTACTCCAAGGGTGGTGCTTCCACATCATCACTCTTAATCATGGCAGGGTTTGGATGTGGGCGTACTTGATGACTACATTGCTTAAAAGAATTGACAAAATATTTTCGCAGACGACATGTGTGGTAATATCTCAGTTTATTAGTTTGCTTTATGGAGATCGGGTGATTAATTCATGATCAACACAACTCCAGTTAGTGTATAGAGTAGGCTGTTGGTTGTCATATACTTCTATCTTGTATAAAGTAAAAATGTGAGGTGGTTTATTTAGTACTGTTGAGCATCCTCAGTCTCAATTCGCTTCACTTGAATACATTACAAATCATCGTTATGCATGGTTCTTCAAGCAACATGTAGTTCAGATGATGTGTGTGATCCTTCTAGATTATTTGGACAATCATGAAACTATTGCTTCTTCCATGCATCTTACTGCTGAAGTTGTATATGATAAGGAATTTCTTGCTGTTTTGTTTGCCGATTATGTTTAGTTTAACTTTTGATCCATTAAGTTGAAAAATTCTCATAGTGGTCCTTGACTCATTAAATGAGATGGCTGATATTTATTTTGGAAAAATATCATTTCCTTCTTGATTTCCTCTTCCATTCTAGCAATCTGATAAAGACTGCATGTGCAGGCATTACATATACGGAAAGCTGACCTCAAATATGAAGACATTTGGCATTCCGCTTGCCGCGCATAGTAGAGTTCTTACAGGATCTGATATCCGTAGTCTTTATCTACAGATACTTACACCATTCTTAGTCCACAATACAGCCCAAGCAGATAATCTTAACTGTGATAGAAGTGCTACTGAAGTATGTACAGATTCAGAAGTCAGCACAGACATGGAACCTGGCAACTCAATAGTAAATGGGATTCCAGAAAGCATTGCTGAAGAAGATACTGCCGAACCTTTAGACATGGAATTTCAATTTTACCTATCAGATGATAAGGCAACCTTTAAAGGCTCCGAGATTGTAATGAATGAGCGATTACAGTCCACAGATATCTCTGGACGGTTAAATATACTTGTAAGTTGGTCACCTAAAATGCTTGAACAGTACAATACAGGCCTTTTCAGCTCACTGCCAGAAGTTTTTAAATCTGGGTTTTTTGCCAAAAGACCACAAGAATCTGTCTCTCTGTATAAATGTCTTGAGGCATTTCTGAAGGAAGAGCCTCTAGGGCCAGAAGATATGTGGTAAGCATGCAACTCCCTCACTCCTGTGATTGTACACCATTCATATGCAAGCTATGTATTATAACATGAATGTTCAGAGATTTCTCGTAATGCTTCCCTTTTTGCTTCTTCTTTGGTTTGTGCTAATATTATAAACCCTCAACTTTTGTAATTACATAATTGTATTTTTCCAATTATACCATTTTATTTCATTTCTGTCAATATTGTCCACTGCGTCGTGATTGCTTATTGTGGATAAACCATTCTTATTAGCCTCCCCTCAACCAAATTGGACCTTGACTTTGCAACATGGCATGAGTAGTATCCTTCCAACTTCTAGTTCAGTTATGTTAAAGAAACAATGACAGCATCTGATGATCTTAAGTAACACCTATTGATTTTCTGCACATTGTGCTTCTGAAATGCTTTATGTGTTGCTCTTTGTTTCTTGTATACTCATAGCAACTACAGACAGTAATTGGGATAATAATATTCAGCTATTTACCTGGGGCCACTCATGGGGGAAAAGACTTCTTTAATGAAATGTTTCTAGTATTCTATCTTATCATCTAATCATTTATTTGTGTCATTCGCTTGGGAAGTATGAATATAATCTGCCTAACTTTCTTTGTCTTATATCCAACATTAGGTATTGCCCTGCATGCAAGCAGCATCGCCAAGCTACTAAAAAGTTGGATCTTTGGAGGCTGCCGGAGATTCTGGTCATCCACCTGAAGAGGTTCTCGTACAACCGGTTTCTGAAGAACAAGTTGGAGACGTATGTTGACTTCCCAACTCATGATCTTGATTTATCCTCATATTTGGCCTACAAGGATGGCAAATCTTCCTATCGGTATATGCTTTATGCAATTAGCAACCATTATGGAAGCATGGGAGGGGGTCACTACACTGCGTTTGTTCATGTAAGTGGTGCTGCAACTTGGATTACCTTGCTTCTTTTTCTTGGTTTTGTTTCTATTCTATGGTAAATAGGATTCTTTTATACCTGATAAAAATGGCATCTTAAGATCAGTACTTGGGGACAAGGGTGGGTGGTCGGCTGTCACTGAAACCTACCTCCAAGAGCAAATATAGAAATTTCCTATTTCGTAGTGAGTGTTCCTTTGATGTATTTTTTAGTTCCAATGCATCATCTGCATCTAAATTAATCACATACTGCACACATGTGCATCTGTTATATATTTAACTTTGGTCATGCATCTTCATTGTTTTTATGTCTACATCATGAAGAATATGCAAGAAAGTCAAATATTCAGGCTTTTACAGTTTTCCCAGTTTAATCCAGATATTCTAACTTTGCTTCTTCTTTTTTTCTGCTAATAATCTAGCAAGGTGCTGATCGGTGGTATGACTTCGATGACAGCCATGTGTATCCCATCAGCCAGGACAAGCTCAAAACCTCGGCTGCCTATGTCCTATTTTATAGACGAGTTGAAGAAATCTAACATTAGATGATAGTTGTTACAGTACTAAACATCAAGGCTTGATTTATCTTTTCTCAAGCCTTACAGGAATAGCATTGATGAGAGCATTCTTTGACCTTCGCATCACCTAGTTTAGTTGTAATTTTGGGTCAAGAAGAATCTAGTGGTGTGGCGATAAGGATTATGTAGCATCCCAGCTAAGAGGGAAAGAAATTAAGGTTTTTACTTACATAGCCGTTTTTTATAGAAGATATTTTCTTTTATTATCCCTAGCAGATCAGAAAATAGCCTGGAACAGAAATTGCTTATGCACTTGCTGTAATTAGAGTTTTGAGGAGAGAAGACAAAACGTTAAGGTGTTTTCTGAGATGAATTAAGGAACATTATTTGATAGAAATTAAATTAATTTCGTTTTTGCAGTTCTGGTGGAAATTTTCACTGTGCATTATACTTTGGTGTTCTAGCTTCCATTTCACCTTTGAAAACAATACTAGTAATGTGAGAAGCAAGCTTCTTGATGGTGAGTTAAGATCCAAGAGGCCTGAGAAACTATTGCTTATATTGCCCTTGGATTGAGTCCTATCTAATGTTCAGTTAGAGTAGGGGGAAAAATGTAAATATGAGTTTATTTTATAACCTTTTATGGAGCTTTTACTTATCCTTTTGAAAAAAATGAAACATTACTATAGGGCATAGTGAAAAACAGGTATAGATACTATTTGGAAAGAGGGAATTGAAAGTATATTATGTAGAGACAAGTGAATATGTATGTTTGTATATAGGTGTACATTATTGTTATTGATGCGATATAAGTAAGGGTATTGGGAATGGGAAAGAAACTGAACCCTAGCTAGACTGGTGGTGCTTGTTGAACGTCATTAAACCTAAATTTATCTTTTATATCTGGTGGGTCTATACTATAATAGGAAACCCCAAAAGGCACTACACAATCTTTATTTTTCCTGACCGTCTTTTAAATAGTTTGAGTGACACCAACAAGAGGAGTTGAATGGGAGTCTTGAACATCACTCGTAGAGGATATATAATCTTAGTTTGTGCAAGTGACTAACAAGAGGAGTTGTAAATGGAAATCGAATCTTCAACGTCATTGGGATTTGGAGACGCAACTAGCGTTATTTTAACAATTCTGAATGAAAAGAGCAAAATAAAGTGGGCAAATGGGAAAAAAGTTCAACAAAGCTGGTAATATAAGCAAGTTTGCTCGCACAAACGCACAACACGGTATGCCTACCGCAAATGCTAGTTAACTCCATATACCTTTGAAATATTTATTTTACCTTGTACACCTATTTTATAAAAACTTATTACCTTTTAAACTTTTAATATCATTATACGCCATTAAATAAATCTCACCTTTTAAAGAACTAAATTATCTCACTCCAACTTAATAAATCCCTTAAAATACTCCATCATCCCACATTTTAAGGAATTGGAATTATACATGTTCACCAAAAAGTCCACCCCACCAGTAATTTCTCTATGAAGTCCTCCATAATCTTTTTCTTCTCTTTTATCTATGTAATCAAAAGAAAAACAAAATAACGTGACAATGTTCTAATTTGGGATATAATATATAAACTAAAATAAAATATTAGAATATGCTTATTCGAACCAATACACCACAATATCCTAATAAAAAATATATTATTCAAATCAAACAACAATGATATTCCAATTTGGAATATTCAAATCAAACATAACACAATGTTCTAATTTGGAATACAATATTCAAATCAAACATACCACAATATTCTAATGTGGAATACAGTATTCAAACAAGATTTTTTCAAATTAAAAAATTGTATAATATTTGGTTTGTATATTGGATTCCAAATTAAAATATTGTTTGAATATTATATTTCAAATTAGAATATTATAGTATGTTCTGTATAATATTGTATTCCAAATTAGAATATTATGGTATACTTAGTTTGAATAATATATTCTAAATTAGAATAATGTGATATGCTTGGTTTAGATAGCATACTTGTCATTAGAATATTGTGATATATTCGATTCGAGTTGTATTTCAAATTAGAATATTGTGGTATGTTCAAAATATATGGGAAGATTTGAAAGTATAGAGTATACAATATCAAAAATGAAGTTCTGATGGAATATTGAAATATGGTTTAATTAGGGGAGATGTGAATCTCAAAATTCATTGAGTACAAGTTTCAATAAATAAGGTTACATTTAAGGGATATTATCCCCTTATGAATAGTGGTTGTTACACACATAAGATACTCTATCAAGATATACGATCTGATTTCTTTATAGGTATGCAATGTAACTTTCATAATTAAGGCATAATGAGTAAAGAGATTTATAAAGGGGTATACGGCGTTAAAACCCTATTATTGTGAATAAAATTTTAAACTAGCTAGCTACTTACAACAGAAGAAGAAAAGAAAAACATTGACTTGAAACAAAGAATACAACACTCTAATTTAAAAAAAAAAAAAAAAAAAAAAAAAAAAAAAAAAAAAAAAAAAAAAAACGCTCTAAAAAGGTATCACATTGAAAAGGAGGAAACAATCTGAAACTGAAACTCCACACTAAAGACGTCTGCAAGAGGGCTGTAAAAGAGCTAGTAATAGATTTAGTATCAACAAGTATTCACAGTTTCACACCTATACAAGGTCTTGTGTGTGTATATATATTTGTATGTGTGTGTGTGCGTATTAAAGAAAACAAGATCAGAAGATTAAATGTTGAGACAGATAAAGCTTCATTCCCTCTTTCCAATTTTTACTAGATTAACGCATCTACACTCTTAGAGGCTAGGGAAGAAATTAAAGGAAGAAGGGNNGGGGGGGGGGAGCAGAAGAAGGAAGAAGTAGAGAAAAAAAAATCACAAACTCCATTATGAGAGTGGCAATTAAATATTTTCGTCGTAGTATGTAAGTATATAAAAGGAAAAAGAAGAGAAAGCTAACTTGCTGCAGGTGCTCCTTTCTCATGCAGAACTAAGATCACACTTCCCATATATATTTTTCCTTTTCAAATCAAAGAACTTTATTTCTCATCTTATACCCTATTACATCAAAAGGGTTTAATTTTGTAAATATCGTGGTTCTTATGATCGATAAGGAAGATGAATGAAACGAACACTTGCTACCATTCTGATTTTCTTAAGCAACAGAATAAACAAAATGAGAAGAGGAAATATTAGAAAAGTCTATTAACGATAGAAGGAGAATGATTCATTGCCTTCTTTTGTGAGATGCACATGTGGCTGTACAGGTGGCTGCCAGTTGTGGATGCCAACAGGGTAATTTAAGTTAGTTGTAAGATGTAGTTAGGAGGTTAATCATGTAGTTAGTCGGTTAGGTATATATATATATATATATATATATATATATATATATATATATATATATATATATATATATATATATATATATATATATATATTCATTAGTGGCAAGGAAACAATGAGATTTTCCACTTTCTTCTTCTGCAATTCATCTTTCTCCTCTTTCTCTTCAGAACATTCCAGAGCATTGATGCTCAGAATTGTTAGATAATCGTAGCATTTTGGCATGGTATCAGAGCGATCGATCCTCCAGTAAATATTTGAGATTCACGATTGTAGATTAGCAGTGAAGAAACTGAATCAAAGTCTGCTCATTTTGCTCAGCTATGGCGGACAAACTCACCTACACTCATCCCATGTTCATGAACCCAGGAGATACACCTGGTATGGTACTGATTCCTGTGAAACTCACTGAATTGGAGAATTATGGAATGTGGAGCAGATCGATGCGGATTGCACTCATGGCGAAGAGGAAATTAAGGTTTGTAACTGGTACCTGTAAGCGAGAATCCTTTGAGGCGGAGTTGCATGAGCAATGGGACACTTGCAATACAACAGTCCTTTCATGGATCATGAACACAGTATCAGTTGACCTCTTCAGTGGAATTGTGTATGCATCTGACTCACACGCTGTCTGGCAGGACTTACAGGAGCCATTTGACAAAGTAAATCGCAAGAGGATTTTTCAAGTTCACCAGAAAATTGCAATATTGTCACAAGGTACTAATTCAGTTTCTGTGTATTTTTCAAAATTGAAGAAATTGTGGGCTGAATATGATGCAATGGTACCTCCACCTGGTTGTGATTGTGCTAAGTCGAAAGATTATATTGAACACTTCTATGAACAGAGGTTATTGCAATTTCTTAGTGGTTTAAATGATTCGTATGACCAAGCTAGAAGGCAAATTTTGTTGAAAACTATTGTGCCCACACTTAATCAGGCTTATGCCATGATAGTTGAAGATGAAAGCCAACACTCTATTGGTTTAAGTGTGTCTGCTGAGAAGGCAGATATGGCTATGCAGATGAATCGTGGACAAGCTTATAAAGGTACAAGGTCTTTCATAGTGTGTGAATATTGCAACATGGAGGGGCATTCAAAGGAGAATTGCTATAAAGTAGTTGGATACCCTACTGATTTCAAGCAAAATAAAAAAGGACCCTATGGAAATGGAAATGCTGCCTATGGAAGTGGAAGTGTTGCAGGTCCAGCTGGTTATAGAGGCCCAACTGGGTATACAGGACAACCTAGGAATGGCAGACAACCATTTGTTGCTGTGAACAATGCCTCCAGCAACATGGAAGGTCAGACACAAGCACAACACAGCCTTGAAGGAGTTTTAGAAGGAAAAATTCCTCACTTCACTGAGGAACAGTACAACCAGATTCTCAACCTGTTAAACAAGGATGCAGAGGACAACACCCAGGTTAACATGACAGGTAATGTTATATATTATTTTTTGTCAAAGTTGACTAATGATGAATGGATTATTGATTCAGGAGCATCACACCATGTAGTACCCAACAAGGATCTATTAGAACCAGGTCATTTCTCAAAGCCACACACATGTGACAAAGTGCACTTACGTACAAGAGCTAAGGCAAACATAACACACACTAGTGAAGCCTCTCTATTTGATAACAAGAGAATTACAAATGTGTTATCTGTCCCAGACTTTAAGGACAATTTACATTCTGTATCAAAATTGACCAAGGAACTTATGTGTTCAGTGGCTTTTTTCCCTTACTTCTGCATTTTTCAAGAGCTTTACAGTGGCAGGGTGAAGTGGATTGGTAGAGAAAGAGATGGTCTTTACATCTTCAAGAGGGGACTTGGTAGTGAAGAAGACACAGGACAAGAATAATGACAATAACTTGTAAGGAGGAATGCAGCTTGTGGCACAAGAGGCTGGGTCATCCTTCCTTGTCAACAATGAAATATATGAAAATTGTACATAGTAATATAGATAGTACTTTGATAAATAAGTGTCCAGTTTGTCCTTTAGCAAAACGGACTAGATTGGTGTTTCCTACTAGTAGTTCAAGAGCTGTTTCTACATTTTGTCTTGTACACATGGACCTTTGGGGACCTTATAAAACACCAACATTTGACAAGTAGTACTATTTCTTAACTATGGTTGATGACTATAGTAGATATACATGGATTTACTTACTGCAGCTTAAGACAGAATTTATAGTTAGTATCAAGTCTTTTCTTGCCATGGTTAAGACCCATTTTGGGGTCATAGTGAAGGTAATTAGGACTGATAATGGAAAAAAATTCTTCAACTCACAATGCAATTCATTGTTTCAAGATCTTGGAATAGTTCATTAGAGTAGTTGTGTGCATACACCCCAACAGAATGGGGTTGTAGAAAGGAAACACAAACATATTCTAAATATAGCCATAGCATTGAGATCCAATCTAAAATGCCAATCAGATACTGGGGTATTTGCATTCAAACTGCAGTATATTTGATGAACAGACTGAGTTCTGCTGTGATCCAAGGGAAAAGTCCCTATGAACTTCTATACAAGAAGAAGCCTTCTTTAACACATCTGAGAGTTATTGGGTGTTTATGTTATGCAATAAATGTACTCAAAGAACACAAGTTTGGAGAAAGGGCTAGAGCTACAGTGTTGATGGTATATTCAGAGTCTCAGAAGGGTTACATACTTTTGGACCTCCACACACATCAATTTTTTGTAAATAGAGATGTCATATTCAAGGAAACTGAATTTCCTTTTGCCAAGGCATCCATCACAGCTCAAGCCAAACACCATGATATTCCTGCTCCTTTGGAGCAGTACAACTTGTTTGATGATTACTTTGCAGGTGAGGAACAACCAAATGACAGTGATGATCAAGGACCTGCTGTTGTGGCACAGGATTATGTCATTGAAGATCATGATGAAGGGCGGAGTATTTCTAGTGCAGAACATGCGCTCTCACCTACTGATGAAGAGCAATTGATGACAGATACAGGAGCAGCCTCATCTCTTGAGGAGTTGCAGGTTGAGGAGGGTGAAGTAATGACACATGATCAACCTACAATCCTTAAGAGGTCTGCTAGAACAAGCAAACAACTTATTTGGATGAAGGACTATGTAGTTCAAAGTGGCAAAACAGGGAACAAACATCCCATTTCCAATCACCTGTCTTATGACAAGGTTACACCAACTTATCAAAGCTATCTTGCCAAGTTCTCCACCTTAATTGAGCCTCACACCTTTAAGGAAGCAGTTAAGGATGAAAGATGGGTAAAAGTCATGAAGCAAGAAATTAAAGCCTTGGAAGAAAACAAGACCTGGAGGTAGTAACTCTTCCTAAGGGTAAGAATACAGTTGGTTCAAAGTGGATATGCAAAATCAAATACCAGGCTAATGGTGAGGTTGAAAGATTTGAGGCAAGGCTAGTTACAAAGGGCTACAGTCAAAGAGAAGGATTGGATTATCATAACACCTTCTCTCCTGTGGTCAAGATGGTTACAGTGAGGATAGTGATTCCATTAGCTGTCTCGAAGGGCTGGAATCTGTATCAAATGGATGTGTATAATGCCTTCTTGCAAGGTGATCTATATGAAGAAGTTTATATGGAAATGCTAGAAGGATAGAGGGGACAGGGGGAGAAGAAAGTTTGTTGGTTGCTTAAGTCCTTATATGAATTGAAACAGGCATCTAGACAGTGGAATATTAAACTAACAGATGCATTAGTGGAAGCAGGCTTCATGCAGAGCAGCTATGACTATTCATTGTTTACCTTAAAAAAAGGGACAAGATGTGGTGATTGTTCTAGTGTATGTGAATGATTTACTCATCACTGGAAGCAGCACTGAGTTGATTGATGAAGCTAAAGGGGTGTTGCACAAAAAATTCAAATTAAAAGATCTAGGAGAGCTCACGTACTTCCTTGGTATAGAAGTCTTGAGGTCTAAGTCATGTGTCATCCTAAATCAAAGGAAGTATGTATTGGAGTTGGTTTACGATCTAGGCCTAAGTGGTGCTAGGGTGGCCAACACACCTTTGGAATCCAGTCTAAAGCTAACAACTGTGGAGTATGACAAGGCAGTTGGAATCAAAGGTGACGAAATGCTGGAAGACATCAACAAATACCATAAGTTAATTGGGAGGCTAATGTATGTCACTATCACAAGACCTGATATCAATTTTGCAGTTCAAACACTCAGCTAGTTCATGCAAGCACCAAAGAAATCGCATTGTGAGGTTGCAACAAGGCTGGTAAGATATCTAAAAGGCACAGTAGGTCAAGGAGTTTAGCTGCAGGCTACAGAAGCCAATGAATTGACCTGTTAGTGTAATTCAGATTGGGCATCATGACCAAATACACGAAGGTCAGTAACAAGTTATGTTGTGAAGCTTGGGGACTCTTTGATTTCTTGGAAGTCAAAGAAGCAACAAACAATACTAGAAGCTCAGTAGAGGCAAAATACAGAAGCATGACATCAACAGTAGGAGAAATTACTTGGATGTTGGGGTTGTGCAAAGAGCCCGGCATTGGAGCTAGAGAACCAGTAATTGTACACACTGACAGCTTATGTATCTGATTTCCACCATTATTTTTTGCTTTGTCAATGTTTGTTTTAAGTATAAAATCGTGCAATTTTGATTGATAGAAATCTTTATTTTTTATTATGTTTGTACGGTTGTTGTTATGTATGGATGAAATTAAATTTACCCAATTCTGAATTAAAAGGATTAAGAAAAATAGTACAATTAGAAGATAACGGTTTAATTGATACATTTAATCAAAATAAAAAGATTTAATTCTTTTTCAAATGCTTAAATTTCTTATGAAATAATGTTAATAACTCATGTCACAGTTGCTTCAGCTGAAAGAAGTTTTCAAAATTAAAATTGATAAAATCTTACCTAAGAACAACAATGTCACAAGAAAGGTTAAATGAATTAGCTATATTTTTAGTTGAGAAAAACTTATTAGGAGTTACTGATTATAAGAAAATTATTAATAACTTTGTATCTAAGAATAGCTAAAAAAAATAGACTTCAAACAAATAATTTTAAAAAAAAAAGTTAAGCCCCCTTAAAAAGTTTGGCTTTAGGCCACAAAATTCGTCGGGCCGCCCTTGGTTCTGTTCTATACCTATCAGTCAACATATTCAGTTCTAATATTATAATAATAAAATATTGATGAAGTAAGCCTTGTGAATTAAAGGATACATCTTATCTTGGTGGGTGGTTGCTAAAGTTAATCAAGTTTGTAGAGACTCAATTAGTACAGAAGAATCGAGTGGTTTTATTCCTACTCAATTTAATAATTCCACCATAACTGCCTTGATGAACGCTGACAGATTTAGGTAGTACTGAAAGAAGGTTTTTTTATAGAGGAACTGGAAATGGGAGCGTTCATGGTGTTCACCAGATCTGGTGGCATGACAGTGAGGGAGAAGGTGATGTTATTATTTCTTTTTCATGTAAAATTAAAAAGAAAAGGTGATGTGGCATATTTTATATGACGTG
The DNA here is from genome assembly GCF_001879085.1 of Nicotiana attenuata. Lineage (NCBI taxonomy): Eukaryota > Viridiplantae > Streptophyta > Magnoliopsida > Solanales > Solanaceae > Nicotiana > Nicotiana attenuata. Next base: position 60,574,705 of record NC_031991.1, read on the forward strand.
GATTCTAACATCATGTGATTGAGAGACACGCGATGTCGAAGGGGTTTAAATATTGACTTTGAACAACTATAAGTGTCTCGATGAAACTTTGTTGAAAATAAGGACCGGCATGACAAAGTGGCACAAGTATAAGTGCTATTTAGGGCATTCTGCCTTGTTAGAATCGTAGCATTTTGGCACCTTCTCATTGATTTCGGTGACATTTCTCTAAGCATTTAATTTTCGTGACTTTAGCATGTAATTTTAGTTATTCTTTCTTCAAATATTCCTCTACAAAGCAGTCATTTTGGTTAAAGATGAGTAAATTTAATCTTTCCTTCAAATGATCAAGGTTTTGTTAAATTGAAAATGAGAATACGGATTGGAGTAAATTGGGCAATGCAAGTTCAAAGCAGAAAAGTTTTATCGTAATGACAGATTTTAAGTTCGGAATGTTCCTCAATCCTGGGCACAACTTTTGAATTTTAGCTTAGCTGTTTCATTTTCTAAGAACAACCGTGGCAATATATGTAGTTGCTCGGATGTATTTAAGTATGCAACCATTATATCTGAAATGTTGTGATGAAATCGAGCTTCTTGTTTTCTCCTTCTATGGTTAACACCGACGAATTCCTCTCTGAATCCACAAATTCCTTGCGAACATAAAAGCGAAACACATTTTCTACAAGACAGATTTAAAAAAGGGGATTTATTTTTGGATGAGTGTGTTTTATTTAAAAAGGTCGGTTAGGTTTAGAGAAATGGACCGGGTGTTTTTCTTATTGACTAGTATTCGTGCCCGCGCGTTGCGCAGGAATACCGTATACATAAAGAAATACAGTATACATAAAGGAGCATGAAAGAATTTCGATTTTGCGGAGTTTGAACATTCATAAAAAGCTGGATGGGTTCTACACCTTCCATTTACATGTCTTTAAAGAGTTTCAAAGCTTCATCAAAATTTTCATTCAACACATAACCATCAATAATTGCTGCCTAAGAAAAATATTTTTATACTTCAACCTATTAAAAGTCTGCCTTCCCAGTTCAACCCTGAAACTTTTCGAATACATAAAAATGCAGCTCTTTTCCATGGTACCGGTTCTTCTTAACATCTCCACACAAAGAAAGATTGTAAATGCATCAAATTTTCAAACTTCAAATTGCAACTCCTTAAAAAAAAACTATAATTTATCATTCAAAATTCTGTCTTTACACCCTTATACCTTAAAATCACAACATTAAACAACAATATATTCAGGTGCAGCATTTCACGAGATTAATAAAGAGATGTCAATGGCACATACCTGAAGCACACGCTGAACTTAAAGAACCGGTTTTCACCAGAGTCTCAAAGGACTAACGAACATTTACATCTTAACATGGAATAGAATTTCTTGAGATCAAGTGCACCAATTAATGTTAATGAGGAGAGACATGTACTTGAATATGTTATTGCGAAAGATCATTCATTGCACAAACTGACACCTGATAAGAAATCAACAATAGAATAAGTACATTCAATAGGAATACCTCAAAGAAAACATTGAGCGTGAATAAATTTTTACAATAAAAGGGAGTAGATAAAGAACGTGATGTAATAATGCTGAAGAAAAATAGTTAATTTGAAGTTAATAAAAATTACTCAATACATATAAACCTCATCGCGACTGTTATCGGTGATTTCCTTCATCCGTAGAACCTCCAAAAATAGAAATATTGGTATTTTTAGTTTACTATAACTCCCACAGAAAATTTTCTAAATATATTTTCGAAATAATTATTAATTGAAGTACAAAAGTAAACTTAATTTTTGGCCAATATATTTTCAANATTCGAAGGCTCTAACTTTGAGATTCTGTTGAGTTGCTTGAAATTTGACTGATTTTATGAAGTGTTGTAACCATATTTGTAAAGTTGTGTATTTTGAGCAAAACAAAAAAGGGAACGGAAAATAAAATAAAAGGAGGAGCAGACGTTTGGGACAATATCAGTGTAGGAAACAATTTTTAAGTTATGGAGTTAGGTTTTGATACCCACGTGTGCAAAGACGATCGTGGAGTATTTGGGATCGTGGAGTTTTTTTTTCTTTTTTTTTCTTCCTGTTTGTAAAATTTTCTATTTTTTGTCAAATTTTCAGGTTTTAATAAACTAAATAAAAAACTAATAAAACAACGTGGGTGTCAATTTTTTTTGAACTGATTAGACGCTCGTGAAGCGTTTTAGTTTTTCTTTTTTCCTATCTCTATGTAAAAATTTTGTATAAATTTTTTTGGCGAATTTAGGTTTATAATAAATTAAAAACTAAAAAAAATATAGGAGTCTATTTTTTGGAATTGGAGTAGTTGTAATTTTTTTTTAGTTTTCAGTTTCAATAAATAAATGCCCAAAAACGTGGACTCTATGATGTGAATAAATTTTTTGTAAGTTTTTTTTTCTTATTTTAAGTTTTTTTGAATCTCCAAATTTATTGGAGGTTGGTCCTAAAACTTTACACATGTTGATATTTGGTTGTGACACTTGGCACAATAATATGGCTTTGCTTCTCCTATTCTATATAGATAGATTATAGGCCAACCACGTGTAATTTTAGAAGAATTACACTCTATGTCACTTGGGCCATACAGCCCACTCAAAAATAGCCCATATTTTGAGGCCTTTACCTGGCATAGCCCATGTTGGCTAACTTATGAAATTTTATTTTCACCCAGTAGCCCACACCTTAACATAATCGATTTAATATTTTAAATTTTAATTTCTCTGTGCTCTCTTCCTCACGCTTTTCTCACTCTCTCTTCCTCTCGATTTTCTCAGACCATAACCGACTCCATTGTTGTGTGCAAGTTGCTTTTCGAGGTTTCAATCTTAGTTTGAGGTAATTTTCGTTTCATTTTATGCTTTTCCTACAGTGTTGGTTTTGAATTTTGTTTTTTTTTTATTTTTTTTTGCTTTTTCTGATTACGCCAATTTTTTTCAATGTTGCTGTGTTTTTTCGGATGATTTTGTGTTCCTTGTTTCTGCGTTCGAGACTTAAACTTGATGAAACGAAATACATGGTTTGTTATTTCGACTTTTAGGGTAGAATTTTTGATTTTTTGAGTTTTGTCAAAATTTGGAAAAATTGGCCTCTGCGTTGAGTTTATGGGTTTTATTTTTGTTTAGATTTTGAGTTTTGTTACAGTTTTATTTGTTTGTTTTCCTTCAGTTGTCTTCACTTTTGTTAAAGCTTTGTTTTGGCCTCTGCTTTGTGTTTATGGCATTTTGGGTTAACTTTTGAGTTTTGTTACAGTGTGGGTTTTGTGTTTGCTTTAACTTTTGTGTTTATTTTGTTAAAGCTTTGTTTGTTTGGTTTATTGTAGAAAATGCGTTCAAAAATGTCTGCTTCTAAAAGCAAACTGAAGATTGACGGAAAAGGCGTTAGGTTAGATTATGCAAAACGATTGAGGGAGTTGCCCTCAAGCCCTGATTCAGAATCTAATGTAAATGCCCCGGCACCAGAAGTTGATGATTTTGATTCTGCTCCTCCTCCTAAAAACTTGCAACCAGAGAGCAGTCGGATGACTCGTTCTCAAATGAGAAATACTCCCACTCCAGTTAAATCTTCGAGTGACTTGCCCTCACCCTCTTTTTCTGAAGCGAATAAGCATGTGCAGGCTCTCGATGATGATGATTTTGAGTCTCCTCCTCCTCCAAAAATGTTGCAACAAGGGAGCAGTCAAATGACTCGTTCCCAAACAAGTAGTAGTCCTGAGCAGTCGAATGACTCGTTCCCAAACAAGTAATAGTCCTACTCCGGTTAACATCGTTAGACTAAGGAGTAAGAAATGCGGCAGACCTGCAAAATCAACAGATAAGCTGAAAGATGATTTGTTTAATGAAGATGATGTAGTCCGCAATGTTAAACGGAAAAGGAGAAAGATGAAGGATGATGGTGAGAGTTGCCTTTATTTACGATCGAGAGAACAAAGGGTCGTTATTCGCTTGAAATTGAATAAGAGAAAAGCTAAGTTGAAGGTATTCCCTATTTTGCTATTTATTTATACATGCTTATACAGTTTTATACAAAGTTATACATCTGTTTATACATCTTTATACAAGCACTGTTATACTTGTATATACAGTCTTATAAAATGTTTTAGTATATTTTTTGTTCTTGATCTATTTCTTGTTATTTTCCTATATCCAAGGTTGGGGACTTCTATATACAACCGGTTGATTATTTCCACAACAGGATTAGTTCCCATACCGAGCCTGATATTGTGAACATTTTGAAGCAATGTTTGACTGACACGCAGCTTCAAATGTTCCGTGCTAGTTGTTTTGGGTACTTCCTGGACCTCCCTCAATTTAAAATTCAAAATCAACTTATTCATTGTATATTATTGAGGGAAGTCGTCCCAGGACGTGAAAGGGAGTTGTGGGTAAAGATTAATAGTTGTTTGCTGCGTTTTGGCATTGGAGAGTTTGCTCTTATCACTGGTTTGAAGTGCGTAGACGACGACGCCACTTTCTATGACAAACCAGATGTTAATAGGTTGCTGAAAGAGTATTTTCCAGGAGATGGAAAAAAGGCCATAACAAGGGGGGAGCTTCTTGATCGCTTCAAGCAAAAGGAGTGGAAGTCGGATGAAGATGCGTTCAAGATGGCCTTGATGGTGTTTGTCCATCATTTCATCTTCTCTGATGCCAATAATCATGGTATCACCAAAGATGATTTTGATATCATTGAAAGTGGCCAATATAAGATGTTTCCTTGGGGAAAAAAGTCATTTGAAGATGTTTTAAGGACAATGAGGGACAGGCAATGCGATTATTTGACAATGTATAGGCTTGGAGGTTTGCCGCTTGCTTTACAGGTTTGGTTTTTTGAGTGTTGCTCAATGGTTGATAAGAATCTAGCTGTTCGCGTTGGCACAAATGTGCCACGCATTCTTAATTGGAAAGTGACTAACACTCCATCATATGCGGATTTGACTGGCGGCGTGATCATGTGTAGTGTCGACAAGGTAAACATTTTGTACCATAATACTTCTTCATATATGATTTCAGTTTTTCTGTATTTTTCTACTATTGTAATCCTGTTTTTTTCTTCTTGTAGTTGAACTATAGTAACATTTCCCCTACTTCTGAAGAGATGTCAAGTCTGAACATCGACACACTTTTTGAAGTCAATGCTGATGATGTTGCATCAGGGGAGGTGCCTGTTGTTCCTGCCTTTCACACTGATGATTTTGTTGCTGCACCTTCACCTTGTCCTCAGCATATGGAGCAACAGTCTACACGACCTTATCCTCAAAATGCAGAGCAACAGTCTAAACGACCTTGTCCTCAGACTATGAATCCACAGCCTAATCAAAGTTATGATCCTTTTGTGCGTCTTGATCTTTTGAATGATGAAGTTGAGAAGCTGAGGAGTGATGTTGGAAAGGTACTTGACCTTTAGCTTTTCTGTAGTTTATAATTACTTTTTGGTTATAAACATGGTTGTTTATTTGCTTTTGTTGTAGTTGACTGATACAGTGACGACACTCAACAACTATGTCGTTTCTTCCTTTGAAAAAGTGTTCAGTTTTCTGAATATGAAGGAACCCAAGCAAACGAGGGAGGATTTTACTGATTCTAAGGTAATTGTTTACTGATAAAACCAAATCACTCAACAGTTATGCCTTCTCTGAACTCAACATGTCTTCTCTTTCTATTGTTTTTTATTAGATTCGTCAGCCCGTGTTTGATGACAATACATCTGGTCTTGGCGAATTTGATGGCTATCAATATGATGTTGTTCCTAACTTTGTCAATCAAATGAATCAAGATAATGTGGTAGCTGACGAGGGAGTTACTGATGGTGTTGATAATGGTATTTGTTCTGCTTTTTTTTTTTTTTGGTCTGATTTTTCTTTTCTTCTTTTTGAAGTTTTGTATTATTTGTGTTTCTATGTCTAAGGGGCAGCAGGTGATGTCAAGGGTGACACATTTTGGGATGACATTGGTGATGAAGATTTAGCTCATATGTCCCAACTTGTGGTTCACAAACAATCCATCATAGAAGTAGAAGATGATTACATTTCTCCTGACCATTCAGTTCGACAGAAAATACCAGGAAAATATGCCAAATCTCCATATTTGCCAGTTTTTGATTCTGGAGCATCAAAATCGGCGCCCAAGCTCATTTTTGATATCAAGCATCCTTTCACGATCGAAATTGATGATTTTGATACATTGTCGCCATTGGCTAAAGAGTTTTGCGCGTTTGTTGATAATGGGATGGATACGAGGCGAAGGTATCTTCACTTTCTTCAATCTTTCATGTTCTGATTTTATACTTGTCAATGAATGTAGTTCTGATTACTTTTTATTTTTGTGATTTGAAGTGCCAAACATATATATCCCGATGAAGTAAATAATCTTGCAGAAGGTTTTACTTTTGGCTCGTGTTATGTGACCAAGAAGGATTGGTTCCACTCACTTGCATATTGTGGTCGACCTTTGATTGACACGGTATTTTAATAAATTTCTGTTCTAATTCCCTTTTTATTTTTGTTGCATATCTTTGTTGTTTTGAGACCCCCATAGTGTATACATAGCTTTGTATAATCGCAGTATAAGATTGTATAACCTTGTATAAATATGTATACCTATGTATAATAATGTATAAACTTCTATATTTAAAAAAATCTAGTAGTGATGGTTGTTCTGTTTTATTTCTTATCTCAGCACCTGGATGTCCTCTTTTATTATTTGAGGAAGAGGGGAAAATATGGGCCGAGTGTTGCCATGCGGTTTACTACAACCAACTTTGCCTTTGGTAACAAAATCAACTCCCTATACAAAGATTTCAAAGTGAATCAAGATCCTTCAGTGATTCCTGACGGGCATGAGATAAAAGAGTACATCAGAGGTTATTATTGTGATGCAAATGTCCCGTGGCACACTGTTGACCACGTCTTATTCCCTATCTTTGTGAAGCGCGGAAGAGCAAAATTGGGACATTGGGTTTTGGGGGTGTTTACGTTCGTAGGTAGATGCATCCACATCTATGACTCTAACCGTGGGGCTCTTAATGATAGACTTGTTTTGGATGTTGCATTACCTTATGCAATTCTGATACCTTACTTCTTGAAGAGTTCTGATTTTTATGTCGAGAAGAAGGGCATTGATTGGAACAATGGTACATATACCGATAAATCCCATTCTGATTAATAATGTTCCCCAACAGATCAAATGGTAGGTTAATCTCAATTGTTTACTATTTTACTATTAGTGTACCTATTTGAATCTGATTCGTTTCTTTTTAATTACAGTGATTGTGGTGCTTTTGTTGCTGGCTTTGCTGAGTATTTCATCCTTGGTAAAGAAATTCGAAAGGATAATTTTGACATTGAGACACTTCGCACCAGGTGGGGATCTCTGTTATGGGATTATGGAAGGAAAAAATAACAGTCTGGTGCAATTAGTGATGATGAAGTCACAGGGAGACTTTTGAAGAAGAGGAAGAGGGGGCGACCAAGAAAGTAGTTCTGTTATTTTTATTTACTGTAGTTTTTCTATGTATAAGGAGTTGTTGCCTAGTTTTGTAACTATTCTGCTACTTGTGAGATAACCTTAAAGGATATTATAGATGTTTTTTTTATTTTGTGTAATTTGAGGCAGTCATTACACATTGT
>NC_031991.1:60582767-60597115 GCF_001879085.1 Nicotiana attenuata
TATGTTTTCCTATTGTGACCACCTTGTCCACACACAGAACACGAAAATGCCCTCTTAGACTCTTTCTCTGAAGCAGGCTTGAGTCTTTCCTTTCTTGGCCTTCCTGCATTCCTTCTCCCTTTAGGTGGTAGGACCACATCTTCCATCACCTCTGTTGGGATTACCCATAAACTCTCATCTGGCATCGGATTCACTGGAAAGTCATAAGTACTAAGGAGTTTATCCTTCTTGTAGTAAAAAGAGCAATACTGGCCAGGTTTCAGTTGCTGGTTCTTCAAAACCGCCCAAGCATGCGGACATGGAAGTTCATCCATTTGAAATTTTCCGCAACTGCATGTTCCCTCTTCAAGGCACACTATGTTTCTCCTTACCCCTTCAAGCACAGTATATAACTGATCCGTAGCAGGCCTCACCTGCAAAAGTTTTTTTTTTTTTTAAAAAAAAAAATTAAAGAACATTATACATTATTATACAAGGTTATACATCCTTATACAAGCAGTAAAATGCAAGTCAGAAGTGCCAAGATTCATTATATTTGATTCATTTTACCGTCATTTGCTCCGATGCAATCAGATTTTCCCGAAGGAGTTTGTTGTACTTTTCGCCAAGCTCTGTAGATGTCTCCATTGCACTTTTTCTGTTTTTGTTGTTCCACTGTTGTAGCAAATTTGTCATGTACTCCAGCAATCGCATTACTGGTAACTCTCTAGCATCCTTGTTAGCTGCATTAATTGACTCTGGAATATTGGAAGTCATTACCATCGACCTTTTCACCTTGGAATATGCTCTAGACCACCTTTCGTACCCAATTTCGAACAAGTAAGGCTGCACCCTCGGATCAATTTTGCACAACTCTGTCATATGGTACTCAAACTTCTCTATCGTGTAAGCTCTTGTCAAAGAAAAGAAGATATCCTTCAATTGTTTGTGATGTTTCTTGAATGTGCGCTTTACATTCTGCCACAAGTGAAACATGCAAATACAATGTGGTACTTCTGGGTACACAGCTTTTGTGGCATTGAAGATGCTTTCATTTCTATCTGAAACTATACACATCCCTTCCCTAACTCCAAAAGTACCCTTTATCTGGACAAAGAACCACTCCCAAGATTTGTTATTCTCTGAATCCACAATTGCATACGCAAGTGGAAGGATTTTTCCTGTTTATACAAAAATAGATATTAGGATTCAGACTGCAAATTAGTCTGCAGATACCAACTGCAAATTTTATACAAATCTTATACACAGTTATACACAATTATACAGATTTATACCAACTGCAAATTTTATAAAAACAACAGCTGTGAAATCCTATACACTTTTATACATGAAACTAAAACATTATACAAACTGCAGAAACAACGTAGATGCAGTCAACTCACCAGCTCCATCTTGTGTGCAAGCAGTCAATATGGTACCCTTATATGCTGCTTTAAGGAAGCTTCCGTCAACAACCATTATCGGTCTGCAATGCTCCCAGCCCTTGATAGATGCATATAGCGAAACATATGCATAAAGAAAGCATCCCTCTTCTGATTTGTGCAACTTTGTAACCGTTCCTGGATTTGTTTGCTCCAACATATAAAAATACTTCGGCAACTCCTTATATGAATCACTCGGACTCCCTCTTATCATTGCCATTGCTATTTCTTTAGCTCTCCATGCTTTCATGTAACTCACTTCAATCCCGTGTTGCTTTTGTATGTCCTCTATTATATCATTTGCGGTGTAAACTTTTTTTGGATTAACATACTTGTCCTTGACTATACTAGCAATTATACCCGAAGTAGCTTGACGTTGTGTTAAGTATTCACCGTAGCCGCATGTGTGATTATTATTGTAACTTCTCATTTTTGAATATGTTTGCCTTGAAAACGGAAGAAGATTTGAAACTCCAAGCACAATTGTCATCCAGACATGTAAGGTGATACCTAGTATTATACATCATTCAACTTCTAAATACACTTGTATACAAACTGCATATAATACTAATTTTAATACCTATATACAAATATATACTACTTTATACATATTTATACAACAGAATATACAATTAATGACATACCTTGTTGCGCTTGATCTCTTCACCTTGAATTGGAACCTCTCGCGTACAGCCAAGTTCTTCATCACATTCATAAGTGTCTCTTTATCCTTATAAACTTGATACTCCTCAACAAATTCGTTCAACATATTATCTATTATACCCGTGTTTTCACTAAATTCGTGTTTTCAATCGATCCAATATCAATAATCTCAGTGCTATCAGTTGTTGATACATCTCTAGAATTTGAATTTGTAGCAATCAAACAACTGGAACTTAAAGCAACCACAGAACTTGTAACAATCAAATGATTTTCATAAATCTCTTTCACTGTCACAAACAGGGGATATTCAGTGAAATTCAAGTTTTTCTTCTTTAATTCTATATACACCTTAACTCCTGTATCGTTGTAAATCATGATCAGTGGCAAACCAACATTTGGGACAAAGTTAATCTCTATTGTGTTTAAATCACTATCGATCCTAATCTGCTCCAAAATAGCTGCAACTAAATTGTTGTAGTTGAATGTGGACTCGATTATTACACAATCACTGACGAAATTCACAAACTTGTTTTCTTCCCATTCACCACTATGAAGAAAGTAAACAGGAAAAATCTCCATCTAACAAAAAATTGAAATCAAAATTGCAGCAAAAAGGAGAATTGCGCTGCTTCGTAGCAAAAAAATTGAATAAATTCTAGATGAAGAAGAAATGCTAGGGTTTTCGTACCTGCATTTATCGCAGTATCTTGTTTTTGAAGTATTTGGGGGAAGAAGATTGGAAAAAATCTGAGAAAATCCAGCTGAATGAGAGAAAATCGCGTTTGGTAGTCTCAAAATACCGGAAATAACGCCCCCTTTTCAGATATGGGCCTCTAATTTGTGGGCTACTTAATTGTAAAGTTAAATATGGACTATAAAGTTGAAAAGGAGGCAGCCCACTTGTTTTAATGTGAAATTTCCCAAAAGAAAATATTACCAACTGAATAATCAACTTGTAAAGAAAAAAGGAGTTAGTTGGAACTTGATAAAAGCATTTAATATGAAGTATTATAAATGAGGAATTCTAGGAGCTATTTTACCAACTCTTTTTATTACTTCTTAAAAATTAAAACCAAAAGAAATAAAAAGGATGGACAACAAGTTGAATTAAGAAAGATAAAAACATCATACAAAGAGTCACACACATGACCGTTTGACAAAATCAGCAATTCCTTTAATCAAATCTTTGGCCTTTTCAGTTTGAGGATCAAAGACCTGAAAGCAATGATCTTCTCCTTGCACATCAATCACCTTTATTTCCCCTTTCCACCCACTTTTCTTCACAGCTTCAACATACTGAATCCCTATATTTCTCAACTCATCCTTCTCTGCAACACACACCAAAATGTTGGAACACCCCAATCCTGATAAAGTTGGAGCTTTTTCTACAAAAGGATTAATTCTTGGATCATCAACTCCATCTTCAGCTGATGGATTCACAAAAGTCCAAATCCTACTAGGCAAACTATCTTCCTTAAATTCACTAGATGATAAAAAGTAAGGAAAACAGAGAATAGAACCCAAGATTTTAACTCCCCCATTCAAGCTTTCAAGACCAGACCTGAGATATATATTGTGAACTATGTTACCTCCAGCACTATCACCCCCATGAGTACCTTCTCAAAATCTCCATGGTTAACTAACCATGGTTCCTTTTCGAATCCGGGTTTGTCAAGAACATGTGACGCAACCCATTGAAGGGCAGTCCAAGAATCTTCGTAACCTGGCAAAAACATAATTAAGTAAATAAAAATATAACTCTTTCTAGTATGTTAAACTTTTAAATGAGATAGAGTCGCACAACTCAAGATAGAGTATAATAGAAGTCATGGATTCATGTTACACTATCACTATTCGTAAAAAAGTTTTCACTTCTTTGGCTCATGAAAAAAAAAAAATTAAACCCACCATACTCAAAGTAAATAAAAGTGTACACTTTCTATTAATCAAACTTCTAGATGAGAGGATCTCGCAGTTCAAGGTAACCTACTTACCTACAGGAAGAGGATGTTCTGGAGCAAGACGGTATTCTACTGAAATAGCAACAACATTGGATTCGGAGACTATGAAGTTAAGGTAACGTTGGTCGAGGAAAGAGAAAGCAGATTCGAGACAAAATCCACCGCCGTGATAATAGACTAAGATGGGGAGTTTTTGGTCGGTGTTTTTTGTTGGGTGCTTTGGGAGGTAAATTCTGGCTCTGATTTCTGGCGAAATTTCTATGTCTTTTGAGGCAACGCCGGTGGCAGGATCTTCCGGGGTCGGCGGAACGATAGGTGAGCCGAAAATACGCTCAACACGGCCATTCTTGTAGACACGGAGGAGTGGGGAGAAATCAACTGTCACCTCGTTATCGCCGGAATCCATGGCATATATATTGTGATTCAATGGTTTTGGAGGTGCAAAGGAGATATATATCAACAGGAAGTGTTGAATATGGATAAGAATGGGAACACGAGATGAAATTTTATACTAATGGTAAAGAAATATTTCTTATTATTAAATTGGATAATAGAAATATCATTTTCCATGTGTTGGGGAGGTTGAAGCTAAATGCATATCTAGAAAGATGAGTCCATCTCAGAAGCTCATACTTTGCACGTGGTAACTCAAAAGTCACTCAACACATTTAGGGAATATTAAATAGTAGTTTTATTTTTCATATTTTTTTTAACGCAATCATTTAAACAATATTAGAAAAACACTTATTTAAATTGTGACTCAACCTGCTCTTTGACCCGACCCACATTCTCTAATTATTTTTGTTACAAAAAACGTAAATATTATTTTGCTGTTAATTATCTTGATTTTCAACATACTGGTTTAAGCAAAGTATTAAATCAATTCGACTATAAATGATCTCCTAGTAACATTATCTTTACTATAAGCAATGCGCGTTCTTGTTCTAAAATATTGAGGATATTGTCTTTTAATTTACTCATATATAAATATTTCTCAGTCAAAATTTCAAGCTTAAATAACTTTTTTCATTTTCCTTCCTACTTTTTATTTTCTTCTACTTCAACGCTGCTATTTTCTTGTTTCATTTTAAAATTTAACTCCTCTAGTTTGTTAAGATTATTTTCTTATTCTCTATTTAATACTTTGCTTAAACCAGTGTATACATTCAGTATAATTATATTGAGAACCAATATAATATACTACAGCAAAGTAATATTTACGTTTTTTATAACAGAAATAAGAGAAAATAGGTCGGGTCATGGAATGGTTGAGTCATGACTAAAATGGGTTTTTTGATTTTTTAAATGGCTGGGCTGAAAAGAAATATGAAAAATAATGTTTAATAATGCCTTAAAAGTGCTGAGTGATTTTTGAGTTACAATGTGCAAAGTATAATCACCTTCCAGTTACAAAACAAAGTAAAGTGACTTTCATAGACAATTTCTATTAGTTCAGTGACCATATGAGAAATGGATTCCGAGAAAGATAGTCCCACCGGCCACAACTTTCTATATAGTTTCTTGAGAATTGTCAAGAAAGACCTTCTAAACATTTGAATTGGTCAAGTGATCTTCCATTTTTTTTCTCAATTTCTTTTGGGTTAGAAAATAGTTAATGAGTGAATTAGGGTGGATGGAGCCTTTTTAACATTTTAAAAATTTCTTGGTCACATATAAAGTTTGAAAAGATTGCTTCCTCTCTCATTTTTTTCGCTCAATTTCTCTCTCATCTCTCATCTCTCTACTCTCTCTGCTCTCTTCTCTCTGTCACTCAACCCCATCGACCAAGGTGGTTTCTGGGGGGATGGGACAAGAATCAAGCTTTGATTTTGAGTGTAATCGTCTCTATAGACCCATCAAGCACTATATTAAAGCTCAGAATGCGTCAATTTTGATAAATCCTAAATTCTTCTTTTTCCGTTTCTTACATTTTTTATTTCGGGTTTTGTAGAGTGATTCGTTCATGTGCATGTTCAAGATCGATTGGGTTCTGAATAACCATATCTTATATGGCGTGGGTGGTTATATTTGCTTCGTGGACTACCTCTGTGTTCTGTATATTAGAATTTCTTCACGACTGCCGACCTAATCTTTATTGTTAGACCTATGGCCGATTATTTTCTGGTCATAGATGTTTGCTGGAATTGGGGCTTATTTTTCTTATTCGGATCATAAGTTTAAAATTATTAAATGTGACATTGCATATTTTCATGTAGGTAACATGAGGAGGAAATTAGCTGCTAAGAAGCATATTCCTTTTGACAAAGCCTTCACAGCCTTCAAACAGGGCAGAAAATGCAGAAAAAGAAGCATCGCCAAGTAAAGCAATTGCTGAGTCTTCAAAAACTGCTACTAGAAAATAAAAAGTAGATACTTCTAAAGTTTCCCCTAGTAAAGGAAATACTGAGATTTCTAAGCGTGATAGGAGAAAAAGAACAAAGAGCCATCAAAGTGTATCAGTAAAAAAGAACAAACCAAAGTCTAGATTAGTTGACGAGGACATACCTGTTAGTAAAAAATCTGTTTCAAGGAAGTTAGCATTAGAAGGTATTGATGAGGAAGAGGAAGAAGACTTGGACATAAATGCAGCACAAACTCAAATAGAAGAACAGGTTTCTGAAACAATAATTGTTGAAGAAGAAAAGGACAGTGATGATGAAGCTTTAGGTGTGGAGGATGATGAAAATGGTGATGATGTTGCTCGGGAGGTTGATAAATATGCTAAAGTAGAAAAAGAAGAAGATGTAACAGAAGAAGAACATGTAGTAGAAGAAGAAGAAGAAGTAGCAGAAGAAGAAGAAGAAGAAGAAGATGATGATGAAGAAGATGATGACGATGAACAACTTGAAGATGGTGAGGATGGACTGGAAAGTGAAACAAATGCACTAGTTGAGGTGACCAGTATGCTCTGTTGATTCCTGTGTTTGTAAGGATGATCGACGCATCCAAATACAGATTCAAGACTTTTCTAGGACTTTTCTAAGAAAGCATAGGCGTTTTCCGGCGAAGATAAGTGTGAGGTCTAGGATCAATGTATTCCACGAGTTCAAGGATAAACTTAGAACAATTAAATTGATGAAAAGTTAAATAGTGGTTGTTTTGGTCAGTTTGCAAAACTTTCAGAGCACTGGACACAGTTCAATGGACAGCTTGTCCATTCCCTACTGATTCGCTGAATTTATTACTCGACGAAGCGCGAGTTGTGTGCCTGTTCACTTTGGATTGAAGGAATTTGTTATGATGACTGGACTGAATAGTGGTGCCAAATCAAGTAAAGAAGCTATGAAGAAAGTGATGGATGATGGCCAAACATTCTGCGACAAAGTTTGCTAGTCTAGAAGGAAAGGGGTGGATGCAGAGCTGCTTTTGAAATAGTTGAAGTCCAAGAGGTTTGACACAGTCGAGGGGTTTAAGATTGCATTGATGTGGTTTTTCTATTCAGTCTTGCTTGCAAGGGATAACATAGCGCGCGTCGATAAGAAGTGGATTCGTATGGCTAACAATCTGGAATTTTTTATGAAAAATTCATGGAGCAAGGAGTGTTTTGAGCTTACAATTGAGTACTTGAATAAGGATATGTTGCCAAGGTACAAATCATATGTGAGAAAGAGAAAGGAAAACAATATCTCTGGTAAAAAGTCTAAATCGGCTAGTTATGTCATGTACGGCTTCCCATGGACATTCATGGTAAGTATTATAACAACCTTCTCAAATTTCTTTGCAGTTGAGTACTATTATTTTATTTACTACAGATAGAAATTAATACTTTTTGGTTCATGAAAAATATATGCATGGGCGTACGAAGCAATTCCGCTATTTGGTCGTAGTGCCGAGAAGTCAAAGGTCGTACCGATGTTGCTGCCAAGGATGTTGAGATGGCACAGCAAGAAAGTGATATATGACCCTGATTGGGATCCCTTTAAGCAAAGGGTTGATCACCCTGGTGTTGTAATATAGGGAGTGCAATAACACTCCACCAGTAGATTAGAACCAACCAAAGTAGAAGATTATCATAGACCTTGTGTCTATTGTTTTGTATTGCTTGTCTAATGACGTCTATCTATGCTATATTTCAGGAGGTGCACCCTTACCTTATTCCTACCCTACGTGAGATGGATATGGACTACATGAAGAATTTGGTACCATATGATGATGAGGTAGCTGATCCTACAATCGACCAGCTAGCGGTTGATTTGGAATCGGTGAATGCCATTAAAAAAGCACCTGGTGCAGCGAGCTTAGAGACTAATGATGAAGATGACATTGTTGATGATGACCCTTTGGGTGGGAGTTTCGCGACTAGTTGGTGGTTTTTTTTTATATTGGTAGAGGAGGACCATGCAGGATGTGCAATTCTCAGCCAAGTGATTCAGACGTGTGCGAAGAGTTGAAGTTTGTGAATGAGAAATTGGATAAGGTGTTGAAGATCCTCGGGGAGATACAAAATCAGAATGAGAGCACTTCTAAAGTAATCACCGTGGTACAGAGTTACGAGATTGCAAAGCAGATTGAGGAATGCTCCAATTTCTACTAGCAAGATGAGGAAGCTGAAACATAGAAAGAAGAAGAAATCAAAGGTAGACGTACTCAAACCAGTTTCGGAGGAAGATTAAAAAAAACTATTCTGTGAATGGTTTGACAAGAAGGAGAAGTTTCCCAAAAACTTGTTGACTGCAACTATGGCTAGAGGTTTTTCGAGCAGTTGTGCGGTGTTGAACCGTACGTTTTAATTTTTGTAAGTCCCTTAATCACTCACTGCATGTATTTCTATTTTGTAGTAGCTCCATATTTAAGGTATAATTTTTTATAATATTTAACATGTGGAGGAACTTTTGGCACTGATGCGTATACGAAACATAAAACGTCCACGCCTTTATGCCCATAGTCATGTTGTTATGAATGTTTCATTATGCAATAACATGTGCACTGCATGGGATAAGATCAAGGAGGTTGCCAATAAAGAAGGAAAGAATTTGGAATTTTGTGAGACAGTTAATGCTTGTCAAGACTTGTGTCTTACATCCTTGATGCTATATCCTCAAGGAAGAATACCAAAATCTAGGGTTGTGGAGTGGTGCAAGGCTAAGCTGTTGTAATATGTGTGCCAAATTGATAACAAGTATTTTGTGTATGTTGTTTTTCACTTGGCAGAGGGTTTGATTCGAATTTAAGATAGCAATGACAGTTTGTATGATGATGGTAAACTAGAAGAAATGGTACAACCCCGCGCACTCGTGATGCATAGGATTTTGATGAAAACTGGCCAGCTTGCAGACTTAGGCCAAGATGTGCTTACGAAGAAATGATTCTGGGAGCGTATTATGGATGTGCCAACCATTCAACAAAGGTAAATTAAATGTTTCATCCATTATGTTTTACATTCTTCTGGTTTCTTTAATAATTAATTGTGTGTTTAATTTTTGTAGTGAAAGCAGTGAAGCATATACGGTAAAGGTTATTGACTTCCTGCTAACTGATACGCCGCTGGATCAGCTTAATGACAAGCGAATGGAATTATTCAGGAAAAAAATTGCAATTGATATCTTCAGGGGAAGGAGGACCCTTTTTAGTTTTATAATTGAAATTTCAAGTTGTGTTGGTCATGGGACAAATTCATTTTGGGTGAACTTGTAGTAATTTATGATATTTTCATCTACCTCTATGTAATGAAACTACCTTGATGTTTATTAACCATTGATGCTGTAATTTTTGTTTACTTAGCACTTACTTATTGTATTACAACAGGCATCTACTTGGTTGTATAATAGACAATATGTCAAGTAATAAACTAACTACTTGGTTGCGTAGTAGATAATGTGTCTAGTACTAATAACTTGATCAAATATAACATTGCGTCAGGCATAACCCAGAGGTTGCGTAATAGACACTGGGTCCATCAATAAATTAGCTACTTTGTTGCATAATAGACTCAAGGTTGCGTTTAATACCTTCAAAAAATTCAACATTACATCATTAAAACATTATATGATCCAAAATACTTCAAACAAAACAGTGTTCTCCTTCTCACTTCAGCATCCAAGCTGCCACAAATCCGACAATGACACACAAGAGCATTACCCACTTATTGAGCCTCATTTCATTCATCTTAACCATCCCTCCAGTTGTACGAAAAATGTATGGTTAGGAATATGCCACGTGGACATATTTTAATTTACTGAACAGCACGAGTTGTCTTCCATCAAACAGTAGTCGCTAATAAACTTCTTTAATAGTCTATAAACTCTGAACCCTGACCCCAACTCTGGACATTCAGCATAAATCAATAAACTTCCTTAATGGGCGAGATTCAACTTGAGGTTTCGTCCTCAACACTTATTGCAGTCGAGGGTAAACTAATGGTCGAGAATTCATTAAAATAAGGATTACACCACGTTCGACCTTGGTGTTTTTGATTTTATAATATTTAAACATCTTATTAAACATCATGGAACATTTAAAGTTATTATACATGGTGGTGTATTTTATACCATTAAGAGTTGGTCATTCTAGAACATGTAACAACTCAAGAAGCAAGACCTCAAGTATAAGAGTGTTGTCTTGTGAATGTTGTCAACAAGTAATGCCTCTAATTATGAATGTTGTATATTGAATATTGGACTGTAATATGCACATATGTTAATATTAAGTAATGCTATGATCGATTATAATAGGTATTTAGTCTTCAAATTGTATACATTGCCTTAACATTATGTTATAATAATATTCATTGACTATATAATGAAAATTATTTTCACCAATTATAGGCTTAGTTTGATACCGATATAATTGATACGTTATAGTAATCAATTTTATCCAATTCAATGTTTGAAATTTATTGAATTATATGTTTACAACTTTAAGTTAGCCATAAATAATTGCCATTTTTTTTATTTAAGGTAAGTAAATTTTGTTGCAAAATACTGAATTTCTATCGAATTAATACTTTACACTAACGAACAACTAATAATCGAGGACTACCCCTATGCCTGTCCAATTTATGAATGATATATCGTTCTTATTTACCATGAAAGTCTATTGGTTTACATTTATAGTAGATCTATAGACCACCAGCGGGGTAGACTATATACTATAGGTTTATTCAAAAAGTGTTGTGAAATTTTTAATTCATTGGCGGAAAATTCAAATATTTGGAAGACTAAAATTTATATTGCCTGATTTGTATGTTTCTATTGGAACCTCTTTATTTCATTTTGGGGACTTTTTGCACTTAAGTGTTGTCAAATGGAAAAAAAAACAACCAAAGCATAAAAATAAAAAAACAGGGCTACAAAACTCAAAAAAATAGGACAGAAAATTAAATAGACAAAAGCTTAAGTTAAATATTTTAATTAAATAACTTCCCTCATAGCAGCATGCATTTTTTCCCATTAACTAAAGAAAAAAAAGCTAAACTGCAGAGGGAGAAGGATCACGGGGAGTAGAATTTTCTATGCTAATATAGTGGTCAATATTTGCACCAGCCCTACAAAGGAGAATCCGCAACATGCATGCTATACGGCAAATGTTCCTCTCTTGCCTCACCCTGTCTTCTTGGATCTCTCGGATGAGCCTATCCAGTGATTCCTTGATGAAAATGGTGCCCATGCTTCGCCTTGGCCTCGGAGGCATTTATCTGTTAGGTAATTGGGCTATTTGGAAGAATGATAAATAAATATTTCCATCAGATCTTGTGTATTTATAGGCAAAATTTGACACTAAATGGTGCATTTCCATATGACTTCTCATAAATGACGTGACTGTTGAGTGTTTCGGGAAACGAATTGATGCTTTGAATTGGCATATTCGATGTAGTTCAATTAATTATACAATTCCTTTTTATATTTGCTACCAGTTGTTATTAACATTAGATATTAATTTAACTACCTAAACCAGTGGTTGTCAATAGACTACTTAAACTAGCGCAACAAGTCATGGTTAAATTGAAAATGTCGATGAGGGTTGACAATAGAACATTGGTTCATTACATGTAGTAAGATAGAATAAGGGGGTTGATGGTAAAACATGGAATAAGTATGCCACATGACTCCTTCTTAAAATAAGGAGGTTGATTCTAGATCATAGGTCTACAATAGACAATGTGAGTGGTTGATTCTAAAACAGTAGTCTTTGAGACAACTTGGTCACGTGACTCATTCTTAAAATAAGGGGGTTGATTCTAAATCATAGGTCTACAATAGACAATGTTGGTGATTGACAATAAAATAATAGTCTATGAGAAAACTTGGTCACATGATTCCTTCTTAAAATAATGGAGGGCTGACTTTAGATCATAGGTCTGCAATAGACAATACAGGTGCTTGACCATAAAATAATAGTCTATGATGTACAATGCTGCAATAGACAATACTGGTGCTTGACCATAAAATAATAGTCTATGATGTACAATGCAACAGTTGGTAGTAGAAACAACAAGTCTAGTAGAAACAACAAGTTTAGAATATTAAGAGAGTTAATTATCTTTATTACAATAGCGGTAGCCAAAAGATCAAGAATGCTACAACAATACTTTACAAGTCATTTTCTTGTCGCCATGTTCTTTGCAAATGGAACATTTATTTTTTCGTTTCTTCCTGCTGCCAGAAGACCTAGGTTCTAAAATTCTTGGCCATCTCTTAAACTTCCTTCTACCCTTTGTAGGCTCGACATCGGGTGGAAGTACTTTTGTGGATTGAATCTCGTTGGGCACCACCCATTTCTATTCTATAGAGATTGCGTGAATGGTTCCTTCATATGCAGCTAAATATGTTGAAACCTTATAGAACGGAGATGAGTGTCACGACCCTAGTTCGCCCTCCGTGAACTGTCGTGACGGCACCTAGTCTCTATGACTAGGTAAGCCTAACAAATGCAAAAAAAAGAAACAATTGCGGAAGAAAGTAATTAAAAATCGAGATAACAACGTTAAATAGTGTTTAAGATGCCGCCTGGCATGTGACGACCCGACCCGTCGTCTCATGTATTACCGCTCCGTTTTCCCCATTTTATGCTTCTTCATATTTCGTTATCGTTATGTGGTGTGTTAGAATTGATTTGGATTGGTTCTGATAAGAAATGAGACACTTAGTCTCTTTAAGGAAGGCTTAAGTTGGAAAAGTCAACCGAATGTTGACTATTGAGTTGGAGGGCTCGGATGTGATTTCCGGTGATTCGGTTAGCTTCGGGGGATGATTTATGACTTAGGAGTGTGATCGGAATTGATTTTGGAGGTCCGGTGTAGAATTAGGCTTGAATTGGCGAAGTTAGTATTTTGGCGAATTCCGGTTGATGGGTGGGATTTTGATCCGAAGGTCGGAATGGAATTCCGAGAGTTGCTGTAGCTTCGTTATGTGATTTGTGATGTGTGTGCAAAATTTCAGGTCATTCTGACGTCGTTTGGTCGGGTTTTTGATCGAAAGTGCATTTCGGAGGTTTTGAGAAACTTAGGCTTGAATTTGATGAGTTTCGAGTAATTTGATGTTGTTTGAGGTGTTTTAATGATTGGAACAAGTTTGAATGATGTTATGGGATATGTTGGCATGTTTGGTTGAGGTTTCGAGGGCCTCGGGTGAGTTTTGGATGGTTAAACGGATGAAATTGCATATGGAAATGTTGCAGGTTTTGCTTCAGGTCTGTTGCAGACCATTTGTTCTATGCGATCGCGTATAATGATTTGCGATCACGTAAACTTAATTGAGGGCTGAGGCAGAGTTGCTCTACGCGATCGCGTAGAGTGGGTTGCGATCGCATAGGTCAGTGTGAGGTGCTTTCGCGATCGCGTGTGTTCAAGCTGCGATCGCATAGGCCTGGGAGCTAAGGCTTCGCGATCGCGTGGATATTGTTGCGATCACATAAGGTAATTGAGGGAGTCCTCATTTTGTGCATCGCGATCGCGTGAATTCATCCGCGATCACACTGAAAGGGGAATATAGAGCTGGGCAACATGTTTTTAAACCAGCTTGTTCGCGAAGGTGGGTCTATTTTCACCCATGGCTTCTCGTTTTTGAAGGTTTTTGAAGGAAATTAAAGAGGGTTTCAAGGGGAATCGATTGGAGGTTAGATTTTTGGAACTTAAAACGCGATTATATTGTGAAATTGGTCTAGAAATTCATGGAAATTAAGCCTAAAAATTATGAACTAGGGCTTGAGTTTTTGATATTTCAAATTGGGATTTGATAGGTCATTTGAGCTCGGATTTGGGAGTTCTTGGTATGTATGAACTCGTGGTGAGACGAAGATCCGGTAATGTGAGTTTTGTAATTTTTCGAGAAGTGGGCCCGGGGCTCGGGTTTTGCTAGTTTCGAGA
>NC_031991.1:60597764-60666554 GCF_001879085.1 Nicotiana attenuata
ATGGTTGGCTCGGACTGCACGCCGCAGTGGGTACCTGAGTGTACCGGTCATATGCATTGCATTGCACTCATGCATTGGTTCCTATTTGTATTACGTGTCATGACATTCAGCACTCTCATTTCATTGACATCCATGCTACTTCTTGTACTGATTACCAGAATACCCTGGTATTATTTGTTAATGGAGTGCTGTGCCCGAGGGGCTGACTTACGTGCTGACTCGCACTATCTGTTTCGCATTCATTTGCTTAACTGTTGAAAAAGATATTTTCAAAAGTGGTTTGTAACTGAGCCCAGATAGATTTTCTAAAGGATTTTCACGGTTTTACTGTTTTCTCAAAGGGTTGCACTATTCCATATAGCATGATGGAGTGCCTTTCGTGATTTCTTGCTGCTCAGTTATTATTTACCTTTATTACTCACTGAGTTGGAGTACTCACTTTACTCCCTGCACCTCGCGTGCAGTTGCAGGTATTTGTTAACCGGTAGCGGGTTAGAGTTGATTGAAGATTTTGTTATCGTAGCTGAGCAAGGTGACCGCCGGCGTTCGCGGCACCGGACTTCGTCTTTTGATTCTAAATTTTATTCTGTGTATTATTGGCCCTGTAGTCGTGTTCAGACTTCTCTAGATGCTCGTGACTTGTGACACCCCGGTCGGGCTGTGTTGGGTGGTAAATATCGATTATTATTGTCATTAAGTTGTATTTATCTATTCATTGGTGTTTAATAATTTGAAAGGGGCGTTGTTGTTCTGTTGGCTGGCCTTGTCTTCACGAGAGGCGCCATCACGACTAGTGCGGGTTTCGGATCGTGACAAGTTGGTATCGGAGCCTAGGTTACTAGGTCTCACGAGTCATGAGCAGGTTTAGTAGAGTCTCGCGGATCGGTACGGAGACGTCTGTATTTATCCTCGAGAGGCTGCAGAACCTTTAGGAAAACTTCACATTCTTGAATTCTTATCGTGTGTCCTTGATTCAACTTGAAAAGAAATTCTTGAAATTCCTTCCACGCGTCTGTAGGCGCACGTGAGCGCTCAGTATTATATGTGCCTCGATGGCTTGCGATTCCCCGATCAAGGGGCGAGATGTGATCTTCGTGAGTATGTTGGGCCAGTCTGGAGGACTTGAGGCCGGATCTTTGCCTATGGCTTGAGCACTGAGGTGCTGATTGTGTGAGCAAGTGTTTTGAACTTATATGTTTGGTATTGTCCCTATTAGCCGGAATAGTGGTTGGATACCCATGTGATGAGTATGCTAGTACTGCGAGATGTATCTATATGACCTGATAGTGACAAAGAAGTCTGCTGGGCAGTAGATGAACTGTTAAGTGTTCGTTTCCTATTGTAATTTGATGTGTGGCCCGAGTATGGGCGTGTGAAGAATATTTTTGTGTCTCCTAGTTGGGAAGTGAAGTGCATTACATGTGGCGGTATGAGTTCAGACTCAAGAAGACAAAATGACTGTGTAACGTATATGATGGTGGAAGGTATGTTGAAATACTGAATTGAGGCGAAGCAGGTGGGTCATCCCCTACGGAGTGTTCTTAAGTGGTATGATCCTTATGTGTACGTTAGAAGATTTCATGTGCAATTGAAAGGTGCGTGTTGTAATTTGAAAATTTGGGTCGCTTAAGAGAGTGGACTCAGCTGATGTGGGGATGAATGCAAGGTTTGTAGAGGATTTCAGTACTAGATGATTTGTGTTTTCACAAACTAGTAGATGATTTGAGTTTAATCTCACTATGATATTGTGGCATCATTAGAGTAAAAGTATTATGGGTTATTGAGTGAGTCCTGATACATGGCTTCGAGCCAAGTTGAGGAGGTTGCTGTTGATTAGCTGATCGCACGGTTATGTGCTATGATGGTTCCGTTTCGAGGTATGCTGGCGGATTAATTCTGGTTGCAGAAATTGAGCCGAGGATGGCGCGAGTGAAGCAAAATTTTGACAAAGGTTATATGGTGCTTTGTAGATGTGAGAAAATAATAGGATGTCTCGAGCTGTTGTTGATAAAGTATGCTCAGGGTATAGAGGAGGATGATGTTTGTTTGTGTTGGAATGAGATTATATCCTGCGGTGTCAGAGTGCTAATAAGGCACGAGTGGTTCTGTTCGTTAAGTCAGGTAATTTGCAGTTTGAATAAGAGTGAATGACTCTCCAGAATGGTTTTAATGTGTTCAAGATTTTACATGTAGCAATCAGGTGTCTTAAGGTTGTGTATGTGGGTAGAGATTGTGTTTTCATTGGAAGGGTCAAGACTCGTGGTATTTTTATGTTGATTATGGCATCCTATGTATCGGTATCTGGAAAGTAATGGTAACGAATTCAGATTCGCAGGAAGTTCTTCAAGTAAAGTATTCTGGAATATGGTATTTCTGGGAACATTGAGAGAGTATTCAGTGGCTTATGGGTCTTAGACGGTGTGGTCTTGTGCTTGGGTCTCGTGTAGTGAGCCTGGGTTGAGGAAATGTGGTGCTACAACAAGAGGGAATATCAAGATGATGATGAATCAGAAAGGAAATTAGATAGATGGAATAGCTTGATAGTAGACCGAATCGTTATGGTGAGGATATGATTAATTCCTTGTATGTGTTCGAGGTAATGAGCCCTTTCAGGTATTGTGCAGCAAAGCTCTTGAGCTGTGACAGCTTGCTTAGCTTGGTTTGGGTAGAAGGATTTAGTCCTGGCAGTTTAGCTTGTGCAAATGGAATTGGGAGAGAGTCCTTGTTGGGTTTTATCGTGGTTTGGAGATGTATATGTCTTTCTACGGGCATGCGAAGTGTGGGATGTGTGATTATTTTCTTCCAAATGGGATCAGCGGAAGTTCTTGAATAGATGAGTTACAGTTCAGTTCTGAAAAGATGTTCATAAAATTCTTAGGCAACGGGTAGCCTCAGGTAATCAAGGAAATGGTACTGCTAATCGGAAGTGATTTGACGAGAGTAAATGTCTCGGAAAAAGGGTAATGTGATTAGATTGATGATACTGCGTTAGTAGTGCGGTGCTTTCCTGCTAGATCGACTGCTGATATCTGAGTTTGTTCGATGGCACAGGGGAATTTTAGAATATCTTTCGTGGAATGATTGGGTACTCGAGGTGTAATATGTAATCATACGGCGGAATTTGGGATCAGGTACAGTGGTTTGTGTGCTATATGGAGTTAGAGACTGGGAGTTCTCAGGTACAGACTATGTAGTGGTTGTGGATCTGTGTATTGGTACCGTTAGCGGCTATTGGGATTTGGAGGCCCGAGTGGATCTTTCTGTAAGGCCCCGTAAAATTTTTGGCTCATAAACCAGAATCTTGTGGTGTCGGCTCCGAACACGTGTTAGGAATGTGTAGAATCTCGCCGCGGTTCAGAGCCTTGGTATTGATCTAAGCTTGTAAAAAAACAAATCAATCAAAAGAAATCAATTTTTCCAGAAAATGCTATTATGCGGTCAAGAATGCGGTCGCAGATCCGGTATGCGGACCGCATTCCTACCGCATAGTGAAGCAGTGGTTCGGTTAAAACTTGAGGTCAAGATGCGGTCCAAAATGCGACCGCATAATTGATATGCGGACCACATTTCTACCGCAGAGTGGAACAGTAGAGTTGTCAAAATTAATGTTGAAAATGCGGTCTATTATGCGATCGCATAACAAATATGCGGACCGCATAGTCGTCGCATACTCTCCTTTGAATTTTGTGAATGTCAGTTCTGCGGTGCACTATGCGACCGGAGAACATGAATGCGGACCGCATTCCTGTCACAGACCCAAACAGAATCCTCAGAGTTTTGGGGGCAATTCTGCGGTCCAATCTGCGGACCGCATTTCAACTCTACGATCGCAGAATGCGACCGCAGATCTTGCTCGGTTTCTATTTTTTCTAAATTTTAAAACCCGACCCCTTTTTTAATAAAACACCCCAACCCCCTCATTTTTAACAAGCTTCTGAACAAATAAGAGAGAGGGTTCTTGAGAGAGAAAGCCACCTTCTTCAAATTTGATCCTTGAAAACTATCCGGGCGGGGAAATTTCAAAGCAATTATCTTCATCCCCATTCTTGGAGGTAAAATCCCTAACCATTTTCATTTAAATTCTGGTTTAATCTAATGGGAGGAAGTCTCGTTCATTGGTTCTTGAAAATAGTGGTTAAAATTGTGCATGCATGTCTACTAAAACCTAGAACCTAGTGGGAGTAATTGGGTGAGAGCAAAGACTTGTGCAAAGAAGGGGCTAGTAACCTAGATATGTTCGGGTAGTGGTTGTGAAGCTTGAATTTTTTAAGTTATGCGTATTAATTTGTGCACTAAATGGATGTTGCTAGATTATTTGGTGAATTGGAAGTAGAAATTAAAAAGGGACTCAACCCCTGGTATGTATGGCTAAAATCCCTTTTTATTAGAAATTGAGCTCCGTTGTCATTTATGAAAGCATGGTAAGAGTTGAATTGGTTAGCATATTGCTTGTTATTACGCATTAATTGATATGCAATTATCTGTACATATTCGTGAAGGATGTGCCCCCAACGTGAATAATGTGCCAATCTTGACAATTTGATAATGACGGAAAGTACAGTTATGTGTGGAAATACTTGGGCTATAAGCCAACATTGGAACAAAGAATTATTCATGCTAGCTATGTGCTCATTTACCTGTGATTGCAATTTGAAGTATCCTCAATATATGTGTATATGTTCACAACTTGTAAAATGAATATCAAAAAAAAGGGGAACGATGTGATGATGGTGGCCATGAGTGCCCCAGGAATTGTTATGTTATGTGTGGAATAAAGACTTGAAGTGTTGGCTAATGAGAATGGAGAAATGCCTCTAACGAGGTGACCTAGCCGATCGGGTCGTGATCGGACACCATGCCGCACACATGGTGGTAATGTGCTGATATTGGATTCCGGATAAAGGAAATGAAATATTGATTGAGAGTAATGCCTCCAATGAGGTGACCTAGCCGGTCGGGTCGTGATCGGACTCCGCTTGGGATAGCGGTGGTAATGAGAACAGTGGTGAACACGTGACAGAAATGCCCTAATCAATGTTGTGGAAATTGTATGAAAGATTATATGAATTGCTTCTTTGACTTGCCCATATTATTTGCTTGTATCTGTTTGGTAGTTCTTTCTAGTAAAATGGTGTTTAGTTATACATACCAGTACAATTCAAATGTACTGACGTCCCTTTTGCCGGGGGCGCTACATTCGTGTTATNGGCACCTAAAAGAGAGCTAGACTCGGCCTTTGGGGCCAATTCCACCGCGAGTGAGGCTATGAATCATGTACCTGATGCCGTGGGTGAGAGTGACACCCCGGCCTTGAACCTACCTAGCCCGTCTGTCCCAGACCAGCATGTTCCTGATCCTGCAGCTACACGAGGGTGCCGCCATCCCTCCCGCCGATATTCCTGATTCTGGCACCGTTCCAGCTCCTGGTCCCGAGGTTTCTGATGTGGACCTTAGGGGAGCCATCCGCATGTTGACCCAGTTAGTGGCCGCTCAGGCCCGGAGATCTCAGGATGCCTCTACATCCTCTAGCGGACAGGGAGATTCTACCAGCTCCAGAGTTAACCAGTTTTTACGGTTAGCCCCTCCAGAGTTCTTAGGCACAGACCCAGAGGCCGATCCGCAGGAATTCCTTGATGAAATGTATAAGACCCTCCGAGTGATGAAAGCTTCAGAGACAGAGGGAGTTGAGTTGGCATCATACAGGTTGAGGGGAGCAGCGTATTCATGGTTCGAGATGTGGGAGGACTCCCGTGGGGAGGGAGGACCTCTGGCCAGATGGGATGAGTTTGTAGATGCGTTCATGGACCAGTTCTTGCCTGCTGAGACAATAGCAGCCCATGCCACGGAGTTTGAGACCCTCAAGCAGGGCAGTATGAGTGTTTGGGAGTACCACATGGAGTTCGTGAGATTGTCCAAGTATGCTCCTCAGTTAGTGTCGACCATGGCAGCTAGAGTTCGGCGATTCATTCAGGGCCTTAGTCCCTTGGTAGTAAATGAGGCTGCTACAGCGGCCTTACACTCGGATATGAACTATGGAAAGATTGTGGGATTCGCTCAGGCCACAGAGGCTAGGAAGTTGAAGATTCGGGCGGAAAGAGAGAATAGCAACAGGGCCCGATCAGCAGGTCACTCAGGGAGATCAGCTCAGGGGAGAGGGTCGTCAGGGTCGTCCCAGTCACATGCTCAGTCCTCAACGAGCGCACCATCATCTCTGCACAGTTATCAGCAGAACAACCGCATGAGACCAGGTTCAGACAGTAGGAGACCCCATCAGTCCGGTCGTTCAGGAGGGAGATCACAGCAGCAGGGGAGGGCTTCATGCCCCAAGTATGGGAGATTTCATACAGAGACTTGCTACCTGGATATCCCGGTGTGCTTCAGATGCAGGGTGAGAGGTCATATTCAGCGAGACTGTCGTGTGCCCAGTCAGGCCATGGGTAGGGGATCTGCTCAGTCGTCCGGTTCTTCAGTCGCCACACCATCTGTGCGTCCTCCAGCCCCAGCGGGCCGTGGTACCGTTAGGGGTGGAGCCCGTGGTAGAGGTGGACCCAGCCGGTTCTATGCTTTGAGTGGTCGTCAGAGTGCAGAGGCTTCTCCAGATGTGGTTACAGGTATCTTGTCTGTTCAGACCATTGATTGTTATGCTCTTATTGATCCGGGGTCCTCTTTGTCTTATGTCACCCCATTCATTGCTTCAAGCTTTGGGATAGAACCAGAACAACTTCATGAGTCGTTCTCTGTATCGACTCCGGTTGGTGATTCTATTACAGCCGCGTGAGTTTATAGGAATTGTGTTGTCACGGTATGTGGTCGCGTTACCACGGTCGATCTTATCGAGCATGGAATGGTGTATTTTGATGTGATTATGGGGATGGACTGGCTTTATTCGTGCTTTGCTAAACTTGACTGCCGAACGAGAGTCATGAGACTCGAGTTCCCTAATGAGCCGGTTATCGAGTGGAAAGGGAATGATGTGGTGCCGAAGGGTAGGTTTATCTCCTACCTTAAGGCTTCAAAGATGATTAAGAAGGGATGTATCTATCATTTGGTCCGGGTGGCGAACAGCACTTCAGAAGTGTCTACCCCCGAGTCCGTGCTAGTCATGAATGAGTTTCTCGAAGTGTTTCCGGACGAGCTTCCAGGGATTCCGCCAGATAGGGAGATTGATTTCGGGATTGATGTATTGAAAGATGCGCAGCCAATATCTATTCCACCATACAGAATGGCTCCAGCGGAGTTAAGGGAGTTAAAGGAGCAGCTGAAGGATTTATTAGAAAAGGGGTTCATACGGCCGAGTGTGTCGCCGTGGGGTGCTCCGGTTCTCTTTGTCAGGAAGAAAGATGGGTCGCTCCGGATGTGTATTGATTATCGGCAGCTCAACAAAGTCACCATCAAGAATAAATATCCTCTGCCACGGATTGATGATTTGTTCGACCAATTGCAAGGTGCAAGGTTCTTCTCCAAAATTGATCTACGGTCCGGGTATCACCGTCATATCTTTTGGGCTAACCAACGCCCCGACAGCCTTTATGGATCTTATGAATCGTGTCTTCAAGCCATTTCTAGACTCCTTCGTGATTGTTTTTATTGACGACATCCTTGTTTATTTGCAGAGCCAGGAGGATCATGCCGGTCACCTCAGGGTAGTTTTGTAGACTCTTCATCAGCACCAGTTGTATGCTAAATTTTCAAAATGTGAGTTTTGGTTGGAGTCCGTTGCCTTTTTGGGTCATGTTGTTTCTAGTGAAGGGATTAAGGTAGACCCCCAGAAGATTGCAGCAGTAAAAGATTGGCCTAGACCCACAACCCCGACGGAGATTCGTAGCTTCTTGGGTTTAGCAGGGTATTATCGGAGGTTTGTGGAGGGATTCTCTGCCCTCGCCTCCCCATTGACTAAGTTGACGCAGAAAGCAGTTAAGTTCCAATGGTCCGACGCTTGTGAGAAAAGTTTTCAGGAACTGAAGTCAAGGTTGACCTCGGCACCAATATTGACCTTGCCGGAAGGCACAGAAGGATTTGTGGTTTATTGCGATGCCTCCAGGGTTGGTTTGGGGTGTGTGTTGATGCAACATGGGAAAGTTATAGCGTATGCCTCGAGGCAGCTCAAGAATCACGAGAAGAATTATCCGACGCATGATTTGGAGCTTGCGGCAGTTGTGTTTGCTTTGAAAATATGGCGGCATTATCTTTATGGGGTCCATGTGGATGTGTTCTCAGACCACAAGAGTCTCCAGTATTTGTTCAAGCAGAAGGAATTGAACTTAAGGCAGCGACGGTGGTTAGAATTACTCAAGGATTATGATATGAACATTTTGTACCATCCAGGGAAGGCGAACGTGGTGGCCGACGCTCTCAGTCGGAAATCTATGGGTAGTTTGGCTCATTTGGGAGTGGATCAAAGGCCCTTGGCTCGGGAGGTTTATCAATTGGCCAGTCTAGGGGTTTGTATTTCGACATCAGACGAGGGGAATGTTATGGTACATAATGGAGCAGAATCGTCACTCGTAGCGGAAGTCAAGGAAAAGCAGTTTATCGATCCAGCATTGGCTCAAATGAAGGAAGCAGTTTTGAGTAACAAGACTTCGGCATTTTCACTCGGCAGCGAGGATGGTGTATTGCGGTGTCAAGGTAGGCTGTGTGTTCCGGATGTGGATTAGCTTCGGGAGAGGGTAATGGCGGAGGCACATAATTCCAGGTATTCCGTGCATCCAGGTTCTACGAAAATGTATCATGACCTCAAGGAAGATCTATTGGTGGAACGGTATGAAGAGGGGTGTGGCGGACTTTGTATCTAAATGTCCGAATTGTCAGCAAGTGAAGGCTGAGCATCAGCGGCCCGGTGGGTAACTCGAGCTATGGAATACCAANCAAAGGTAACTGGGATGATCACTTGCCGCTTATAGAATTTGCTTACAATAACAGCTTTCATGCTAGCATTCAAATGGCCCCATTTGAGGCATTGTACGGAAGGAGGTGCAGGTCTCCGATCGGATGGTTTGAAGTGGGTGAAGCAGAATTAATAGGACCGGATCTTGTGCACCAGGCTGTGGAGAAAGTTAAAATCGTTCAGGAAAGGATGAAGACTGCTCAGAGTCGCTAAAAGTCGTATGCGGACATTCGTCGAAGGGAATTGGAATTTCAAGTTGATGATTGGGTGTTCTTAAGGGTATCTCCTATGAAGGGAGTCATGCGATTCGGGAAGAAAGGTAAGTTGAGTCCTAGGTATGTCGGGCCTTTCCGGATCGTTCAAAGGGTAGGACAGGTGGCCTACAGGTTGGAATTGCCTCCCGAAATGTCACTAGTGCATCCGGTGTTCCATATGTCCATGTTGAAGAAAGTAGTTGGAGATCCGTCCACTATCGTGCCAGTCGAGACTATCGAGGTTAATGAAGAGCTGTCGTATGAAGAGGTTCCGGTTGCCATTCTTGATAGACAAGTTCGTAAATTGAGAAATATGGAAGTTGCCTCAGTTAAGGTGTTGTGGCGAAGTCAGCAAGTCGAGGAAGCTACGTGGGAAGCGGAGAAAGAAATGAAAGAGAAATATCCCCATCTATTTGATCAAGTCTAGAAGAAATTATGTGACCTTTCTATTTCTAAAACAACTACCATTGTGTCCAAGTTGATTCCTTCCTAAATGCTAGTGAAGTCCCTCTAGTTGTGCAAGACTTATAGGTGTAGGGATTGTTTCAAGTCATGTGAACATTTCTTTGGTAAATGAAAGCCTTATAAAGACTCTTTTGTTAAGTAATCAAGTAATGGTTGTATAAGTTGGTAATGAATTACTTGTATGCTTGTAATGTGTTGAAATGGCTAAATTATGTGCAACTCATTGCAATAACTGATTCATAAGCAAAGCATATCAAGTGATCAAATGTGTGCATTTGTTAAGGTAAGGATTTGTATACTAGCTGTAAGGGTAGTTGAAATTGTGTATTGGTACTCAGAATTGTGTTTCGGGGGCCCTCTGTCAGGTGGAGATGTTCTAATTACAAAGGGAACGCTGGCAAAAATTTTTCTAAAAATTTGGGAAATAGTGAAAGGTGTAGGAATCTGCATATCATATTTTCAAAACCAAATGATCCTTGAATATACTGAAAAGCTTGAAACAGGTCCTCATTCCGGGACGAATGATTTAAGTGGGGGAGGATGTGAGGCCCCGTAAAATTTTTGGCTCATAAACCAGAATCTTGTGGTGTCGGCTCCGAACACGTGTTAGGAATGTGTAGAATTCTTCGCCGCGGTTCAGAGCCTTGGTATTGATCTAAGCTTGTAAAAAAAATCAATCAAAAGAAATCAATTTTTCTAGAAAATGCTATTATGCGGTCAAGAATGCGGTCACAGATCCAGTATGCGGACTGCATTCCTACCGCATAGTGAAGCAGTGGTTTGGTTAAAACTTGAGGTCAAGATGCGGTCCAAAATGCGACCGCATAATTGATATGCGGACCGCATTTCTACCGCAGAGTGGAACAGTAGAGTTGTCAAAATTAATGTTGAGAATGCGGTCTATTATGCGATCGCATAACAAATATGCGGACCGCATATTCGTCGCATACTCTCCTTTGAATTTTGTGAATGTCAGTTTTGCGGTGCACTATGCGACCGCAGAACATGAATGCGGACCGCATTCCTGTCGCAGACCCAAACAGAATCCTCAGAGTTTTGGGGGCAATTCTGCGGTCCAATCTGCGGACCGCATTTCAACTCTGTGATCGCAGAATGCGACCGCAGATCTTGCTCGGCTTCTTTTTTTTTTCTTTTCTAAATTTTAAAACCCGACCCCTTTTGTAATAAAACACCCAATCCCTCATTCTTTAACGATCTTCTACACAAAATAAGAGAGAGGAAGAGAGGGTCTTGAGAGAGAAAGTCATCTCCTCCAAAATTTGATTCTTCAAAGCTATCCGGGCCGGGAAATCTCAAACTTATCTTCATCCCCTTTCTCCTGCAGGTAAAATCCCTAACCCTTTTCATTGAATTTCTGGTTTAAATTAAGGGGGGGGGGGAGTCTCATGCATTGGTTCTTGGAAGTAATGGCAAAAATTGTGCATGCGTGTTTATTAAAACCTAAAACCTAGTGGGGGTAATTGGGTGGGAGCAAAGACTTATGCAAAGAAGGGATTGATAACCTAAGTATGTTCGGGTAGTGGTTTTGAACCTTGAATTCTAAGTTACGAGTATTAATTTGTGCACTATATTGCCGTTGCTAGATTTTCGGTGAATTTGAAGTAGAAATTAAAAAGGGATTCAACCCCAGGTATGTATGGCTAACTTTAACCTTTGTAAAATCGCCCTGCTTGGTGTCCAAATACTTGGTATGTGATACCTTCATGGATTAGTTGTGAAGTTAAACTCGTGTGAGTAGTATGTGTTTCCTTGTGTAAACCATTTGTGAATTCATGTCAATGTTGTGCCTTAAACGTTATTGGTTAAGACGTCTGATATGGTTGTGTAAGTAAATGGCAATAAACCAAGTTGTAATTGCGAATGTGTTATGTGGTAAGAACTGTGGAATAAATGATGGAAAGGAATCGCAATTGGTAATATTGAAATAACTGTGGTAACATCCTTTGTGCCTAGCTGTGGAAAATTATTGTTGTGATTTAAATGGTACAACGGGCTGTTGAAAAAGATGGAAATGGCATTGATAGTCATATAAACTCTGTGTGAGTTATGTTGTTGTTCTTTGAGATATGTTGCTGTTGTTGTTGGGATTTGCTGTTAATTATTCCTGAAATTTGTTGCTGTTCTCCTTGTAAATTGTTGTTGTTGTGCTATTGTTTGTGAATTGTGATTGCTCGGTGGGATCGGATTACGGCTGCAACACGAAGTAATAAGGTGTGGGTTGTGGTGATAAGGGTGGCCGAGGTAATAAGGGTGGCCGAGGTAATAAGGATGGAAAGTGATCGATATCACTATTGAAATGAAACATGAGAACATCGTGAAATTGAAAATGTGGAAATGATGATGGGGAAAAGGAGAGATTGCCAACTTGTTTGCCTTGATTGTTTGTTTTCCTTGTGTGTAATCAATTGTTGTTTCCCTCTATTGTTGTTATTCGCGTATGGTTTGAGGTTACTCAGGGTAAAGTTTGTTATACATACCAGTACAATTCAAATGTACTGACGTCCCTTTTGTCGGGGGCGCTACATTCGTGTTATGATTGTAGGTGGATCCGTAGCAGATACTCCAGTCCACGGATCGTAGCTCACCTTCGTCCTCCATCAGCTATTTGGTGAGCCCCTTTCCTCTCGGGGCCCTGCGTGGCTCAGGCTGCTTGTTTTCGGAGTTTTATTTTTGATTTGTGTAAGGTATAGCCGGAGCCTTGTTACCGGCAATACTATATTATCCTGTTGTACTATTAGAGGCTCCGTAGACAGTAGATGTGGGTTAGAAACTTGTGTAAATCCGTGTTTTCATACGTTGGAAACGAGTTGGTGATTTCACTACTATTATGTAAGTATGTATGTGTTTTGTAAATTAAAAAGTGTTCTTAATTAATTATTTGGCAAATCCTTGGAATAACTGAGTAAGGAAAATGTGGGGTAACATGTGAGTTAGGAAAGGCATCCAGGTTCGCTTGGCTGGGGCTACCCGGTCGGGCGCCGGTCATGTCCCTCGAATTTGGGGCGTGACACTTTCTTTGCTTGGTATATTAGATTTTTTGGATATGATATTGGGGTGTAGACTGGTTGTCTCAGTGTTGGGTTATTCTAGACTATTGTGCTATGGGCTATGCCGGAAAAATGCCACAGGTTACGTGGCGAGGTGCATCGGATCATGTTCTAGCAGAGTGGTTTGTATTCCAAAGACCAGCGGACGGCTGGGAAGGATTGTTTTTCTTAATTGGGCCTTCGTGGCGGATGTCAGTGCAGAGGTTTCTACCATTGATTCAGTTCCGGTATTGAGGGACTTTTCGGATGCGTTTCTTGTGGCCGTGCATGTCGCCGGGTGAGATTGCGGATTTCGGTATTTATTTGGTGCCGGGAACTGTATCGTACGGCTCCGGCAGGAGTTATAGTAGTGGAAGGAGCAGCTTCAGGCTTCCTGGTAAAGAGTTCGTTGGTAGGCTGATTGGATACGTGTTTAGCTTGAGTTGGCTTGGTTGGCCCCGAATTGTATTGTTGAGGGATAGGTTGATTCGATCGTTATTGAACTTGTTAGTGATCTGGGGAGATCTATGAGTGGCTTTTCTGTGTTGCGAGGCGTTATGATTTGTTGGATATGGGCACATGTGGTGCGGTTCTATTGGGGTTCATAGAGAAAGTCGAGCGGGAAGAGTAATCGAGTGTTGATTGGTAAATAGAGTATTGGCTATGACCTATCGGGTTGCGTGACGTATGTTATTTGTTTCACCGTGGGTGTAATGGATTGCTTTAGTTTCAGACATCAAATTGTGTGTGGCTGTCGGTTTTGAGCATAGCGACTTGAGGTGTTTCATGTGTAACAATGTAGGATAGGGTCGCGCATTGTAGCAAGGCTACGTGGAATTATGACCTTTCGAGGTAGATTCAGGTATCCTATCTCTATGATATGAGACGGGGTCTCAGCCTTGTGTGGTGATGGTATCGATGAGCTTGAGGTACAGCTCTTTCGTTCGAGTCATTAGGATTTGAGTATATTCAGATCGTTTCTTATTGGTGCGTGTATTATGCAAGTTGTGGCGTAGGCCTGAGTTGAGGTGTCATATCACCAGAGTGGTGTGTTGGATTCGAGGTGATCGTTGGAGTCATTAATGAATACGAACAGATTTGGTTTCAGCTTGTTAGAAGGATAATATTGAGGTTCAGCCGGAAATCTGTTGTGGTATTAGTCAAGGGAAGTGGCTTCATCAATGGTTGAGCTGAGAAATGGTTACGATTTATCGCGTGTTTCATTTATCGTTGGCAGTATGTGAAAGTGTTGGAATAAGACTTTGGCTAATAAGAGGTTTTCTACCGGTATTTGGTTATTGTGGGCAACTGCTGTGAATAGAGGTTATCGTTTCGAGTGTTTGGATTATGTGGTATATCAGATGGTCTCACCTGAGGTTGCAGGCATGGGTTATTACAGCTGGTTCGGGTTTATTCTGAATATAGACGTGAGGTTCTGATCTTGTGTATGATTTCAGAAAGTGCAATGTGGTTCTACGGTTTATGGTCTAGATGGATTGTAAGATTTCAGCTATGTTGTGTTATCGGACCTATGCGAGATAGGGTGACGTGGGATCGCCCCGGGTGTATGCTTGGTAAGGTCATTCAGCTATTGGTTGGCCTCTAGTACAACTCTGGGTACGCTCGAGGACGAGCGCTGGTTTAAGTTGGGGAGGATGTGACGACTCGACCCGTCGTCTCATGTATTACCGCTCCGTTTCCCCCATTTTATGCTTCTTCATGTTTCGTTATCGGTATGTGGTGTGTTAGAATTGATTTGGATTGGTTTGATAAGAAATGAGACACTTAGTCTCTTTAAGGAAGGCTTAAGTTGGAAAAGTCAACCGAATGCTGACTATTGAGTTGGAGGGCTCGGATGTGATTTCCGGTGATTCGGTTAGCTTCGGGGGATGATTTATGCCTTAGGAGTGTGATCGGAATTGATTTTGGAGGTCCGGTGTAGAATTAGGCTTGAATTGGCGAAGTTAGTATTTTGGCGAATTCCGGTTGATGGGTGGGATTTTGATCCGAGGGTCGGAATGGAATTCCGAGAGTTGCTGTAGCTTCGTTATGTGATTTGTGATGTGTGTGCAAAATTTCAGGTCATTCGGACGTCGTTTGGTCGGGTTTTTGATCGAAAGTGCATTTCAGAGGTTTTGAGAAACTTAGGCTTGAATTCAATGAGTTTCGAGTAATTTGATGTTGTTTGAGGTGTTTTGATGATTGGAACAAGTTTGAATGATGTTATGGATATGTTGGCATTTTTGGTTGAGGTCCCGGGGGCCTCGGGTGAGTTTTGGATGGTTAAACGGATGAAATTGCATATGGAAATGTTGCAGGTTTTGCTTCAGGTCTGTTGCAGACCATTGTTCTATGCGATCGCGTATAATGATTTGCGATCGCGTAGACTTAATTGAGGGCTGAGGCAGAGTTGCTCTACGCGATCGCGTAGAGTGGGTTGCGATCGCATAGGTCAGTGTGAGGTGCTTTCGCGATCGCGTGTGTTCAAGCTGCGATCGCATAGGCCTGGGAGCTAAGGCTTCGCGATCGCGTGGATATTGTTGCGATCGTATAAGGTAATTGAGGGAGTCGTCATTTTGTGCATCGCGATCGCGTGAATTCATCCGCGATCGCACTGAAAGGGGAATATAGAGCTGGGCAGCATGTTTTTAAACCAACTTGTTCGCGAAGGTGGGTCTATTTTCACCCATGGCTTCTCGTTTTTGAAGGTTTTTGAAGGAAATTAAGAGGGTTTCAAGGGGATTCGATTGGAGGTTAGATTTTTGAACTTAAAACACGATTATATTGTGAAATTGGTCTAGAAATTCATGGAAATTAAGCCTAAAAATTATGAACTAGGGCTTGAGTTTTTGATATTTCAAATTGGGATTTGATAGGTCATTTGAGCTCGGATTTGGGAGTTCTTGGTATGTATGAACTCGTGGCGAGACGAAGAATTGGGTAATGTGAGTTTTGTAAGTTTTCGAGAAGTGAGCCCGGGGCTCGGGTTTTGCTAGGTTTCGAGTATTTTTGCTATCTTTCGATTGTTTTCGATTGGGCATTGTTCCCTTGGCATATTGTGATGTATTCGCTCTGAGTTTGGTTAGATTCGATGCGCGTGGAGGCCTATTCGAGGAGAAAAGGCGTCACGAGCTAGAGATTTCGCCGGTTCGAGGTGAGTAATACTTGTAAATGATAACCTGAGGGTTTGAAACCCCGGATTTGCACATCATGGTGTTGTATGAAGGTGACTTGCACGCCGGATGTGAGCGTGGGGTAGAGCACCGTCGGGGATTGTGACTTGGTCCATCCCGATTGTTGATTTTTACCGCGTATTTGACTGAGACTACTTGTTATCATCATAATTTGGGCTGATTGCCATGTTTGGGCTTCGTGCCAACTATGTGAATCCTTCAGGGATTGATATCACTGTTTTCGCATTACTTTGCATATTATTTGATCTCGGTCCAGGGATTTAATACTGTTTCTTTTGCAAACTCAGCCATTTTTTCTAAGATTTGAAAATTTAAACAATATTTTATTGACGTTTTGAGCTGAGAACCATTATTTTGATATTGCCCAAGTGGCTTATGTGCATTTCTGGACTGAGCATGGAGCGGGCTGCGCGCCGCAGCAGTGTTATAGTGATTTCTGGATATATGGATGGCTCGGCTGCGCGCCGCAGCGGTACTGTATTGATATTGAGGCCGATGGCCTGGTTGATGCAACAAGATGGCTTGATTATTGCGCTTGGGCTGTAGGAGCCCCTCCGGAGTCTGTACACACCCCCAGTGAGCGCTGTCGACGTTAAATATGGTTGGCTCGGGCTGCACGTCGCAGTGGTCATATGCATTGCATTGCACTCATGCATTGGTTCCTATTTGTATTACGTGTCATGACATTCAGCACTCTCATTTCATTGACATCCATGCTACTTCTTGTACTGATTACCAGAATACCCTGGTGTTATTTGTTAATGGAGTGCTGTGCCCGAGGGGCTGACTTACGTGCTGACTCGCACTATCTGTTTCGCATTCATTTGCTTAACTGTTGAAAAAGATATTTTCAAAAGAGGTTTGTAACTGAGACCAGATAGATTTTCTAAAGGATTTTCACGGTTTTACTGTTTTCTCAAAGGGTTGCACTGTTCCATATAGCATGATGGAGTGCCTTTCGTGATTTCTTGCTGCTCAGTTATTATTTACCTTTATTACTCACTGAGTTGGAGTACTTACTTTACTCCCTGCACCTCGCGTGCAGTTGCAGGTATTTGTTACCCGGTAGCGGGTTAGAGCTGATTGAAGATTTTGTTATCGTAGCTGAGCAAGGTGACCGCCGGCGTTCGCGGCACCGGACTTCGTCTTTTGATTCTAAATTTTATTCTGTGTATTATTGGCCCTGTAGTCGTGTTCAGACTTTTCTAGATGCTCGTGACTTGTGACACCCCGGTCGGGCTGTGTTGGGTGATAAATATCGATTATTATTGTTATTAAGTTGTATTTATCTATTCATTGGTGTTTAATAATTTTGAAAGGGGTGTTGTTGTTCTGTTGGCTGGCCTTGTCTTCACGAGAGGCGCCATCATGACTAGTGCGGGTTTCGGGTCGTGACATGGCATATAATAGTACAAGAATCTCAATCTAACACTCCCAAAATTCGGAACCCCATGAATCACAAGCTAAAAGATTACATAATAAGCTCTAACTTCAGAATGTCTATCAACAAGGGAAAATACAGAAATGACTATACTAGTACTGAGAATAGAAAGGGACTCTTCGGTCTGCAGACGTGGAAGATATACCTCGGAGTCTCTACAAAGCGCCTCGCCTCAAACGTGATAAGATTGAGTGGGAGTACCTGGATCTGCACATGAAAAACATGCGCAGGAAGGGCATGAGTACACCACAGCGGTACTCAGTAAGTGCTAAGCCTAACCTCGGTTGGGTAGTGTCGAGGAAGGTCAGGGCCCTACTGAGGTTAAAGGAAAAACAAGATATAACAGTGTAGAATAAGACAATATACTTAAGTGCAACAGTAAAAGTAACACAGGATAGAAGAACAACAACAACTTTAACAGAGACAAAGTAATCACGGAAATAAATACAGCTCAACGCAGAGATAACAACCGGGGGATCTCCCAGGATACCGTCCTGTAGTCCCCAACTATAATATCTAGTGGATCTCCCGGGTGCAGTCCCGTAGTCCAACTCATAATGCGCGGGGATCTACCGGAGTCCCGATCCGTAGTCCCAAATGTAAATATCCAGTACTGGGGGAATCTACCGGGTGCAGTCCCGTAGTTCCACTATAAAAGTGTAGGGGGATCTCCCGGAATACAATTTTGTAGTCCCAAAGTAAACATACAGGGGGATCTCCCGGGATACCGTCCCGTAGTCCCAGACTAAACACACAGCAGCAACACGAAGAATACTCAATTCAATTCAAATTTCCATACCAAAGTAAAACAAGTATTTCTAACCTAGCATGATGCATATAATCCAAATAAGGAAATTGAGAAACTAAGGCAATTAAGTTAATTAAACATGCTTCCTTAGGCTAATAGCAGGCTTAAATTACACACAATATGAACATGAAAAAGGAAATCACATTATAGTTACTTAAAGAAAAACGGATTTTCAACAATTAGCACAAGTATGCACTAGTCACCTCACGTACAAGGCATTTCAGTTATCAACAAACAAAATCCTAAGGGGAGTTTCCCCCACACAAGGTTAGACAAGCCACTTACGTCGAACCGGCTCAGAATCAACCCGAAACCACTTTCTTGCCACGAGTACTCGACTCCAAATGCCCCAAATCTATTCAATTCAATTGCATAATGTAAATAACACTTCAAGTAACTGATTCTACAAATAAATTCTAAGCTAATACGCGAAATTAGGTAAAATGACCAAAATGCCCTCCGGGCCCACGTCTCGGAATCGGGTAAAATTTACATTTTTGAAATTCTCATACTCTCACGAGTCTAACCATACCAAAATTATCAAAATCCAGTGTCAAATTTCCAATCAAATCTTGAAATTTAGGTCTAAGAACTTTCTTCAAATTTTCCCCCAATTTTCATCTCAAATCCGAAATTAAACGATAAAACTAACAATAGATTATTGGAATACAACTAGAAAGGGATAAGGAATTGTTACCCGCTGATTTCCTCTTCAAAATCTCCCAAAATCGCCCTCTCCCGAGCTCCAAATCAATTTTCTAACTTTTGAAACTAAACCCTCGAAATTCTTATTTTCTGCCCAGTAAATCTGCACCTACGATCAAATACCCGCTTCTGCGCTACCGCTTCTGCGGTTTTCACTAAAATCTCCAGCTCCGCACCTGCGACCCAGATTCCACATCTGCGGTCCCGCAGGTGCGACGCTTTCGCTTCTGCGATCTCTGCTACCTTCGCTTTTGGCCGCATCTGCGGCTCCATGCTCGCTTCTACGAGTACGCACCTGCGGTCCCCTAGCCGCAGGTGCGGTTATGACAGCAATGGAAAAGCTTCAGCTGCCAAACCAAATTCCTAACTCTTCCGTTAACCATCCGAAATCATCCCGAGGCCCCCCGGAACCTCAACCAAAAGCACGAGCAAGTCATATATCACTATACAAACTTATACCAATCCTTAAAACACCTAAAGCAACATCGAAACATCGAATCATCATCGAATTCAAGCCTAAGAATTCCAAAAATTTCCGAATGACGCTTTAGATCAAAAAGTCTATCAAACCTCGTCCAAATGACCTGAAATTTTGCACACACGTCAC
Source organism: Nicotiana attenuata (assembly GCF_001879085.1). NCBI lineage: Eukaryota > Viridiplantae > Streptophyta > Magnoliopsida > Solanales > Solanaceae > Nicotiana > Nicotiana attenuata. The sequence goes on from NC_031991.1 coordinate 60,617,173, forward strand.
ATTCAACACTACGGAGCTACTCCAACTTCCGGAATTCCATTCCGACTCTTAGGTCAAAATCTCACTATCGAACCGGGAACCTCAAAAATTCAAGTTTCGGCATTTCAAGCCTAAATAAGCTACAGACCTCCAAAACACAATCCGAGCACGCTCCTAAACCCGAAATTACCGAACGGAGCTAACGGAACCAACCGAATTCCATTCCCAGGCCGTCTTCACACTGATCCGACTACGGTCCAAATTCTAAAACTTAACTCTCATTTAGGGGACTAAGTGTCCCAAAACTCTCCGAAACCCCAAATAAACCCTCCCGGCAACTCACAACAGCAGAAACTAACACGGGTAATGTAGTTAATAGGGGATCGGGGCGTTAATTCTTAAAATGACCGGCAGGGTTGTTACAAGGAGCGATTGTAAATGGAGGAACCATATCCATCCCCAAAGCTCAATCTCAGAGCTGTCATTTCATGTTGCAAGGTATGTTTTCCAAATCAAACTGACAACAAGAACACGTGTTCAAATCCAGATCAACTACTGAATCCCTGTCGTGCCCGATGACGCTAAACTGGTTATTCTCTAATTGATGCACCCGGAGCGCGTCGCTGATAGCCATATTATTCCTAATCTTCTTTTCAGCAAAAGGAACAAAGAGGGTCAAAATATTTTTTATTTCACTATGCCGCTCCTCAAATTTTTCTGCAAACTTTCGAATAATATGATTGAATAGGCCAATGATCGGGAAGTCTCTTTGATCCTTAAGCATTGCGTTAAGCGATTCTGCATTGTTTGTTGTCAACACGCCTTAAAGCGCGTAACTTCCACGGGAAACTCACATCTCTGAATGCCATTTACTGCTACTTTTCCTCATACGAAACGTCAAATACATTTTCACAGAAGCAATCTCCAATTGTTTCATTTGATCCAATTTGTTGTCAAACATTTCCCAAGGAAAAAACCTATACCATTAGGGTGGGTGTGTTGTGTAGCTAATGAGTCCACCAAGCCTTCATCTCCAGCTGCCCAACTAACAATGTCTGGGAGCTCTTCCGCTCCATCTGCATCTTCCGGACCATACGAGTTCATTTCATTGTTACCAAAATCATGCAAGTCATCACCAAATCCACTGAAGCTATCTTTCACCATTCTTTCCTCCTCTAGTTCTAAAATTGGTGGTTGTGTTGGTGGTGGTGGTGGCAATGCAGATGCGACATTTGAACCTTGATGAGACCTTTCAACAGGAACTTCAGCCCCTTCCTCAAACTCATTTTCAGCCAAAAATATCTTCAAACAAGGCCTCATACCATCAATTGTATCATCAAGGAGGTATGATTGCAAATCATTGTCATTCTTAATGAAGGAAGGAGGATTATTGTCCCTCTTCGGTACAGAGCTAAGCATATATGTAATATTCAAATTCCTCGGGGAACATGTTAGTTTTCCACGTTTAATGATGACATCAACAAATTCGTCAAATGTACAATTGCTAGGTATACAGATAGGTATAGTAACCTTTGTATGAGAATTCCAATTCTAACTAGTTGGCCCCTCAACCCATTCAGCAGAATATCTCTCCCATAAGTCTATTGTGAACCAGTGGTCTATTCTACATTAGTAGTCGAGCATTGTGTAGATTTTTTTTTACAGAAATCCAAATTAACAATGACGAAGAAGAAGAGATGAAAACATTTACCAGATGAAGGAGGTACACAATATACCAACTGGAATAAATTGTCAATCCACTGTACCACAAATTTCTTCCCCAAATTTGACAGATCCGAAAAACTCCCAATATGTCAATTTCTTCAAAATAAATGATAAATCAAAAGAATGAAGCTTTGAGAGGAATGAGGAAGAAGGGAGACGACCTCTGTGTGTTGAATGCAAGAAAAACAAGCTTCACTGGAGGAATCAACCGTGGAAAATGGGGATTGGGGCGACAGATGAGGCGGGAAGGGATGAATTTTTTTTTTAAAAAAATCTGGTAATATTACATTTATATAGGTTGGGGCCAAAGTGTAATAACTGAAACTTTAGGGATAAAGACTCAACTTTCTCCCTTCACTTTAAATCCCACTTAACCATTAATTAAGCATGAAGGTCAATCCTACAATAATTAAAACCTGAAGGTCACTTGGCCAATTCAAGTTTGAAAAGAGGTCACCTGGCCAACTATCCCTATTTTCTTCTCAATAAGAACTATATTCATTTATATTTAGAAATAATTTAATTTTTATTTTTATTTTATTTTAGTAAGATAATTTATTCTATATAAATTATTGTGATTTATTTTAGATTATAATTTTAAAATATTCTTTCTCAGTCAAACACTGCCACATAAATTATGATGAAATGAATAATAATATATTAGAATAGAGTATTCTTTTTAAAAAATACTCCCTCTATTCTACTTTATATGACCTAATGATTATTATTTGGAGGGAGTCAATAATGCTTTCTCTGATCATAATTTTCTATTTAATTATTAATGATGGTGATTTGTTATATATTTTTTAAATATATAAATGTTATTTTATTAAAGTTATAAATTTATATCCGAAATCGTACCTGCGTGATCTGAATGGGGTCATGTAGAGTGAAAGCATTAAGGATATAAAGATTTTTTATGTCGGTAGGCTTTGGGGTTCACTTCCCCAGAGCCCAGAGGTCGATGACCTTTGACTTTGAAAACTAAAGTATTGAGATACTAACATCTAAAAATGATACGTACCGGATGATGTCATCCTATGTCTAATTGTTACTCTCTCCGGTCCTTTTAAATAACTATTTTTTGGAAACTATACTAACTACTCACTAAACCCAAAATAATAATTCGGTTTTATCCAATTTACGTAATAATTGCTATACCTATCTAAGCCAACCAAAATTATTACCCATCCACCCATTTCTCAATTGCCTAACCAACGTCTCTCCTCCTTCTAGCCAGCATGCCGTTACTAGTGGATTTAGTGGTAAACCCAGTCTATGACTATCCAATTCATATTCTTCTTGCCAGAAGGACCACCACCATTGATACATTGATAGTGGATTAAGTGGCAAACCTATACTATGCCCAAGTGCCGAGAAAAAACTTCCCTTTCCCCTTTCCCTTCTTCCTGTTTCTTCTTCCAGCAACAAGATACTATCTCTGTCTTACATATCTCATATTTTCTCGTAGTGTTTGTGTTTGTTCGAGTCACTGCCCAGTTTTTTATTGTGATGTTAATGAGTGAGATTTGATATAGTTTGATGATCAGCTAAATAACTATTTTGTACGTGCAGTGTTACAAATAATTATTTCTAATATCTTTTGAGAAGTTCATAGTGATTTATTGTAAGAAAAATTAGATCAACCATTGAAAGACCTTGAAACTTGAAAAATCATAAAATGCATTTGTCGAGTTTGTAATTGTTTTATTAGATTTTGACTGGCGTGATTAAAATATCGATTGGCAACTATAACTAAATGTTGAGTCAGTTTGGCCGAGACTTAGAGCTGATTTGAGGTGATTGAGATCGAAATTTTCAGTTGAAAATTGAAGAAGAACACAACTACAGTAATAATCGAAGAAGACCACTATTACCTAACAGTATACCGCTACAGTATACTAATATACTATAGGAGTATATAGTTATACTACAACAGTATACCATTATAGTATACAAAAATAATGTTATAGTATACTGTAATAATATGCAAGATATTATAACAATATGTGTAATAGTATACAATATACTATAATAGTATACTTATTACCCGTAAATTCACTTGCCTTTTCCCTTTTAATTTATTTTAAGCATTTACCTAGCGTGAGCAGCAAATTGAAAATGCAAAAATAAAATAAAATTATATTATGCTATATAATGTAACCGTATACTCTTACAATTAGATCCTTTTAGAATTTTTTAAAATTTTTATTTACATTTCAGTTTAATAATTGAATTAAACTTTTTTTTAACTCTTTGCGTACAATTGTATACGCTGTTGGTATAACTATATACTATACTGGTATCAAATATTAGTTAATATTTTTTTGATTGTATTAGCTACATTTAATTGGTACACAATTTGATTTTTCTCTAGTAATAATATATATAAAAAAAGAATAATAAAAAATAGTAAAAATAGTAAATGAAATTAGATTATGAAGAGAAATAGAATATAAAAAAAGAAGTTAAATGAAATTAGAATAGGAAAAAAGAAAAAAATAAGAAGAAAACGAGAAAAAAGGAAAAGGAGAAAAGAAAAAGAAAAGAAAAGAAGCATAGAAATAAAAAATAATTGGAGAATAAAGAGAAAATTCCCCACAAAACCTACTATGGGTAGGAAATGTAATTAGTTTATGGGTAGAAAAATAAACGGGTAGACAAAGGTAAATAGTTTTATTTTTGTGGGTAACTGTGTCAAAACCCCATTTTTTTTTAGCTTTTCTCCGCACATACTAAAATTTTTACCTTTTAACATTAACTAATAGTGAAGTTGACACTATTAGGAGCCCGTTTGGACATAATTCTTTTTCCTTTTTTTCCAAAAAGAATTTCTTTTTTTTTCGAAATTAGCGATTGTTCGTAAAATTTTCAATTTTCACTTGAAGATGCATTTTAAAATTTTTTGAAAATTTGAAAAACTCCAAAAAAAGCTATTTTTCAAAATTTTCACTCAAATCACTCACATAACTTCAAGAACAACACAAACTGAAATTTATGTCCAAACACAACTCTAAATTTTGAATACCATTTTCACTTGAAATTTTTTTTCACCATTTTTTGGAATTTTACAATTCTTATGTCCAAAAGCCTACTTAATTTACTCATTTGAAATATAACAAATTAGTCCTACACTCTTATTCCAAAGACAACTTTTGAAAATTAATTCCTTCTTGATATTTGGAAAAATCATAGATCACACAAAAAATCAAAATATCACTTAAAGTGAACCGTAGGAAATACTTAATACACTTCAAGATATTTCTGAAAATAATCTGAAAAGTTTCATCCAAAATGTTATAGCTCCTCATCCAATGAAAGGACGATTCACAAAAAAGAAATACTCAGTCCTTTCTTTTATTCTCTTGCCAATAAATAGTAAGTCACATAAGTTATATGAAGGTACTTTAATACTTATAAGTGATTTTTCATGATATTTTTATTTGGCAGAATAGAGAATTTTATGTTAATTGGAGTTCGGCTGTAAAATTAGGCAGTTGCCAAATCATTTCGCCACATTACTACTTGGGGATAGGAAAAAAAGAAGGGAGTTTATACAAAAATTAAGATGGAGAAAATATATCCTAATGATGAATTTATAGACAATCAGTTTAAATCCAAGAATAGTCTCTCTTTATAAGAGATGAGGAAATGGAGAACTATTTACCCTCAAAATCGGATAACAATTGAATTTATACGCGGTTATAAGGATACGTGATATAACTTGACACAAATTGAGAAAACAGATTAATATTGAAATCAATGACTGAAAATGAATGCAAATCACACAAGTTGAACAGTGTTAGCCTTGAAGGTTGGTCACCCTCGAGCCAGAAATCGCCTTAATCGATGTCAAAACAGAGTAGCAAAATAGTAAGAACTAGAAATTATAACGCATTGCCTTTGGATGCGTGTTCCAATATATACATTACAAATAAACAGACCCCCTTTATATAGTAGGGGAGTCCTACTTTAGATACAATTCTACAAAAGGTAAAAAGTCTCATGATTTTCAAATTAGTTGGTCTCTCGTTGATACGTGCCGAGATTCTCGCCGTGATATCTGATCGGTTACGGATATTTCGGCCTTCTATTGTTTGATCCGATAATATTCCTTGAGCTTGATCGGAGTCGGGGTCGGTTCCGGAGCTACGGACTCGATGATCTTGAAGACGCATGCTCTAACTTCATACCTTAGTTCGATATAAACCGGTGTCGATCTTTAACCCATCACGTTTCAGCCCCGATCCGTCATGCAGTAGATGAGCTCGGTTTCGACCGTATACAGATAGTCCACTCGTTTTTTGGAGAGTAAACAACGAGAAAAAGATATGAGCCCCCGATCTTCGTCTTGATTCTTCGTTCCAAAAACGACAAAAATGATGAAACGTCTCGTCAGTCACGTCTTTAATGGCATCTAATGTTTGTTAGTTACTAGTCAGCCATTACAGGATCTGAACCGTCATTTGCAAACTATAAACACTAAACTTTAATTCATTCAAACTTTACGTTTAAACCTCTTCTTCTCTTGTTCTCAACAAACCCTTTGTATTCTCCAATACTTGTACCAAATCTCTTGAGGTTTTTGCAAGAATTTTCGCTTATCTTCGTTCCAAAACACTAAGCGTGACCTTTTAACTTTATCTTCTTCATCTTTATTCAAAAGGAAAATGGCGAAAACTTCTAAAACAGTTCCACAAAAACAAACTGCCTCTTTATCACGACCTGCTGGCGAGGGATCAGCGGCGGAACCTCACCCTGGAGAGTTGTTCCTAGTAGGTGCTCGATCGGTGCTGATTTCAAGGTCGAGAAAACCCCATCGGTTCTCGGTCGATGCGAGCCAGTCTCGAGATATATATGCTCGATCACCGATGATCTCCTCTCCAAGGTCAGAGAGGATTGCAACTGGGCTGATAAACATGTGGTGGTGCCTTCGCCTGAGGAAGCAATTACTACCCACGTGAAGGGTTTTTTAAGTGTTTATACTTATCCCTTCATGTTGGGTCCCTTAGTGTCATGACCCAAATCGATGGGCCATGATGAGTGCCCGGGTCCTACTTGTCGAACACTCCTAAGCATGCGTTAAAGATATAAACATGAATTAAGGGTAGGTCATGAATGACATTTGTTAATAAACTGCTGAATTATGTGAATAACATACATGAGGAAAACATGTCCAAAAGACATATATACATATACATGCGGAATATAGTAGGGCGAGCCGACAAGGCTGCTATACACAACTATATATTTAAAAGTGAAATCCGACAAAGCCACATACTACCAACTATACATAACTGTCTACAAACCTCTAATAGAGTGTATAACTGTATAAAGGACAGGACTGGGCCCCATCATACCCATATGTATACAAACACATCGTACCAAAACTCAAAGCAGCTATGGATAAAATGTAGCACACCAACTCTTGCTAATAAAGGATCCTAAGAAGGGGGACTGTCAGCCTGTCTAACTGCACCTGCAGGAATGAAACGCAGGCCCCGAGAAATAGAGGCGTCAGTACGAATAATGTACTGGGTATATAAGGCATGAAAATCAGTACATAAAAAACATAAAGGAAACGTGGAGTAAAGAATTCCACCTGTAAGTCTAAATAACCTTGTGAATCCTGAAATATTTATAATGTCATGCATATGTGTATAAATGTTGTATCATGCATAGGTATAGGTGTACATAACATCATCAAGCCTATAAGGGCATCCCATCATATCATCTCGGCCTTTGTGGGTGAAATCATCAACGTATACCAACTGATCAGGTGGTGGTGCGTATATAACGCCGTAACCTTTCCCATATCCCATATACATATAATATATACGTATATAATTCCATCTGGTCATGGGTCAATGTACATGTATAAATGAATGAAATGCATAAGAAGTAAGTTAATAAGATTTTTCGGAATGTCATAAGACAAATATGCCTTCGGATGAATTTTATCAATCGCGTATTTTTCTGAGACCCATGAACAGAAGGTATAATAATAGGTCACATAGGGAATCAAGAACATAAATCCCTAGTACTTCTATGAATAGAGTCATTTGCGAAAGCTGTGCGTTTGCTCGTTTCGTTTGTATCGTATGAATCATGTCAAAGAGAAAGAAGGGATAGCCTTAACATACCTGAGTCTATTCTCTTGACAATCCCTCTAACACACGTCAATTGTGACAAAACACGTAACGACGAGATCGAAATAGGGACAAATCCGTATGATATTCTTGAGAAAGATTGCACCGTACTTCCTTAGAATCGGAAATCTCAAGTTGCTATAGTACTAAGTAGTCTTGTGTGAATTTTGTGTGGTGTTTCCCCCCAATATTTATCCACCAATTTTTAATTACATGTTAATCTCCCACTAAAAATCAATAATTAACCAATTATCCACAAAATTAAGAATTATCCCAAATTACTTGAAATACTACTCACTTTTAACACATTTTATATAGCTTACTATCATGGTCATATGGTACCTTGTATGGCACAAGTCCATAAATACAGGGTATTATAGCTTAGACCGTATTTTATCCCAAAATGTCAAACTTTGACGAAACTCATTTTCTTCGATTCACTCACCCTCTCACTTTCACGAACTTGTTTGAAATAGCATAATACTTATAACATCAAAAATAATCTCATTCCCAACCTTACGTTGGTTAACTTACGATGAATTAACCTACGAAAATGCAGGATGTAACATCTCATTTCCGAGCTTATATCAATTTACTTATGGTGTACTTCCACATACAAAAACACGGGGTATAACATCATTCCCCCTTTAGAACATTCATCCTCGAATGTTGAATGATGCACTTATTATTTTCATAACCTATGTCTTTCGAATACTTTAGTACTCTCCTTGCCATCTAGGCAACTGTTTTGTGAATAAATCCAAAGGCCAGGGCATTCCCCCCCTCCTTTATGCCTCTTTCTCACACCACGACTTGTGGTCGAAATCCTTCCAATCTCGTAAGTGTTGCTACCTTCTATCATGCAGCCTATACGACTCTGACCTTGTAAGTGCGCCTATGCGACTCTTCTCTCGTTTTTCCTCCATTTTTTATCCAATCTCTAGGCCTCACTTTGTAAACATATACAGAGCTTGACAAGATGACCCTCAGGGAATCTATAGGTATACTGAAGTTCTTCGCTCTGTACTTTGTCGAACTCATGAATATTGCTATATCTTGTTTCATAGACCCAGTTATCTATCCGCATGACTTTACTGCATCTAGGTAGGTCATACTATATCATAACTCTTACATTGGTTTATCATTACTAAGGTCTGCTATCAAACTCCAGGTTACTCTTGTTGCTTATCCTATATGTATAAATCTAAGTCCTTTAATGCTTCTTCATTACTGTTCATCTTAAGAATGATGGCCTATTCTTATTTCATACTTTGTAACTTTTATCCATCCATTATTGATTCACCTCAATGTTGATCTGCAATCTACTACTGATAACTTGAAACCTCTTACGTAATACATTGTTACTAGGGATTACGTCTTATCGGGGGATGTCTGAAGTGACTTGCCTAATCCACCTAGGGGCGATACTATACTTCAATAACCGTATTTCATAGCATCCCAATGTAGTTCACCTTATGTGGGTATTTTAATCCCGTATAATTCAGAAAATCCTTTTTTTTCCAAATCATTACTTAATCGAAGGCCCAAACGTCATCCTTTACCTATCACAATTACACCCTCATTCTACTATCAGTGCAGCATTCCATCTCTCCTAAATGCTATTAGTCTTAGACTCCTTTGAGTTCATTCAGGCTATACTGAGCTTTCTATAACTTAGAGAAACCATTAGCTCTCTTGTTTTCATGGGCTTAATCCCAAGGACTTATCCATTCTCGTCACCTTCTCCCTCGCCTTTTCTTATCCTTACTCCTGTCTTCCTAAAACCTTGTCTCTCTACCATACTTTAGTTTGCGACCTACACATTTCTATTTATACTGCTCGCATCCTTCCTTCAACTTGCTTGCACCATAGATTTCCTTATGTTATTCTGGAACATCAAGCGAGACATCACATCATCTCTAACTTTTCTTGACTCTCTTAACTAGACCTCTCGATACCTAGAAACTATAGGCTGGAAGATATGTCACCAACGATGCCACTATCATTCCTGGATACTAAATCCCAGCGCTTCTAGCCTTCTATCCAAAGTATGGACTATTCACAACCTCCTGCGTTTGAGTATCTCGTACATTATTCACCTTTACCTTACTTATCTTAAAATCTCGCATCACATCTTCTATTTCTTTCACGACCTCCCTTCCACATAGGTATAATTTACATCCACAACTTGAAGCTCTATTATAATACTTGCACCTCTAGTGCATATACAATCCGGTGGGAGCTTCGTACTGACTTCTTATCAGGCTGGTACTCTTCTAACTGGCTTTATTGTATGGCCATTATAGAATATGGTTGTTGTACTATCTCTCCTGTACTTCTGATATTAAGGGTAATCCTACAATGTTCTCAATCACGATTTCCGCCTGGGTCCAATAATCAGTCTCCTGATTTACTTGGTTGATGTAACTCTTTAGTTCCTATTCCTTCTGATCAGCCTTTATGTAGTAAGCAGCTGTCTTCCGATCTGCGGCTCCTGGTATTAGTTATTACTTTAGCCTTTCATAGGCGCTATGAAATATCCATGATACAATCTTCTAACAATTTAGTCCTTTGTCTATGACCTGGACTCAATTTTTTTCTTTTAACTTATTCTAGAGTCTTCTACGGCTGTATGATTGTCAACATATATGCTGCATGGATAATACTCTGAAATCTTAAGTGCGTTCATAACGTAACTAACTCGGGATCATTGATCGAATAATTCCTTTTGTTCTTTCTCAGCTTTCTTTAAATGTACTTTATTACTTTTCATGGTCTTTCTGCCCCCTTGTTGCGTGCATACATAGCTTATCTTAGTTCCCACGCATGTCAGAATTTTCGTGCAACTCATACGATCTCGAATATTACTTTTGATTTTACTACCCGTTCATTAGCCACGGTACGTGCCACTTTCTTATGGAGTGCATACAATGTTGTAGTGAGACTAGTTTTACATGACCATTTGTTCTTCAAGTTACTATGTTAAGGTTGAAGCCTTCTTCCTTATTTCCTCAGCTAGTCTTTTATGTAGTACTTAGGGAGGACCCTCCGGCTCTTGTAAAGCTACGAGCTTATTACATCACATACTTGACGGAGTTTTTGGTGTCCTTCCGCCTATAATTATCCGTAGTTACTTACCTCCACGCCCTAGTACTTGTAGGGTTGCTTCTGAACTGATATTTTGACTGTCTTCCCAGTGACACTCTCTTTTTATTTCCGTAACACTCATACGGTAACTTTAACTATCCCAACTCCTATTTGAATATTTCTCAAGGGTCACAATGTCATATCTGTGAGACTGAATTCCCCATGTTGGGGTTCACTATGATTATCTTGCACGATCTGTTGATTTGTCTGTATCCTCTTGTCCAGCCTCAACTAGGCTCTTCCTGAATCAACTACTAACTACTCGTTGGCCCATTCTTATATCAGTATTCCGCGTAATCTTTCTTGGGTTATTTCCTTTGTCTTAACTTATGTCTCACACTGGCTCCTTATCTATCAATAACATCTGGGGCAGGAACCCTTACTTCCTCTCCTTGACGTCGTGTTTGCATAATGTTCTGGAGTCGTAGCATATCTGTAGGATTTGGATAAGTGCAATCTCATTCCTTTCTCATTTTTATTGCATTCTTCCTTCACCATTCCATAGCTACTAGAACCACTAAATTCTGACTTAATGCCACATCACTTCATATTCCCCCCTTTAGGGGAGTAATAATATTTAGTGTTACGACTATCTACCTATAGATATTTTACCTCTTCATCTTTGGCATCTTTTCACATCATCGATGACCCTTACTCGCCTTGCGGTAATCCTTCTGTACCAGGATAACAAAATTCCTTACTCACGAGGGAGACACCTAGTGTAATTGGCACACACAGTCCCTTAAGCTTAACTTTGCTCACATTTCTTGCTTTAGGAAAGCGTCTTCCTGAATGACCTTTAAAGGTTGTTCTTCTGTCGTCCATTCTATTATAGCCGGAACGAAATCTCTGACATTCTCATGATGTCGACTATTATCAAATCACTCAGTTCCCAATTCATGTTTAATTTGTCTTGTTCACCAGTCCATACTGATTTCTATTACTCTGGGGTCTAACTTTTCCTTCCGGTAATCATGTTAGAGTCACGAACTTATTTCTCGGAATGAGGATATGACTTTATGGCCTACACTCCTTTGTTGTCTCAAGGCCTATCACCTTTCATATTTTCCTTCCCTTGACTATAGACTCTGTAATACTGCCATTTTTTTTATCTATCGTTGTCATCCATGTATCATATCTTACTCATAATGCTTCATTAACTCTCTTCTTATTTCCCTGCTAACATTTCTGTCTATCACTTTATTCTGAAAACTTCAATAAGACATTCTTTTTCTTTTAGCTCCCCTTGCTCCATCCACTAGCTCTTTGGGTTGCCTAACATTCTCTCTCTACTAGGGACGGGAGCCACACTAAGGTAATATTTATCCCTTCCAAGCTTCCAGTGCCTATCTTTGTAATTTTTTTTTGAACATTCTAGTATTCATATCTAGTTGTACTATACTAAAGTGCACCATCTGGGTGTGTCACAACAAGATCTATTAGCACATTTGTAATATCCTTCGAAAATGTCAACTAACTCAAACAATTCATTCACCATTTTGGGTTACTCTAACCCCAGCCGGATGACATCCTTTCCTTCTCTTAACTATATCTGTTGGCTCCCATAGGGAATAACTGAGATGGATGTGGCCGATTGTACATACATCTTGTCACTGCTCGGGGTAACTCAAAATGCTTATATTTCTCTGCCTGAATTATAAGTACTGATAATCTTCATTAACTGGGTGCCTCGTACTCTTCTTCACCTTGCTTCTTTTACTTGTTGAAACTTGTATCTACCTTTTGATTCTCTCATTACTTTTCACCATATGGGTAGATAAATATTCTTGCCTTAGGGCTCCTTATCAAGAAGCTTACACATTTTAGTACACACATGATCTGCTGAAGACCTCACATTTACTCGTCATAAGCATGACGCAAAATCGAGTTCCTCTAACTCAACTCTTCCACAACTATATCTCTTACCAACCATCTTTCTGGATGTAGGTATTGTCTTATTACGAATAAAATAGAATTTTGGAGTTTGAATTCTTACAAGTGAGCTTTACCCACGATCTAGAGTAAGAAGAAAGAGTGATAGTCCTAAATGCCCTGTAGCCTCTTGCTTATTAGTGTTGTGCACAACACACCCATAAACAAGGCTCTACTAGACACGACTTATAGACTCCCTAGGATAGAACTTATACCACTTCTGTCACGTCCCAAACCGATGGGCCATGACGAGTGCCCGAGTCCTAACTGTCGAATACCCCTAATCATGCATTTAAGATATAAACATGAATTAAGGGTAGGTCATGAATGACATTGTCAATAAACTACTGAATTACGTGAATAACGTACGTGAGGAAAGCATGTCCAAAAGAAATATATACATATACATACGAAATACAGTAGGGCAGGCCGATAAGGCTGCTATATACAACTATATATTTAAAACTAGAAGCCGACAAGGCCACATATGCATAACTGTCTATAGACCTCTAATAGAGTGTACAACTGTATAAAGGACAGGACTGGGCCCCGTCATACCCATATGTATAAAAACACATCGTACCAAAACTCAAAGCAGCTCCAGCTCAAATGGAGCACACCAACTCTTGCTAATCAAGGATACTAAGAAGGGGGACTGTCAGCCTATCTATCTGCACCCGCGGGCATGAAATGCAGGCCCCGAGAAAAGGGGCATCAGTACGAATAATGTACTAGGTATATAAGGCATGAAAATCAGTACATAAAAGACATAAAGGAAACGTGGAGTAAAGAATTCCACCGGTAAGTCTAAATAACCTTGTGAATCCCAAAACATTTATAATGTCATGCATATGCGTATAAATGTTGTATCATGCATAGCTATAGGTGTACATAACATCATCAAGCCTGTAAGGGCATCCCATCATATCATCTCGGCCTCTGTGGGTGAAATCATCAATGTATACCAACTGATCAGGTGGTGGTGCGTATATAATGCCGTAACCTTTTCCCATATCCCATATACATATAATATACGTATATAACGCCATCTGGTCATGGGTCAATGTACATGTATAAATGAATGAAATGCATAATAAGTACGTTAATAAGATTTCTCGGAATGTCATAAGACGAATATGCCTTCGGATGAATTTTATCAACCACGTATTTTTCTGAGACCCATGAACAGAAGATATAATAATAAGTCACATAGGGAATCAAGAACATAGACACCCCTAGTACTTCTATGAATAGAGGCATTTGCGAAAGCTATGCGTTTGCTCGTTTCGTTTGTATCGTATGAATCATGTCAAAGAGAAAGAATGGATAGCCTTAACATACCTGAGCCTATTCTCTTGACAATCCCTCTAACACACGTCAATTGCGACAAAACACATAACGACGAGATCAAAGTAGGGACAAATCTGTATGATATTCTTGAGAAAGATTGCACTGTACTTCCTTAGAATCGCAAATCTCACGTTTCTATAGTACTAGATAGTCTTGTATGAATTTTGTGGCTTCATCCGTACTTTGTAGTTGTAAGCATCTCTATTTTTGTGATTTAGAGAGGCCTTTTATATTAGTGGGGCTGGGCCCCACTTGTGTATGACTTAGCCACAAGAATCCTCTAAATGTGCCACCTATCTACTTAACCAAAGAGTCATCATGTAGGTATTGATCCATTTTCCACTTACTGCCACGTGGGGGTGGTGTTTTCCCCTAATAAATATCCACCAATTTTCAATTACATGTTAATCTCCCACTAAAAACTAATAATTAACCAATTATCCACATAGTTAAGAATTATCTCAAATTACTTGAATTACTACTCACTTTTAACACACTTTGTATACCTTACTATCATGGTCATGTGGTACCTTGTATGGCAAAAGTCCATAAATATCGGGTATTATAGCTTAGACAGTATTTTATCCCAAAATGTCAATCTTCGACGAAACTCATTTTCTTCGATTGGCTCACCCTCTCACCTTCACGAACTTGTTTGAAATAGCATAATACTTATAAACTGAATAATAATCTCATTCTCGAGCTTACGTCGATTAACTTACAACGGAAGTTTAACCTACGCAAATGCGGAATGTAACATCTCATTTACTAGCTTATATCAATTTACTTATGGTATACTTCCACGTACGAAAACATGGGGTGTAACACATAGACCCGGCCATCATTGCCTTCTATAAGAGGTACAAGGTGACCCTCGGTCAAATTCATCCCTTTTTCTAGAAGATAGTAATTCTCCTCCACTTTTTTGTAAACAAAATTGAGGTGTGTCCCTTCACCCTTGATCATCTCATGCGCCTGTACAGTTCCTAACTCTATTGAGGGGGATTAATAAAACTTGCCCGCCAGGCTAGTAGGGCCCTATTCTCGAGTATAGATGAGTATCGGGACCGAGACGGGATTGGTCGATTCGTTCGATTGAAGTCCTTGGATTTAATCCAGGCTGAGAACATGCCATTTCCCGAGAAATGGAACATGAAACGTAAGTATGACTCTGCTTAGAGATTTTGTTTATCGTTTTTCCATTCCTCGACTGAAGGAGTGGGTCGAGGACCTCGTGTCGCAGAAAACCTTATTCCGAGCGGGTGTGGCGCGAACTGTCGAAGGGCCGGTGGGAGGTCCGTTCCCATGGTAAGTTTTCTTTTTCGATTTAATAATATTTAATTTTTCTTCATGCCGTTGAGTTCTCATTAGTTTCGTTTTCTTTTGTAGGTCCTCCCAAGGATGTTGCAATGAGGCCTCCATCCGGTAACGAGGATGTGCCTCCCAAGTCCCCTGCTCTGAGGCAGGGTGATGAGAAGAAAAGGAAGAGGGCCTCGAGTTCTCCAAACTCGGAAAAGAAAAGACCAAAGAAGAGGCTAGCGCTCAAACCCAAGGGAAGCACCAGCGCTCTACCCTCGGACTCAGTTCACCGGCTAAGAGACGAGCCCAAATAAGAAGAAGAGAAACCCAAGCTGGTGGTTCGTGTGCGATCCTGTGTCATGATACGAGAGGCCTCCAAACCAGCGGGTGCTGAAACTGAATCATGTCGACTTGGGGAGGTCGATGAGAGAGCCTTAGCTGAAGCTCCCGGACCAGAAGGGGGCGAGGCCACTGCGCCTCGAGATGGTGAGGCCGATAATGAGATCGTGGTCGATTCTTCCCTGAAAGCGGATAACGCTCCGAAGGGCATACCAGGAATAATAAACCTCTTGGGTACTCTATTATTTACTGAGTGTATGATTGCCGATGCTCAGGCGCTGAAAGAACGATCCACCGAACAGCCACAAGGGGTGGTAGACACCTTTAACAACTTCTTTGATAGCGTAGACTCTACCGCTATGGAGGATGTCACCGGGTTGGGTGATGTACCGGTGCCGAAGAAGAGTCCATCGAGTGGACCTGCCTTGAGCCCGAAATTAGTCAATCAGTTCCCAGCCCCGAGTTTGGATCTTGACCGGAAGCGGTCAATTGTTATGTCCATCCCGAAAGATGCCCGAGTTCTTTCTTTCCCCGTGGGAGGGCCAGTTATCTTTAGTGCTTGGTGACCGAGGAGGATCAGGCCAAGATGAACGAGGTGGAAGTTCCTTGTTTGTTCAACGAAGCCTAACAGGCATTAAATCGGGTAACCCCAAATACCTGTTAATAATTTATAGTGTATATTTAGATTATTTTGTAGATGATTGTAACTCCTCTCCTTGTGTTTGTAGCATTCGATACTCTACCATGAAACGTTCCTCCGCTATCGGGAGGAGTTGAACCAATACGAGGCCGAGATCCGAGGGCTCACTAAGAAAAGAGTCGCTTACAAAATTCTCAGTGAGAAAAGAGAAGGGGAGGCTAAAGGGCCTCCGAGCTGAGTTAGAGGTGGCTCGGAAAGAGCATGCCGACCTGGCTGACAGTAAGAAGAATTTTTGAAGTTATTGACGACGAATTGGACATGGTGACTAATGGTCTGAACCCTAGGTCCAACAGAAGGTCAACAAGTTTGGGAAGCTCCGGGAAGAGGTAGATGCAGTAAAGGCTGAGGCCGAAGGACGAAAAAAGAACATGGATTGCCTAGCCTGAAAAAGGAGACTGCCCGAGCCCAACTGGCTTCAGCTGAAGTCTACCTCCGAGGTATAAAGGAGAAGTCCTTGGCGCAGGCGAAAAAGATCAAGGAGATCCAGTCCCAGCTGAATTCGGCCATCTATGATCGAGAAAGTTTTGCCACGGAGCTTGAAGCGGCCAAATCGGAGGCAAAAGTAGTTAAGGCCAATGCTGATGAGGCGGTGTCCGTTTATAAGGCCGATGCTGAGGAGGCTCTGGTTTGAGCAAAAGACATCACCGAGCATGCTAAATGGCAATCTCGAAGGGAGGCCCTCGAGGAAATCCATGCTCGAGGTTTCGACATATCAACTGAGATCGAGAATGCCAAGGAGCTCGAAGCTGAGGCTAAAAGGTTGGCTTATCCCGAGGATGATAATGACTCCGAGGGCTTAAGCGGATCCGAAGGTGGGGAAGATCCCGAGGGTGAAGATGCTGCCTCCGATGAGGATCATGCCACTTAGGCCTTTAGATATTTATTTTGTCTTTTGCATCTTGTTGAGGTCGTTCGGTCTTTGTATAAATTTTCATCGGGCTGTTTGGCCCTTGTAAAAATTGTTTTGTATGAATATAAGGTTTTCTTTCCCTTTCACGACTTTCGAATTTTTCCCTTTCCTTTTTTATTTATATTCACAAAGATAAAAAATGCCTAAGCATGAAATAATCAGGTTATGTTCGAAGGTTCAAACAAACCTCACCTTTACCTTAATCTGTTTTAAGGCATTTTGGGGGTTCGGTATTACCAGATATTTCCTCCCAAAGTAAGTAGCTGTAGTCCGCCGAGGGTAGCCATTAGAATCGGTTATGACAATTTTCTTTTTTGAAGGCCTTGTTTTTATTACGTGTCTCGGACGTCTTCGAGCCGTGTTACTATGGCCGTAGCTTTTTAGTTCGAGAGTCGCCCAGTGGACTTGCTTTCCTGAGTTATCCGGGCTTGCCCCCTGAGTTATCCGGGCTTGCCTAAGAAAACAATCCCCGATTGGATATGGCCGTGGCATTTAAAATTCGGGGGTTGCCTAATAGGTATTAAACCCCCGATATCTAATAGCTTGAATCTTTCGAGTTTGTTTTCGGACGGCAGTCCCCGAGTGAGAGAGTAATTGTTTGATCTCAGGTTAAGGTGACCCTTGGGGTGTTACCATTAGAGGATCGAAAGCAGAAAGAGGGCCAACGATGTCCATTCCCCACTTCATGAATGGCCATGCTGACAAGACCGAATGCAGCAGTTCCCCGGGTTGGTGAATCATTAGAGCATGTCTTTGACATTCGTCGCATTTTTGTACTAACTCCTTCGCATTTTATTCCATGTCGATCCAGTAATAACCGGCTTTGATTACCTTTTGAAGCAATGATTTGGCGCCTGAATGATTTTTGCCGGTGCCCTCGTGAACTTCCCTCAAAACATACTCGGTATCTCCTGGTCCCAGACATTGCTAGCGGGTTATCGAACATTCTTCTGAACAAGGTTCTATCCTCGGACAAGCTGAATCGGGATGCCTTTGTGCGCAAGGACCTCGATTCTTTGGATCTGAGGGAAGTTTCCTGATCTTCAAATACTCTACGTATTTATTTCTCTAATCCCAAGTTAATCTTGTGGAGTTTATTTCGGCATGACCTTCTTCCACTACCGATCTCATGAGTTGTACAACTGCCCCCAAGTTGAGCTCGTCGTCTTCGATCGACGACCCTAAGTTTGCAAGGGCATTGACCTCACTATTTTGATCTTGAGGTAAGTGCTGCAAAGTCCACTCTTTGAACCGATGTAATGTTACCTGTAACTTATCGAGGTACCTTTGCATTCGTTCTTCTCTGACTTCGAACGTTCAATTAACTTGGTTCACCACAAGGAGGGAGTCACACTTAGCTTCAATCACCTCTGCCCCCAAGCTTTTGGCCAGTTCGAGACCTAAAATCATGGCCTCATATTTGGCCTCGTTGTTAGTCAATTTCACAGTTCTAATGGATTATCTAACTACATTGCCTGTGGGTGGCTTCAGTATGATGCCAAGTACATACCCCTTTGTGTTCGAGGCACCATCCGTAAAAATGGTCAAGATTCCTGAAGACGTCCCCTATTTTACCAACAACTCTCTTTCGACTTCGGTTATTAGGGCCGGCGTGAAGTCAGACACGAAATCTGCCAAAATTTGAGACTTAATGGTTGTCTGGGGTCGATATTCGATACCGTACCCGCTGATTTCTACGGCTCATTTGGCTAATCGTCCCGAGAGTTCGGGTTTATGCATTATATTTCTGTTGACCTTGAAAATGGTATTAACAATTATATTTGATTTTGTAGTTCTAAAAATATGTGATTTATTTCAATACTAGTTGTTAGGCAATAGATGCTAAGTGTAAGTAAAAAGAAACAAGATATGTAAACCAATGCTGTCGCAAGGCTGGGCCTCGAGCTGGCTGGAACAGGTGCTTCGAGGCCTAGTTAGGGTAGTTAGCAACGAACAATTGGTGAAGAAACAATGATAACGAAGGCCTTGAAGATAGCCTTTTGCGGTTAATAATGAGCAATAAATGAAGAACAATAAATGAGCAATGAATGAACAAGCAATATATCTATAGAGCAATTGTTGAACACGTTTAGGCAAGAACAACAGAGAATGTTCTATTGTATTCAATATCCATCTGTGTTACAAAATGACAAGGGTCCCCTTTATATAGGAGGGGGGGGGGGGGATCCCAACGTAGTGCATGTCTAATAATGACGAGGAATGCTATTGGTATAGCTTTATAATGGCTCAATATGGACTTGTACTATTCTTGCAGACTTGGTCAGCTCTAACCACGTATCCTTGGGAGCTTTCCCGCCTTTCCATGATGATCATCGATTTGTACTGCTCCGAGGTTGACCACAGCGAACCTTTGATATGTTCCCTCGAGGACGCACCTAGGGGTCACACTTTATGTTCTGCTTCGAGCTTCTCGAGGTCGGGCGTGGAGTGCCACAGTAGCCCCAAAGTCGAACTCCCCGATTTTAGTCGTACACAATTTCATAATGGGTAAGCTGTCACAACACATATATGATGGCACTAAAAATATGGTTTCAGTTTCCTAGAGGCACTTAGTAAAGCGAGCGCCAATTTTTCTAGGTGAGGATACTAGTTTTGGCCTCACCTAAGGTCTGCTAACATAATAAATTGGAAATTACATACATTGTTCTTCCCGAACTAGGACTCCACTTACCGCTATTTCCGATATTGCCAAATACAAGTATAGTTGTTCGTCTTCCCTCGGCGTGTGAAGAAGTGGCGGGCTTGATAGATATCACTTAAGTTCTTCCAAGGCCCGTTGGCATTTCGAGGTCCATGTGAAGTTGTTTTTCTTCTTCAGTAATGAGAAAAATCGGTGGCTCTTATCGGAGGGCCTCGAGATGAATCGCTCTAGGGAGGCAATACGCCCGGTTAGCCTTTGAACGACCTTCACATTGTCCACTACCGCGATATCCACAAAAGCTTTGATATTGATGGAGTTGATCTCGATTCCTCGGTTGGATACCATGAACCTGAGAGATTTACCTGATCCGACTCCGAACGCACATTTTATACGATTCGGCTTCATGTTATACTTCTTCAATATACTGACGGTTTCCTACAAATGCTTTAAATGGTCCTCTGCTCGCAATGACTTAACTAACAGATCGTCAATGTAAACATCCATGGATTTCCCTATTTGTTCTTCGAACATCCGGTTCATTAGGCTTTAGTAAGTGGCACCGCCATTTTTTAATTCGAATGGAATTATGTATAGCAGTATGTGCCATACTTAGTGATGAAGGAGGTCTTTTCTTGATCATCCATGTTCATTCTTATTTGGTTGTACCCGAAGTAGGCATCGAGACAATTGAGGATCTTGTTGCCAGCCGTGGCATCGATCATGCGATTAGTGTTAGGCAAATGGAAAGAGTCCTTGGGACATGCTTTATTTAAATCTTTATAATCTACACACATTCTCAATTTATTCCCTTTTTTAGGGACTACTACTACGTTTGCTAACCATTTCGGGTATTTGAATTCCCGAATAAATCCTATTATAAGGAGTTTAGTTTCCTCGTCCTTGATGAATGCATGTTTGATCTCGGACTGGGGTCTCCTTTTCTGCTTGACTGGATGGAGTTTCGGATCTAGGCTCAGCTTGTGAGTAGTGATCTCTGGTGGGATCCTTGTCATGTCGAGATGGGACCAAGCAAAATAATCTATGTTAGCTATGAGAAATTGAATGAGTTTTTTCCTAAGCTCGGAGGTTAACCCCGTGCCCAGGTATACCTTCCGATCGGGTAGATGCTCAGTCAAAGTGACTTGCTCCAGCTCTTAGACCGTTGATTTCATAGCATTGGAATCATCGGGTACTATAAAAGATCTGGGAACCCCATAATCATCTTCGTCGATCCCTTGTTTATCCGATTGGGTCGTGACTGGTGCCGATAATTGCTATTTGGTTTCCTGATTTGTGTTCGAACTCGGTTCCTTCGTTGCTGTTAGTGTTGATACTAGAATCACTTCTTCGACTGCAAACATTTCCTTTGTGGCCGGTTGTTCCCCGTAGATCGTTTTAATCCCTACTGACGTTGGGAATTTTAGCACTTGGTGAAGGGTCGAGGGTACTACCCTCATGTTGTGAATCCATGGTCTACTGAACAGAGCATTGTAGCTCCTGTCCCCCTCGATCACATAAAACTTGGTTTCCTGGATGGTCCCGACAGCGTTCACTGGTAGCATTATTTCTCCCTTAGTAGTTTCACAAGCCATATTGAACCTGTTTAGCACCCGAGCTGCAGGCACGATTTGGTCCTATAGGCCAAGTTGTTCTACGACCCTCGATCGAATGATGTTGGCCGAGTAGAGATATTACCAGTTTATCCTTGTAGGGCTGCATGATTCCTTCTGCATCCTCGTCGCTGAAAGACAAAGTTCCTTCTGGTATGTAATCTCGAGTCCGCTTCTCCCTCGTTGTGGATAATTTGGTACTTTTTAACATCGGACCTTGAGGGACATTGACCCCTTCGATGATCATGTGGATGACGTGTTGAGGTTATTCTTGCTCGGTTTGTTTATTGGAGTCCTTATTTCTAAAATGATTCTTGGCTCGATCACTCAAGAATTCTCGAAGATGCTCGTTGTTGACTAACAGGGCTACCTCCTCCCTCAATTGTCGGCAATCTTCTATTCTATGGCCGTGAGTGCCATGCTATTTTCACATTTGGTTTGGGTCCCTTTGGGTTGGGTTGGATTGCAGAGGTCGAGGACATTTGGTATTTTTGATGCGTCCGATAGCCGATACTATAGCAGCAACATCTACGTTAAAGTTATATTCTGACAACCTCGGCACTTCCTTGGGTCCGATAGGCCTGTCGAAGCCACTCTTGCTCATGAGTCCTCGATTGATCTAACCTCGATCGTTTCTCCTCTCATTTTGTATAGAACTCCGTCCGGACCCATTGCTTCTCCGATCCTCATTGTACTGCTGATATCGATCCCTGTTCGACCTTGGTTCACAATTAATATCTCTCTTGACTTTGTCGACGGCTCTAATAGGTCAAACGGACCTGGAAGGAGCCCCTAGTTGATCATCTTCGACTCTGATCTTCGACTGATATCGGCTATGCTCATCAGCCCAAGTGACATCCAGCTATTCTATCAGGTTTTGCTTTAATTGTTGTGAAGCCACCAAACTTTGAATATTGAGTCCTTGTGTAAAAGGTTGAACAACCCAATCATCAACGACCGGTGGCAGGTCCATCCGTTCCATTTGAAATCGAGATACGAACTCTCTAAGCATCTCATTATCCTTTTGCCTTACTTTGAAGAGGTCCGATTTTCTGGTTTCGACCTTGATAGCTCCGGCATGTGCTTTTACAAAAGAATCTCCAAGCATAGCAAACGAGTCAATAGAATTAGGGGGTAAGTTGTGATACCATATCATGGCTCCCTTTGATAGGGTTTCTCCGAATTTCTTTAGCAAGACATACTCGATCTCATCATCCTCCAAGTTGTTTCCTTTGATGGCGCATGTGTATGAAGTGACATGCTCGTTTGGGTCTGTCGTTCTGTTATACTTAGGAATCTCGGGCATGCAAAACTTTTGAGGGATTGCCTTTGGAGCCGCACTCGGAAGGAAAGGTTTCTGTACAAACTTCTTGGAATCTAAGCCTTTCAATATCGGAGGCACTCCCGGGATCTGGTCGACCCTAGAATTGTAGGTTTCCACCTTTTGTCATTTGCTTCAATTTTCTTTTCCCCTGTTTCTATTCGTTTTGTCAGCTCTTCGAGGATCTTTATGTTTTCGGGGTTGTTACCCGACTCGCTCCCATTCGACCTTTCCGCGTCCGGTTCCTCCCTACAAGTGATCTCACGAGATGGATCGGGTTCGATCCTGCTCGGTAGGTGGCTCTGGTTTCGTAGCTGAGCTATTGCCAATTGTTGAGCCTGCAACATTTCGAAGATCATCCGTAGATTGACCATGACTCCTTCATTGTTTTGAGTATTTTGTTCCGTTAACTGGGCTCCACCACGGATGCTATTCTCGAGTTCAGTAGAGAGGCTAGTTTCGATAGCCATATGCGAATTAGCATCCAACGGGTCCGCAATTGGTATTTCGATGGGATCAATGGGCGGTACCTTGTTGCCGGGTGCTATGTTATTGTTTTCATCGTGGTGACCAGACTCACCGTCAGTAGGTAGAGGTGCTAATTGTGAGTTTGACATTTTGAGCTTAAGCTTGAAATCAAAGACATTTCAAAGAACAAGTGAAAAATAGTGTGTGTTATGAAAATTCGTATCAAATAACCACTATTATCCTTAGCCCCATGGTGGGTGCCAAACAGTTTACCTCAAAATCGGATAACTATTGAATTCATACGCAGTTTTAAGGATACGTGATATAATTTGACACAAATTGAGAAAATAGATTAATATTGAAATCAATGATAGAAAAATGAATGAAAACCAAACAAGTTGAACAGTGTTAGCCTTGAAGGTTGGTCACCCTCGAGCCAAAAATTGCCTCAATCGATGTCAGAACAGAGTAGCAAAATAATAAGAAATAGAAATAATAATGTATTGCCTTTGGATGCATGTCATGATATATCCATTACAAATAAACAGACCCCCTTTATATAGTAGGGGAGTCCTACTTTAGATACAATTCTACAAAAGGTAAAAAATTTCATGATTTGCTAATTAGTCGGTCTCTTGTTGATACGTGCCGAGATTCCTATCGTGATATCCGACCGGTTGCAGATATTTTGGCTTTCCATTAGTTGATCCGATAATATTTCCTTGAGCTCGATCGTAGTCGGGGTCAATTCCAGAGCTATGGGTTCGATGATATTGAAGACGCATGCTCTAACTTCTTACCTTAGTTCGATATAATCCAGAGTCGATCTTTTACCCATCACGTTTCAGCCCCGTTCTATCAGGCAGTAGATAAGCTTGGTTATGATTGTATACAAGAACACTTTGAGAAAGATTTTTTCCCATATATATTGAATGAATTCATCAGTGTATAGTATATGTTTATATACATCTAAAAAGGAATCTAAGAATAACCAACTAGTACATGTGTCACAATTTGTATTACCCAAATCTCATAATAGGTTGTGATGGCGCCCAACACTGCTATTAGACATGTCAACGGATGTACCTTCAATTTAATTATCCTTTTTAACTTTTAAAACCATACATTTCATTAAGTGGATAAAATTAAATCTAGAGCTCATTGAATCATATGTTCTTCCTTACCAAAATATCGAGTACGAATAACACATAAAACAAAGTGATAATAATAATAATTATAACCGTGTACCTCCATTAGAACCCCCCAAAATCCGGTGTCACAAGTGCATGAGGAATCTAGGGAATATACAAAACAACTACAACTACTGTATGAAATGAAATAGACAGAAATAATAAATAATATAAGAGAGAGACTCCGAGTGCTGCAGATCGAAGCATGGAAGGCAGCTCACCACTAAGTCTCTGTGTGATGTGTCTACGCACCCGTATGACCGCCGGAAGTACCTGTCTCAGTACCTGCACAATCAGTGCAGAAGTATAGTATGAGTACGTAAATCAATGCGTACCTATTAAGTATCTAGTCTAACCTTGGCGGAGTAGTGACGAGGGGTCGACTTGACACTTACTAGTGGTCAAAATAATAAAATACACAAAGTAGATAGGTATGAAACACAACAACAACGATACAGATAAGCTTTAATGATAAATTTTCAAACATGGATCGTTATGAAATCACTAAAATGCCATAACCGACCTCGAAGGCATAAAATCAACGGATACCAATACCAAATCATATCTCCAGTGTTACGCACGAGTATGCCGAGGGGAACGACCCGATCCCATAGGAATAGTATTATACAATACTACCGAGGCACGCGACTCGATCCCATAGGAATAGTATTATACAATACTACCAAGGCAAGCGGCCCGATCCCACAAAAATAACTCACAATACTGTCGAGGCAAACGACCCGATCCCATAAGAGTAATTTCCAATACTACCGAAGCGAATGACCCGATCTCATAAGAAAAGTTTGTAATCTTGCCGAGGGGAAGGACCCAATCCCATAAGAATATTTTGTAATCCCGCTGAGGCAAACGACCTGATCCCATAAGAATATAGAAACTCTCTCACTCATGAATATACATGCGAGCCGAGAATACACGGAACTACCGTTCATCAAATATTTCACACTTTCCAGAGTACGAGACTCGATCAGTTAATTTATCCTAGTCTCAATCTCAGTCGTGAATGTTAAATAATTAAACAAACAAGATTTATTCAAATAGTTCATCTAAAGCATGATGTGAATCTATGTATACCCAGACATGAACATAAATCTAGCTATGTACGGACTCTCCTCACCTCGTACGTACGTAGCACCCACAACAAGTAGCACATAACAATTCAATCACCTACGGGGATAATTCCCTCTTACATAACTAGGCAAGAGACATACCTCACTTTAAAGCTCATTACACGGCTCTCCAACCTCACTAGTTGCATCAAATCGATGCCGAGCAATCCGAAACTAGTCAAATGTCATACAAAGTAATCAATATATGCCCAAAAGTTCAAAATTTAACTATTCAAGTAATTTCCAACCCCGCTCAAAGAGTCAACCCCGAGCCCACGTGACCGGATTCCAAAAGATATCGAAGAAAAATGTTACCCATGACATTACGAACTGAAATATATAATTTATTCCCAATTATCAATTTCGTGGTCAAATTCCATTTACCCTAGGTTTCCTAACAAAATCCCAAATTTTACTAACTTTCATTTTAAAATCTATCCATAATCCATGTATTAACTCATAATTAGTGGAAATAACTTACCTTGTGATATTTGATGAAAATCCTCCTCAAAAGAGCTCCCAGATTCGTCCAAACCAAAGTGAAAAGTGAGAGAAATGAGCTAAGTCCCGAAATGAAAATGCAATTTGCCCAGGTGATCTTTCTTCGCGATCGCGGAAAGTCCCCCGTGACCGCGAAAGCCAAGTTGGCTCAGCCCAGCTCCTTCCTCTACGCGTTCGCGGCAACCGGGTCACGTTCACGATGACCAACACCCCTAGCCCTTCGCGTTCGAAACTACCCAGCCCCATTCGTGAAGGCCAACAACCTTCTAGCCCCAAACGCCTCATCCTTCTACGCGTTCGCTAGGCTGGCTCCAAGTTTGCAATGAGGAGCCAAATCGTCCATCGCATTCGCGGGGACCTCCTCGCGTTCGCGAAGAGCAGAACCTTAGGCCCTCTCTCCATCCTTCTTCATGATCGCGGGACCACATTTCCGATCGCAAAACACACCAGCACACCAGCAAATTAGCAATTTCATCCAACTTCAACTTTGCTCTGGGTGGTCCGTAACTCACCCGAACTCTTGGAACACATAAAATAACATCAGAACCAAGAATTGCATCTCAAAATTAATTTAATCAAGTTCTAAACTTCAAACTCATTTCAACCAACTCCGAACGCAATGAACCATACATAGACAACTCGGAATGACGCCAAATTTTATGCACAAGTCACAAATCACAATAAAAACCTATTCCAAGGCTCGAAATCCCAAACGGACATCGATATCACCAAAGTCTACTTCAAATCAAACTTAGAAAACTCTAAAACCTTCAAGATGCCAACTTTCAACAATAAGCGCTGAAACGCTCCAGGTCCATCTGAAACTTGATCTGAACATACGCCTAAGTCCAAAATTATAATACAAACCTATTAGAATCTTAAAATCACGATTCTGAGGTCATTTACTCAAAGTGTTGACTCAAGTCAAACTTGGCCACCTAATACCACTATTATGAAACTAAGTGTTTCGAATTCAACCCGAACCTTTCCAAAATCAAACCATCTGTCCCCGCAAGTCATAAAATAGAAAATCACATACGGCAAGTATTAAATACGGGAACACATATTTGGAAAAGCAAAACGACTGGTCGGGTCGTTACATTATCTACCTCTTAAATACCCGTTCGTCCTCGAACGGATTTAGAATCATACCTGGAGTGCTGAATAAGTGTGAATATCTGCTCTACATGTCCTCCTAGGTCTCCCAAGTCGCCTCCTCAACTATTTGACCCCTCCACCGGACCTTCACCGCTAAAATCTTCTGAGAACTAAACTTGCGGACCTGCTTGTCAAGAATGGCAACTGGCTCCTCCTCATAACCCAAGCTCTCATCTAGATGACTAATACTATAATCCAACACATGTGACATGTAGGCATAGTACCTACGGAGCATAGACACGTGGAATACAGGATGCACTCCTGATAGGCTAGGAGCCAAAGCAAGCCTGTATGCAACTTCTCCAACTCGCTCCAACACCTCTAATGGACCGATGAACATCAGAGTCAGCTTACCCCTCTTTCCGAATCTTATGATACCCTTTATTGGCGAGACTTTCAATAGAACCTTCTCGCCCACCATGAGTGACAAATCACGCACCTTCTAATCCGTATAACTCTTTTGCCTGGACTGTGCTCTGTGAAGTCGCTCCTGAATCAATTTTACCTTATCCAAAGTATCCTTTACCAAATAAGTACCATATAACCTAGCTTCGCCGGGCTCAAATCAACTGATGGGGGAACGACATCGCCGACCATACAAGGCCTCAAATGGAGACATCTTGATGTTGGACTGATAACCGTTGTTATAAGAAAACTCGGCCAAAGGTAAGAATCGATCCCACTGCCTTCTGAAATTAATCACACATGCTCTGAGCATATCTTGCAGAATCTGAATTGTCCACTTTGACTGCCCGTCGGTCTGCGAATGAAAGGTCGCGTTGAGCTCTACCCGGGCGCCCAACTCACTTTGTACCGCTCTTCAGAAGTGTGAAGTGAACAGAGTGCCTCTGTCTGAAATGATGTATATAGGCACGCCATGCAACCGGACGATCTCCTGAATATAAATCTGGGCCAACCTCTCTGAAGTGTATGTAGTCATCACCGGAATAAAATGTGCAGACTTGGTCAGCCTGTCGACAATGACCCAAACTACATCATACTGAAGCTCTCTGATGCGATCATATAAAGAAGACCGGGAAACCACGCAAGCAAGAACTCGACTGGGCTCCAAAAGATCCAATCTAACAAACTGGTTGGCCAAGGCCTGAACATCTAGGTCTAGTGTCCTCTATGCTGCCAGTAGATATGCTAAACTACCAAGCTCTTCGCCTTTCGACTTAAGGCATCGGCCACCACATTGGCCTTCTCGGGATGACATCGAATAATGATATCATAGTCTTTAAACAACTCTAACCATGTCCACTGCTGCAAGTTAAGATCCTTCTGTTTGAATAGATGATGGAGACTCCGTTCGTTGGTATAGACCATACAAGGGACACCGTACAAATAGTGCCTCCAAATCATCAACGCATGAAGAATAGCTGCCAATTCTAAGTCGTGGACCGGATAATTTTTCTCATGGACCTTCAATTGCCGAGACGCATAGGCAATCAACCTACCGTCTTACATAAACACCGCACCAAGGCCAACACATGATGCATCACATTACACGATGTAAGACCTCGAACCCGTAGGCAATACTGACACTGGGGCTGTAGTCAAAGTAGTCTTGAGCTTTTGAAAGCTCTCCTCACACTCCTCGGACCATCTAAAAGGAGCACCCTTCTGGGTCAATCTGGTTATAGGTGCAACAATATATGAAAAACCCTCCACAAAGCGGCGATAATACCTGACCAAACCAAAAAAAACTCCGGATCTCAGTAGCTGAAGACGTTCTGGGCCAGCTTTGCACAACTTCAATCTTCTTCGGATCTACTTTAATCCCCTCACTTGACACCACATGACCCAAAAATGCCACTGAATCAAGCTAGAATTCACACTTACAAAATTTTGCATACAACTTATTCTCTCTCAAGGTCTGGAGCATGATCCTCAAGTGCTGCTCATGATCTTCCTGACTGCAGGAGTACACTAAGATGTCGTTAATAAACACAATGACGAATATATATTAAGATATGGCTAAAATACATTGTTCATCAGGTGCATCAGTGCTGCTGCGGTGTTGGTCAGCCCAAATGACATCACAAGGAACTCGTAGTGACCATATCGAGTCCTAAAAGCAGTCTTCGGGATATCCGGATCCCGAATCTTTAGCTGATGATACCCTGACCGCAAATAAATCTTTAAGAACACTCCGGCACCCTGTAGCTGATCAAATAAGTCATCAGTGCATGACAATGGGTACATGTTATTCACTGTAACCTTGTTCAACTGTCGATAATCAATACACATGCGCATAGAGCCATCCTATTTCTTTACAAAGACAACCGGAGCACCCCCAAGGCAACACACTAGGCCAGATGACAGCCTTATCAAGCAACTCGTGCAACTGCACCTTCAACTCCATCGACTCCGATAAGGCCATACGATGTAGTGGAATAGATATGGATTGAGTGCCCGACTACAAGTCAATATCAAAAGCGATATCTCTATCGGGCGGCATGCCCGGAAGATCTATCAAAATTACATCTGGAGAGTCTCTCACTATCAGAACTGAATCAACGGTAGGAGTATCAACACAAATATCTCTTGCAAAGGATATTTATGCATAACACCCCTTCTCAACCATCCGATGTGCCTTAAGGTATGACACAACCCTGCTAGGAACCTAATCTGAAGTACCCCTAGCCAATGTCACCATCTTGGCGTAGCAATCAAGAATATCATGATAGGGTGATAACTAGTCCATGCCCAGGATAATATCAAAGTCTACCATACTAGGAAACAATATATCAACTCTAGTCTCAAAACCACCAATAACAACTAAATATGATCGATACACACAGTCAACAATAATAGAATTTCCCATAGGCGTGGGCACATAGGAGAACTCAAAGAATCATGAGATATACCTAAATACTGAGCAAAGTAAGATGATACATATGAGTAAGTGGAGCCTGGATCAAATGAGACTGATGCATCACTATGACAAATCGGAACAGTACGTGTGATAACTGTGTCTAATTCAACTGCCTCCGTCCTACCCAAAAAAGCATAACATTTGGCCTGGCCTCCCCCTCTAGGGTGATCCCTAACCGCCTGACCTCCACCCGCTAGCTGGCTACGCAGGTGGAGCGGTAACTGGAGCAGTAACCACGGCCTGAGAAGTCTAGGGACCCTGTGGAATACGTGGAGCCTGAGTAGTCGGTGGAGGTACACCTCTCCTGAGTCTAGGGCAGTCCCTCACCATATGACGGGTAACACCGCACTCAAAATAATCTCTCGGTGGGCGAGGCTGATAAAACTAGCTCGGGCCGTGTCGGCTGGACTGACCGCTGAAAGCACCCCATACAGGAGGTGCACTAGAAAATGGCAGTGCATAATGGGCAACCTTAGACCTGGAAGTAGCTGGAGTACTAGTAGAAGCTGGAAGTGCTGAATGAACTGGAAGACTGACATAGCCTCTACCATGACGAGTTGCAACAAGGGCACGGGCACCACGATATCTACCAGAATCTCGAGGCCTCTTAGCCTCCCAGTCCTCTCTCTCACGGCCACGCATACCCTCAAATATCTATGCGATCTCTACCACTTGCTGATATAGGTTATCTGTCACCAACTCTTGAGCCATGCCGAATCTAATACAATAGTTGAGCCCCTCGATAAATCGACAGACTCGCTCTCTGATTGTGGAAACCAAGGCAGGTGCATGTCTGGACAACTCACTGAATCTGACAGCATACTCTGACACTGTCATAGTACCCTAGAGCAGCTGCTCAAACTCCACGCGCCATGCATCCTGATGGCTCTGGGGAACAAACTCTCTCAAGAACATCTCTGAAAACTGAGCCCATGTGAGTGAAGCTGCATCGATTAGGCTACCCTCCTCGTAAGCCTGCCACCACTGATACACTAGTCCTGGCAGCTGGAATGTAGTAAATGCAACCCTGATCGTCTCCATAATACCCATGGCGCAGAGAATATAGTGACATTTCTCTAGAAAACCTTGTGCATCCTCTGTAGCTAGGCCGATGAAAGTAGGAGGATGGTACTTCTTGTGCCTCTCAAGTCTAAGCTCCTACTCCTCAGATGCTGCTGCCCTAACCTCAAGCTGAATTGGGATAACCGGCTACACTTCTATAACCTCTGGGACCTGGTCAACATGGACCCGCTGCTCTGGGTTACGGGCCGCGGGAATTTGACATCCTCCCTCAGCCTGATATGTGGCTGGTGCAAGTGGAATCAACCCCGCTTGAGCTAGAGTACCAAATATGATCAAGAACTGTGCGAGGGTCTCCTAAAGTGCCGGGGTGGCAACAGGCTCCTCAGGTGCCTGCCCCCTAACTAGAGCTACTGGTGGCTCCTCCGTCACTGCTTGGGCAGGGGCTCTAGGTGCACCACATGCCCCTACTCAACTCTGCCCCGACCCCGGCCTCTCGCATCTCTAGCAGGGGGTGCAGGTATCTGATCGTCAAATCTAGCAGTGCGTGTCCTCACCATTTGTGAGAGAATAGAAAGACAAAGATTCAGATTTGAAGCCAACAAATTCGCACTATAAGGAATAAAAGAAGTGAAGTTTCCTAATAGTTCCATAGCCTCTCGAAGATAAGTACAGACGTCTCCGTACCAATCCGCGAGACTCTACTAAACCTGCTTATGATTCGCAACACCTATGAACCTAGAGCTCTGATACAAAATTGTCATGACCCCATTCTCCCACCATAGGATATCGTGATGGAGCCTAGTCTCTAAGATTAGGTAAGCCTAACATACATGAATAAATAACGAAAATAATAATAGAACCTCAATTTAAATTGAATCGGCCATCATAAAAGAACTTCACAATACAGTTGACAATAACTCCCAAAATCTGGCGAGACTGAGTCATAAGCTCTACAAAAGTATACTGAAACGTCCCTAGTACATCACTATCTAAATAAAGAGTATGCAATTGAGATTGTTAAATGAGATTTCCAGGCAGTATCTCGGTTGTAATTCTTGCTATTATCTCTCATTTACGTCACTTGTAAATGTCCGCATTGTTTCCTTGATGTTCTTATTATGTGTTCCTTCCTTGTTGCATTTGTTGCTTTAAATTCAGTTGTAGTCTATATTGTCATATTTCCTTATTGCCTATTTTTCCTCGTTTAAATTCTTAGACTGTATTATACATGTTCAATTTCTTATTCATATCCTAGTAGGTGTCTTGACCTGGCCTCGTCACTAACTTATAACTTTGCCTCAATGTGATCACGACTTTTACAACTTCAACACCAACACTCAACAATAAGATATTCCAAGAAATAACAACTTCAAGTAAGGTAACTCAACAGTTGAATAATTAACAAGGCAATAAGGAAACAGCAACTTCAACTAGACATGAGAGGGCAAAAAACAAGTAAAAGATGGGACAAGTATTAACAATGTCAAATAAAATATGTAAAGATAGATTAACGATGGTGGATATAACATGCTATGACAAGTCGATTAAAGGCATGAAAAGAATCTACATAGCTTAAACCGGTCAATTACCATATATAGCCTGTGTATCCACTCGTCACCTTGCGTACACAGCTTTCACGTACAACAAATGACACAAAACAACTCCAATCCTAAGGGATAATTTTCTCACACAAAGTTAGGCAAGATACTTACCTCAATTAAGCTAACTCTATCCACTAGTAAGCATTTTCCGCGAATATCTGACTCCGAATGGGTCGAATCTAGCCAAAATAACTTTAAACCATATATAAAACCACAGGAAACTATTCCGGATAATAAAGTTCCAATGTTTAAAGAAAATCAAAAAGTCAACCCCGGGCCCGCATTTCAGAACCCGACTAAACTTACAAAATCCGAACACCCATTCAATAACGATTCCAATCATACTAAAATTATTCAATTCCGACCTCCAATTGACCTTCAAATCCTCAAAATATAGCTTATGAAGTTTTCACAAATTTTGCAATTTTCCAACTCAAAATACTAATTAAATAGTAAAAATATTGATGGATACATGTATAATAATCAAATCCGAGTCAAAATCACTTACCATAATCAACTCCTTGAAAATCTCTTCAAAAATCGCCCAAAACCGAGGTCTCTAGCTCAAAAGATGAAAAATGGAACAAAACTCTCGATTCAGAATTAAATATCTACTGCCTAGTTATTACCTTACGCGATCGCGGAAAAACAATTGCGATTGCGGAGAACAAATTACTCCAGCCCACAAAAGCCTCTTACGCGATCGCGGAAAAAAATTGCGATCGCGGAGAACAAATTACCCCAGCCCACAAAAGCCTCTTACACGATCGCGTTATAATAGTCACGAACGCGATGACCAATCATCCACAGACTGCGCGATTGCGGTCAAGGCCACACGAACGCGATGAACAACGAGTGCCTCCCCATTACCTCTCCTTCCTTATACACGAACGGGTCCCACGCACGCGTTCGCGATGCACAAGAACCCAAATTACGCGATCATATCCCTTATTTTGTGAACACGAAAAGTAAAAATCATCAGTCACCATGGACTCTACGCGATCACGGCATATCCTTCGCGAACGCGATGAAGGAAACCAGAAACTCAAAAAACCAGCAATCTCAATTCTAGAACAAATGGTCAGAACTCAATTCGAAACACATCCGGGGCCCCGAGACCCTGTCTGAACATACCAACAAGCCCTAAAACATGATACGAACTCGCTCGTAGCCTCAAATTACATCAAACAACACCAAAACCATGAATCACACATCGATTCAAGCCTAATGAACTTATGAACTTCTAACTTCTAAAACTAATGCCAAAACATACCAAACCAACCCCGATTGACCTCAAATTTTACACACAAGTCATAATTGAAACAAGGACCTATTCCAACTTCCGGCACCAAAATCCAGACCCGATATCAAAAAAATAACCTCTCGGTCAAACTTCTCAATTTTCCAAACCTTCAACTTTCGAACTTTTGCCAATTCAAGCCATAATGACCTACGAATCTCCAAATCAATATCCGGACATACGCCTAAGTCCAAAATTACCATAAGAATCTATTAGAACCATAAAAACTCCATTCCGGAGTCATCTACATAAAAGTCAGACTCCAGTTAACTCTTTCAACTTAAGCTTCCAACTTTGGAACTAACTATCCCAAATCACTCCGAACCTCACCCGAAACCTAACCAACTACCCCGGGAAGTCATTAACCATAATATAACATAAAGGAGGCAATAAATAGGGGAACTAGGCTAAAATAATCAAAACAACCGGTCGGGTCGTTACACTAACAACCTTCCAGTCCTAAACGCTTCGTCCTTCTTCGCGTTCGCGAGGCTGGCTACGCATTCGACTAGAGGAGCCAGGTCCTCCATCGTATTTGCGGGGACTTCCTTGCTTCACGAAGAGCAAAGCCTCAAGCCTCCTCTTTAGCCGTCTTTGCGATCGCAGGACTACCTTCCCGATCACGAAGCACACCAGCAAACCAGTAGTTTCAGCCAACTTGTACTCCGGGTGGTCCAAAACTCACCTGGCACACAGATGTAGTAATAATTACATAAACATACTACGAACCTACTCGAAGGCTTGAAGCACATAAAATAACATCGGAACCAAGAATCGCACCTCACAACCAAATTAATCAACTTCTAAACTTCAAACTCATTTCAACCAACTCCGAACACAACAAACCATGCTTAGACAACTAGGAATGATGCCAAATTTTATGCACAAGTCAAAAATCACAATACGAACCTATTCCAAGGTTGGGAATCCCAAAGGAACATCGATAGAAACAAAGTCTACTTCAAATCAAACTTAGAAAACTCTAAAACCTTCAAGATACCAACTTTCAACAATAAGTGCCAAAACGCTCCCGGTCAACCCAAAAGTTGATCCAAACGTACTACCAAGTCCAAAATCATCATACAAACCTATTAAAACATTCAAATTCCAATTCTGAGGTTATTTACTTAATGTGTTGACTGAAGTCAAATTTGGTCACCTCGGGCCACTATTATGGAACTAAGTGTTCTGAATTCAATCCGAACCCTTTCAAAACCAAACCATCCATCTCCACAAGTAATAAAACAGTAAAAGCACATATGAAAAGTCTTAAATCAAGGAGCATGAATCCTGAAAGTAAAATGACCAGTTGTGTCGTTACACTATTCTATTTGTATGCCTATAACTAATTAAATGATAAATACAAGGAATAAAATATGTACAAAGAAAAAACACTTTTTCAGGAACATTCTATCAGGTGGACCAAATTTATATCTTGACGAAGCCCAAACCTTAAGTGGCCCAAATGACCATATACAAATGTAAAAATTGCACGGGGCGCCCTATTTGGGCGCCCCTTTTTAACCGTGTAGCCGCTTTGTCTTTCTGTTTGCACCCGTACCCGTTTTTTTGTTAAAAGCCATTTGAAAAGACCATTTTGCCCTTCCTTATTAAAAAGACTACTTTCTCTCCAAGTATTCGCTAGTCCTCTACTTTCTCTGTCTCTCTCTCTCTCTCTCCCGTTATTCGCATTTTTTGAAGTTCTTCTCTAAAATCAAACGGTTTTCGTCGTTGTTTTTGATTTTTCAACTGCTAGTCGTCGTTGTTCCCACATTACGATTGAATCACATGTACATTGCATTAACTTTCTGGGTTTTATTTTACGATTTAATTTCCGATTTTGGTTTTGATAGTCATGTATTTATGATAAAATATTTTCTTAGGGTTTAGTTTGATAAGTGCATTAGTTTTACTTTTACGATTGTGTTTTTAGGTTTTTTGAATGAGTGTTTATGTTGTTAATGAAAATTCTATAATTTCTTCTGTGATTAGACGTTCAAATTTTTAAAAATTTGAGAGTTAAACAGATGATACTATAGTTCAATGATATCTTAGATATGAGCTGAAGTTTTTTTTTCATGTTTTGGCATTATTTTTGGATTTGAATTTGTGTTTTGTTTTTTGTAAAAATTACAGCATATTTTTTTGCTGAATGTTTTGTGCTTGTAACTGGTGAAGTTCAGCTTTAGGAGCTGAAGTTTTTGTGCTTGTAACTGGTGAAGTTCTGCTTTAGGAGCTGAAGTTTTTGTGTTTGTAACTAGTGAAGTCCAACTTTAGGAGCTGAAGTTTTTGTGTTTGTTACTGGTGAAGTCCATCTCTAGAGTTGAAGTTTTTGTGTTTGTTACTGGTGAAGTCCATCTCTAGAGCTGAAGTTTTCGTTTTGTACCTGTCGAACTTCAGCTCTATAGCTGAAGTTTTTATTTTATACCTGTCGAACTTCAGCTCTATAGCTGAAGTTTTTGTTTTATACCTGTCGAACTTCAGCCTTCCTAGGTATTGAAGTTTTAACTGATCTTTTTGATAATGTCCTGATGTTGTTTTTTGTATCTTTTACTTTTTTTGAACAGATGGCTCCTAAAGCACCTAAAGATCCTAATGCAGCTAAAAAAGGCAAAGCCCTTAAAGCACCTAGACTACCTGTAATACCCCAAGGTCCTTATGTCCTCTCTGCTCCACCTACAAAACCAGGACAAAGATATTATGAGTTTGGAGATCGGTTTAACTCTAAGGGTTACTGGAAGCGGAACCATGATTTGAAGAAATTAATTGCAACTTTCTTGACTCCTACTCAACAGGATGAGCTTAATAATGGTACATTTAGATACATTATGGCTATGGAGAATTTCCAATGCATCATGAAGTTGGTGCATTGTCTGTGTCTTTCTCGAATGTTCACAAATGATCGAGACTCCATTAGTTTCAAGATTTTTGGGCATGTTGTTTCCTTCACCCTTGAAGACTTTCACATTATGTGTGGTTTGCGGATCACAGCACACAATGTTGAAAGACCAATTAATCGAGAGAGCAATCTTCTGAAGCGGTATTTTGGTAAGTACAAGGGTGTGACTTTTAAGGATATTTGAAGTTTTATGACTCGCAATGAAATTCCAAAGAATGCTGTGAATCATGTACACGCATGCGAGAGTGCTGATAATGCAGTTAAGCTTATGGAAATTGTTGTTGTAGAGTCTATTCTGTTTGGAAAAAGTACTGAGTTATGTGTGGCGGAGGAGTATGCATCTATTGTTGAAGATGATAAGGTTTGCGCGGAATATCCTTGGGGTAATGTGGCTTATGAGAAGCTCATTTATTCCCTGAAACATGCATTGGACAAGCAGAACAAATTCCATACAACTGAGTATAAACTTGGTGGATTTCCATATCCGTTATGTGCTTGGTTCTATGAGCGCTTCCCAGATGTTCGGGAGAAGTATATAAGAGAGGATGAGTACCTTGATAACCCTCAGGTCCCCAGGATGTTACGATATGTATGCGTGGGAGAGTCTAAATTTCCCGAACTTTATTATATGTTCAAAACTCATGAAGTAAGTTACTTTTATTTTTTTGTCTTTGTGTTAATATGCTGATGTATTAGTTTTTTTCTCCTCATAATATACTTTTTTGTATTAAATAGAGATATCGCGACTTTAGGGTATTGGATATAATTCCTACAGAAGAGGAATTGAATTCAATGCCTTTAATTGGGAAATTACCGTGCAACCGGATTCGTTCAAATGTAGTTAATGCAGTTCCTTCAACTGGTGAATCACCACGTACTCTGAGTCGATCAAAAGAATCGAATCGAACTCCTATCATTGGTAAATCACCACTTACTCTGAGTCGATCAAAAGAACCGAATCAAACTCATGTCATTGGTGAATCACCACATAGTCGGAATCAACCAAAAGAATTGAATCCAACTCCTTTTATTGGCAAAGCATCTCGTACCAAGAGTCGTTCTACCTCATCTACATCTGACTTTGATGACAATGAATTACTTGAGACAATATGCTCTGTAAGTTTTGATCTGAAGTTTTTTGGGTTTGTTT
This sequence comes from Nicotiana attenuata, assembly GCF_001879085.1. NCBI lineage: Eukaryota > Viridiplantae > Streptophyta > Magnoliopsida > Solanales > Solanaceae > Nicotiana > Nicotiana attenuata. The sequence goes on from NC_031991.1 coordinate 60,655,594, forward strand.
TTGTAAAAGTACAACCTGTTTTTTGAGCTGAAGTTTTCTTCTATATCTGAATTTTTGTTGTGTATCTATTCTAGAGGATAATGACGGAGGTTCAAAGGCATGCAGAAAAAGAAAGAAGCACGATCGTGAACGAAGTTTTTGATAAGTTTAAAAAGAGGAGCGAACTGCTATTGTGGATGCGGTTTTTGTAAAAGTGAAGGTAAGCTAATTTATAGAGAAGTCTTTTTATTTGTGCTAATGTTATTCAGATTAATCATTGTGAGTAATTTTTTTTCTAGGAATATTTCGATGAGAAGTTTGAACAGTTGTTTACAATTGTCAACAAATCAAATGGAATGGGCGTTGGCAATTTTGATTTGAGTAAGCATCGAGAATATGACAAGATGAACGTCTGTTACGAACATCCATCGGCTTTTGAAGACGATCAACATGTTCAAGAAGAATTTGAAGAGCGACGTTCCAGTGCTGATAGATTGGCAGAGATGTAATAGATGAAGACACATTATTCAACTAGAGAATAATTGGTAAGGACAAGACAAGGTAGGCAGATAATACAAGTTAGTTGTAGACTGAAGAACAATACNGTAAATGATGAAGCACATTTATCAACTGAGAATATTGGAAGCAAGCAAGGTGCAGATAATCAAGTTGTTGAGACTGAAGAACATACTGCTCATGATGCATTGCGTAAAGTCGCAGATGATAATGCTACACATAATGAAGCGGCGGTTGAAGGCGTTGAACATGTTCAACAACAAGGTGGAGAGGAACAATCCAGTGTTTGTAGACAGAGTAAAGGTGGAGAGAAAGGTGCAGATGATCAAGTTGTTGGCACTAAAAAACATGTACCGAGTTGTGCTTTGGAAAGTGATATTGGAAAAGGAAATGGAGATCAAGCACCTGGTCATGAATGTTTTGGGAAAGACGATCGATATGCAGGAGCACTAGCTATTTGCAAAGAACTTGTAGGTGGTGATACACAGGAAATTGTTACTACAGGTACAAAGTGTGAAGTTTATGATATTTCAAATATACCTTAGATAGGAGCTGAAGTTTTGTTTCATGTGTTTGTGTTTTTTGTAAAAGCTACAGCATGTTTTTTGGTGAATGTTTTGTAAAAACTTCAGCTATAGAGCTGAAGTTTTTTTTTATAACTGTCGAAGTTTTTTTTTTTGTAACTGTCAAACTTCAGCTCTAGAGCTGAATTTTTTTTTTGTAACTGTCGAAGTTTTTTTTGTGACTGGCTAACTTCAGCCTTCTTAGAGTTGAAGTTTTAACTGTTTTTTTATAATATCCTGTAGTGAAATTTTCACTGTAGATATAAATTATTTCTATGTTTTATATATAGAAAAACTAGTTGATCTATTCCCCCTCTTTTATGAATATGCAGTGGAAGTTGAAACTAGTTGTGGTTCAACTCAAACATTCTCTGATGATGCTCAATTGAATGAAGGTAGAGTTGAGAAAAACCTTCCAGAAAATACTGCAATGGTCCTCGACGTTGGTTCAGAATTGAATGAAGCTGGAAATGCTGATATCAACCAAGGCATGCAGCCTAGGGAAACCACAGCGGAAGACAAACGTCAAGGTATTTTATAGATCATGAATTTATTATATTTGATCGAAGTATATTTTTTACAGTTTGAAATTTTACATACTTTATTTTCTTTTTTTATATGTTTTTGAATGATATTTCAGAAAGACTCGAGTCAGCTCAAAAAGAATTTGGTGAGCTTAAAGAGCAATATGAAAAAGGAGAAATACATATATTCACACCTGTTGCCTCACAGATAGGTGTGAAGTGTGTTGGTATTATTTTATAAAATTTAGTCAGTATTATTTGTTTTTTTTTTTTGCATGAAGATACACGATCTGTTCGAATGCAAACACCATCTGTGTCGCAACACTTAGACCAGGTAGTTATTTTCTGCAATTCGATTACAAGCTGTTTTTTTGCCTAATGTGTGTTCTCTATCAGTTTTATTTATGTTTATATTTTCCTTGCTTTTGCAGATTTCATCTGATGCATCGGAACTTCTTCCGAAACCTAAGAGAAGGAAGATTTCTAGTTCTCCTATGTGTGACACCAGTGATATGCCCAACTTCAATTTATGTTCATTTTCACTTGGTAGTACACAAGGGGCTGATTCAGAAGGTAATTCTGCTGCTGTTGTTGTTCGTCAAGAGACACAAGAACGTTGTGAACAGCAGGGTGTTGGTCAAGCATCTGCCACTATGGCTGTAGTTTTCCCCCTGCTGCTGAACAACAACAGTTAGTTGTGATGGAACAGCAGGTAGAGCAAGCAAAAGGAAAAACAAATAAAAATGAGAGAAGGATTCGTATGGAGAGTATTTGGTTGAGATCTCCTTATGTTGTTCATAAAAAAAAGCAAAGGGGTCAAGATTGGAAAGTAGGAAAGAATACAAGAAGGTGTCCCTTCCATTATGTTAATCAAGATAGTGGATTGATGCAAAGATTTGAAGAGTGGTTGAAGATGGATGCCAGTGAATATGATTCCAATCCATTCAGATTAGCTGGAGTTGATATTACAAAATCATTCTTTACCGAGCTTATGGATCCTGACTCTGATCTTTCGGATGAAGTAAGTTATTAAGTTTGTTTTTTGAATTGTATTTCCCAAAAGTTCAGCTTATTTTTTATAGTAAAGTTTTTGCACTGTAATCTGGAAAACTTCAGCTATATTCATAGTAAAACTGCTGAAGTTTTTTAGCTTATTTGCTAAAACATCAAACTGAATATGCTTAAGTTTTGTCATGCTGTTTGTAGTTGTGTAATGTGTTTTTTATAAACTTTCATATTGGTAATTTCACATTGTTATCATTTGTTGTTGTTCATTATTGCAGCATATTGATGTGGGCATATATTAATTGCGGAAAAAATATTGCTATCACCTTCCACGTTATCCAAAAGCACGATGTGCAGTAACAGATTTAGTTTTCGATCAATATATGACTATTCTGGATGGTTTCATCCTTCTGAAGAAAAGATGAAGATAATTAACAAAGGAAGCAAAAGAGAATGGAGGATCAAAAAAAGGCAAATCAAAGAGAAAAGAGGATATCCAAACAACAGCCTGAAGAAGAAATTGAAAAAAAGCGGTTATTCAGCCACATAACGGACTTTAGTTGGTATGAGGAAGAATCAATGAATGAAAAGTGGCCAACTACGTAAAAGGGCTTGACCTTCCTGTGGGATATCATGGGCATCTGCCAAAAAAGTATTCTTTCCATTTCGACTTAAGCCAAGGACGGGACAGAAATCTACGCACTACTTTTTTGAAATTCTGGACTTTGAAGATAAAATTATATCTGTGTATGATTCCATGGGCGGTGGAACATACGAACGTGCGATTGAACATGTCAAAATTTATGCCCGGTTGATCCCACACTGTCTCAAATGTTTGAATTTTGGGGAACATAATAAATATTATGGGCAAAGTCCTGTGGAAAGATTCAAAATTATGTGGATGAACACCCCGCAACAAACTAACAGGTACATGTTTCGCATATGTTTTACCATGCATCTTATGTTTATCATTTTTTGCCCTTGTGTTAACTATTCTTCAATTTCTTTTTCATGTGTTTTTTGCAGTGTTGATTGTGGTATATTTGCTTTTAAGTTTATTAATTTGCGGTTGAACAGAGAAGATGTCTTCAATTTCGATCAAAGTCAGTCATTGACATTCAGGAGAGAATTGGCTGCCAATCTTTGGGCTCATGGAAAGTGGAAAAAAGATAGCGGCTATGATGAAACTCCTGAAGAACAACAAGGACATGATTATGGAGATTTTGAAGAGACTCTGTGTGAATTATTTGATTAGACAATTGGTTGAACATAATTTGTATTTTGTGAATATACATTAATTATTTTTTTAATTCACTTTTTGTGTTATACAAATATGTTTGAGTCTTTTATCATGAATTTTAAGTATATTTTTGTTTGAAAAACTTGAGCAAGAAGTAAATGACTTCTGCTTTTTAAGCTGAAGTTTTGGTTAAAAGTCATAACAAACTATTGAATCCAATACGAAAACTTCAGCTTATCAGGTGCTGAGTTTTGGAAATACTAAAACATCAGCACATTGGGCCGAAGTTTTTTTGAAAAACCTTTAAGACAAAACTATTGAATCACACAAAAACTTCAGCTTATCAGGTGCTGAAGTTTTTGGAAATATATTAAAAAACTTCAGCACATGGGGCCGAAGTTTTTTGAAAAAGCTTTGAGACAAAAACTATTGAATCCAACATAAAAAACTTCAGCTTATCAGTGCTGAATGTTTTGCAAAATATACTAAAAAACTTCAGCACATTGGGCGAAGTTTTTGAAAAGGTTTGAGACAAAAAACTATTGAATCCATCCAAAACTCAGCTTATCAGGTGCTGAAGTTTTTGCAAATATACTAAAAAACTTCAGCACATTGGGCCGAAGTTTTTTGAAAAAGTCTTAAAGACAAAAACTTTAGCATGTTTGGTATTTTTTTAACTTGATACTTATCTTTTTGTACTTTCTAGCTACTTTTTGTCATTTATCACCTATATCACCTACTTTTTGTTGCCTTATTTTTTAGTAATTTTTTTTATTGCAATTTTACCAACTACTAGCATTTACCACTTACTTGTTTTTGCCGAATACTTATCTTGTTACAATTCAATTTCTCTGAACAAAAACAGTTAACAATCTCTTCAGCATTTATAGATATTAAAATTGATTAGGTGCACTCTTTGTATATTAACAATCTCTTCACTTGAAAATTTTATAGTTCATCCATAGACTTCTATCATATTTCTTTAAATTTGTATTCAAAGAAAAACAAGAAAATGTTGGCTAAGACATGCTTATTGGGTGTAGCAGGGAGTTCGTGGAAGCAAAGATAGTGAAGGAGAAGTCAAAATACTTCATATGTGAAAGAGAGTGGCCAGATCAAACACTCGATCTCCAAGACAATTTGCTCTTTTTACTAGTTGATAAATCTATCTTTTAGGAAAAAGAGCAAATTTCCCGGGGCTCGAGTTTTTGATGTGGCCGGTCTCCGTCACATATGAAGTATTTTGGACTTCTCCTTCACTATCTTTGCTTCCTACGAATTCCCAAATGCACACCAGTAAGCATGTCTTGGCCAATATTTTCTTATTTTTTTCTTATGAAAGAAGACGGTAGTTGCTAAAAAAATTATAGTACTAAACTTCGTCAACCTGTGTCTGACAGATAACGCTTTGGTGGAAGACATAGTGAAGGTTCATGGAATGTGGTTAAGAAAACCAAGAAGAGGGAACTAGGACATGACTATGGAGAATATGAAGATACTCTGTGAATTTTTTGAATAGAGAATAACTTGTAAACAAAGAACTAATTTTTCTGTTTTTCCAAGGATGTAAAGAGAAAACAAAATTGGATTTTGTGAATATACATTGTTTTTGTGAATTATTGACTTGGATTGATTCAAATATGTTTGTGTCTTTTTTCATGAATTTCAAGTATATTTTTGTTGAAATTCCGCATGCTAAACTTGAGCATGAAGTAAATAACTTTTTGCTTTTTAAGCTGAAGTTTTGGTTAAAAGTCATACAAAAGTGTCAAATGTAGGACAAAACCTTCAGCCTCATCTCTAAATACACTAAATAACTTCAGGAGTTTCTGCGTAAGTTATTTGAAAATTCTTTACGACAAAAACTATCGAGTCCAGGACAAAAACTTCAGCTTATCAACTGCTGAAATTTTTACAGATGTACTAAATAACTTCAGCATATTGGGCCGAAGTTTTTTGAAAAAGCTTTAAGACAAAAACTATTCAATCCAACACAAAAACTTCAGCTTATCAAGTGCTGAAGTTTTTGGAAATATACTAAAAAACGTTAGCACATTGGGCCGAAGTTTTTTGAAAAAGCTTTAGGACAAAAGCTATTGAATCCAACACAAAAACTTCAGCTTATCAGGTGCTGAAGTTTTTGGAATATACTAAAAAAACTTCAGCACATTGGGCCGAAGTTTTTTGAAAAAGCTTTAAGAGAAAAAGCTTTTTGCATTTACCACATACTTGTTTTTAACAACTACTTATCTTGTTTCATTCAATTTCTCTGAACGTAAAACAGCTGAAAAGTAACTTTTACATTTATAGATATTAAATTGATTAGGTGAACTCTTTGTCTATATTAACAATCTCATCACTTGAAAATTTCATAGTCATTCATACACTTCTATCATATTTCTTTAAATTTATATTCATCCTTAGTCTTCGTTAAAGAACAAATGTCTGGTGCAAGCGGAAGTGGGAAGCCTAATATGGATGAAATTATGAAGAAGTGGGAGGCTTTGAAGTGTGAGTGGTACAATAACAAACCAGTGGCTAATCTTATGATTTTGTGGGATCAAATAAAGGCTGATTGGGAGAGAATCAGACCAAAGCTCTGTGCTAATCAATCATTCTAGAACAGGCTTAACATGGAACGTAGTTGTGGAGATTATTCAACCTCGTTCGACAAGGTTGTGCAGCAGTTTGATAGTTTTTAGTTTCCCAGCTGGAACGACTATTCCAAGCTGCAAAACAACCTGAAGACTCTTCTTCCTCTTATGGATAGAGTAATCGTCGAACAAAGTCAGCTGCGTGATGAATTCAACAAGTTGAAGATTGATGTTCTTGGATTCAATGGTCTTTTGCCCGACTACCCTATAGTTTATCTTTGATAGTGATGATGATGAGATATTTAGAGAAATTGAGGAGTACTGTGATGATGATGATGATGGTGGTGGTGGTGATGATTGTTTAGTGTTTGTAATCTTTTTTTTATGTTTCAATGCTATGCTTTTTTGTTTACTTCAGCCCATAGAGCTGAAGTTTTTTAGGTTCATTTGTATAACTTCAGCCCATAGAGCTGAAGTTTTTTTGTAATTTGTGTATTGTTTTCTGACCTCTTTTTTATATCAATGTAATTGTCAGACCTTTGTTCATAGCTTTCTATTTGCATTATCCTTGTTATTTGTTGGTATTTGCTTTATACTTATTAGTTCAGTATGGTACTTAGTTTTTATTAAGTCTTTTTTCTACAACTTAGCTTAGAGATGATGCAGCTTTGTTTGTACATGCGTTTCTTTTTGTGTGCTGTATGCATTGTGTATGTGTGTGTTGAGTGTTGTTATGTGTGTGTGTGTGTGTGTGTTGTGTGTGTGTGTGTGTGTGTGTGTGTTTGTGTTGTTTAAGGATATGTATTGACATACTGTAACCTGAAGTTTTCTCGCAGAAGTCATTGCGTACTTTTTTTAAAATGCAACCAACCTGTAAGCCTGCGCAACAAAAATGAGTGATTTGTACTTTAGCAGTATATAAATATGTCCAAGAGCTTATTTTTTTTTATTCCTATGAAAAAAATCACATTTTCAATTATGTCATACAATAAAGAATGTCTAAATTCAAACCAAGATTTATTGAATTGGAAGTATTTTTAATGTGTTTTCTTGGAATATGGATGAGGTACTGGAGAAGACAAGCAAGCTGTTTATATGCCCAACTTGTTTACATCGACTGCATTTGGTAGACTTGAATGTACTGATGATTCAGTCGCAGGTATATGCCTCTTTTTTTGTCTTCTTCCTTGTAAAATCTCTACATCGGGAGGTTTTTGTGATCTCAGATTGTACATTTTGTGGTATATCCCATGATTTTTATCTCCCACGATATTCACATGTCCTTCATATGTTTTCAAACCATGTTTCCCTTGAATACCAATTTGAGCGTAATCAGATTTCTGCAAATATCTCTTATTAAATAGCAGCAATTGCATGTGGAAGGGCAATTCATCAAGTTGGAATTCCAGGCAGTCACAAGTTCTCTTCTTTAAGTCCACAATGAATTCGATTCCTTCACTATTTATTCTAAAGCAACATTGAGTCAAGGTTGAACCACTAACAAGGAATAAAAAATTAAGACAAACTATATTAGTGTATTTCTTGCTTCAAAAAGAAAAGTATGAAATTTTTTAAATGTAAGAAGTAAATCACTGCAACACATATAAAAAGCTAAGTTAATAAAATACTCACAAACATTTTTCAAGCCAAGTCCATCTTCTTAGTCATCTCTTCTTCTGCCCATATTGATACTGTGTAAAGTTTCATTTGCCTTTTTTCTCCGTTCGTAAAACCACTCTCCAACTTTTTGGATGAAATCTACATTCTTAAAATAGGCATTTCCTCTCCTTTTGGTAACAGAATTCATTGATTCTATCATGTTTGTTGTTAGCAATCTCATAACGTTGCCGTGGAATCACGATCGAGGCCCATCTCTCGGGAGGCTCTTCCATATGTACTTGTAATGTTTTCTGTCAATACTTTTGAGTTGGGACATTAACTGATTAAAATCTTTACGTTTGTATGACCTTGCAACACTTGAAAAAGATTTATTACCGTGGCTTTGCATGTCTTTGCTTTAAATTTTTTCTCAAAGTGATTGAGGCAGATACCATGGTGAGCTTCAGGAAAAACTTTTCTAATCCCATTTGCGATCGATTGGTTTCTATCTGACAAGAAAACCAGTTCACGACGGACTTGATTGCTTTTCTCATTTCCCCGAAGAACCAAATGTATGCCTCATTGTTTTCTGATTCTGCTACACACAAAACATAGAGGAAAGATTTGATTGTTTGCATCCTTGATACAACAACAAATAGAACACCACGATATTTGGACTTTAAAAAACGTTCATCTACTGCAATAACGGGTCTACAGTAGGACCAAACCAGCTACTGATGCGCAGGAGCAAAGAACATGTAAGCAAATCTGTATAGTGAAACACAAAAAAAAACAAAATCATAAGGTGTGAAGTTTTTCAAATAGGAACATTTGAAACTTCAGCCTGATGGTTAGTATTGTTTTGCTTACCTATTCAGCGCATCTCTTTTTATGCTTGTGTACGTTCCTTGGTTTTTGGCCACCATCATGTGTAGGTATGAAGGAAGAATCTGGTAGTTCACTTCAGGTGTTCCCCTTATGCAAGCAACAACTTTTTGAATAGCACGCCATGCCTTGTGATAACCAATGTCAATTCAAATTTCTTTTTCATTTCATTTTCTACAAAGCTGGTGTAAACCTCTATCTTTTTGTCTCGAACATGTTCTATAATTTGTTCACTTATAAAATTTGATGTAGCATGCTTCTGATCTGATTTTCTTGCATCAATTGAGCTTCATGGATGTTATGATATTTTAATCACCCTGAACAGTGTGGAATGTTTTTTTCTGGTAGCACGTACATTCCAACCACATTTGTCCACGATGCATTTCAGCTCGTATCTCCTGGAACATGATCTAACAGCAGTGAATTCAACTTTCTGGTTTATCTCCAAGCTGCAGAAAAATTTAGTCATGTTTTGTTTGTTCTCAAATATTGATCGAACTCTTACTTCCTCAGGCAACGCATCGTGCCTTAGTATTTTACATGGTGGAGATTCTTTCAGCTTTCTCCTCACTCTTTTTCTTGATTTCTGAGAAGCACAAGAATTTTTAGCAATTTCTTCAATTCTATTTGATGGTATCGGTATAAGCTCCATGTTTACTTCATCTTCGTTGTTGCTTATCATTGCAGAAGGTAACAAAAAGCTTTGTTGGATTGTTTGTTGGTTGTCAATTTGCATTATTAGCTGTCCTTCTTCTTCTTGCTCATCGACAAACTGGTATGAATTTATTGGAGGAGGGGGTAATTGTGGCAGCACTATAATTCTGAAGCAGCTGTAATGTTAGAAGGTTGTTGCCCGTTGTCTACTTCCATTATTGGCTGTCGTACTTCATGTTGATAGTGTGCCTCAGGTTCTGAATCTATCGCATATGCAAGAAATTGGTTGAGTGCTGCAGATTCTGAAGGTTGTATTTTTTCGATGACAAAATGGCAATTCTTGTAGGTTGAATCAGTTGTAAGCAAATGTATACACGTACTGAGTTCTTCATCTGAAGTTACAAACATTCCTTTGCTTGTATTTAGTTTGATATCAAACCATACTTTTAGTACATATCTGGTTGAATCAATATTTGCAACTTCACTAATTTTCTTCAGGAAACTATTGAATGATATGTCCTTATTAAGTAGAACAAGTTTTGTATCATGATCCAAGTATTTGAAATCAGGAGTCCAACTCCCATTGAAAGTTATAATAACGCAAATCGGATTCATCCTGTAGACTGTAGTTTTGGTTAAAAGTCATAACAAAAGTGTCAAATGTAGGACAAAAACTTCAGCTCATCACTAAATACACTAAATAAACAAAAGCTTTACGACAAATACTATCGAGTCCAGGAGAAAAACTTCAGCTTATCAAGTGCTGAAGTTTTTAGAAATGAACTAAATAACTTCAGCACATTGAGCTGAAGTTATTTGAAAAAGCTTTAGGGCAAAAACTATCGAGTGCAGGAGAAAAACTTCAGCTTATCAAGTGCTGAAATTTTTAGAAATGAACTAAATAACTTCAGCATATTGAGCTGAAGTTATTTGAAAAAGCTTTTGACAAAACCTATCGAGTGCAGGAGAAAAACTTCAGCTTATCAAGTGCTGAAGTTTTTAGAAATGAACTAAAATAACTTCAGCACATTGAGCTGAAGTTTTTAGAAAAATGAATTCAACATAACTTGAGCAATGTTTCATATTAATTGCATAGTACACAGGATGAACATAATAAAGACAATTAAAGTAGTAATTATATTCCGTTGGGGTTATGTGTTAGTGTAATAATTACATCCCTATCACATTCATGCACGCTTTTCTTTAGACAACGTTTAAAATTCCTCTTTTGCCTTTTCATATTACCATGCCAAATTTTTTTCCCCTATAAAAGCACGCTATACTTTGAAAGTTTATTCACTCAAACTAAATAATTCTAGCAGACATACAATACAAAAAGAAGAAAAAATGGATGCTGTCATCAGGCAAATAGTAAGAAGAAATGAAGCAAGACAATTATGGA
>NC_031991.1:60666579-60703368 GCF_001879085.1 Nicotiana attenuata
ATATTGTTTATCTGTTTTGTATTTCGATTCCGCTGTATATATATATATATATATATATATATATATATATATATATATTATGGATCGGGCTGCACGCCGCAGCAAATACTTATATGGACCGGGCTGCACGCCGCAGCAATATTGCGCTTGGGCTGTAGGAGCCCCTCCGGAGTCTGCACACCCCAAGTGAGCGCCGTCGACGATATATGGATCGGGCTGCACGCCTGCACGCCACAGCGATATGTGGATCGGGCTGCACGCCGCAGTGTTTACTACATGATACTATCTGAGAGTGATCTGAGAGTGAGCCCGAGGGGCTGTTACTGTACTGAGCAGTTGATACTGGGCTCGAGGGGCAGTTTTACTATTTACCACTTATTATCTGTTTTACCTGCCTTTAAAACTGAGATTTCACATGATTTTCACGGATTTTACTGCTTTAAGTGATTTACCGCCTGATATAGAACTGCCTTGTGCTGTTATGTGTTTTCTCATCTTCAGTTATTATTTATTATTATTACTCACTGGGTCGGAGTACTCACATTACTCCGTGCACCATGTGTGCAGATTCAGGCATAGCAGAGTCCGTTCCTGAGCACTGATATCCTTGTCCAGATCAGGCAGCGAGATCGGAGCATCGAGGTAGTTGTTGGCATCCGTAGCCCCCTTGACTCCCCTATTTTATGCTATTTCAGTCATTCCGGACTTCTGTATTAGATATTCTGTTTAGTAGACTTATAGCAACTCTGTAGTAGCTCATGACTTGTGACACCCCGGTTTGGGCTGTGTCGGGATGGTTTTCCGTATTCTTATCGTTCTTTCCGCTTTATTGACTATATTGAGCATGTGTTAGAATTTTATTAATATTAATCAATTGCTCTAAAAGAGGTGTTAGCTTTGTTCCGGCTGGCCTTGTCTTCACGAGAGGCGCCATCACGACCGGGTTGGGATTTGGGTCGTGACAACATTGGGCCGAAGTTTTTTGAAAAAGCTTTGAGACAAAAACTATTGAATCCAACATAAAAACTTCAGCTTATCATGTGCTGATGTTTTTGCAAATATACTAAAAAACTTCAGCACATTGGGCGAAGTTTTTTGAAAAGGCTTTGAGACAAAAACTATTGAATCCAACACAAAAACTTCAGCTTATCAGGTGCTGAAGTTTTTGGAAATATACTAACAAACTTCAGCACATTAGGCTGAAGTTTTTTGAAAAAGCTTTGAGACAAAAACTTTAGCATGTTTTGGTATTTTTTTAACTTGATACTTATCTTTTTTGCATTTTCTAGCTACTTTTTGTCATTTATCACCTATATCACCTACTTTTTGTTGCCTTATTTTTTACTATTTTTTTTATTGCATTTACCAACTACTAGCATTTACCACTTACTTGTTTTGCCAAATACTTATCTTGTTACATTCAATTTCTCTGAACAAAAAACAGTTAACAATCTCTTCAGCATTTATAGATATTAAATTGATTAAGTGCACTCTTTGGCTATATTAACAATCTCTTCACTTGAAAATTTCATAGTCATCCATAGACTTCTATCATATTTCTTTAAATTTGTATTCAAAGAAAAATAAGAAAATATTGGCAAGACATGCTTATTGGGTGTAGCAGGGAGTTCGTGGGAAGCAAAGATAGTGAAGGAGAAGTCGAAATACTTCATATGTGAAAGAGAGTGGCCAGATCAAACACTCGAGCTCCAGGACAATTTGCTCTTTTTACTAGTTGATAAATCTATCTTTTAGGAAAAAGTGCAAATTTCCCGGGGCTCGAGTTTTTGATGTGGCCAGTCTCCGTCACATATGAAGTATTTTGGACTTCTCCTTCACTATCTTTGCTTCCCACGAATTCCCAGATGCACACCAGTAAGCATGTCTTTGGCCAATATTTTCTTGTTTTTTTCTTATGAAAGAAGACGGTAGTTGCTAAAAAAATTATAGTACTAAACTTCGTCAACCTGTGTCTGACAGATAACGCTTTGGTGGAAGACATAGTGAAGGTTCATGGAATGTGGTTAAGAAAACCAAGAAGAGGAACTAGGACATGACTATGGAGAATATGAAGACACTCTGTGAATTTTTTGAATAGAGAATAACTTGTAAACAAAGAACTAATTTTTTCTTTTTTTCCAAGGATGTAAGAGAAAACAAAATTGGATTTTGTGAATATACATTGTTTTGTGTGAATTATGTGACTTGGATTGATTCAAATATGTTTGTATTTTTTTTCATGAATTTCAAGTATATTTTGTTGAAATTCCGCATGCTAAACTTGAGCATGAAGTAAATAACTTTTGCTTTTTAAGCTGAAGTTTTGGTTAAAAGTCATAACAAAAGTGTCAAATGTAGGACAAAAACTTCAGTTCATCACTAAATACACTAAATAACTTCAGGAGTTTCTGCGTAAGTTATTTGAAAATTCTTTACGACAAAACTATCGAGTCTAGGACAAAAACTTCAGCTTATCGAGTGCTGAAGTTTTTATAAATGTACTAAATAACTTCAGCACATTGGGCCGAAGTTTTTTGAAAAAGCTTTAGGACAAAAACTATTGAATCCAACACAAAAACTTCAGCTTATCAAGTGCTGAAGTTTTTGGAAATATACTAAAAAACTTCAGCACATTGGGCCGAAGTTTTTTGAAAAAGCTTTAGGACAAAAACTATTGAATCCACGCTTTTTGCATTTACCACATACTTGTTTTTACCAACTACTTATCTTGTTTCATTCAATTTCTCTGAACGTAAAACAGCTGAAAAGTAACTTTTACATTTATAGATATTAAATTGATTAGGTGAACTCTTTGTCTATATTAACAATCTCTTCACTTGAAAATTTCATAGTCATTCATACACTTCTATCATATTTCTTTAAATTTATATTCATCCTTAGTCTTTCAGCTTTTATTAAAGAACAAATGTCTGGTGCAAGAGGAAGTGGGAAGCCTAATATGGATGAAATTATGAAGAAGTGGGAGGCTTTGAAGTGTGAGTGGTACAATAACAAACCAGTGGCTAATCTTATGATTTTGTGGGATCAAATAAAGGCTGATTGGGAGAGAATCAGACCAAAGCTCTGTGCCAATCAATCATTCCAGAACAGGCTTAACATGGAACGTAGTTGTGGAGATTATTCAACCTCGTTCGACAAGGTTGTGCAGCAGTTTGATAGTTTTCAGTTTCCCAGCTGGAACGACTATTCCAAGCTGCAAAACAACCTGAAGACTCTTCTTCCTCTTATGGATAGAGTAATCGTCGAACAAAGTCAGCTGCGTGATGAATTCAACAAGTTGAAGATTGATCTTCTTGGATTCAGTGGTCTTTTGCCCGACTACCCTATAGTTATCTTTGATAGTGATGATGATGAGATATTTAGAGAAATTGAGGAGTACTGTGATGATGATGATGATGGTGGTGGTGGTGATGATTGTTAGTGTTTGTAATCTTTTTTTTATGTTTCAATGCTATGCTTTTTTGTTTACTTCAGCCCATAGAGCTGAAGTTTTTTAGGTTCATTTTGTATAACTTCAGCCCATAGAGCTGAAGTTTTATTTGTAATTTGTGTATTGTTCTGACCTCTTTTTATATCAATGTAATTGTCAGACCCTTTGTTCATAGCTTTCTATTTGCATTATCCTTGTTATTTGTTGGTATTTGCTTTATACTTATTAGTTGCAGTATGGTACTTAGTTTTTATTAAGCTCTTTTTCTACAACTTTAGCTTAGAGATGATGCAGCTTTTGTTTGTACATGCGTTTCTTTTTGTGTGCTGTATGCATGTGTGTGTGTGTGTGTGTGAGTGTTTGTATGTGTGTGTGTGTGCGTGTTTGTTTGTTTAAGGATATGTATTTCACATACTGTAACCTGAAGTTTTTTCTCGCAGAAGTCATTGCGTACTTTTTAAAATGCAACCAAACCTGTAAGCCTGCGCAACAAAAATGAGTGATTTGTACTTTAGCAGTATATAAATTGTCCAAGAGCTTATTTTTTTTTATTCCTATGAAAAAAATCACATTTCAATTATGTCATACAATAAAGAAAGTCTAAATTCAGACCAAGGATTATTGAAGGTTGAAGTATTTTTCATTATGTTTCTTGGAATATGGATGAGGTGCTGGAGAAGACAAGCAAGTTGTTCTGTTATGCCCAACTTGTTTACATCGACTGTATTTGGCAGACTTGAATGGTATTGATGATTCAGTCGCAGGTATATGCCTCTTCTTTTGTCTTCTTCCTTGTAAAATCTCTACATCGGGAGGTTTTGTGATCTCAGATTGTACATTTTGTGGTATATCCCATGATTTTTGATCTCCCACGGTATTCACATGTCCTTCATATGTTTTCAACCATGTTTCCCTTGAATACCAATTTGAGCAGTAATCAGATTTCTGCAAATATCTCTTATTAATAGCAGCAATTGCATGTGGACAGGGCAATTCATCAAGTTGGAATTCCAGGCAGTCACAAGTTCTCTTCTTTAAGTCCACAATGAATTCGATTCCTTCACTATTTATTCTAAACAACATTGAGTCAAGGTTGAACACCTAACAAGGAATAAAAAATTAAGACAAACTATATTAGTGTATTTTTGCTTCAAAAAAAAAGTATGAATTTTTTTAAATGTAAGAAGTAAATCACTACAACACATATAAAAAGCTGAAGTTAATAAATATACTCACAAACATTTTGCAAGCCAAGTCCATCTTCTTAGTCATCTCTTCTTCTGCCCATATTGATACTCTGTGAAAAGTTTCATTTGCCTTTTTTCTCCGTTCGTAAAACCACTCTCCCAACTTTTCTTGGATGAAATCTAACATTCTTAAAATAGGCATTTCTCTCCCTTTTAGTAAAACGGAATTCATTGATTCTACCATATTTGTTGTTAGCATATCATAACGTCGCCGTGGGAACCACGATCGAGCCCATCTCTCGGGAGGCTCTTCCATTATGTAATTGTATGTTTTCTTGTCAATACTTTTGAGTTGGGACATTAACTGATTAAAATCTTCACGTTTGTATGACCTTGCAGCACTTTGAAAAAGATTTATTACCGTGGCTTTTGCATGTCTTTGCTTTAAATTTTTCTCAAAGTGATAGAGGCAGATACCATGGTGAGCTTCGGGAAAAACTTTTCTAATCCCATTTGCGATCGATTGATTTCTATCTGACAAGAAAACCAGTTCACGACGGACTTGAATTGCTTTTCTCATTTCCCCGAAGAACCAAATGTATGCCTCATTGTTTTCTGATTCTGCTACACCAAAACATAGAGGAAAGATTTGATTGTTTGCATCCTTTGATACAGCAACAAATAGAACACCACGATATTTGGACTTTAAAAGCGTTGCATCTACTGCAATAACGGGTCTACAGTAGGACCAACCAGCTACTGATGTCGCAGGAGCAAAGAACATGTAAGCAAATTTGTACAGTGAAACACACAAAAAAAAAATCATAAGGTGTGAAGTTTTTCAAATAGGAACATTTGAAACGTCAGGCTGATGGTAAGTATTGTTTTGCTTACTTATTCTACGCATCTCTTTTTATGTTTTTGTACGTTCCTTGGTTTTTGGCCACCATCATGTGTAGGTATGAAGGAAGAATCTGGTAGTTCTCTTCATGTGTTCCCCTTATGCAAGCAATAGCTTTTTGAATAGCACGTCATGCCTTGTGATAACCAATGTCAATTCCAAATTTCTTTTTCATTTCATTTTCTACTAAGGCTGGTGTAACCTCTATCTTTTTGTCTCGAACATGTTCTATAATTTGTTCACTTATAAAATTTGATGTAGCATGCTTCTGATCTGATTTTCTTGCATCAACTGAGCATTTATGGATGTTATGATATTTTATCACCCTGAACAGTGTGGAATGTTTTATTCTGGTAGCGCGTACATTCCAACCACATTTGTCCACGATGCATTTCAGCTCGTATCTCTTGGAACATAATCTAACAACAGTGAATTCAACTTTCTGGTTTATCTCCAAGCTGCAGAAAAATTTAGTCATGTTTTGTTTGTTCTCAAAGATTGATCCGACTCTTACTTCCTCAGGCAACGCATAGTGCCTTAGTATTTTACATGGTGGAGATTCTTTCAGCTTTCTCCTCACTCTTTTTCTTGATTTCTGAGAAGGACAAGAACTTTCAGCAATTTCTTCAATTCTATCTGATAGTATCGGTATAAGCTCCATGTTTACTTCATCTTCGTTGTTGCTTATCATTGCAGAAGGTAACAAAAAGCTTTGTTGGATTGTGTGTTGGTTGTCAATTTGCATTATTAGCTGTCCTTTTTCTTCGAGGAGGGGGTAATTGTGGCAGCACTATATATTCTGAAGCAGCTGTAATGTTAGAAGGTTGTTGCCCGTTGTCTACTTCCATTATTGGCTGTCGTACTTCATGTTGATAGTCAGCCTCAGGTTCTGAATCTATCGCATATGCAAGACATTGGTTGAGTGCTGCAGATTCTGAAGGTTGTATTTTTTCGATGACGAAATGGCAATTCTTGTAGGCTGAATCAGTTGTAAGCAAATGTATACACGTACTGAGTTCTTCATCTGAAGTTACAAGCATTCATTTGCTTGTATTTAGTTTGATATCAAACCATACTTTTAGTACATATCTGGTTGAATCAATATTTGCAACTTCACTAATTTTCTTCAGGAAACTATTGAATGATATGTCCTTATTAAGTAGAACAAGTTTTGTATCATGATCCAAGTATTTGAAATCAGGAGTCCAACTCCCACTGAAAGTTATAACAACGCAAATCGCATTCATCCTGTAGACTGTAGTTTTGGTTAAAAGTCATAACAAAAGTGTCAAATGTAGGACAAAAACTTCAGCTCATCACTAAATACACTAAATAAACAAAAGCTTTACGACAAATACTATCGAGTCCAGGACAAAAACTTCAGCTTATCAAGTGCTGAAGTTTTTAGAAATGAACTAAATAACTTCAGGACATTGAGCTGAAGTTATTTAAAAAAGATTTAGGATAAAAACTATCGAGTGCAGGAGAAAAACTTCAGCTTATCAAGTGCTGAAGTTTTTAGAAATGAACTAAATAACTTCAGCACATTGAGCTGAAGTTATTTAAAAAAGCTTTAGGACAAAAACTATCGAGTGCAGGAGAAAAACTTCAGCTTATCAAGTACTGAAGTTTTTAGAAATGAACTAAATAACTTCAGCACATTGAGCTGAAGTTATTTGAAAAAGCTTTAGGACAAAAACTATCGAGTGCAGGAGAAAAACTTCAGCTTATCAAGTGCTGAAGTTTTTAGAAATGAACTAAATAACTTCAGCACATTGAGCTGAAGTTTTAGAAAATGAATTCAATAAACTTGAGCACGTTTCAGCATTAATTGCATAGTACACAGGAGTGAACATAATAAAGACAATTAAAGTAGTAATTATATTCCGTTGGGGTTATGTGTTAGTACAATAATTACATCCCTATCACATTCATGCACGTTTTTCTTTAGACAACGTTTAAAATTCCTCTTTGCCTTTTCATATACCATGCACAAGTTTTTTTCTCCTATAAAAGTACGCTATATTTTGAGAGTTTATTCACTCAAACAAATATATTCTAGCAGACATAAAATACAAAAACAAGAAAAATGGATACTGTCATCAGGCAAAAAATAGAAGAAATGAAGCAAGACATTATGGAGGCCTTTGAGTTAAAACTGGATGAGCTCATAGACAAATACGACAGGGAGCTCGAAGAAATCAACAACAAGCTCGATACGCTTCTGATGTATGCAAGATTTGATAATCTTGCCGATGAAGATGTTCGTCCACCTGGTAGTGACGACGGCGACGACGACGATGATGATAATATGGACAATTAATTTTTTTTTTTGTTATTTTATTATTTATGTTAATTTATCGTTTTAATTTTTAATGAAATGTTAAGTTTTTGTTACAAGTTCTTTGTGCGTTTTTTGTGCATTTTTTCTAATGTTAAGTTTATGTTAATTAGTTTTTTCTTGCTTAAGTATTAAATATTAACTGAAAAACTTTAGCTCTGCCTGCTGAAGTTTTTAAATATTAACTAAAATTTTTTAGCACATATGCTGAAGTTTTTAAATATTAACTAAACAATTTCATCACATATGCTGAAGTTTTTTGTGCAATATGTAAATTTAATTTATGTCTTTTTTTACCTAGTAGGAGGAAAACTTCATCAGCTCATATTGCTGAAGTTTTTACAGATTACGTAAAAATCTTCAGCAACTAATGCTTAAGTTTTTTGTAATATAAAATTTTAATTTATGTTTAATATTTAACCAGTGTAGGAGGAAAACTTCAGCTCGTTTTGCTGAATTTTTTAAATATGAACTAAATAACTTCAGCTTGTTCAGCAAATAAACAATGATAACACTCATATAACTCGTTTTAATGAAGTTTTTAGATATGAACTAAATAACTTCGGCTTGTTTAGCAAATAAACGAACAATTTCAGCATATTTGGATTAGAATGTTAGAAGTGAACGTCAAACAGATTTAGAATACAAATTCAGCATATCAGTGAAGTTCGTCAAACAAATTCAATCAATCAAAATTAGATGAATTTGAATACTTACAATGTATTTTGTAATTTTGAATTTGAATCTGGTTCAAATCTGGTTTGCGATAGGCGATCTTAGGAGAGACGGAGTGATGGAGGAGATACGGCTCTAGAATTTGAATCTGGGTATGGTTGATGCATCTTTTATATGTTTTGGAAGGGGTATAATGGTCATATTAATACCAATTTTTTGTTAGTTAGTTACCAAATCAATAGTTTTTAAAAATAAGGTATAGGTTAAAAGGTGACATAAAAATAAGGTAAGGCTGCAAAACTCCCTTGCTATAGGAGGTAAAAATTCCATTAAAGAATATGAGCCCAAATTTGTTTAAATATTGGGCTAGTCGTACTAGCTCGTAATTTTTTCTAAAAATACAGATATTAGGAGAGAAATCATAAACACTACTAAATTTTAGCAACACATTATAAAAGGATATAGTACAAATGTACAATTGAAAAAAATAATGCACACATTGAAAGGGCAAAATGCAAAGAATTTTCTTATTTGGCATTTGTTGAAAGAAGTAGTAGTACAATATATTACAGCATATGGTACAAACAACATTTTCGAAAACCTCAGTAAAACCCTGTTGTTTGCGAACCCTAATATCAGATCAGTGTGAAGCTATTGTGTTTCTCATCTGCAATGGCGTCTCGCTGTCGTACACTCTCAAGACCAGCAATTAACCTTTTCAAATCCACAATGAACAAGCAATCAAGCAGTAGCATACCCACTTCCTCTTTTAACCTCCCTCGCCCATTTCCAACACTCTCAAGGCAAGTTTAAAAAAATCCCCAATTCAATTATTGAATATAAAGATTCAATTTTGACGATTGATTTGATGTTTCAGGCCATTACCTCAAATGGGTTGTCTTCAATCTCTGTTGCCGCTCCACAGTGCAGTCTCTTCGGCTCGACTCACATCTTGCCTTGGCATTGATTCCAAGGGCTCCAGATCGTTGTCTCAGGGTATGCTCTGCAGTGCCAACCCAGGAGTTTGATATTTTAAAATCTGTATCTGTAAGCAAAAACCACTTTTTTTTAAAATCATGTTTATATATTCCTATGGTTTTACTGTTTGTTATATAGTATCAAGAATCTAACTTTGATGGCTGAATCTTTGCATATAATTCATTTTCATTGTGGACGTTCAGTTGCGGAGCGACATAGACTGAAGGATGACAGTTGAATACCCTTTGTCAAATATTGTAATGTGTATATATAAGATTATACTGCATTTATAGGTCAATGCAGTGACTGTGGTTGTGTTTTAGGTAGTATGGTCTAGCTGCTATTATATACTGATTGTTTAGTGCTGAGAAATTATGTTACAAGGGAAGTTTATCCTAGGTAATTTATTGTTTCTTCTTTTTGTGACTTGATGAAACAAATGCTAGGAACATTTACTGTGAAGCTTGTCTTCCTTTGTCTTTGTGTCTATGGTCGTCAAGTATAGAATG
This sequence comes from Nicotiana attenuata, assembly GCF_001879085.1. Taxonomy (NCBI): domain Eukaryota; kingdom Viridiplantae; phylum Streptophyta; class Magnoliopsida; order Solanales; family Solanaceae; genus Nicotiana; species Nicotiana attenuata. The sequence goes on from NC_031991.1 coordinate 60,676,622, forward strand.
TATCTGTGGCATTCAAGTTAAATGCATTTATCAGCATGAGTGCGTTGATGCCGAAAGCCTATATGTGGAATGATTTGAGATTAGGCAATTCATTGTGCATTTTTTTAGGCTAATCACCTTTTTAGTGTGTTGTTTAATATGTCATACTTCTTCAGTGCTAGTTTTGGAAATTTGATTATGTTTCTTTTTATTTTGCCAGTAAATTAGAACTAGGTAAAATTCTGGGCTAGGTGGGTTGCATCGACCAGTGCAAGCTATCGATCTCATTTTTTTTCTTCATGTGATCTGTCTTTGACTATACAAGGCCAAATTTCTTGTAGCATGTGCTTCCTGATGTTTGGTTTTGCTTGCTCACTTAGTACCAACACTATCACCAGTTTATTAATATGAAAACATAAAGCCATACATTTTTGTATGGAGACTAAGAAATTGATCTGAGTTCTTTTTGGTTTGCTATGATCAGCTAAGAGCTTTCAGTTTTGCTCCAATAAACTTAGTCTTCAACCATTTTTTTTTCTTTTTTGCAAAATGGTTTGAGCAGCAGAAGAGAAACCTAGAAACAGTTAGGAGCTAGAGGGAAGCAAAGAAGGCAGCATAACAAAGAAAAAATGAGATTGGATGAGGATTGATATAGAAGGAAAAAGTAGGGTGAGATTAAATGAATAATAAAAAGAATGAAAAATCAGGCACTATCCATCGAGTTTCAAACCATGCGCCATTAGCCCAGGGATTTCTCAGTTATAAAAATAGAATAATAAAATGAAAATTAGAGGTACAATGAAGGATCCATGATCAGCAGGAATAGTGGAATATGACATCATGAAAAAAAATCCGGAAAATAGCAACTGAGTTTCTTTTGGAAGGAAACGGAAGAGAGAAATATGAAGAATGAGTAGGAAGAAGGATCTGAATTCTTTCAATCATTTTTGGGGTACTTAACTGCCCTTCGATTGTTTGCAGGAATACTGAAACTAACAACTAGAATATGTTATATATATATTACTAACTGGTGAAAGTAAGTCGTGCTAAGCACTATGCTCTTTATTAATATCAAATACTCTTATTTTTGAAAAAATATACGGGATAACTTTACTCTTTGCGATAGCATCATTTTAAAATTCATTCTTAGAAATTAAATTATCCTTGGACCTCCAGCTTCATATGATCTATTCTTTCTAGACCAAATATTATGTACCAATTAGTGTTTTAGGAATTTTAGATTGAAAATTTTGATAGTGTCATATTGATACATTTGCTAAATCATAAGCACAAGGAATGTGTTCAGGGTAGGATATTTTATCCTTTTAACTTATCAATTTTTATATACTCAAGCTCAATTTTAAATTTAACATATTAATATTTAACCTAGAAATATAGTCATTTGTAAGTTCCTATTTGTATATAATTTAAGTATTTAATTAAGTCAATTCGAATTTCCTCCTCACTCAATGAATTATTTATTCTTCTTACCTTGTATTTTACTGTTGAAAAAATTTGGCTGCTAAAAATAGATTTTAGGTTCCTTAGATTTTATATTATAACCATAGATTCTGCTAATAGATGCATCATTTTTATCAAAGGCTAAGCGCAAAAAAGCTCTAAGGTCTGATGAGGTTGTAAGCGCAAAACGCAGGCTTTAACGGGGAAAGGCATGGAGAAAAACTACAAATATGTATGTTAGTCCAAGACTAATATCTAAAAGCATGAGTACCAAATATATGGACAAAGAAATTGAAGAAAACTTACGATAAAGTAAAACATAGATTGTTTAATGTCTCCTCTTCAGAATTATGCTCATTGGCAAGGAAAAGTATGCCTTAGAGCTGATGGCATCACTGAAGCGCCCCACTAAGTGCCATTGATGACATCACTGAAGCACCCACTAAGTGCAGCGAAGCGCTCAACATGTTTTGAGCCTCGCTTCAGGGCTTAAGCGCGCCTTTGATAACACTGACATGTATGCAAAAGCTGCGCAAAGACATTTTTACACGCTAAGCAATACAAAGAAGTATTTGCTGATGGGATAGGTGGGTCCACGTGAAATGACTTGTCTTAGAAAAGACATGGTCATGGCATAAGCATAAGGGTAGAATGGTCAAAGTGGTATAAGAAAATTTCAAGTGAGCTATAGTAATTCCTTTTTTCATCTAATAAAATTGCTTTGTTTTGATGTAGTTACAGAAATATTGCTTCGAGAGTCTAAGAGTCTGTTTGGCTAAACTGAATTTAAGTAGCTCTTAAGCACCAAGTGCTGGAGTTGAACTTATGTAAGCAGTTACGTGTTTAGATCAAAATGCTAAAATTGAAAATAAGCAATTGATGTGTTTGGTAAGAGCATCATTTTCATGTTAAAATGACAAAATTACTAAAATACCCCGATTGTTGTTAACAATAATATGAGCTTACTACACAATATTATTAATCTTGAATTGATTCAAATACAAAATTAATTTATGTTCAATTCATTTTTAAGTTATAAATCGTAAATAACATTATTTTTATAGTTATAAATATTTTTTTGAAAATTGTCATAATAATTAAAAATTGGGTCTTGCTAACCCACTTTTTAGTTCACTAAAATGTCCTTGCCAACACATTAAATATATGGGCCTTCTTGTCTTTTACCATATTCCCCCAATTTTTCCCCCTCCTTTGCATCAGCCAAACTTTATCGCTCTCTACAATTTCTATCGTCAAACAAGACCTAAACATCCATGATGATTTTCCAAGTTCTTTTTTCTTTTGTATCTTTTCCCTTCTTCCAACATTGAGTAGTGCAAAGTAATGAAGATGAAAAGATTTAAGAAGTTATGGAGAGAAGAAATTCACTTGATGAAAATCTTGGTTTACCCGAGAAGAAAGAGAACTTTTTTTTCAACATTTTTTAAGTGGTTACCTGAGCCGAGGGTTTTCCGGAAATAGCCTCTTTGCCTTTTAAAGGCAGGGGTAAGGTCTGCGTACACTCTACCCTCCTCAGACCCAGTGTTTTGGAAAGCAAGCGCAAAAAAGCGACGAGGCCTCGCTTGACCGAAGCGAGAAGCGCAAAGCGAAGCGCGCATTTTTTTCATGTGAAGCGCAATTTAACACATAAATAAAAAAAAAGGCATAGATAAATGGCTAAGAACTCATTAAAAATAACATATTAAGCAAAAAAAAAAACATAACGGTTAATTCACACGAACCAGAAAACAGAGCATAAAGCATATGATAAAGCAGAAAACAGAGCATAAAGCATAAAACAGAGCACAAAGTAGAACAGAAGAAGAAGAAGAAGTCGTTTAGGGCACAAAATCAACGCTTAAAAAGTGAAAAAAGAAGAAGAAGAGAATTGTTAGGCACCCTTGAACTTTAAGAAGAAGAATAAATGATCCTTCAGCCTAGTCAACAAACACCAGAGACATTTCCTAAGTAGTTTGCACTTCCCCCATTCAGCATTGTTTAGGGCAATGGTAATACTGTAGAAAAGGGAATGAACGAGCTGCAAATCTAGGTGAAAGAAAAGGAAGAATAGAGGATTAGGGAAAAGACAAGAAAGCTCATATATTTGATGAGCCGGCAGAGACATTTAAGTGAGCTAAAAAGTGGTTAGAATGTAGTAGGTTAGCAAGACCCTTAATAATTTAACAAAAGCTTAAAGTAGAAACTGCTTAAATAGTGAATGGTAGACGAATAATTTAACAAAAGTTCATGACTATATCATTCCCTCCGGCTGAAGTTATCTTCTTTGTCCAAGTTCACAACATAGCCAAGGATCAGTTGACAATTAGTAATGGTAATAGATCTGAAAATGGTCGCTGGTAATATCTGGAACCATTAGACTACAAATATACTTAGATCTTACCGATCAAACAATATATAGATCTCATGGGTGAGGGAATTTGGCCGATGGCAACATCTCATGGATTATATCAACACCTGTTGGGGATTTAAAGCTGCAACAGGGAGCTGCTGGAGGATGTAACATTATATAGCTGGAGAGAAATTGAATTAATTTTGAATTGAGATAATTATGCTAGTTTCCTCAAAGGTTATCAGTTTCCTAAAGAGTTAGCATGGTGAATAACACATGCCACAGATGATAGATCACTGGCAGGGCAAAAACCAGTGGTTGAGCTTTTCAGCCTCCCTTTGACATAGGTAACACAGAGGCATCTCTCTTCTTATACTTTGAGTCAGCACAGGTTCATATGTACCGACCCAACAAAACCCTACCATCATTTAAGGAGGTTTACACTTAGTGTATTTCCTTACACAGGTTCCGTGAGTAGAGGAGTCTGAACAAGTACTTTTTGAATGGTCTTTCTGATATTTCTTCTTGATCACCTTGTGCTAAGAGGCCCCCTCTCCTTGATTATATCTCTGGAGCTATTTGGAGAAAAGGTTTTATTATGCATCCGGAGGTTCTTGTCTTCCAATGCTGGAACACCAGAGGGTGACAAAGGAACACTAGTTCTATTCGCTCTAATCCCGCATTCGTCCTCCAAGGTCGATGTCAAAGAACTCGAGCAAGGGCCTTCGCTATGCATTCATGATCCAATACCTCATAAAGATCCTTGCTTGGATTCTTCATTTTTTCAATTCAAACTCGGATCAATCGTAGATAGATTCTGTCCCTGGGTACAAAAATAGAAATTAGAAACTTGATCTTGAAAGAGTGAAATATATTGTTTTCGCTTTATCCATTATGGGTCTAGCCTAATTTTTGAAAAGCATCAATTTGTACACCCACTGAAACTTTACCAGAACAACTACGAAATTCTCACCCTCGAGTCAAGAGCTCACCTTCAATCTCTAAGAAGTTCGAGGACATCTTCTCTTATTATCTTTCTCTGCCATGTTGAAATAATTGGTTGAATAAGAGTGAAAGAAGACTAAAAAACAGGATTCATCTCCTTTATATCTAGTTAACCAGATGGAAGACTGTCTTCTCCAGTTTTCTCTGTACAGGAAGTCCTATCTTATTTAACAAGTCTCTCTCCACTTTAGCAGGGATTGGAAACGAAGACATAGTATATGTAGGAAAAGCATTTGGGACTCTATTGATTAAAACTATCAGGCCACAGAGACTTATTAAATAAACAGAAAGGAAAAAGAGTATGCGGTTTCCCAGAGAGAACTACTCTATCTTCTAATTAGAGAACATATTTTCTCATAGTTCCAGTATCCCTTGCCAGATCTCTGTTGCCTTGAACTTTTCTCCTGGGGGAAGCCCTAAGTAAGTATTTTAGGGCATCCAACATAGCAGCCTAGTCTCAGCTAGGTAATTCAGTACCTGTAACCACATTAACAAGGAATATTTGGCTCTTAGTTAAGTTGATTTTGATTAGATATGGCATCAAATGCTAGTAAGATCGTCTTTAAATACATTAACTACTCTCCATCAGCATTATGTAATATCTTTATGTCTCAGCATCATAAAGGATTTCTAGGTCATCTACATACTTGATGCGTTCAACTGCCCAGAGGCCACTCTCCCTTGCCTGGCCTAAATCCTTTTACCCATTCCAGTTGAATTACATTTTGTTCAGGTCCTTCATGACCAGTATGAATAGAAAAGGTGATATTGGGTCTCCGTGCCACTGACCGCTATGTGTTGGATCCTTCTAGGGAGCCATGGATAACACTTGAGATTCTGACCATAGAGATGCAGAAATGGCCCATTTGATCTATTTCTCACCAAAATCCATTTCCTGTAGTATATTAATGAAGAGGTATTGATACTAACTAGTTTTTTTTTTATAAGTGACAATAACTGGCACTAGAGATCTCCAAACTATTGAGTATTGTGATGAAATGGATCCTAATAGAGCAGATGGATAGTGAGGATTCAAATGTTGATGCAGCTAGTTGAGATTCAGTCGTAATTATTTGTAGCAGTAACATTGAATTGATATAGTAGTAACTTAAAAAGTTGTTCGTGAGGGAGGTGCTGAAGTTCACACCAGAGAACATTGAAAGCCAAAATTGTTTAGACTTGTAAGGAAATTGTAGAAGTCTTTAGATTTGTAAAGAAAGTTCCTAGAGACACTAAGCTACAATAACATAAGCGACTGAAGGATAGTGGCGTATCTGCAAAGCATGCTGGGCATGAGCTCTATAGATTTAATATGTCACTCATTTTTGTCTTGGTTGAGCTGTGCTAGGCACTGCGTAGCTAAGAATTGTTCAAGTTATTCTCCAAATATCAAGTGCATATTCAATTGTTAAACACACACGTTAGAGTTCACCTCACAAAAAATCTTCTGGTTTAATTGATGTTTTCTTCTACTTTGTAATTATAGGCTGCTGCTATCTTAAGTGTTCTTGCTTTTCAGCAGCTAATTTTAACTTATTTAAAAAATATCAGTTGGATAAATTTTTTATTAACCTACTAGCCCTAGCATTTGATGTCTCGAGTCTTAGTTGATCTAAAATGGCTACCTATCTTGCTATGATTGAAGACTTTTGAGCACCTATATTCCTCGACGTTTTTGCTTTGGATAACTACGCAAAAAATAACTTTCATGTGGCTCATTAGGATACAACACTAAGGAGTCGTTTGGTTCGGTGTATCATAGGATTATAATCCTATATGGGATGATAATATCAAGATTTTGGTTTGAAATTTTATAAGTTTTAGCTAATACCAATAATAAAACAAGGGATGAATGTAATCCCAAATTAATCCTAATCCCAGCAAGCTAACAAGTTATACCGGGATTATAATGCGGAGATTAAATATAACAGGTTATTTAGTGTGTGCTTTTTTTTGGATCGATGTTTGGTTCATTGGATTAAAAATGGGATATACAAGGTATAATATAAAACATTTGTTTGGTTTTACAATAAATAAACTTGAATAAATTCTTATTTCAAACTTTAACCTTGGCCTTCTTAAAGGACTTTGGGTGAATGCTTTGGAGAAGGGCATTTTGTCATTTTGTTGTTTTATCCGGGGATTAGCTATCCCGGGATTTATATCCCACATTGAACGTGATATAAAAATAATATCAAAATTGTGGTACAACTAATTCCGGGATTGCTTATACCGGAAACAAAAGTCTAACCAAACACGGGATTAAGTAATCCCACATTTTATCGTGTGATTATTTTTCTGTATCCCATGAACCATACAACCCCTAGATGTTTTGAACCATTGTTCATGATATTGCTCTGGTATAGTGTGTTATTTTTGAAATGTTCTTGCCTACTTCATATCCTATCTATTCATGGGTAAACATGAAAATGTCATTATGAATTCATGTATATCCTATTTTTTTTGTTCCACGAGGCATTTCATGTAATCTTTGACAATAGAATCCAAAAATTGTCCCATGGAATGGCATGACAACCATACTGCCGTGCTTGGTTACGGCCTCGAGTTAGATGCTTGCTAGCATCAAATTTCCTTGTAATCACATATCAGTCTTTATGACAGTTATGAGCAATGAGTATCACTATGTTAACCATGTCCTACAACTTTAGGAAGGTGAGATAAATTTGCTCACTTGCTTCCACCTTTCACTCACACGATGCTTCAGAAGTAATATCCTTTTTCTTCTACTTTACTTAGTTACCAAACAAGGTGTCTAATCAGATTTGAAGTTGATGATGTATGCTCAATTTTTTTTGATATTCAAGTGTTATAATTAATCCAGGGTGGGTACTTAGTCATGTAGTTGCTATTTATGTCTTATACGTGTCAATCTGTAAGTTGTCATGAGGATAAAAAGCAAAGCAACAAAGTCCATGAAATAATAACTTTGTTGGCTAATAAATATCAAGGAGTTCTCCCTAAGAAACGTCTTCTTAATTGGGTTGTTAAAGGATTAATTTGATTTAATTTTAACTTCGTCAAGTTTATGGATATTGCTGACTCAGGATCTTCTCTATTACCAGAATTAGGACTCTCAGTGCCGCGATAAGAGACTATTGCTCAAGGAGGAAGACGGTTGTTTGGTTACAATCATGGCTTCTTATCAGCTGATGTCCTTCCATAATTTTATGCAACCTCAGTTCTTAATCATGTATGATATACACAGGATGCAACTCTGACTTTTTGGTGCAATTACCCTAAATCTTGTTCAATTTAGTAAGATATTTTCCCTCAATTTGTTTAGAAACAATTTTTGAGTAATAATGTTTGTGCTTATGTTCTACTGCTCAAGCTGGCAATCATTAAAGCAGTCTTACCATGAGCGTTTAACACTCTTCTTCATTTTGTTGCTTTGTTTGTGATGGCATGGGGGATGGCATATCGTATGGGTCTTTATCTTTTTGTTTCACCCCTGAGAGAGATACCAGGTATTCTCGACAGCCACTCTACTTTTCAGCTAATTTCTTTGACCGTGAATTCTGAAACCATTTACGGCTCTATATGAAGCTCAAATTGGTTTTGTGATTAGTTCTCGCATCACCTGATGCAAAGAAAAGAGTTATAAACTGTGAAAGTTTTTGCCAGATGGAAAGTCTTATACATTTTCTTGAAGAAGCTGAATTGCTAATGAGTGTATTATTTGTTTAATAGTTGTGAAAATGTGAAGTGCATGTGAGGGGGTGGGATGGTTGATGATATTTGTGTTTCCATGTCTCCTATCCTTTTGAAAGGTTCCTTGGCCACTGCAATCTTGTCTCCATGATTATCAATACACTCTTGCATCCTGGAGTTTTCTTTCAAAATCCTTCCCCCCCCCCTCCCCCCCTCGCGCACACCCCTTAGCTTCCTGCCATCTTCTCTATTTGTGTTTGTTTGGTGTTTCGGGGGGGGGGGGGGATAGGGGAAGAAAAGTGCAAAAATTGGGCCCCTTTTAAACCGTCTTTATTTCATTGTTTATTTCATATCTTGTTTATGGTGTACCACAATGCATTGTTGTGAAATCATATATACACATCTTATCTAGGAAGCAAAGCGAAAGGAATTGGTTCTTGGTGCTTTCTTAGATGGTAGAGGTTCCATTATACGCTGGAGTATTGCCCTTTTGGCAGAGTTCCAAATTATAAACATATATATCTAGTAAATTTTATGGTTTCTTCCCAGTATTTCCACCACATAATGCTAAATGATGACAAGTCTAGATAACAAAAATTCTGGAAAGGCTATAGGCTGTAATTTAAACAAAGTACAAATGGTTAGAGAGTCAATTTGCAAAAACCATACCCACAGGCCTAGTTCAGCTTTGTATATGGAGAGGTGAAGTATTCCTATACCCATAGGTCTATATCTGCATAAAGTTGATGAATTAAATACTTGAGAAGATTATTAAATTTCAAAGGATCAAGGTCAAAGCTATATATTTAGTCTACTTTTGACCATGAGCTGTCTCCATAGCTTCGCACTTTGAATCTCCTACCTCTCCACTTCAATAGTTGTTTATATTTTTATGCCAGTAGTGTTTGCTTAGAAATTATTTTCATAGAAGAAACCGTTTTTGCTATTTGTATACCTTGAATTGTGGAAAATATTTTCCTCTAAAAAAGAAAAAAATGACTTATCACCTACGAAAGAAATTTTATTTCAATATTCAAGCTCTTAATCTTACTTCATATGACTTGTTTTAATTAACATTTAGATATTGGGGTAAAACTTTAATTTGCAAAAATATCCTGGCACACTGTTTATACACCCTATGCTATTCCTTGTACGCTTACCATGTGTCACCTACTTTTCTCAAAGTGAAAACAAACCTCTAATAATTTTTTTTAATTCCTTTTTCCTGACAAAGAAAATGGCCTTGGTTAATTTGTAGTAAAAGATATGCTTGGCACTAATTACTTAACATGTTTAGGGCAGCTGAGAAGAAAAGCAGAATTCAAAAAAGCAGCAGCCAAGTCATTGTCCACAGAGATTGTACTGAAATGAAGACAAAATCCTCTTTCATTCAACGTTGAAATATTCCCCATGCATGGGATCCCATATATATTTATACACACCCATTGGTTTATAAATAATGAAAAGGATTGAGGTGGGGATGAGGGTGGAGAGAAGCAAATAAAGATATTCTTTAAAGATACTCTTGAAATATTTAAATGAATAAAATAACTCATCGTATATGCGATTTTATTTTTTGTTTTTTCATCCAATAAGTATCTGGTACCTATAGTATATATTTACTACAAAGCAAATTGAGCTTAATATTAGATCCCTTTGTGGTAATTTGGAATTTGAATTAGATTACTTAAGAGTAACGTTGAAGATATACCTAAATAATGGTGGATTTTGTATGCTTTGGAAAACTCTATAATATTAATACTGTTAGGGGTCGTTTGGTATGAAGTATAAGAAGGTATAAGGGTGGTATAAAAATTTAATACCACCTTAATACTCTGTTTGGTCAGCAAACCAGGTGTAAGTTATCCCGGTGTTAACTTTAACACTGTGATAACTTATACCTTATAGAAGTTGGGGTAATTAGCACCCATATAACTTATACATTCTTCTTAGAAATTATGCAATTGTCATTCTTAATACAATATATCAAACAATGAATAAATAATAATCCCAGCATAACTAATCTCAGCATAACTTATCCCAATATAACTTATACCGGCATAACTTATACCAGTATAAATCATATTCCAACCAAACCACCCCACCCCTTACTGCGTTATTGTTGCTCTTTAGTCTATGCCAACCATTTTTCAACTTCTTTGCTGGTATTGTCGATAAGTTTTGCCCTACACACGTGCCTTTCCATTTAATAGCATTGATCTTCACCATATCATCCTTTTCTTGGACGGTGGATTATGAGGGGATTTCTAGACACTACATTGATTAGGTCACGATACCTTTGCTTAAATATTTCGATTATCCGGTTTTAAGATTTTTTTACATTAGTAATTCTAGAGTATTTGTCTAAACTATTCTGTATCTCTTTCTTCAACTCACTTAGTTAACTCCACTAATTGGAGCAGCAATAGTAGAACAATTTGAAAAAAGAAAGTAGTAAATGACTTCTTGTTTTTTTTAAATGTCAAATATTATACAAATTCAGTTTATCAAAGCAAATTATATGTAGGACCCGGGATTAGACTACAATATATATATATCTTACCTAGGTAGGAGAAAAAGGGAGTGATTGAAAATGAAGTTATATAAGTATTATAATTTATGTGGTGTACCATTAGTTTGATAGAAAATTGTTTTGGAGGAGCTGAAATGTACTAGAACTGGTCAGGAAAATACAATAACTATCATTCTAGCATAGCTAGTTGACCAAGATATGAAACAACGAAAACCCTAGGTTCATGCATGTCCTAGCTACTTATAGAATATGCTTATCAATAAGCGTAAAACTAGGTCTCAAATTCAAATCTTAGTTGTTGGCCCAAGTAAATGTGAAGTTTTGAAGACTGACAAAAGAACTTAGATATGGATCAGGTCCATCTTGTGAAGCACAGTTGCGATCAACCCAAACATGTGAGATGCACGTGAAGGAGATAAACCTAACTTATCAGAAGTGATATCTCCTGATCATGATTGAAAAGATTGCATATCGGATAAGGAGAAAGACTCCTTACACAAAGAGAACACGGTTTAGGAAAAGGCTAAGAGTTAAAGTATGAGATCAACTAGAACTCTCTTCCACCATGGAAGAGTAGCATCTGTATCCTAGTCAATCTCTAATTGCTAACTCCTTAAATATTAGTGTTGTTCTCTTTTACAGGTAATGCACATAAGCAGAAGTTAAACGTGAATTGAGAGCAAAATAGCAAGGCAATTTTGCAAGCAATTTATGTGTGATTCAAGCGTGCAATCCTGAAGCTGCTTGAACCAGATAGAAGAACCAGTTCCAAGTGTCTATCTTTTATTCTAGTTCATCAATTATAGTATGTGATTTTACATTGTACCTTTTAGCTTTTATAGAAGCAATTGTATTAGGTACTTAGAGTTTTCAAGTTAGAGTTAACTTGAAGTTGTCGCAACAGTTGAGGCTGTGTACCACAACGGGACTAGAGTTAACCCTAGGTTTACAAAAGAGTTTTTGTAAATGCAGTTTTTGACTCAGTGATTTTAGTGGAGAGTATTGGAAAATCCTACTGGAAAGTAGGTCGTGGTTTTTTTTCCACCTTTTGAGCCAAGTGTTTTCCACGTAAAATCTCTGTGTTCTTTATTTTCTTTACTTATTATTCCGCAACAGTAGCAGTTGGAACACAAAGAAGAACCAGGTCCTTCTATAATCAAGTTAAGCGAAAATTGGGTACCACACAAATCACCCCCCCTTTTGTGTGGTATTGAAGTAAAAACTTCAACTGGTATCAGAGCAGGTTATCCTTGAAGAGGCTAACACCTTAGGAACAGATCAAGATGAGTGCACCACCTGGAAACTAGGAAGGGCAATCCACTGCTAGGCCTCCACTCTTTAATGGCCAGTACTATTTCTGGTGGAAGAACAGGATGAGAGACCACATCATAGGAGAAGACTATGAACTCTGGGACATAGTTACTGATGGTCTCCTGGCTACCACAAAGAACAATGCTGAAGGCGTGGACGTGCCAAAGACAAGAGCTGACTGTTCTGCTGAAGATTTGAAGAAATGGGAAAAGAATGCCAAGACCAAGAAATGGCTTGTGTGTGGACTAGGTCCAGACGAGTACAGCAGGATTCAAAGCTGTACCACTGCTAAGGAGATTTGGGACACTCTAAAAGTTGCCCATGAAGGAACTCCTCAAGTAAAGAGATCAAGAGGAACACTGTTATATTCTCAATATGAGAATTTCACCATGAAGGAAGGAGAAACCATCCAAGAGATGTACAAAAGGTTCACAACACTAACAAATGAACTTAAGTCTCTTGGAAGAATTATCCTTGAAGAAGACAAGGTTGAGGAAATCTTGACAAGGGTCTTGCCAGTAACTTGGGAAAGCAAAATCACGGCTATTCAGGAATCAACGAACATTGCTACTCTCAAGTTGGATGAGCTGATTGGAAATCTCACTGCGTACGAACTAAGAAGGAAAACTATGAAGATGGATGTACCCAAGAAGGAAAGGAGCCTGGCTCTCAGAATAGCTGAAGGTGTAGACCTAGAAGATGACGAAATGGCTATGATCACAAGGGATTTCAAGAAGTACCTAATGAGAGGAAAGGGTTCTTCAAGAGGTGCAATCTTCAACAAACCAAGGGCACCTGAGAAACAGACCAATGATGGTTGCTACAAATGTGGTAAAACAGACCACATGATCAAGAATTGTCCTCAGTGGAAAATCGAATGGAAGAAGGAAAGAGCTGAATGAAGGAACAGGAAGAAGGAACAGGTTCAACCCAAAAGGAACAAAGGATCAACAAAGGCTATGGTTGCTGCTTGGGGAGAAACCTCAGATGAGGATTCAGAAGATGAAACTGGAGATGAACAAGCACTTATGGCCATTGGAGAATCAGACGATGAACAAGAGGTAAGTGTGATTCATCTCAAAGACAAGATTAAATTTTTGTCTAAAGAAAGGTTATCTGAGTTATTGCTAGACTTCATTGATGAGTCTGAGGTCACAAACAATGAGAAGGAACAACTGTCTAGGGAGTGTGTGATCCTAAAAGCCAAGTGCAAAAATCTAGAATTTAGGGCCAGTGAAAGTGATAGTAAAAATACTGAGTTGAAGAACCAGGTTCTTGAACTTGACACCTGTGTCTTAGAACTTAGGTCTAAAAATTTAAAACTGAAATTAGGAACAGGTAAGAAGAAGGCTGATCACACACATATCACCTTAGAAGAAAATCTAGGAAAAATGAAGGATGAGTTGTACAAGAAAGATGAGCAGATAAGAGGACTAAAAGAAGACCTAGACAAGGTGAAGCATGAACTAGACAGAACTTGCAAATGGAATAAGTCCTCTGATTCACTATCCTGGCTACAAGAGCATCACAGTAGCAACAAGAGAGGACTTGGCTATGGGACCCCAGCACCCAAGTGGGATCCCAAAAGCAAGTACATCGCACTTCCTAAAAACAAAATCTGCACACAGTGTGGCAAGACTGGTCATTACAAAAGTGAATGTAATGCAAAGGAAAAGGCCAGTCAAAAGAACAAAACCTTTGTTCAAGAGAAAAATAGGCTGTCTGGATGGGCCAAAAGGAATTTAGTTCACCCCTTTGCCTATAAGAAGGGACCCAAACTAGTTTGGGTTTCTATGACTAACCCCTGATTTCGTTTTGCAGGTCCAAGTGAAGGGAAGCAGCCAAATATGGTACATGGATAGTGGCTGCTCAAAGCATATGACTAGAAGTAAGAACCAGTTCCTTTCACTTGAGGACCTAAAAGGAGGTAATGTCTCATTTGGAAATGGAAAGAAAGGTGAGATTATTGGGGTTGGAAAGGTAGGTAAGACAGACTCACATTCCATTGAGAATGTCTATTTGATAGATGGCTTGAAATACAACCTAATTAGTGTATCACAACTGTGTGACAGAGGTAACTTGGTAGCATTCACCTCTACTAAATATTTTTTGATTAATCTTACCACTGACAAGATTATTTTGCAGGGAAAAAGAGTTAACAATATTTACATTGTAGATTTGTCCACTCTTTTAGAAAATGAACTCACTTGCTTGAGTGTGTTGGACAATGATCCCCTCATGTAGCACAAAAGACTTGGTCATGCAAGTCTAAATAAACTCAACAAATTAGTCTCCAAGGACCTGGTGATAGGATTACCTAACATCAAGTTCAAGGAAGACAAAGTTTGTGAGGCTTGTGCAAGGGGAAAGCAGGTAAGACCCTCTTTTAAAAGCAAGAAAATGGTAAGCACGACCAGGACGATGGAACTAGTTCATATGGATCTCTGTGGTCCAATGAGAACATTGAGCAGAGGTGGTAAGAGATATGTGATGGTACTTGTTGATGATTACTCTAGGTTTACTTGGGTATTGTTCTTAACATCTAAGGATGAAGCATTTGACATGTTGACTGCCTTTGTTAGAAAAACTCAGAAACAACTAGGTAATCAACTTGCATCAATTAGGTCTGATCATGAAACTGCATTTGAAAATGCTAAGTTTGCTGAATTTTGTGATGAGCATGGTATAGATAATAATTTCTCTGCACCTAGGACCCCTCAACAAAATGGAGTAGTTGAAAGAAAGAATAGGACTCTTGAAGATATGGCTAGGACTATGCTTCTTTCTAGTAAACTGCCCCATAGCTTCTGGGCAGAGGCTGTAAATACTGCATGTTACATCATTAATAGGTGCATGACTAGACCTCTTGTAGAGAAGAATCCCTATGAGTTACTTAAAGGGAGAAAACCAAATATATCCCATCTTAGGGCATTTGGAGGCAAGTGCTTTGTGCATAATAATGGAAAGGACTCCCTAGGTAAGTTTGATCCCAGAAGTGATGAGGGAGTATTCTTCGCATAGCTAAGCTTATAAAGTGTACAACAAAAGAACTTTGTGTGTAGAAGAAAGTGTACATGTTGTTTTTGATGAAGCTAACATTCTTTCTGAGAGACAGGAACATGAAGATGAAGCCATTGGGCTGGTAAAAGAATTGAGTGAAGTCACAACTCAAGCTGAAGATGCACCAAAAGAAGGAACAGGTGATGGAACATGTTCTTACATCCGGGGCAACCTGACAGGGGGAACTGAACAAAGAAGAAATGAATCTAACTCCCAAATGGAACCTGTCCATGAGCCTGTTCCTCAGCAACAAAACATGGGAGAAACTCCAAACAGAAATCAGTTGCTTGTGAAACCTTACAAGTATCAAAGTTCTCATCCCATTGAGAACATCCTTACTGATCCAACTTCTGGAGTTAAAACCAGATCTCAATTAAAGAATCTGTGTGCTTTTGATGCATTCTTATCTCTTATTGAACCTAAAAATGTTGCTGAAGCTTTGCAGGATGCAGATTGGGTGAACGCAATGCAAGATGAACTCAATCAGTTTGAAAGAAGCCAAGTGTAGCATCTGGCCACAAGACCCAAGGACAGGTCAGTGATTGGCACTAAATGGGTCTTCAAAAATAAACTTGATGAAGATGGAACAGTTACAAGGAACAAGGCAAGCCTGGTGGTCCAAGGCTATAGCCAAGAGGAGGCCATAGATTATGATGAGAACTTTGCTCCAGTAGCAAGACTGGAGGGAATAAGACTCCTCATAGCCTTTGCAGCACACATGGAATTTACCCTTCACCAAATGTATGTGAAGAGTTCCTTCCTCAATGGCTACTTAAAGGAAGAAGTCTTTGTCAAACAACCTCCAGAGTTTGAAAGTAAGGAGTGTCCAGATCATGTATACAAATTGGACAAGGCCCTATATGGACTCAAGCAGGCTCTTAGAGCATGGTATGAACGTTTATCCAAATTCCTGCTTGAACATGGATACAAAAGAGGTAAGATTTACAGTACTTTATTCTTGAGGGGAAAAGGTAAGGATCTACTAGTAGTGCAAATATATGTTGATGACATAGTTTTTGGGGCAACCACTGAAAAACTGAGTAAGGAATTTGCAAAATTAATGGGGAGTGAATTAGAAATGAGTATGATGGGTGAGCTTAACTTTTTCTTAGGCTTACAGATCAAACAAAACCCAAATGGAACCATGATCCATCAGCAGAAATATGCAAAAGAGTTGATTAAGAAGTTTAAAATGGACGAATCAAAAAAAATAGAAACACCCATTGCAACAACTACTAAATTAGCCATAGATGAACCTGGTTCATTTGTTGATCAAAAGTTGTATAGGGGAATGATTGGCTCACTTTTGTATATTACTGCTAGCAGACCTGACATAGTTTTCAGTATAGCGCTTTGTGCTCATTTTCAGGAAAATCCTAAGGAATCCACTTGACTGCTGTCAAGAGGATACTGAGATATTTGAAAGGCACTACTGATCTTCGTCTTTAGTACCCTAAAGGTAGTAACTTTAATCTAGTAGGATATGCTGATGCCGACTATGCAGGTTTCCTTGTGGATAGGAAAAGCACCTCAGGTATGGCTCATTTTCTTGGTTCCTGTCTAATATCATGGGCCACTAAGCAGAATTCAGTAGCCTTATCCACTGCTGAGGCTGAGCATGTTGTTGCTGCCTCTTGTTGTGCTCAACTACTGTGGATCATGCATCAGCTGATAGATTTTGGTATTGAAATTGGTTGCATCCCTATCTTTTGTGATAACACTAGTGCCAAGAGGATCATAAGAGAACTAAGAACATAAATGTTAGACATCATTTTTTAAAGGACAACTATGAGAAAGGATTGATTATTATAGAATTTTGTGCTACTGATAAACAAATTGCTGTCATCTTTACTAAAGCACTAAGTAGAGAAAGATTTGAAAGGAACAGGTTAGAATTAGGGATGATTAAGATCACCTAATGGGACCAGCTCAGAATGCACAATGAAAAAAAATTGAAAAAAAAAAATCTTTTTTTGGCTAAGGAATCTGGAACTTGTGTAGATATCTAGATTAATTTTTACTCAGCTTCATACTGTAAATAGTATACTCCTGTGACATGTGTTGATATGACTCACTGATCTCTAACAAATTTTTTCTATTTTGGTAAATTGAAGCATGATCAAGAGAATTCTAAATGAAGAACCTAGTTCATCAGTATTGGTTCATCTGAATGACAAGGTATGTTTTCTATACTCTGCACAATTAGAAATATAAATATTTAAATCATGAGCAGAGTTCTACCAATGTTCAACACATCAGAAAATCCTATACGTTTGTTTTTTGAACCAGTTCCGTCCTTATTAGAATTCTCACCACAA
Source organism: Nicotiana attenuata (assembly GCF_001879085.1). Taxonomy (NCBI): domain Eukaryota; kingdom Viridiplantae; phylum Streptophyta; class Magnoliopsida; order Solanales; family Solanaceae; genus Nicotiana; species Nicotiana attenuata. The sequence continues at coordinate 60,694,311 of NC_031991.1, forward strand.
AAATGCCTAAAATCTAGGGAAGCCTAACCGTTCGTTCAACCTGCAGTTTCAGGTTGATTAGACCTCTAATTGACTGCTAAAGCTACCGTTATCCATTAAAGGAGTCTTTCCCTTTAAATACCCATTATTACCTTCTGCCACCCCCATTATTCCAAACCGTCAAAAATCCTCCTTCACTCTAAATTGTTTTCTTCTCCAAAAGTCTAATTCACAAACTCTCTCAAGCCATCAGCTACAATGTCGAACCCTCAAGATAACCTAGGGTCTCCCCCACCACCATCGCCTTCTGGTTCCTCCACGCCTTCTCCACCCAGTACAAACCCCCAGCCTAAGAAAAGACGTGTCAAAATGCTAGCCAGAACTGTAGCTTCAGGTGCATTGTCAAAGAGGTTAAACGCACAATTGAAGGCTGCCCAAGCCCAAGATTCTGAGAACTTAGACGATTCGTTCAAATCTGCGAGTGAGGGGGAAGGACCTGAGTCTTCTGACTCTGAGAAGGCTCAAAACTCCCCTTCTAAGGTAAGTTCTGCTTTGGCTGAAAATTTAGAAAATAGGTTTGTTTTGGTTGGGCCTATCAGGGATGTGGAAATGCCTGAGTTGGGAAGGAGTGGAGGTAAAAAGAAAATTAAAAAAAAGAGAGAGAGAGAGAGAGGGTGTATGTGGTGATGTGAGGGGAAAAGGGAAAGGAGTGGCTGGTTCCTCACCCACTCCAGAATTGCCGGTACCAGCTATCTGTGGAAGAAAGTGGCAAGAAGTTAGGGGGGAAGTGGTTCAGGAGAGGCTGCTGAAGGGTTAGTTAATCAAGTTCATAGGCAGATGAACCTGGTTCATCAATTGAGGAGACCCTAGCAGACCTTCTGAAAAAGGTAGGTGCCAGTTATGATCTAAAGAAAAGGAGAACTCCAACAACAAAAGCCCCTAGTACTGCAAAACCTCCCAAGAAACGAAAGGCTTCCTCCCCAATAACTACTGAAATTCCCTTGCCAAAGGGAAAATCCACAAGAAGTAGAGTGAAACAGGTTGAGAGTGAATTTCAAAAGGCTTTGGCTGAAAGCAAGAAAAAGAGGATGGATAAAGGAAAAGGTAAGGTTGCAGAGTCCTCTGAAGCTGTTGATGTTGAGGAGATGGAACAGGTCCGTCAGGAGGAACATACAACAATGGAGGTTCAGACCTCCAAACCCAAAAAGACCAAGACTTTTTCCAAGAAGTCTTCATCTGTGTCTCAAGCTGCAGTGAAAACCAAACAAGTTAGAGTTTCTGAAGATGAGGAATGGAGTGGTGCAGAAGAGAGTGAGTCTGATGGTGAACAAGACAAGCTGGCCAAGTTTGGCAAAAGAAAAATTTTGAAAGGAAGATTGCTGAAAGACTTAGTGGAACCAGGAATGGTTCGTCTGGTTGATACCCTAGCTGCTCAGGGTTGGAAGGACATGGTCCTTCAGATGGATGGAAGGCTAGCTAGGAATGAAATCATTGAATTCATGACAAATGCAGAGGTCAAAGATGGCAGAGTTACCAGCCAAGTAAAAGGAGTTCAAGTGACCTTGATACAGAGGAGCTGGGAGAGATTCTTGACATTCCTGCTGAGGGATATGATGACTACACTAGACAAAGATGGCCAAGTCTGGATTCCCTTCCTCCTGCCCTTGAAATCACTAGGCGATTTTATGATGTTGAAGAAGTGAATGGGGCCAAGTTTGTGCACGAGAGTAAAATTAAGCCATAGTACAAAGTCATCTTTGAGTTTGTAAACAAGTGCCTACTGCCCAGGCAGGAAAGAAGGCATATTGCAAACTATATGGACTTAGTTCTGATGGAATGCCTTGAAAGTGGAAGGCAAATCAACTGGCCTGCATTCATCATCAAGCTACTGGACAGGGTCATCAATGGCTCCAAGGCCCATGCCACCCCCTATGGATTTATTCTGACTACTGTTCTGGATCGGTGCAAGGTGCCTCTGAAGAAGTGGGAAATGGCCACAAGCAAGGACTATTTTGGCATTAATACTCTGCTTTCTTGTGACTATCTAGTCAATGCCATTCCAATTGAACCTGGTTCATCCAAGAAGACACCTATCAATAGTAAAGTCAGGGCTCTTGTTCAGGAAAGTGAGGCCAAGGATGCTGAGAGAGCTAGGCTGAAGGCTCGTTTAGTAGAGGTTGAATCTGAGAGGGATGCTCTCAGAACTGAGCTTACCAAGGAAAAGGAGAAGAATGATAGGATTCTTTAGAATATGCTGAATCTTCTCCAAGCCCAAAACCAATCCTCTAGCTCCCCCAAGCCTTAGGAATTCTAGCCTTTATCCCCTGAACCTGTCTAGTACCTCCAGTGACCCAGATTAGGGATTTCTCTTTCTTTTTGCTCATGTTTTGAATATTTTTGCTTTCTGGTTGTGGATTGTGCTAGCAACATATTTTCTATCAATGATATCTACTGTTTTTGCTCTTGTTGACTGTTAATATTTCCTTGATAGTTTAAATATATTTGCTTACTGATGATTGATCCATGATTGCACTTGCAGTTGCCCCAGTGGCCATGAGTATTTATTAAATTCTAGGACTCACACTTGTTTATGAAACTTTTCGGTGATGCCAAAAGGGGGAAGAGATATTGTGCTTTACATATTCTGAATATGTGATGCTTATAACCTAATTAACCTGGTCCTTGATGATAAGTGAATTTTTCTAACCTCTGTATTGATGAATATTGATGAATAAGTTGTGTTCTTACAGGGCCTAAGTGAGTGAAAAGCACAGAGTTTGTCATCATCAAAAAGGGGGAATTTGTTGGCCAAGTAAATGTGAAGTTTTGAAGACTGACAAAAGAACTCAAACATGGACCAGGTCCATCTTGTGAAGCACAGTTGTGATCAACCCAAACATGTGAGATGCACATGAAGGAGATAAACCTAACTTATCAGAAGTGATATCTCCTGATCATGATCGAAAAGATTGCATATTGGATAAGGAGAAAGACTCCTTACACAAAGAGAACACGGTTTATGAAAAGGATAAGAGTTAGAGTATGAGATCAACTAGAACTCTCTTCCACCATGGAAGAGTAGCATCAGTATCCTTGTCAATCTCTAATTGCTAACTCCTTAAATATTAGTGTTGTTCTCTTTTACAGGTAATGCACATAAGCAGAAGTTAAACGTGAATTGAGAGCAAAATAGCAAGGCAATTTTGCAAGCAATTTATGTGTGATTCAAGCGTGCAATCCTGAAGCTACTTGAACCAGATAGAAGAAGCAGTTCCAAGTGTCTATCTTTTATTCTAGTTCAATTGTAGTAGGTGATTTTACATTGTACCTTTCAGCTTATATAGAAGCAATTGTATTAGGTACTTAGAGTTTTCAAGTTAGAGTTAACTTGAAGTTGTCGCAACAGTTGAGGCTGTGTGCCACAACGGGATTAGAGTTAATCCTAGGTTTACAAAAGAGTTTTTGTAAATGCAGTTTTTGGCTCAGTGATTTTAGTGGAGATTTTGAGAAAATCCTACTGGAAAGCAGGTCGTGGTTTTTTTCTACCTTTTGAGCCAGGTGTTTTCCACGGTGTGTTCTTTATTTTCTTTACTTATTATTCCGCAACAGTAGCAGTTGGAACACATAGAAGAACCAGGTCCTTCTATCCCTCTTGTGTGGTATTGAAGTATAAAACTTCATTAGTGGAGGCAAAAATATATAATTTTTCTTTTTACCTGTTCAAGTCTTGGTAGATAGAATTATATAGTAAGTACCCAGTAAAATTAGCCGAAGTGCGAACAAGTTCGCCGTGACACTACTTTTATAAAAAAAAAAATGCGTAAAACTTAGGCGTATATGCTTGGAGTTAAGGTGAATGGTACAGCCTTAGCTAGTCTCTGGTAGCAAATGCTGTACTAACAATATAGAAAGGGAACTTAATTGGATAAAATAAAATAAAAAAACAAAAGTGCAGGATGAGGCACAAGAGAGGCATGTGATTACTGATTAAAATTACATTAGAAGATAAAAAGGGAAAAGAGTTGTTTAATTTGATTAGTTGATTCCCAGCTGCAAATAATCTTAAACAATGAAAATCAATTGCTATACCACTGCTTCTGCAACAGCTCCTGCAGCAACTTTTATTTTTATTGTTTTTAATTTGACATAATCTAATTAAAGTTTTGACACCATAATGAGAAACAGGTTAGAAAAGCACCACCTAGCACCATGTGGATTACTGAGGTTTGGCAGGCAATTTATTTCAAGTAATTACGCTTAAAATTATTACTCCTTCGTTTCATATTAGATGATGAGTTACTTTCCTTTTTAGTCTGTTCCAAAACAAATGACACATTTCTAAATTTGGAAATAATTCAATTTTAAACTCTTCATTTTACCGATTTACCCTTAATGAGAAGCTTTTATAGCCACACAAATGGCAGGGCCTCACAAACCTTTTACCCCTTAAGCTTTTAAGACCACAAGTTTCAAAAGTCTTTTTTTTTTTAAAGTCCGTGCCTAGTCAAACTACCTCATCTAATATGAAACGGAGGGAGTATATATTTAACCACAAGGAAATTGGTGGAATAAAACTTGGTAGTAGTACTTAGTTACGAATATTAGATGAGATTCCTATGGATCAGCAATGCCTAGGATCACACATACAATATTAGCAGCATCTTAAGCTATATAATGATTTCCCTAATTTCATGTATTCGAAGAACTAAGATCACTTTAATTTTTCAATGTTTAATTTTTCCTTTTTTTTTTGTTGGGAGCTCGAAACTTGTACTTCTAGCTAGGCTGCAAGTATCGAAAAGTTACCTCCAATTCTATCAAAACTAGATTATATTCCCTCCGGTCCACAATAAGTGACCATTTTACCTTTTTATTTTGGTCCAAAATAAGCGTTCATTTACATAATCAAGAAGGAATTAATTTTATTTTTCCAAAATTTGCCTTATTTACATATTACAATGTAGTATCAAGATAACAATTAATTAAGGTTAATTTAGTGAATACATCTTTTTCTTTCTCTAGGAGTTTGTATTTCCTTAATGGAAGTACCAAAAATAAAATGGTCACTCATTGTGGACTAGAGGGAGTAGTAACTTATTTGGAGGAATATAAGTGAAGATACCATAAATTACCAATCTGCATATTCCTTGAAGTATTGATTTTCTTTTAAAAATTAGAGCCTAATTATTGGAAAACAAAGAATAACAATTCATATTTTCAATTTTAACAATGGAATTTCAATGGTAGAGTTCGAAATCAATGACCCTACAAGTATTCCATTTTCCCTTATTTATAACTTGTTAAAAAGCAGTCAATTATAAAGAATCTCACATGGATGCGTGTGCATGAAAGTAGGCACGTCCGTTTAAATTTTGGATTATTTTAGTTGATCTCCTGTCTCTTGGGTTGAAGTGTTGAACTAGGGTTTGGGTGAGTAGATTGAATTCTGTGCAGAAAAGATATGTTAAACGGATTTTCAGTGAATAAAGCAATGGAGCAGATAACGATGTCAAAAAGAAAGAAGAACCTCCAATTTATATATGCATGGGTTAAAAATAACAAATCATGAACTTCCGTTTCATGTTGTTGGCTAATGTGCTTTTCCTCTAACATTCTCTGTAAATAAACCGCTGCTTATTAATTCATCACACCTTGGATTTCTAATACTATACTACTATATCATCTTCTTCTAGTACTTCTTCTTTGTTGAAATTCATGTTATCACCATCCCAATAAAAAGAAAAAGGTTTTATTGTTAAAGTAGCTAAGTTAACAACTTTCATGGCTCTATGTGCTGAAATTAGTACTACTATATTAAGGGTTTTAACTTTTCATTTTGTAGACTATTATTAGATGTGCCAAAATTAGTACTCCCTCCGGTCCAAAATAAGTGATTTTTTGACCTTTTTCTTGTGGTCCAAAATAAGTGATTTTTTCAGATTTCAAGAATGATAAATTATTTTTTTCCTACATTGTCCTTGGAGTAAATAGTGTTGGAATATGTGTTATAAGTGTTTATTTGAGATAGTAAAGGTTAATATGGTCAATTCAATTGCTAATTAATGCTAAAAGGTGAATTTCTTAATATGTGTGAAAACATCCAAAAAATCACTTATTTTGGACCGGAGTACTACTACTATATGTGCTGAAATTAGTTTACAACTTTCAAAATACTTATTTTTTTCTAGGAGTTAATATTTTCTTAAGGAGTGTGCCAAATGTCAAAAGGTCATTTATTGTGGACCGGAAGGAGTATTTTTTAAACAAATAAAAATATGCACTTAACCTTAATTGATCTTTTTTTAATTACATTGATGGAAATGAAATCGTATCAGAACTCATGTTATGCGCCTTGAACAAATATGACCTGTATGCAACATGTAGTATACTAGTACATAAGCCGCGGAGTCGCACCAAGGAATTGAAGAGAACAAAAATGGTAGAGAATTTTACGCGATGAAACAAACTATTCTATCGTATTGCATTAAATTAGGACAAAATGCAATTCGTTTACTAAATCAATTATTATTAGTAACCTCATTAGAGTTGTCAAAAGAGATGAGATAATAACTACCTGAACTTCCCAAAGGATTGGCGATAAAAGAAATTTTCATATACAACAACATTACTGTTTACTCTTAAAATTGGATAACAATTAAATTTATAAATGGTTTTAAGGACATGTGATTTCACTTGGCACAAACTGATAAATATGAAAATTAACGTTAGAAATTAACAGCAAAATAAAGCAAACTAATGTGATGAACAACTGTGGCCCTCGAGCTAGATCGCCCTCGAACAACAGAGTATGCTACAAAAGTATGAACTGAACAGCAGAGCTTGAGAGAGCTTTAAGAGAGAAAAATATAGTATATTGCTTGATTATCCGTGAATATGATCATTACAAAATGGTTAGGACCCTCTTTATATAGTAGAAGAATCCTATTTATGGTATAATTCTAATTACAGAAGCAAATCCCGTGATAGGCTAAATAACCGGTCCTGACTCGATACGTGCCGAGATTTTTGCCACGATCCTTGCCCGATCACGGATATCTCGGCTTTCTATTATTCGACCTAGCAGGCTCCCTCCGATCTCGTTCGATCTCTTTCTTGCTTCAGTATCGATCACAGCTGGTCTCGATCTTGATCAGTCCTTTGAATCCCGAGCTTGGTACTGCACCTCCATATCTCGGTCTGATAGAAAACGGGGCCGATCCTTGGCCTACCATCCTGGTCTCGGTTAATTAACAAAATTGGGTGAGCCCGATTTCGACCATATACAGATAGTCCCCTCATTTTTTGGAGTGCAATGACAAGAAACGAATTGAGTCTTCGATCTTCCCCTCGGTTTATCATGATGTAAGCATCATGACGTAAGCGGCAGAGGTGATTGGAACGTCTCGTCGGTACAGTTCTCTAGGCATTTAATATTTGTCAGTCGATGGTCGGCCATCACCTGTACTAAACCGTTGTCTTCAACCTATAAATGCATCTTTCTTCATCTATCAAACTTTACTTACAAATCTTTTTCTCTCTAATTTCCAAAATCTTTGCCTTCTTCAGAGCTCTATATTTTTAGATCTCTGAATTTTCTTACTTGCTCTATCGCAAAACACCAAATATTCCAATCTCTCTTCTTCCTTGCTTAAAATGGCAAAAACATCTACTAGTTACATATCAAAAAGCCAAGTGATAGACAGGAATCAGTAAACTAAGGCAGTAAGAGAACACATAGAGTTTTCAACTTGTAATTAAATCAGAACATACCAGTTAAGGAGAGCAGACACACAAAGTATAGAGCAGTGTAGTGCAATAACTAGCCTTGACTTACAGCCGGCTAGTTTAGTAGCAAGTGACAGAAAGAGCAGAAAGCTTTAAGTATAAAAGAGAGTTTTGAACTAATGTTTTTCTCTTGTTCTTGTTGTTGAACTTAAAAGAAGAGAAGGTTTATATAGGAATCGAAAACTTAACAAAACAAGGCAAGAGATCAATTGAGTGGTAAATTAGGGAAGTCACCCATAAATCAGCAAGATCTTCCCTTAATCAAGGGACAGTTCAATCAACGGTAAACATGCTAGGTATTTAAGGAAAAGAATAAAGTAAAGCTTAGGTATAGAATAGGTAATTAAGGGTAAATGCACAGTAGTTTAATTAAGGAAACAAATCAATAATAATCAGCGGAATACAAACAAGGCAAGAAAAACAATTAAGGCAGGTGAATTCAATCAAATTGAATAAAGAAGTAAGAATCAAAACGTTAAATGGAAAGGGTTCAAATTAAACCAGAAAATAAGGGATTCAGAGTAATCAAGGGTTCGGAAAGTCATGAAAGAAGCAGCATGCTTATATAAAATGAGGTAGAGCATGAATAGTCAGGATTTCACACAGTTTTAACAAAACCCATGGTTAAACGACACTGATTCGAAGAGAAGCATACAAGTTTTGCATGAATGGTCAGTATAAACACAAGTTCACAATATCAGTGAAAAGTTGAACTAAGAAAATTCAGTAGAAGCATGCTAGGACAAGTAAATCATGAGAAGTCACAAGAATCCAAGGCAAGAACACAGTCGGAGGTACCAATATCCAAAAACCAAACGAAAAACCCCAAAACATTAGGGTTTTCAGTACAAACGGGGTAGGGTTGCAGCAGGTTCATAAAATTAGTCAAAAAATGTGTGAGAATCAGAAGTTTAAACACAAAGAATCATCAAACAAAGTTTAAAAAGAAATTCCGAAAACCCTAATTTTAGAAAAAGATGGAAAAACACTTGAAATCATACGATTCTTGTAAAGAATCTCAAGGCTATTGTAAAACACATAAGAAACAAACTCAAATCGTTTTAGATCTGTACAGATCTAGGAGGTTTGGAAAAGAAATTAGGGTCTCAAAGAGAACCATACAGAGATGACGAATCATACTGGAAAACCCTTAGATCGTAGCAAATATAGAACGATTTTACTCGAAATCACACTGGAATGGCCAGGAACATGCAAGAGATGAACCCTAGATGCAAGTCGTCATAGCCCTGGTCCCTTGAGGGCCTTAGAAATGGCAAGAATGACATGAGAGAAA
>NC_031991.1:60703704-60711363 GCF_001879085.1 Nicotiana attenuata
GGTATAAATGTATCTGGGTCTGGGTCGGGTAATCTAATTGGGGATTGGGCTGGTAATTGGGTTATTATTTAGGCTGAAATTGAAATAAAATAGGCTAAGTTTTAAATAGCCATTTTAACACTATATAATTTATAATAAATAATAAATGATTTCTAAAAATAATTTCGTGTACTAAAATGATTTAAAATAGCTATTTAACATTTTAAAAGTATGGAAAATTATTTTATGAGTCAAAATGTAATTATGCATTAATAGGGCTAGTATTGCAAACATATGCAAATTAGCTTAAAATGAAAATGCAATTATAAAAAAAATGCACTAAAAATATTTAAGCAATATTTTGGCATAAATATAGAATTTAGATGGCTAAATTACCCCAAAAAAATTCGAAGGATAATTATTGGAAATTTTATAAGTAAAAAGGGAAGAAATAAATCAATTTGAAGCCTTTAAAATTATAGAAAAATTATAAAAAAGCTTATGCATGCTTATATATGCATATATGCTATTTTGAAAGTATATATGTGTATTAAAAATATATAGGGAAAAATTGGGTATCAACAGCTGCCCCTCTTTACCTGGGAAGGATGAAAGCATTTTCGGTTAAAGAAATGATGGCCAATTTTGACCGGGCGGGATGCTTTGAAAAATAGAGGTCGGGCCCCGGTCTTCGAGTTGCCTACATATCCCTGGTTTTACAGGAATCAGGCCATGTGTAGTTCTGGATTCATCGGCGGAATATGTCGATGAAATCATAGCAAGAACGGACACGAGTTACGGAAGCGGCTATGGTGAGTGGTTAAGGTTCGAGACAGTTGAAGGAACTGGAGCGAGATCGCTCCTGCTATGATAACGGTTGCTTACTGGTTACCTGCAGATAAAAGATGCTACAAACATGTATTTGCGAAAATTTAAACATGATGCAGATTCCCTTTTGGACCGTGAAGGTTGTCTTTGGACAGTTAAAGATGACGTCCTTGGACCATGACGTCCTGGGCCATGAATTGTTTAGCGAGGGATTCGCAGGCCATGAAATGACGTTCTCGGGCCATGACAAATGGTGCCTCCGAACCATGACGCCTTTGAATAATGATATGCAAATTTGAGGGATCCTCAGGCCATGGCATGGTGTCTTCCGGCTATGAGGATGATGCCTTTTAGACTATGACGCCTTTGGATATATTGGCGATATTTCAGCCCATGATATGCAATAACATGAGGTTAACAAGACATGGCTCAGTCTTGTGAAATGGAGGGCAGAGCTTAGCCCGATCAAAAAGCAAATAAATAGTACTAGAAATAGAGCAATATTTGTGCGAAAAGGGACAGTGCTTAGTCCCATGCGAATGTGGAGGCAGGGATTAGCCTCATGCAAATATGGAGTTAAGGATTAGCCCCATGCATGTAGGGAGGTAGGGATTAGCCTCATGCAGATGGAGGCATGGATTAGCCTCATGTAAGTATGGAGGCAAGGATTAGCCTCATGCAGGTATGGAGGCAAGGATTAGCCTCATGCAAGTATGGAGGCAGGGATTAGCCTCATGCAGGTAATGAGGCAAGGATTAGCCTCATGCAGGTATGGAGGCAAGGATTAGCCTCATGCGAATGGAGGCAGGGATTAGCCTCATGCAAGTAGGGAGGCAGGGATTAGCCTCATGCAGATATGGAGGCAAGGATTAGCCTCATGCAGGTATGGAGGCAAGGATTAGCCTCATGCAAATATGGAGGCAAGGATTAGCCTCATGCGAATGGAGGCAGGGATTAGCCTCATGCAAGTAGGGAGGCAGGGATTAGCCTCATGCAAATAGGGAGACAGGGATTAGCCTCATGCAGATAGGGAGGCAGGGATTAACCTCATGCAGAGGGCAAGTAGTAAGTAAGAGTAGCATATGTCTTAGCTGGAGATGAATATTCGGTGTTTGATGGCCTGATTGATAGTAATCTTGCTACGTGCATATATTTGCGAATGTTATCGTTACGTCAGATGTGCCCGCGTTCAAAGAAAATTGTAAGTTCTGTGAGGGGGAGGTTGGTTCGTGCTTCGTCTGCTGGCCTTGCTCTGCTCCGTTCTGAAAGCCCTTTCGAGTTCCCCTAGGTAACACCTGACTGTTATGGAAATATAGTTTTCGAAAAATATGCACTTGTTGATAAAAATAGAGTTATTTTAGAAATATATTGATACATTTAGATGAACTAGTGACTGTAACACATCTCAAAGGCATTGCAGCTCTCTTATGTGAGAATTTTGAAGGCCCTCCTCAAAATTCTGCCCCAGTTTAGTAGATGATCTTTTGACCGTTTGCAGATAATAGGCCTTGCTGAACCCTCTTCAGAATTTTGAGAATTCTCAAAATTCTGCCCCAGTTTCTTAACTGATTTCTGATTGTCTGACACATGTTGGCGTCGGCTGGACTTGCTCCAGAATTTTGAGGGTCCTCCTCAAAATTCTGCCCCAGTTTCTAATCTTGGGGAAAATGGAAATTTTATTATGATATGACCGAACCCATAAGGCTGCCTACGTATCCCGTCTTAAATGGGAATTAGGTCAAGCGTAGTTCAATTACATCAGATGAGGAAATGTAAATAATCTAAGCATAGTATCTCTTGACTGCGTCTGAATTGAATGGTTTTGGCCAGATTTCTCCATCCATTTCTGCAAGTATGAGTGCTCCTCCTGTCAGCATCCTGTGAACCATGTACGAGCCTTGCCAATTGGGAGAGAATTTTCCTTTGGCTTCATCTTGATGTGGGAAGATCTTCTTCAGCACCAGCTGGCCCGGTGTAAATTGTCTCGGTTTGACCCTTTTATTGAAAGCTCTGGACATGCTGTTCTGATAAAGTTGGCCATGACACACTGCGTTCATCCTCTTTCCATCAATAAGGGCCAATTGTTCATAGTGACTCCTTATCCACTCTGCATCGCTGAGTTCAGCTTCCTGTATGATTCTTAAAGAAGGAATCTCCACCTCGGCTGGGATGACAGCCTCGGTACCATAAACCAACATGTAAGGAGTTGCCCCGGTTGATGTGCGAACTGTAGTGCGATATCCCAATAAAGCAAAAGGTAGCTTCTCGTGCCATTGTTTGTGGGTTTCTACCATCTTCCTTAGTATCTTCTTGATGTTTTTGTTGGCGGCTTCTACGGCTCCATTCATCTGAGGTCTGTAGGCTGTGGAATTCTTGTGCTTGATTTTGAAAGTTTCACACATAGCTTTCATCAGATCACTGTTGAGGTTGGCGGCATTATCAGTAACAATAGACTCAGGAACTCCGAATCAGCAAACAATACGGTCTTTGACAAATTCTGCGACGACTTTCTTGGTTACAGCTTTGTAAGATGCAGCCTCTACCCATTTTTTGAAGTAATCAATGGCTACCAGAATAAACCTGTGTCCGTTTGAAGCAGTAGGCTCAATCGAACCAATGACATCCATTCCCCAGGCGGCGAACGGCCAGGGTGAGCTTGTTGCATTGAGCTTATTTGGCGGTACTTTTATCATATCGGCATGCACTTGACATTGGTAGCATTTGCGGACATACTGGACACAATCGGTCTCCATGGTCATCCAAAAGTAACCGGCCCTGAGTATCTTTTTGGCCAAGACAAAGCCATTCATATGCGGGCCACAGGTCCCAGCATGTATCTCCTCAAGTAGCTTAGAAGCTTTTTTTGCATCGACACATCTTAGCAATCCTAAATCAGGAGTTCTTCTGTACAAGTTTCCTCCGCTGTGGAAGAAGTGATTGAACAATCTCCGAAGTGTGCGTTTCTGAGTGTGATTTGCATGCTCCGGGTATTCCCCCTTTGACAAATACTCCTTGATGTCATGGAACCAAGGCTTTCCATCTGTTTCTTCCTCGACATGAGCACAATATGCCGGCTTTTATGGATCCTCACCGGAATGGGATCAATATAATTCTTGTCTGGATGCTGTATCATAGATGACAAGGTGGCCAATGCGTCGGCAAACTCATTCTGAATTCTGGGTACATGCCGAAACTCTATCTTGGTGAACCTCTTTCTCAGTTCCTGCACATGGTGCAGATATGGTAATATCTTGGAATTCTTGGTGGCCCACTCTCCTTGTACCTGGTGCACGAGCAAATCTGAATCCCCAATTACTAGCAGCTCCTGAATGTTCATGTCGACTGCCATGTTGAGCCCTAGTATGCAAGCTTCATATTCCGCCATGTTGTTAGTGCAGGGAAATCTGAGTTTAGCAGATACCGGATAATGTTGACCCGTTTCTGATACCAAAACTGCTCCAATGCCTAGCCCTTTGAAATTGGCAGCTCCATCAAAGAACATCCTCCAACCGTCATATGCTTCAGTAATGTCTTCTCCTACGAATGACACATCTTCGTCAGGAAAGTATGTTTTCAAAGGTTTGTATGCTCCTCCCACCGGATTTTCAGCAAGGTGATCTGCCAATGCTTGTCCTTTGACCGCCTTTTGAGTTACGTAGACGATATCGAACTCACTTAATAGTATCTGCCATTTGGCCAACTTTCCAGTCTGCATGGGTTTCTGGAATATGTACTTCAGAGGGTCCATCCTGGATATGAGGTATGTAGTGTAGGCACAGAAGTAGTGCCTCAATTTCTGAGCTGTCCAGGTCAAAGCACAGCAAGTGCGTTCCAGCAGAGAGTATCGTGCTTCGTAAGGTGTGAACTTCTTACTCAGGTAGTATATGGCCTGCTCTTTCCTTCCTGTCTCGTCATGTTGCCCCAAAACACATCCGAAGGCTCCATCCAACACGGACAGGTAGAGTAACAAAGGTCGTCCTGGGTCTGACGGGACCAGAACTGGCGGTGTGGACAGGTACTCCTTGATTTTGTCAAAAGCTTTCTGACAATCATCTGTCCAGCTTGTTTCGGCATCCTTCCTTACCATCTTGAAGACGGGTTCACATATGACTGTGGATTGTGCTATGGAGCGACTGATGTAGTTGAGACGTCCTAGGAAGCTCATCACGTCCTTTTTGCTCTTAGGTGGTGGTAACTCCTGAATAGCCTTGACTTTAGACGGATCCAGCTCGATCCCTCGACGACTGACGATGAAACCCAGTAACTTTCCTGCAGGAACCGGAATGCACACTTTGCGGGGTTCAGTTTCAATTTGTACCTCCTTAGCCTGTTAAAAAACTTTCTCAAGTCCTCTATGTGATCTGCGACCCTCTTGGATTTGATAATGACGTCGTCCACATACACCTCTATTTCTTTGTGTATCATATCATGGAAGATGGTTTTCATGGCTCTCATGTAAGTAGCACTAGCATTTTTTAGACCGAACGGCATCATCTTGTAGCAGTATACCCCCATGGTATAATAAAAGCTGTTTTCTCTGCGTCCTCCTCGTCCATCCAAATCTGGTGTTAACCCGCGAAGCAATCTACAAAAGATTGGAGCTCATGCTTGGCGCAGTTGTCGATCAGGATGTGTATATTTGGTAGTGGAAAATTGTCACGCCCCAACCTCGGGAGGCACGACCGGCGCTCAATCGAGTGAACCCAACTGAGCAAGCCTTTTTAACACTTTCTACCCAACTCAATATGATTAAGGAAACCATGCTTTCGTTTATTTAGACAATAGCAAAAATCGAACATTCACATTGTTAATTCATTTTTATATCACAAATCTTAAATCATGGCTAAGTTTCCAAGATTTCGTATAGTTATAGTATAGAAGAACTAGGGTATAGAGTTACAACACAGTCATTGACCCATCCAACACCCGTACATAACCCACACAAACGTCTACGGAGCCTCTATGGATACAAAAGACAATTATGACAACGCCGGCAACAAGGCCCCGGCTATACCTCAAAAGTGGAAGTCTACAACAAAAGATGTACAACATAACCCCTTGAAGGAAAAAGGGGCTCACCAAGACCTTGAGAGGAGGACACTCCGCAACGCGCGATCGGCACTATCCGCTATGGAGCCACCTACATTCATTCAAAAATGTAGCGCCCCGGCAAAAGGGACGTTAGTACCATGGAATAGTACTAGTATGTATAACTAAACACCATCTAGTTAGAAAGAACTATCATGCAAGAATATGGAAATCACAAGTATAACTCAAAGCTTTAAACGATCACCACATCATCAAATAAAAAAATCATATTACTTTCACATCATTTTTCCATAGCTTTTAGTTTGGCATTTCATACTGTTCATCATTTTTCGCAATACCACCGCTATCTTGAGCGGAGTCCGATCACGACCCGATCGGCTAGGTTGCCTCGTTTGAGACATATACCTAAATCACAATCTCATACTCCTTTTCCGGAATTCAATATCAGCACAATACCACCATATGTGCGGCATGGCGTCCGATCACGGCCCGATCGGCTAGGCCGCCTTTCCAAGGCGTTGTTCCTTTCTCATTAATCATCTCGTTTAAATCTTTATTTCACATATATCAATTCATAGGCGCTTGGGGCCACAATTATCACATCATTCTTGGCACTAGGCCGCATTTCACATCATTTCCAATTTCAATGTTAGCTTTGCAAATTAGGATAATAGGTATACACAAGAGCAATTTAAGTTGAAAGCATAGATAAGATCTCACATAGATGGCACAACAATCGCAGTTTCAATCTTGATCTTAGGTCTAAGCATTTCAATACATAATTCATATTCTTCGCACCTTTTTAAATTATCAAGAATAGCACATCGATCATATTGAGACATACCTTTCACGTATATAAAGTTGCAACACCAATTTATGTAAAATAACAATCAATACATCAATCCAACTTTAATCTTACCGCATTTACACAAACACCAACGGAGCTCAATTTCTAAAAAGAGGGGGTTTTAGCCATACATACCTCAATAGAGCTTTTCTTGAATTCTTACAAAATTCTGGGACTCTTAGCAACTTCAATCTATTTTATGGGAATTATAAATTGAACCAAGAATTAGAGACATGATTAAGATTCTAGCTCATTTGAGCATATTATCAAGCACTAAGTGTGCATTGTGATTTTAGGACCCTTTTATGAGAGATTTTCTTCAATCTTATACTCCAATTGCTATCTTTTTAGTTCACAACCTCCCATACCCTATTATCTTTTATGCATGCAAGAAAATCCATTTTTATACCCATGAACCCACAAGCTAATTACTCATTCTAGTGCGAATTTTGAAACCAAAGGTTAGGGCTCAAGTTCTTACCTCTTGTGGGTGAAGACCTAGCAGCTTTACTTGATAATCTTCAAGGGTTTAGACAAGGATTAGGTGGGGACTTGATGAAGATCACTCTCCCTTTCTCTAGAACTTCCTCTCTCACTCTATTTGCAGTAAAATAACATAAAAGGGGTCTAATGGGGCGTTTTTAATGGGATGGGCTCGCGTTTTAAAAGTTAGAAAATAGGAGCCCCGACACACTCTGCGATCGCATATGCGATCGCATAATGGACTTGCGGCCCGCAAAAGGGACCGCAAAAATGTCCCCAAAAACCTGAACAAACTGCCCGAGTATGCGACAAGAATGCGGTCCGCATACCGGTTCTGCGGTCGCATAATGCACCGCAGAACTGCCCTCGCAAAATTCCAAGGGGATTATGCGATGACTATGCGGCCCGCATATTGGTTATGCGATCGCATAATTGGCCGCATAGTTGACCTCAAAATTACCATCAAACTGTCT
>NC_031991.1:60711463-60717735 GCF_001879085.1 Nicotiana attenuata
AACACATTGTTAAGCAAGCCCGACCATTCAACAACAAATCTCAACTTATGATAATTCAGGAATTCGAGCACAGATACTAAATTACTAAACCATCTTATCAAACTACTATGAGCACGGAGTAGTATACTGAAAACCAATAAAAATACTAGAACATAACCCAAAACAGGATCCGGTGTCACGATTACGAGCCTCTAATACAGAGTGTCATCCTATAACAAGACTGTCTAAGAAACGGAATAATGAAAGATAGGGATAGGAGGGAAGGATCAAGGCTGCGAACGCCATGCAGCTACCTCGATGCTCCCGGTGAAATGCTGCTCAGCTAGACAGGTCCTCCCTCAGACTGTGATGCATCTAAATCTGCACACAAGGTGCAGGGAGTAAAGTGAGTACTCCGACTCAGTGAGTAATAAGCATAAATAATAACTGAAGATAAGAAATCACAAAAAAAAACACAAGGCAACTATAACGGGTAGTACCAAACCTTTAACAGTGAGACCGGCAAGTCAATAAAGTATAGTACAGAAAGAACCATGACAGGTAACAAGTAAGGAATGATGCAATGATGCAATGCAATGCAAATACCGGTACACTCAGGTACCCACTGCGGCGTGCAGTCCGAGCCAACCATATATTTTACGTCGACGGCGCTCACTGGGGGTGTGTACAGACTCCGGAGGGGCTCCTACAGCCCAAGCGCAAATAAGCCATCTCGTGGCACCAACCAGGTCCTCGGCCTCAATATCACATAGTACTGCTGCGGCGTGCAGCCCAAGCCATCCATAAATCCAGAAATCACAATAAGCCCCTTGGGCACTTTTAAATCAGAAATCCACAGCCCAAGATATCATTTAAAATATCATTTGAATTTTCAAGTTTAGAAAAAGGGGCTGAGTTTGCAAAAATAGTACTTAAAACCTTGGAATGAGGTTAAACAATGTGCAAAGTATGCAAATCAGTGAAATCAATCCCTGAAGGATCCAAATAACCGGCACGAAGCCCAAATACAACAGTCAAATCCAAATAACGATGATTTCCAACAAGTTCTAGTAGAAAAACACAGTAAAACATCACCGGGACGGACCAAGTCACAATCCCCAATAACCAACAGCCCCGCACTCGTCATAGAGCGCGTGCCTCGCCTCAATATAGCGGTACGATGTGAAATTCCGGGGTCTCAAACCCTCAGTACATCATTTACACCCATTACTCACCTCAAGCCGACCCAAAGTCTAGCTCGCTATGCCTTTTCCTCTCGAATTGACCTCCTCGCGCGTCAAATCTGATCAAGACCACAAGGAATACATTACAATAGGCTAAGGGGATATAACCCAATCGAAAAGACTCGAAAAACATCAAAAATCACGAAGTTGGCAAAACCCGAGCCCCGGACCCACTTCTCGAAAAATTATAAAATTCACATCATCGGATTCCTCATCTCGCCACGAGTCCATGCATATCAAATTTATCAAAATCGGAGTCCATTTGACCTTCCAAATTCCATTTTTAACTTATAATTTCTCAAGCCCTAACTTACCCCCTTTTTGATGAATTTCCACTAATTTTCATGTTAAATCTACCATAAACTCGAATAATTAGGCCAAGGGACTTACCTCCGACCGATTCCCAGTCTAAACTCTCAAAAGTCCTCGCCCAAAGCTCTCAAGGTCTCTCAACAATGGTGGAAAATACCCCAAGCTCGCGGATGAAATATGATATTATAAAACCCCTTCTGCCTACAGCGATTTTCGCTTATGCGGTCCCGCTTCCGCATATGCGGGACCGCTTCTGCGGCCATTTCCCCGCTTATGCGGTTTCTCAATTAACTTACCACTTCCGCCTTTGCGACATATTCTCCGCTTCTGCGGATTACCCAAGACCGCTTCTGCGGTTATTCACTCGCACCTGCGGACCCGCTGATGCGAAAAGGGGTCCGCTTATGCGGAACTCATCAATTCAACACAAGATCGCTTCTGCGCTTTTCCACCCGCTTTTGCGGTCCGTTTCCGCAGAAGCAGAAATACCAGATGACAGAAATCTCAGACCTGAAGCAACTTCCAAAAACTCTCGTTTAACCACTCGAATTCACCCCCAGGCCCCTAGGACCTCAACCAAAAATACCAACACATCCTAACACCTCATTCAAACTTGTTCCATTCCTCAAAACACATCTAACAACGCTAAAACCATTAAATCACATCGGATTCAAGCCTAAGTTTCTTAAAAACTTCCGAATTACGCATTCGATCAAAAATCCGACCAAAACACCTCCAAATGACCTGAAATTTTGCACACACATCCAAAATTACCTAACGGAACTACTGCAACTCTCGGAATTCTATTCCGACCCCCGGATCAAAATCTCACCTATCAACCGGAATTCGCCAAAATAATAACTTCGCCAATTCAAGCCTAATTCTGCACCGGACCACCAAAATCAATTCCGATCGCACTCCTAAGTCACAAATCATCCCCCGAAGCTAACCGAATCACCGGAATCACCTCCGAGCCCTCTAACTCATTAGTCAATATCCGGTTGACCTTTTCAACACAAGCCTTCCTTAAGGAGACTAAATGTCTCATTCTCCACCAAAACCAAACCAATTCAACTCTAACTCACCAAATGCCGATAACGAAACATGAAGAAGCAATAAATGGGGAAAACGGGGCGGTAACACATGCGACGACGGGTCGGGTCGTCACAATTATGATCCAAGAAAAGATCGGGAAGAATTGGCAAAAATGGTTACTGTTATGTGCTTACCCTATAGTTTTCCTTCTAACCCTCACTTTGTGCATTATATTAGAAATATTTTTAATCCTACTTATAAAGGATGGACTCGCACAACCGTAAAGAGCGATATTTATAAATATAAACATGAATATGAACAATATTTGCGCTATTATTTTACTCATATAACTTGTCGTGTTGCTATTACTACTGATATTGGTAGAAGTGGTAATGACTGTGATTATCTTACTGTTATCGGTCATTGGATTGATGAGGATTGGATAATGCAAAAGCGCATTATTGCTTATAGAATGATTAATTCACATCACATATGGCAGTTTATTTCTAGCATGGTTACAGATATTTGTAGATATTTTTGCATTAGTGATAGAATAATGTCAATTTCAATGGATAATGCTACTAGTAACACTAATGTTGTAGCCTTGCTTACCATTGCACTAAATCCTGCATTTAGTAACATTTTTCATGTTAGATGTATTTGTCATATTTACCATTTAATTGTGGGTGATGGTATGAGAATTTTAAATGTTGAAATTGAAAAGGTTAATATGGCTCTTAACTGGCTTTTTTATTCAAACGTAGAAGTAGACTTATGAATTTGGTCTAAGAGAAAGAAAGGTTCCTAAAGCTTGTCCAATTAGATGGAATTAAATGTATGAAAGTTTAGTTGTTGCATATGAATATAGAAACCCCATAAACTTAACGTTTAATGCTCAGGTAAGTGATGATGATGAACACCTTACAAATGCTGATTGGGCTAATGTTAAAATGCTTGTAGATTTTTTAGAAAAATTTCATATTGCTACAAATGAATTTTCTGGGCAATATTATCCTACTATTTCTAACTGTTTAGTTTATATTGCAGAACTTGCAAATTTGTTTGCTCATTTTTCAAAGGGTGGGGAAATTTATGAACAAGCTATTGATTCTATGAGAAAAAAGTTTAAAAAATATTTTTTTCCTATTCCCCCTATTTATGGTGTTGCTGCCTTGTTAAATCCTACTATGAAATTAGGAGGTCCTCAATTTTGGTATGAAACTGTTTATAATGGTTTAACACTTGAAGATGAGGAGTTGTCTACACTTCCGGAAGCACAAGCCTCAATTAAAATAAATGCTCTAACTATTTATAGTGCTTATCAAATTGCATTAGATCATGCTAAACCATATGTAACTTGTATTTTGGCACATCTTGATTAGTTTCTTTTTCTTCTAAATGGTGGTACTAGCACCTTGTTGTGCTCATTCCATGGGGGGAGGAAGACTAAGAAAGATATTGCCATATTTGTTAATGCTATAATAAAATTATAACGCATTGCTTTGAATATCTCTTTACAATATTTTTTGTGTTTAATTTTGAATTAAAAAATAAATTTAGGTCACAATTCTATAAATATAATTTACAAGGAATTGCCTTAGATAAAAATTTTTAAAAAAAATAGAAAGTATCCGTTGAGCCCACTTAGGCCCACATAGCCCGGGACCATTAGTTCGTGGTCCCGGTCCCGGGATGGTTCCTACAAAAAGCCCACATAGGCTCGGGACTATTTAGGACCGGCACACGAAGCCCATTTAGGACCGAGCCCGGCCCACATTACAGCCTTAGTTGGGACCAATGTGACAAGCTCACCCTAGAGAGTTTTAAAATAGTTACTTTTAACTTTGAAGTGAGAAACTATATTGAATTTGTAATTTTGAACTCAGAAGTTTTAATAGAAAAGTACTCATATAAAATGGACAAAGAAAATGTCTATCTGGCAGAAGTGATTGGAGTTGCACCCTACTGTATACAACATTACACAGGCACCCAATTTACGTGAATGACAATGAGCACTGTAGCGTTTCCACAACCAAACAATTGAACGTGGAAAACAAGAAACCACAACTACCACAAAATCTAGAATATGCAAAAATGAAAAAACACAGACATAGGAAGAACCGTCCTTAGCTTTGTCCTCTCTCCTTAGTCAGCAAATAACGGACAGTACCTATTCCCTATGAGATTTCCATTCTTACCGCACCCAGCTGGTAACCAGTCAACAAATGTGCTGATGCGTATGTTCTTCTTATCCAATACCAAATATCAAATTCTCCCCCATTCTCGCATTTTATCCATTACTAATACTCTCCTTTTCTTCCTCAAGGTAAATTGCTGCGGTGCAGTATTTTCTTCAGACCCGAACAAATTCCCATATCAAATCAAGAATACCCGAAATTTCCAGAATACAATTCTCCACCTTTCACGTCTTTTTCAATCTTATTACAAAAATCTTGGCCTCAACTTTTCTCTTCCTTATTAATATCTCCCTTGCCTTTTTTTTTTCCCCTGACCTTTCTGGGTCCTGTACATAATCAATTCACCGATTGTATTTCATTATATTAAGCTATAGGTATGGTTTTAGTTGAGGCATTTATGGAGATACTTGAAAGACCCACGATAGGTGCAGTATTTGTAGAGATTATGACGTTTCTTGGTCCAGTTTGGATTGCCTTTCTTTTGGGTATTACGGTGGGATGGATTTGGAAACCCAAATGGGCTAGCTGGAAAAATTGTAAATTTGATTTTTCAGCACCTTCTTCCCCCACTGCTTTGGTTCCTTCACCGTCTAAAAGCTTGGAATTAACCGAAACAAAGAGATTTCATTCCTCTAAGGCTCATACCCCTAGCTTTGGTTCTTGTATGGATGCTCCCTCAGAAATCGAAAAATTTGACAACGGGTAAGTTCTATTGTTAATTTCAAGTGAAAAAGCTTATATTTTGATTGGATGGGGTAACTCATTCGTGTTTTGCCGTTTTTGTTGTAGTCCATCGCAGCTGAATACTTTACCAATAACAGATGAAGATTTGGAACATTTATGGCATCTTGTTGAGAGGAAAGACGAAGGCCCGCCGTGGAAACACATGATGGATCGTTCTACTCCTACTATGAGCTATCAAGCGTGGCAGAGAGATCCTGAGGTAGTAAAGGCTTCATTTATTTTTTTGATAAAAATAAATAAAATTAACGTGGTCGGCAGGATTCGAACCTGCGCGGGCAAAGCCCACATGATTTCTAGTCATGCCCGATAACCACTCCGGCACGACCACTTTGCTGTAGACTAATACTTCATTATATTGATGTCTCTTTTGCCTGACTTGTTTATTGATTTTCTATATTGTTTTTGCTAGAGTGGTCCTCCTCAATATTGCAGCAGAACTGTGTATGAGGATGCAACACCTGAACTATTGAGGGATTTCTTTTGGGATGATGAGTTTCGGCTCAAGTGGGATGACATGCTTGTACATGCTGAAACTATAGAAGAATGCCCCACAACTGGAACAATGATAGTGCATTGGGTTCGAAAGGTAAGGAGATGTGATAATTGTATGCTTTTGCTGAACACTTAGTATTTTGTGTTGTTAATATTTAATTCATCAAATGCTTTTTGTGCAGTTCCCATTTTTCTGCAGTGACAGAGAATATATATTTGGTCGTCGAATATGGGAGTCAGGAAGGTCATATTATTGTGTAACAAAGGT
>NC_031991.1:60717755-60799762 GCF_001879085.1 Nicotiana attenuata
CGAAGGTACAGGACTTCGACGTACCCCCCCCCCCCCCCCCCCTTTTGTTTTCTTATTTTGTGTAATATTGTATCCAAAAGAGCTTAAACGGAGGAGCGACCTAGTTTCATACGGCTGACCAAATTTCCGTAGGATTAAGGTGCTGTAGTTGTGGTTGATGTTTAAATTCTTCATTTCTTCAAGTTGTCAGCTGACAAGAAATGGGAACTTACTAAGTGTCATTTTACACTTCCAGAGGCTGCCTCTTTCTATGATTGGGATCCAAGTCTTAAAAGATTATAGAAACAACGTACTGTTTACTTGAGTTACTTCCATAAATGAAGCGTCTAGGACTAATGAAATGGATGAATTTGTTAAATAGAATTGTTGCCTGATATCATTAGGTGCAGAGCCCACTATGCAGCTATGAGTAATTCAGAAACTCCAGAGGCGCTGTTGCGTCCGTTCCTGTTCCTCTAGGCAGTCCAACTATCAGGTTATCTATTTGTGAGATCATACTTATTGTGGCATTGAGACTTATGCTGTGAAGAGTCACAAGACCATGATTCCTTTTGATACTGAATATTAACAAAATAGTGCTGTGAAGAATGTAGTTGACAGCAGCTTACTTCTGGGATCCTCTAATTTTCACAAAGTCCTTCTTTGGACTTTGATTAGAGAATCGAGCATGGGCAGAGCTAGAGAGAGCTGAAAAATAAAAGATATTCTCCTTCTATGCCAGCGTTAACGAACTTCCTACAGACCTTTGACATTACCACATCCTAGTGGCCTCACTCTGCCACAAAACATGTTTCACCCTCCCCTCCACCCAGGGGCGGAGCTAGAGTGCCGGGAGCTGGTTCGGCCGAACCCAGTAGCTTTAATTCAAACCCTGTATGTCTCTTAAAAAATCTATTAAATATATATATAAATTATTAATTTAGAACCCAGTAACTTAAAACAATTAAAATCCCGAACCAAAACCTTGAAATCCTGGCTCCGCCTCTGCGCTCCACTCCTCCACACAAAAACAGTGGAGAAATGAACGAATTGCCACAAGCTTTCTTTATTCTCCTTCGTGTGTTTAACGCTATGCTGATATTTCTATATCTGCAACTCCCCGCTAATTATCAGTTTTCCTTCTGTTAACCAGGGGGTACCATGTCCTAGTGTTCCCAGGAAGGATAAACCAAGACGTGTTGACCTGTATTATTCAAGTTGGTACATACAAGCAGGTATGACTGTCTCACTTTCCTCTTTTAGCTTCCTTCTTTTCCAGTTTTCATGCTTTTGCTTTCCCACTTAGTTAGCATATCTATGAATCAGAACAAACAAGCACATTCTAATTCGATTGACAACTTCCGGCATCATTTTGTTCAATTTTGAAAAGATGCACAGTGATATGTTGGATAGCAGGACAGTATTTCCTGCAATTTATTTTCAACTTCTTTGCGAGTATCGCTAACTAGAGTTGACCTGTTAAAGGTCATGATCCTCTGATCCCATTTGTCATTTTCTACGACTCTGAAATCCATTGTGGTGGATGAAACAGTGGAATCAAGGAGAGGAAATGGCCAGCTGACTGCATGCGAGGTGCTTCTCTTCCATTACGAAGATATGGGCATCCCATGGGAAATCGCAAAATTTGGGGTAAGGCAGGGTATGTGGGGACTTGTAAGGAAGATTGAGCGTGGATTCCGGTCCTACCAGAAATCAAGAGCATCTAACATGAAAATCTCTCGCTATGCTTTTATGGCCCAAGTTAATACAAAAATTGATCCAGAATACTTGAAGTTGATGGAAGGTGATGTGGAAGAATCATCAGGGACTGAAATACAGGTTTCACCTGCAAAATCCGAGGGCATAAACGTACCGAAGCTACTTATCATTGGTGGCGCTTTGGTTGTTGCTTGTACCCTTGACCGAGGAATCATACCCAAGGCACTTTTGTTTAATGTAGCGAAAAGGTTTGGAAATATAGGAAGAAGAGCAAGTCCAAGGGCATGACTGATAATCTCATTTATACTCATGTTTCTGTTGTAGATACCTATTTCTTTTCCTTTTAGCATAGTGTTAGTGTTCAACACAAGCAATGATTGTTACATACATGTAATACAAGCAGAGTGTTATTGATCAATACAAGCGCGGCACAGGTGTTATCATCTGTTTTTTTTCTATGCCTTATTCTTAACCACTACAAAGATTGCCAAGAAGAATTTTTACCATATGAATGTACTGTTCATACTATACGGTAGGAAATGACCCTTTCTCATAGAGATTACAGCAAGTAAATCCAAAATTTTCATAAGTTAATGATATTACAGAGAGCAAATTGTGTAACTAACACATTAGAGTTAATCTGTGCTTAGATCTGGTTGCGTTTAGATAAGTTTGTCCGCTTTTGCTTACTTTACGGGGCTTTCTCATGAAGAATAGTTAGTTATGTTAAACACTCCACGAAACTAAAAATGCTTATTCTGATCCTTGGAAAGTTAATTTGGCAGCTGTATGCTGAAAGAGATCCAAACGCAACAGCAATTTGCTACTTATGATTGAGTTTCTTTACTAAAAATAAAATAAAATCTATAGGCTACAAATCCCGAGTTCATATAACGTCAACCAAAAATAATTGAGCAGATGAAAAAAGGGTATAAATCGAGATCCAAATGATAATCACAAGAGTCCAACGTCCCCATAGATAGGGAAAAGAATTTCCCCATGTTGTAAGTAACTTTTGCGTACTGCATCCCCTATGAAATTTTAGATTGTTCCAAATATTTGATACTTCAGGAAAACAAAATGTCCTTTGTTACTTTCTTTTTTAGCTAGTCTTGTTCCAATTAGTGAAGTATTGATTAAATAAATTTATTGAATAAAGGATAATTGAGATATATACTTTTATGATTAATGCTGTATTAAATAGTATTTTTAAAGAGGTGTATCATTATTGACATCTTTGTTCTCGTCTAATTGAACAAACCTTTTCGAGAAAGATTATTTACTTAATAAAAATAACTTCCAATACATCCGTGAACTTGCTTTATATAATGGTATTGTTGGTTGGATCATAGGGAAAAACATATTTCCTTGAATTGTCAGTTTTTAGTGAAGAGCCCATACAAATAATTTGAGGCACATAACATATTTAATATCCACTTTAGCATATTCTTCTGGAATAATCTATTACCTTAAGTTCCAAGGTTACAGGGAAACCCAATTAAAAGGAAGTGCCAGTTTTTTAACAAATCATAAACTCGGACTCCATCTATGTCAAAATTAGTTGCCATGATTAATTAGTTTGAATTGTACTAAAATTTCCTGCACTTTTCTAACACAGTCTTCCTTACTTTTTATATTTCAATACTAGTTCTGAATACATTGTCGTTGAAGCGGTTCTTTAACCGTATTTGATCCGGGGAAAAAGATAAACAAAGGTAAAAAAAATAAATTATGAAATAAAGTAGTTCCAACAAGTAAATCAAAATAATAGAATATCAGATTTAATAAATTGTATCAATGGAATTTACGGTTACATGCCCATGGTTAATTACAACCAGATAAGAATAAAGAATTTCAATTTTAAGCAAAAAAAAAATAATTCAATTTTGGAATTATGGTAAGAGAATCAATAGGGAAGGATTGTCTCGAAACAGTGGACGCCGTCCAATTCCAGTGCAAACCTCGGCCTCTTTTGTTGCTGTGGTCGCGAAGATGACCGCCCCGCCGCCTCTCCGACCTTCTTGAGTCCACCGGTTGAAGCAATTGACGGCGGAGAAGCCTCGTTCTTGTGATCGGATGCAAGAGGCGAAACCCCTTGCTCTTGTTGTTTCTTCTCAGTATTGGGTACCCAAGAGCGGTTCACCTTAAGGCCAAATATCTCAGCAGAGAGAACGTCAAAAGAACTGAATATTGACATCATTATAGTTGCTGTTTTTCCCCCTTCTAACTCGGAAAAAAACAAATAGCACAAGAAATTAAAGTAGTTAACACAAGAAATAAGTAATTGATTGGTTTATCGTAAGATGTGTAAGGAATGCTAAAACTTGATTACGAAGAAAAGACGATGGAGAAGGAGGTGTATTTATAAGGGAGAGGAAATGATCAAAATGGTCCTTAATGTATGGGGGTTGGACCATCTTGGTCCTTAATATATAGCCCTTGATAGAAATAGTCCTTCATGTATAGAAAAGGTGGACATTTTTAGTCTATAGCCCTAAAACTAACAGTAGCCCCCAAAACTCCAGTTAAATTTGACAGAACTAGTCACGAGCATCTCATGTGAGACTCCATAAACGCGAGAGAAAACAAACCTTCCTGCTCTATCACGCTGATAATTCATTTTCCAAATCTCACGTGCTTCTTTATTTTTTTGTGTTCATCAAAATAGTTTGGGAAGCGGGATCGCCCCATTTCCTTTTTCTAAGAAGTTAACTTGACAAAAAGAATTAAGCTGTTGAAAAAAAAAAATAGAACTCAGCTAATATGTGAACTGAGATAACGAGAGAAACTTAGCACCTTAGTGATTCATGTGTCTTTGAACTCATTTTCGGAAAATTGCAATGATTAGTTTATGCAAAAATAACTCCGAAACTTTTCAAAATACACGACGAAAATCGAAGTCTGGGCAGCATTTGTTGTTTTGCGGCTCTAGGTTTTTTGATAATTGATTTTGCTGGAAGCCTACAAACTCCATGAAGGAAGAAATTATATGAGGCCTCTATGTTTACTGGTGGATAGTGGTGCTGCTCAGCCTCCGGGACCTTCAACCCTCTTCTCTTCTTCTCTTCTCTCTCGGATAAAATTGCAGAAATTAATAAAGCCATATTTATGTTATCAGGCCATCAAGCTGACCGTGTAAAAAGGTTTCTTTTCTGTGTGTGCAGTGCAGGTGAGAAATATGATTAAGTTTAACTTGAGTTTTGAAGTATATCGTTAGGTTTAGGACTGTAGACTAAACAGGTCTACTTTTTGTGTACATGAAGGACTATGTCTATTAAGGAATATACATTAAGGACCAAGATAGTCCAACCCTCATACATTAAACACTCTTAACACATATTCCAACACTATTCACTCCAAGGACAATGTAGGAAAAAAATAATTAATTCATTCTTGAAATCTGGAAAAATCACTTATTTTGGACCGGAGGGAGTAATTTATTAAGGAAATACTATATAATGCTAAAACGTGTCTTGTTTCCTATGGTTTGAGCATATGGTTATGCGTGTCTTTTCAACTATTATACCCTGTTTTTTTAGCATGTTAGCTGCTATTTGTCCATCCATTATTTATTTCGTGTGGATAGGTTTGGACCAACGCCACATTGGTGGTGGGATTTTCTTTCGTAACGAAATCAAAGGATTGCTGACCAGGTCAATGAGTTGAAAAGTTGACTACTACTATTCAAATTGTATATAGGATCTCGTGGTCAACCAAACTTCAACGATCCAACAGCAATTAATATTGACTATATATGGCATAGGAGGTTAGAATTAGATACTTCGACTCGGCCTGTTTGTTAGCAAATACACGTGATGGTGCAAGTAAGGATCTTTCCTGAACTCTGAGAATTCAATTTAAAAAAAAAAACAGTCCGATATACAAAGTAATCAGTGATTGCTTCCATGGTTCGAACCTATGATGTATTGGTCACACAAAGATAATTTTAACATTGCTTCACTCTAAGAATTCGAATGTCCAGTTACATTTCCGGCATTTTAACAAAGAAGTTAGAGATTAACCCAACGTATATGTTAGCTAAGAACCTGAAACTCAAGCTGCAGTGCTTTAAAAGACCAGAAAATAGTTGTTCATTTTTTTTTCCTTTTTTTTTTTTGTAAGCGGCAATGCTACAAGAAGACCAGCAAGCAGCAGTGCTTAAAAATGAATTTAATGCAAGATATTTGGCCATAAAGCAAGCAGAAGAAAAGACTTTAAATTGGTCTTCCAATTAGTTGGACCTTTTTGTCTCTACGATAAATTTTCCTCTAATTTCTAGTTAATTTTTGTTCAGCATTTTGGGTTAAAGAAGAAGTAGACTGTTGACAAAAATATAATTAAAGGCTTTCCTAGTAAGAAGTTACTTTTCCCTATTCACCTATTGAACTGTTTCTCCACCTACTTGTTTGAATTCCTCTCGGTTCTCTAATTTGGCAAGGTAATTAACCACAAGGTCCCTCTTTGTGTATTCTTAAACGCAAAACTTTTCACACTCAAATATACTTCGTTCATAAATATTAGTCACTACGAACATGTCTTTCATCATGATTGAATAATATGATTGTTACTTTATATTTTAGTTGATTAAATCAAATTCCTTGATTTGACGTGAACGGTTTACTATTACCAATTACCTCACTATTCACATCGCATTATTAGATTTATTTGCTCAAAATCAAATTTAGCTTACCTAAAGTTCCAATCGTGGTACTGGTTGCTTTAACGAGGCCTTGTTCGAAAATTTGCTTTGAGAGGTTTCTTTTTTTAGAACTTGTGATCTAAATATTTATATGGCTATTTCGTTAATGATTTAATACAAAATTTAAATTAAAATATTACTAAATATAAAAAATGTAATTCTTTTTAGTGCTACATAAGATGGAAAGAAGGGATCGGATTAATATTTATATGCGTTCTCACCTTACAATTTACTAGACAATGAAGCTGCAAGAAATTAATCTGGCACATAAAAAAATCCAGCCAGAATAGCTATATAGTTTAATTTCCCCTCAATCTCATCTTACAAATAAGAAGGGGGAAAGAAGTGAAAAAATGAATTGTATATCAACTTCCTGAATTTACAGCAGAATACATGACCATGATCATGACTAGACAATAATAACGAATTTCTATCTTAGAATTTTAGTTTTTTTTTTTAAAAAAAAATCAATAGGGAATGATAGTCTCGAAACAGTGGATACCATCCAATTCCAGTGCAAACCTCTGCCTCTTCTGCTGCTGTTGGCACGAAGATGACGGCGGCGATGCCTCTCCGGCCTTCTTTTCACCACCGGTTGAGGAAGGAGACGGCGGAGAAACACCACCAGTCTTGTGATCTGATACAAGAGGTCCAACCCCTTTTTGCTGTTGTTTTGTCTCAGTAGTGGGTGCCCAAAAAGGGGTTACCTTTTGTCCGAAAACCTCAGCAGAGAGAGCATCAAAGGAACTGAATATAGACATCATCATTGTTCGTGTTTTTATTGCTTCTAACTTGGAAAACGAATGGAGTTAAAAGACAAGAAACTGAAAGTATTGCTTTGTTGGTTTCTTTTATGAAAGAAGCGTTGTAAACTTGGCTACGAAGAAAAGAAGCTGCAGAAGGAGAAGTATATATAGGGGGGTGGATTAAAGAATTGGGAATCCTTTCCCAAGTAGAATTGGAAAGATCTGGAAATGGACATAGGGAAAGAAAATTTCCACTATTCACCAATTCGTTGAATTGGTACGCAAGTTTGGACTTAGATGGCTAGTGGGTAGGCCAAGGAACTTCGAAAACTAACACTCCCCAATTAACGCGTTGCTATTTTGGGTCTATTATTACTTTTATACGACATGACATGATGTATATCTTCTGGATTTAACTGGAAGTTGCATAATTCCGGTTATTATTATATATTTAAGAGAAATTTTCAAAAATCACTAAGTTATAACTATTATTTACTGAATTACTTTCTGTTCGAGCGAAAAAGTGCTAAATCTTTTAACTATGCTAATTAGTGATGAATTAAATGACGAATTTTAGTTGAACTTAATAAATTCTAGACCGAATGAAACGGAATTCTCGTGAGACGAGTAGTGCTCAAGAGCATTAAATAACGGATTTTATATTCTATGATTGACAATAAATATGATAGCATGAATATGTAATAAATGTAAATAATGGCAATGAATGTAATAAGAAAAGATTAACCACCCAATTATTATATGATTGGGATGTTCCTTTTCTTTGTCAGCGACATGGAAAAATGAGAAGTCAAGATGGGTGTGAAATCTTTGGATCTATGGATAAAGATTGAACAATGTGTGCTTCAATAATATTATCAACGAACAAGATAACTTTTGGATATTCTCTTTTGTCAGCCTTTTGTTTAACCAGAAAACTGAATATTTGGTTAAAGCTAGAATTTAATAGAGAAATCGGGTTACTGATAATCAAGAAATAAGAGATTTTGTGAACAACAATAAAGCAATGAATAAGAGTATATTTCAGTATAATCGGAATGATATTTCGTGTCCTACAAATGTTGTGACTTTCTCCTTTTATAGTCAATTCTAAGAGAAAGTGTAATATCTTTGTCTTAATGAGGCAATTACGAGCAGTAAATGACATTAAAAGAAACGTTATTCAATCATTCTTATAAAATACAAATTCTCTAACGTATTTGGCATTTAATGTTGAATTTGAACTCTTTTACGCTATCAGATTCATATCTTCAATTCCTTCTGATCTTCGAGCCTTAAATGGATCGAACGGGTACGAGTCTCGTTTCATGTGGATAGTAGCTCGTATCTTCTCTCCCGCATCTATTGTTGCTCGTGTCTTCTAACTGTTTGTCATGCTTTGACTATTTGACCGGTCCACGTGTCATGACATGTCATCTTCAATATTTAAATTCAGTTTTTTCCCAATACACCTTTACAATGTGTTCTTATCAGAGAGCAAAGAAGATCCCTTTTTTGTTTTCTATCTCTTCCTATTTATAAGGGATATTCCCAAAAAATTCTGAAAAGTACAACATAAAGAATATCCACCTCTGAACCTATTCTACCGTTATTTTCTCACCTCAGCTGCCTGCTTTTGGCACCAGCCATTGTGAGATCAACCTTCAATCATTATATCATGGTCGACCCAGTCCTTTGTCTTTCTTATCCGTTACCACTGAATCACCAAATTTGGACCTATACAGTTAGTCCCTTCGCTTGTTGAGGTCGTGGCCTTGCACGCCCTCGATAAGCGGACATGATTTGCCTGTGTTTCGAGAGAATTTGGCTGTTGCATAAGCCGGGTCGACAAAGGTCGAGAGAGCAACACAACTAGTGGAGTCATGATTGGTGTGGTTGCCATGGGGTGACGTCATAGCCATGTGCGTCATCATTACGCACCTTCCCGAGACAACGTCTGCGTGCCTGTCGCTTTGGTTTCGGTGCCGTTGACAATCTTTTGCCTCGATTCTCGTGCCATCTAGCCCTATAAATAGATGGGGGTTTCGTTTTTCAGAAGTTTCCACCATTCCTTTCCTTGCATGAACACTGTTTTCTGTCGATCTTCTTTGCCAGCTTCTATTCTCGATTTTGCTCTCACGCTTCCATATCTCTCCTTCTTACCTTAGTCGCTACCTCCTTCTTCAGGTTTAGTAGCATACCTTTTATCGTCGACATGTCACACACCCTTCGTAGTCACGATGAAATTTTTGACGCCACTCCGTTGTCGGTGGCTCCTCCTTCCGGCGACGAGGATTTCGTGGTTGAAGAGGACAATAGCTTTCCTACCGTGGAGGAGATAGTTCCTAGAAACCCCTTGTCTAGAAGCGATTTTCATAAGGAACCTACTCCTGCTCCCGTTCAGGTGATCTCCGAGATCGGGCCGTCTCATATAGCTGAGCTCCGATCTACATATCATATCCCTTCTCACATCGAGATAGTTCCGGCTAGTGGTGAAATCGTGGAGGTCCATCGACCTGGGTACTATGCCTTTTATGTCTACCCTTTCTTAATTGGTTATACTCTCCCTCTTCTCCCCTTGACGGAGGAATTCTGCCAATTTTACAACGTCTGCCCGGCACAGCTATCCCCGTATTTGTATAAAGCTTTCTTGATGCTGAGGAAGTATGCGGAATTAGCCGGTTGCGAGGTCGATATCCGCCACCTATTACACTTGTTTTCACCAAGTTTTTTATAGAGGCACTATGATACACCTGCGACATCGCGAGACCAGAGGGCTGATAGTTGGAATGGACGACATGACGAATCGGAGGTTTTGGCACAAGTACTTCTTTATCAAAACTGAACACTTGGTATCGGACCCTGCTGGATTTCCCGAGCAGTAGAACTATAATCGTAGGTGTTGTTGGCATACGTTTGTCGTCTTCTTTTCATCCCTTTGTTTTTCATTTATTTGTGGTTTCTTTGTGTTGTTTTTTTTGGCTGAGAGGCGCGCACCCTTTCCCGTCATCGGCATTGAATACTGGGTGGCTCGCGTGTTACCTCACATGGTGAGTATTCGAGATTGGGCGGTTTTCTACAAATGTTTTGGGCCGAAGGTCTCGTCTAGTAAGTGTTACTTTTGTTTCGGCCTTCTGTTGTTTACCGTTATTTGTTTGATACGACCTCCTTATGGTGACAGGTCAACGGGCTTCCAAAAAGAAAGCTCCAGTGCCGGCATTTCGCCAGGCTATTGCATCGGCAGGGATGCAATTTACTCTAGCTGAGTCCGTCCGCGCAGGTCGTACTCAAGCTCTGTCAGCTAGGGACTCTCCTCAGAATGCTGCTGTACGGGATGAGATCTCTTCCCGACCTATCTACCACCTTGTAGATGAGTCATCTAATGGATAGGAGTCGCCATCGAGAAAGAGGCAAAGAATGGAACTTGGGAAAACCGTCACCACTAGTGTTGAAACGAGGAAGGTCATTGCCCCAACGGCGCGTCCGCACTTGTGCCAGACGCTGGGGCCATTTTTATGGCGGATGCTATTATGGCGGGGAGGTCCCCTAGGGCCGATGGGGTACATCAAGGCGGGGAGCCTATACGGGCTGCTGAAGGTGGTGCGTCATCGACGGTCGGAGGAGATGGAGCAGTGCTCGTAGAGGACGATGATTTAGGCTCAGACATCGATCCTGAAGAGGTGCGGGCTTTTTTGGAGAGAAACACCCGCGTGGAAGTGAGGACGAAGGGTCCTAACCGACACATAATCATTCCCGTGGGTTATGACCTTTTGGCTAATTCTGAACAGGCGGTGTCGTCCTTTGCTCCCTTGTGCGCTGCTTCTTAGAACGCGGTGCTTCAGACGATGAGTGATGCGGAGCTGTCGCTGAGTATTTCTGGCATGGCTTTGCGAGTAAGTGTTTTTTACTGTTTAGGATTTGTCTCGCATGTGTAATCTGCTTATGTTGACTTTCTTTCCTTTGCATGTCAGACTCTCATTATATGGATTGAGCGCGACCGGCGAGATGAACAGAGGACGACTGTTTTTAAGAAGGTGACCTCTAAGCACAAAGAGCACCATACCAAGCATCAAGCGCTGGCTGACATCTTTAACCAAGATAGCGAGTTTCAGCTATTTCGTGACGGGCTCAAATAGAGAGAGGAGGAGTTGGCGAGGAAAGTTGAGGAGTTGAAGGAGCGAAATGATGAACTGGTGAAGGCCATAGGTCGATGCAGCGAGCTTGAGGCAACTCTTAAGGCCAAGGAGGATGAGCTCGAGGTGAGCAAGGGGGTGATGGCCGAGAACACCAACCTTTAAGCGCGGGTGGCCTCCTTAACTGCTGAGCTTGGGCAGAGGGAAACGAAGGCTATTGATCTGAGGGGCGAGTTGAGTGTTAAGGTCGAGGAAATGACTCGTGTTGAAAAAGGTAGGGTGGCCGCCGTATCCGAAGTAGTAGCCTTAGATGACGCCCTCCGTGGTTGTAGGTCTGAGCGGAATAATGAGGTGGAGACGTCAGCACTCAAGGTGGCGAGGTTAGAAGAGCGGATCCTGGATCTAGAGGCGGAGTTGTCTGGATTAAACGAGCAAGTTGCTGCTATATAGGTTGAGGAAGTGCGACGGCAGTCGCAGCCGTCTACGTCTCATACTTCTATTGGTCCCATCGTGTCGCGGGAGTTGTATGAGATGTGGGTTCATGCTGAGGCTCAGCTTGATGTGTACAAGTCCCTGAAGACCGACGGGAAAGTTTCCGAGGCTGAACCCGAGGGTGTCTGTGTTAAAGCACGTGTGGCCCGTGAAGCCTGTGGTTATGACCTCGATACGCCTGGTGGGGACGATGTTGATGATGATGCAGACAGGCTCGCCTCTGACTCTTGGTACAATGATGAATACGCCGAAGGAGATGACGCGGCGTAGGTCCATTATACTTATTTTTGTTTTGCCATGCTATTTTTGTGAGGGCGTCTTCGGGCCCTTTGTAAAAAGTTTTGTAATATAACAGTTGTAATGGAATGATTAACTTTTTGCTGTGTCTTTCCGGAGTCATTTTTTGTTTGTTATGCGGTGAAGTTCCTGGCTTTTCGGCCGCTTGTGTGTAGTGTTTTGGCGTAGTCGATCGTAGATCTTTAAAGTAACTTGAGCGAGGTCGAGTGTAAAGTAATTCGAGCGATGTCGAATGTATAGTAATTCGAGCGAGGTCGAATGCTAAGTGATTCGAGCGAGGTCGAATGTTAAGTGATTCGTGTGAGATCGAATGTTAAGTGATTCGAGCGAGGTCGAATGTTATGTGATTTGAGCGAGGTCGAATGTTAAGTAATTCGATCAAGGTCGAATGTTAAGTAATTCGAGCTAGGTCGAATGTTAAGTAATTCGAGCGAATTTGAGCGAGGTCGAGTTAAGTAATTCGAGCGAGGTCGAATGTTAAGTAATTCGAACGAGGTCGAATGTTAAGTACTTCGAGCGATGTCGAATGTTAAGTGACTCGAGCGATGTCGAATGTTAAAAATGTTGTTTTATTTCATTCATTGGAGAATATCTTGGTGGAGAGTACAAAATGCTGCTTTATTTTATTCACAGGAGAATACTATACATATTCATTTCATACATATATTGGAGAAGTTTCCATGTATCTAGTCCCTTCATCTTTTGGCCTGGAGAAGCAGTCGGCAGGCGGGACGATGAACCATACTTGAACTTCGAGACGTCTCCTTCGTCGCCTCGTTAAAAACCTCCTCGAGAAAACCCAATTGGGACAAAACCCGGGTGAGGGAAAAAGAGTACGACTTGAGGGGTGTCCTTTTTCAGAAGTTGAAGAATTTGAGGTGGGCGACATTCTAATTGTTTTGTAGTAGTTTTTCTTCCATTGTTTCTAGTTGGAATGCTCCTTTGCTTGCTGCTGCCGTGATTTTGTATAGCCCGTCCCAATTGGTTCCTAGTTTGCCTTCTTTCGGGTCTTTCCTCGCTTGTGTTTTGGCCTTGAGAACATAGTCTCCGACTTTGGGTGGTCGTATTATGACTTTTTTGTTGTAGTACCTTTCTGCTTGTTGTTTTTGGGCTACCATTCTTACGTAAGCCATGTCTCTTCATTCCTCTGATTCGTCAAGGTCTTGTTTTCTATTCTCATCATTGTTTTGTCCGCTTTCATTGGACTATCTCAGGCTAGGTTCCCCGACCTTGACAGGTATCATGGGGTCAGTCCTGTAGACTAGTGAATATGGTGTTTTGCCTGTGCTCGTTTTTGGCGTAGTGCGATAGGCCCACAGTACCTGTGGTAGAATTCTGGCCATAATCCTTTGGCGTCCTCGAGCTTTTTCTTCAAGATGTTCAATATTGTTTTGTTGGAGGATTCGACTTGACCGTTACCGGCGGGATGATATGGCGTGGAGAGTATTCGCTTGATGTGCCATTTTTCGAAGAACTCGGCGGTCTTTTTTTCGGTGAATTGGGGTACGTTGTCGCAGCTGATTTCTTTTGGGATGCCAAAGCGGCATATGATGTTTCTCCATATGAATGTGATAACTTCCTGTTCGCGTATTTTGGCGAATGCACCTGCTTCCACCCACTTGGAAAAATAGTCAGTTAAAACTAAAAGGAATCGTGTGTTACCTCGTCCTGCTGGGAGGGGCCCGACAATATCCATTCCCCATTTGATAAATGGCCATGGTGATGTAACTGAGTGGAGGAGCTCGCTTGCTTGGTGTATCATAGGGGCGTATTTCTGACATTGCTCACACTTCTTGACGTAGTCGGCAGCTTCCTTCTTCATTGTGGGCCAGTAGTAACCTGCCCGAATGAGGCATCTGACGAGGGCTCGGTTTCCGGTATGGGCGCCGCAGTGGCCCTCGTGTACTTCTTCGAGGACGCACTGGTTCGGCCCTAGACATTTCGCCAAGGGGCCCCAAATGTTCTTTTGTACAGGTCGTGGTTCATGATGCTGTACCTGGCCGCCTGCATTCGAAGCTTTTTGGCTTCCTTTTTGTCTGATGGGAGTACTCCCTCCTGCAAGTATGTTATGATGCGGTTGCGCCAGTCCCAAGTCAAATTTACAGAGTGTACCTCGAGTTGATTTCTTTTTAGGGAAAAACCGATCCAAACCGAACCATGAACACACCTATATATATATATATATATATATATATATATATATATATATATATATATATATATATATATATATATATATATATATATACGAAAGGCTGACCTAGTCGCCGTACTACAGCAAGGCAGTGTTTCTGAAATTGGATCGCATGATGAGCTCATGAGTAAAGGAGAGAATGGTATGTACGCCAAGCTCATCCAAATGCAAGAAGCAGCTCATGAAACAGCTCTTAATAATGCTAGAAAGAGCAGTGCGAGGTATCTAATACACCTTATATCGCGGTCTTGACCTTTGTGGTCAACATGAAATTAATGCTCTTCAACTATTTTATTTGCAGGCCCTCGAGCGCAAGGAACTCTGTTAGCTCACCGATCATCACTAGAAACTCTTCCTATGGTCGATCACCATACTCCCGCCGATTGTCTGACTGATACCTATTTGACTAAGGTAAAATGCCGGTCAACACAAAAATTATGTAGGCTACCAACAAAATAGAAACAGAAACCAAAAATCACACTCTAATAACATAGCAGCAGCAACAAAAAGCTCACTCAAAAACTTCTATTAGTCTAACTTGATATTGAGCATCTTTAGTCATTGTTTTATAGTATCACCTACCGGAGTAGATACACGAACAGATGAAACAAGAGATTCACGGGGCGTATCCAAATAACAAGCAAAATATGATGACACATATGAAAAAGTGGAACCAGAGTCAAATAACACAGAGGCATCTCTATGGCAGACTGAGACAATACCTGTAATCACAGTATATATTGGCATAACCATAAGACAACAAGTGTAAATTTATAGAACAAAGTTCCAACAAAGTTGGAGTTTTAAAATAATTTTAAAATAAAATACGAATATTAAAAAAATATAAAGGTACCAATTCAAATTGGGGAATAGTTTTAAGTTGGAGTTTTAAAATTATTTTAAAATAAAAAAACAAAATAAAGAAATAAAAAAAACTTTCAATTCAAATTTGGGAGTAGTTATTATACTAAATTGGTAATTTAATAAAAATTCATATGTCAATTTAATAATATTAAGTAATGGATAATACAATTAGATAACCAATGAACAAAAATAAAATAAAATATATATTTATGGAAAAATATAAAAATATAAGACTTATAATTAGAATTATTATGAGAAAAGTAATACATATACACATAACTAAAATCATAATAAACAAATAGTCATAAAGGAAGAATACTAAAAACAAAAAATCAAGTGCTAGCGTAAAATTATATATACTAATTAAATTTCTCATGTAAGAAATTTTACTTAATAAATAGAACTCATAATTTATAATTAAAATTCAAAAATATAAATAAAATATATTAGGATATTATACATAAGATAATACGTTATATATAAAAAATATATATTATTAATATTTAAAAATATTAGTTGATTTTTATAATAATAATAAAAGGCTTATCTATTTTTTTTATATGAATTCAAAATTATAACTTAGGAAAAAAATTATATTAAATTTTTAGTAAAATATAAAATGAGAAATCTAATCAAATATTATAGTAGAAAAGAATGTACGAAAAGAGGGGAAATGAAGATAATTTTATAATAATTATTTTGAATTAATTAATGAAAAAATATAAATAAATAACACTCAAGAAAAATTATTGATAAATTTACACAATTAAAGAATTTTGAACAGTATAACATAAGTATGAAAAAAATATTTCCAGAATAAGAAAATATATACTTACATTCTCTTAAAAGAGAAGTAGTATTAAAATATTAAGTCAATTGATAAGTTAATAAAGAGTCACATTAGTAAATGTATAGTACTAAGTACTTGCTAGTTTAATAAAAAATAAACAAGGAATAAATAGTTTATTTGATTACTATATGATGTGTGTCCTTTGATTTTGTATATATTTTATTATATTTATGTACACTATATTAAATAATAAAATAATAACTACTAATATTTATTAAAACAATATGATATATTAGATCAGAATTTTATAAGATTAATATTCTGTCAAATATTGCGCGTGTCGCGCGGGTTCTAACACTTGTTTTATTAATAAGAAGTTTAAAGTTAATTCACTTTTAAATATAAAGGTATTTTATTATTATTTTTAAATAAACTAACAAGGCAATATTGTTATATAAAATAGAACCGAGGGATTAAATTTTCTTTTATACTTTGGACCAAAAGAGCTTATAGTATTAACTAAAGGTTAATTTATTAAGGAAATACTCCCTCCGTTCCAATTTAAGTGAACTTGTTTGATTGGACACGGAATTTAAAAAAAATGAAGACTTTTGAAATTTGTGGTACTAAACAAGTTATAAAGGGGCCCAGAGTATTTGTGTGGTTATAAAAGCTTCTCATTAAGAGTAGAATTGTAAGTTTAAGCTAAATTGTTACCAAATTTAGAAAATGATCATTCTTTTTTGAACGGACTCAAAATGAAATACGTTCACATATATAATGCTAAAACGTGTCTTGTTTCCTATGGTTTGAGCATCTGGTTATGCGTGTCGTTTCAACTATTACCCTGTTTTTTTAGCATGCTAGCTGCTATTTGTCCATCCATTATTTATTTCGTGTGGATAGGTTTGGACCAACGCCATATTGGTGGTGGGACTTTCTTTCGTAACGAAANCTTTCGATGTTTAAACCTATCAAATCAAGTCCGATTGACCTCAAATTTTGCACGCAAGTCATATTCGACATCGCGGACCTACTCCAACTTCCGGAATCGGATTCCGACCCCGATATCAAAAAGTCCACTTCCGATCAAACTTC
Organism: Nicotiana attenuata; assembly: GCF_001879085.1. Taxonomy (NCBI): domain Eukaryota; kingdom Viridiplantae; phylum Streptophyta; class Magnoliopsida; order Solanales; family Solanaceae; genus Nicotiana; species Nicotiana attenuata. The sequence continues at coordinate 60,734,764 of NC_031991.1, forward strand.
TCAAAAACCTTCAAATTTTTATCTTTAGCCAAATGACTCCAAAATGACCTACGGACCCCCGAATTCACTTCTGATCGCGCTCCCAACTCCAGAATCACCATACGGAGCTATTCACAGACTCGGAATCCCAAACGGACATCGATAACACTGAAATGCACTTCAAGCCAAACTTATGAAATTTCTTCTAACATGCTAACTTCCACAATAGGCGTCAAAATGCTCCCGGGTTATCCAAGACCCGAACCGGTTATGCGCCCAAGTCCGAAATCATCATACAAACCTGATGGAACCTTCAGATCCCGATTCCAAGGTCGTTTACTCAAAAATCCCGTCCTAGTTAATTCTTTCAACTTTAAGCTTCCGAAATGAGGATTCTCTTTCCAAATCAACTCTGAACTTTCCAAAATTCAATTCCGACCACGTGTACAAGTCATAACACCTGAAATGAAGCTGCTCATGGCCTCAGACTGCTGAACACGCACTAGGGCTCAAAACAACCGGTCGGGTCGTTACAAAAATAATAGACAAGAAAGGACGGTACCAAAAAGTCATATAAAAGCAGAATTGTTTGCAACAAATTTATTTGTGATACAAAAATAAATTGCAACCACAATATAAATATGAAGAAACATGATTTTATTGATAAAATGATGCGGGTACAATTCTGTTTGTTCCCTTGATTCTTCTCTCTAGATCTTTCTCCGTGGGGCTTAACTAGCGTATTTCTCGAACGTAGAATGATGCGAACTTCCTTAGGATATATTTGATCTCCAGGAAAAGGAAGAACATTTGTTGATCACTTCGGTGGCTTTGAGAAAGACAATATTTGATGTCTTTGATCTCATATGAATATTCCATGAGTTTTTATGGAATTTTGAGATGCTCTCAAAGGGAATATGTGGCCCCCTTTTATAGGTATAGCTAGGGTTTCGGGTAGAGTACCTTCCAAGCTAGGGTTTCAGGTAGAGTAGCCTCCAAGTTAGGGTTTCAAATAAAGTAGCCTCCAAGAAACTTCGATGGACTCTACTTGTAGTATCTTAAATTTAGGATCAAACCCAAATTTCATATGGATTTGATCTGATAAAATTTTGATGTCTACAAATGCCCTCTACTTCAAGGCTTGTCGGGGCGTAGATTTATAAGATCGTCGTGGACGAGGCTTGAAGTACCAGTAAAGAAGACACCACATTCTTTTCGTCGTGAGAGAGGAGATGAAGGGCAGATTTGGTCCCACTGGGCGTGCCAATTTGTTGACAATAAATTGCGTCAAGAAAATAAAATAAGACAGAAAAATATTACAACAATCGTTGTATTTTATTCGAATATTTGACTGTTGCAATCCCTATGAATCCTCTTATTCTTCTTTCCAATAGTAAATAAATTCAATGGGAATTTATAGACAATAAATTTGTGTGAAGAAAATAATATCAAGAACAAAAAAATATCGCATAATCATAGTATTTGATTTCAAATAATTTGAGTGTACAATCTCTATGAATCCTCTGATTCTTCTTTTCAATAGTAAATAAATTCAAGGGTCCTTCGAGCTTGATATTGAATCTATATTTGTCGTCACGAACGATGATCTTGAATTCACTAGCAGGAACTTTGATTCGAACTCGTACTCCTCGAATCTTGATTTGTTCTTCGTTCTTGAGCTTGAACTTGATTTCTTGAACTTGAACTTGATTGCTTGAAGCTTGAAACTTGTAGAAAAATATATAGCGTTTGATCCACGAGCTCTCTCTTGCTTCTTGTTATAACTTCTGGTATCTTTGCTGAGTTATCAAGACCCCTGTTTATAGTTGTGGGAGGGAAGAGTTATGATAAGAACAAACTCTTTCCGACCAATCAGATTGAAGAGTGACAAGGACGCATTTGATTGGCCAGAACATATCACTTGTACATGTGGCGCGATTTCATTGACCTTTTAATTTGACTTGGCATGCCTTGTCATTTTGGCACGTGGCATGATCCTATTGGCGTTTCCGTTTGACTTGTCGTGCCACGTCATTTGACATGTGACACCAAACTGGGCCTCTAGGAAGATGACATATTGAGCCTAATAAAGTGGCTCATCAATACTGGCCCAACTAAATAGGCTAGCCCAGTCAATATTTATTGGACTTAAGTAATTAATCCAATTATATTAGCCCATAATATTTATTTGGACTAATATATTTAAAATATAGTCCAAATTATTTATTGAATTTTAATCCAATAAATTTTGCATGCCTGCAAATGCCCGGGGTGTAGACGTGTTGAACTTTAAAACAAAGCTTGAAGTACAATGTCAAATAGCTTGAGCTCTTGACCCCGAATTGCAATTTGTTTTCTCAAATACAAAGTTTTCAATCTTAATACGTTCAATAAACTTTCATCCTCTTTAGAAAGATATATATATCTTAAGTTGATGAGTTTTTAATGTTGGCTTCAAGAAAGTTTAATTATGTAAATAATTGAAGATCAATTGCCACTACTGTAAAGAGATATACTATCAAAGCCAATACACAATCTTTCTGGTGGCACACGTGAGTCAAGGACTCCTATTCATATAGGAATGCCGTCCTCCGCACATCACCAAGCAAATAAGGAGTGTTTGACAGTCTCTAAATCCCACTTGAACTTGAAGTAGCCAATGACTAAATCCCGTTAGGAGACAATTTACATTACTGACTCCCACATCGCTAATATGTCTTTGCAACACATCCTCGCATCTCTATATATATATATATATATAGATGCATGCTCGCCAGTTGTGAATATCAATTCGGAGTGTTTGCCAATTCTCTCGAGTGCACATTTGACAGGTAATTTCTTCCCCTTTTTCTAATTTCCGTTACCCTTTTACGGCCAGCACATCATTATGGTATAAAATTAATATCTTGTCGTAGAAAAGTCCAAATCATGGTTCGTTTAGTTCTATAGAAGCTAGACTTTTAGTTCTAGAAAATATCCGAAATTCAGAATTAATCTCCTCGCGGATGATCCTAGAGAGAAAGTTTCAAGTACCTAGGGTCTATTATCCAGGGAGATGGAGAGATTGACGGGGATATCACGCACCGCATTGGGGTGGGGTGGATGAAATGGCGTTTAGCATCTGGAGTCCTGTGTGACAAGAGGGTACCACCGAAACTCAAAGGTAAGTTCTACAGAGCGGTGGTTAGGTCGGCTATGTTATATGGGGCTGAGTGTTGGCCAATTAAGAATTCACATATCCAGAAGATGAAAGTAGCCGAGATGAGGATGTTGAGATGGATGTGCGGGCATACTAAACTGGACAAGATAAGGAATGAAGATATTCGGGAGAAGGTGGGTGTTGCTCCCGTGGACGATAAGATGCGGGAAGCGAGGCTTAGGTGGTTTGGGCACGTGCGGAGGAGAACCATAGATTCCCCGGTTAGGAGGTGCGAGCGATTGGCTTTGGCAGGTACGAGAAGAGGTAGAGGGTGGCTAAGAAGAATTGAGGCGAGGTGATCAGGAAAGATATGGCGTGACTTCAAATTTCCGAGGACATGGCTCTTGATAGGAACGTGTGGAGGTCGAGCATTAGGGTTGTAGGCTAGGGGGTAGTTCATAGTTTTTCCCTCTTTGTACCGAGTAGTCTGATAGAGTTTTGCCTATTTCTGTTAGGGGTCTATGTTGTGTTCACACTATTTTGTTGTTTCGCATAGGATTGTATTACTGCACTCCCTTTAACCATTTTGGTGTATCTTAAGATATTATTATTACTTCTTTTGCTTCTTTTGTTGTTACAGATCTCTTCTTTTATTTTTTTCTGATATTATTATCTCTTCGGTTGAGCCGAGGGTCTCCCGGAAACAGCCTCTCTACCCTTCCAGGTTAGGGGTAAGGTCTGCGTACATCCTACCCTCCCCAGACACCACTAGTGAAATTTTACTGGGTATGTTGTTGTTGTTGTTAGATCATCCTAGATGATTTTTTTAAGTTAATTGTTGTCATGCTGATATTTCTAGATTTGTGCGACTTCACCAAAAGTTTTATATCTAGATGTAGGTACCTCAGAATCACAAACCGTTTGATTTTTCAGAAATTAGAGTCCAATATCTACAAGATATCCGAAATTCTAAATTAAACACTTTCAGGATCATTCTAGATGATTTTTTGAAGTCGACTTTATATTCGAACAAGCCAACAATTTCAGATTTGTGAGACTTTACCAAAAGTTTTATATCTTGATGTAGGAACCTCGTAATAGCAAAACATTTAATTTCTCAGAAACTAGAGTTCAAAATCTACAACATATTCGAAATTCAGAATTAAACACTTTCAGGATTGTTCTAGATGATTTTTTGAGTCGGCTTTACATCGGAACAAGCCAACGGGTTCAGATTATCGCAGCTTCACGAAAACCTTTGTATCTCAATGTTGGAATGTCGGAATTGAAAACCTTTTTAATTGATAGAAATAAGACTCAGAGAACTTCGTTCTCACCAAAAGTCATGGCCCGAATTATGCCAGATTATTCTAGGCAATACTTTGAACTCAATTTTCGGATCTGACACGCCTTGGAGGGTAACTATCTTTCTTGTACTTGTACATTTTTATTTGTTGCTTTCTTTTTTGTTTTTGTAGGCAATGGAGATATCTTTATCAACAAGGTTAGCTGCCATAGAAGGATAAAATCGTGGCAAAAAAATAGAAGGACAAATCTTCAACATCATATGGGAGGACAAGTCCATGACGGTATATGGAACGACAAATCCATGACAGCATATATGGAAGGATCAAATTCATAACAAAATATAAATGGATCAGTTCCATGAAGAGGACAACTTAAGGTGCAAAGGGACTTAAACGTCCACCTTAAGATTGGAAAATTATAGTTCTTTTTAAGGACAAACCTATGAAGAGGTCAACTTAAGGTGCAAAGGGACTTCAACATCCACCTTAAGATTGAAAAATTATAGTAGTTCCTTTTAAGGACAAACCCGCGAAGAGACCAACTTAAGGTGCAAAGGGATTTATATTTTCACCTTAAGATTGGAAAGTTATAGTTCCTTTTAAGGACAAACCCACGAAGAGACAAACTTAAGGTGCAGAGGGACAAATATGTCCACCTTAAGATTGGAAAGTTATAGTTCCTTTAAGGACAAACCTACGAAGAGGCCAACTTAAGGTGCAAAGGGACTTAAATGTCCACCTTAAGATTGGAAAATTAGAAAGTTCAACTCGAAGACTTAGTGGACGTGACGACATCGACTTGAACACTTGGAAAACTTTGCAGATTTGGCGGACTTTGCAGACATCAACTTGAAGAGTGGTGGACTTTTAAAATTCAACTTGAAAAATTAAGAGACTTGAGGACTTCAACTTGAAGATTTGGAGGGCTTAAATAATTCAACTTGAAGACCGACGAATTTGAAGACTTCAACTTGAAGACCGACGAACTTGAAGACTTCAACTTGAAGACTTGGAGGGCTTAAATATTTCAACTTGAAGACCGAAGAACTTGAAGACCAGCAGACTTAAAGATTTGGCGAACATGAAGACATAGTAAACCCCAGACTTCAATGCAAATACATTGTAGCATCCTAAAAGACTATAATCATTTTATTGAAGTCATCAATATACCATAGCGGCTTGCCCCCTTTAATCAAGTGACATCCAAAGTTTAACAGAATAATGGTATCTCAGCTTGTTTTTCAAGAGTTGATTGAAGGGATTACATTCCATCGTACTTCATTCAAACAACGATTAGGGCCCTATGTATCTGATGATAGACTATAATTTCGTATTTTAGTCAATTATTACACTGCACTTTAGTTGAGTTTGCGCTTTAATCGCTAGTGTTTTGCACTAACGGTGTGTTTTATGCCTTGTAGGAGTGATTCCGAGCTATATAGATGTTATGGAATGAATTTAAGTGATTTGAAGCTTTGAAGTCTGAGTAAAAGCTCAAGGAGTTAAGCCGGGATCGTGTTCGGGGGTCAAATTTGATAATTAAGTACGAACGAAGACTTGAGGAGACATATTGTGCACTGTCTAGTAAAATAGACATAATTTTTTTCTCAGAACTCCATTTGGGCTCCACAATATATGGTTGGAAAGCTAACTCAAAGGGCTACAACTTTCATGTTTTACGTTTTTCCAAATTCCAAACGGAACAGGGTGAAAAACCGCGGTTCCACCGCGACCGCGGCAGAACCGCGGTAGAAGATGGTCGCGGACAACTGAAGAATCAGAGGGCATGTTTGGCCGCGGTTCCACCGCGACCGCGGCAAAACCGCGGCAGGAGGCGGAAATTTCAGGGACTTATGTGCAAAATACGGGATTTTAAGCCCTAAACCCTATATTAAACCAAGGAAGCCGGCCAAGAAAGGGAGGGGACATATTTTGGACATAGATTCGACCTAAGGAGGCAAGAACACATTGGGAGCAAGGCGGAGAATTCTTCTACGAGTTTTTCCTTCCTCTTCCTATTTTTTTCATTGTTGGTTATGACTTTTAGTATTGTAGTTTTACATACTATTATGAATAGCTAATTTGTTATCTAGAGTTTTGATAGAACCTTTTGTAGGATAAATTCTTGTTATGTTTTTATATAATTGAGCCATAGCTTTTCTCTATTTGTTCAACTACGTTTATATTATGGTTGGTTGAAGAGCTCTCAATTAGTTGTGCCTATTTAGTATGCATAACTCGGGAGAGAGTGTATATTTAGGTAATTGTTGAACAACACCACTCCCAGAGTATATGAGGGATCAATAACCGAGGGTTTAAAGGTGGGATTAGGGATAACGAAGCCTTGGGTGCGATCTGAAGTGAGCTGTATTAAAAGCCAGCTAGCGTAGCTCGGGAGAGTGCGTCTAGTAAATTGTCGTAATTACTCGGGAGAGATTTACCGTAATAAGAGTGCTCATGATCGGTAGAGAATACTTAGGCGAAATTATAGAAGACATAGCGGGAAGGATTCCGACAATAGGGGAAATCATAACTCTAGACCTCCTTAATCTTTTCTCTAACCCTTAGTATCGTTAGTTGTTAATTTACTATTTTAATTTGTTAGTTAATTAGTTAAACAGAAGAATCTTAATATCTATAAGTTAGGAATTGTTCAAGCTTGTCTTCTTGGTGATAGTGAACAACTGTAGCTAAACCTCAGTTCTCTGTGGGATTCGACTCCGGACTTGTAAACCGGATTATATTTGCAGCGACCGCATTGTCCTTTTTATAAGGCATAGTTGGGCGTGATCATCGTTCATGTAAATATTAATCACTACAAATTTATATATGTCTTTCGAATACAAATTAACCACTTAATCATGATTGAGGGATATGATTGTCACTTTAATTTTTAATTGCTTAAGTTAAATTCCTTAATTTGGTGTAAACACCCGAAAGTATTTACCATTGTCAATTACCTCACATCACATTATTAAATTTAGCTGCTCAAACTCAAATTTAGCTTGCCTAAAGTTCCAATCGTGGTAGCTTTAGCGAGTTTTTTTTTTTATTTTAAAGAATTTGCTTTTAAAGTTTTTTTTTTTTAAAAAAAACGTGTGATCTACAATATTTATATGTCTATAAAATATTCTCGTTAATGATTTAATTAGAAATTTAAATTGAAAGTTTTCTAAATATAAAAAATGTTAAAAGAAGGAATCGGATTAGTATTATATGCATTGTCACCTAACAATTTACTAGACAATGAAACTGCAAGAAATCTGGCACATGAACAATCCAGTCATAATAAACTTTCCGGAATATATTATAGTCTTCCCTCAATTTCAAGTTACAAATAAAAAGGAAAAAAAGCGAAAAAATGAATTGTATATCAACCTCCTGAATTTACAGCAGAGTACATGACCATGATCATAACTAGACAAGAATAACGACTTTCTATCTTAAAATTTTAATTTTTTTAAAAAAATCAATAGGGAATGATAGTCTCGAAACAGTGGACACCATCCAATTCCAGTGCAAACCTCTGCCTCTTCTGCTGTTGTTGGCACGAAGATGACGGCGGCGATGCCTCTCCATCCTTCTTCAGACCACCGGTTGAGGAGGTAGACGGCGGAGAACCACCACCAGTCTTGTGATCTGATACAAGAGGTCCAACCCCTTTTGGCTGTTGTTTTGTTTCAGTACTGGGTGCCCAAAAAGAGGTCACCTTTTGCCCAAAAACTTCAGCAGAGAGAGCATCAAAGGAACTGAATATAGACATCATCATCGTTGGTGTTTTATTGCTTCTAACTTGGAAAACAAATGGAGTTAAAAAGACAAGAAACTGAAAGCATTGCTTTGTTGGTTTCTTTTATGAAAGAAGCGTTGTAAACTTGGCTACGAAGAAAAGAAGCTGCAGAAGGAGAAGTATATATAGGGGGGTGGATTAAAGAAAAGGAAATCCTTTCCCAAGTAAAACTGGAAAGGTCTGGAAATGGACATAGGGAAAGCAAAATTTCCACTATTCTCCAATTCGTTGAATTGGTTCGCAAGTTTGGACTTTAGATGGCTAGTGGGTAGGCCAAGGAACTTCGAAAACTAACACAACGCGTGATATTTTAGGTCTATTATTTGTTAAACGACATGACATGATGTATATCATCTGGATTTAACTGGAAGTTGCTTATTCATTTAATGGGTATAAAAGGAAATACACAGAGAAAACGTGTCATATTTTTTCTGGTTGGAGGATGAATAGTTACGTGTCCTTTTACCCCTTTTTTGGAGCATGTTAGTTGCTATTGTCAAGAGAAAGAGAGTGTCTCGCTCGCTCTCTGGTGATAAGATCGGACCAAAAATGTATTGGTGGGAGCTTTCTTTCAATAAATAATTAAACGACTGCTGACCTGATCAATTGAAATTAGTTTGAAAGCTGCTCAAGTTGTATATACATGTGGTCTGGTGGTCAACCTTCAAGAAGTTCAAACACTACATGATTGACGTAAAGGAGGTTAGAGTCACAAACTTGACGTTGCCCTGTTGGCAGAATGGCGTAGTAGATTCCTATACTTTTTCAGGTTTGTCATCCCGGTCTTTATATTCTGTGGAGTTTCATCCAAACACTTCTAGTTTATCAAAATCTATTTCATAAACCCTTCTGACCATTGACCGAGCTTAGTTGACATTTGTTTTGATGAGTCAGATAATAGCGTGGTTACACGCTCTAAAAAGCGTGTGCGTCAATTATTTTGATTAAAGAAATTATTTGAAAAATCACAAGAAAAAGAAATAATAAAAATAAATGAAAAAAGATTGAAAAAATCCTAAAGACCCTTGCTTTCCGTCATGACCCCTTCCCGTCATAACCCCTTCCAACACCCATGTTTCCCTCTTCCTATCTTCTTCTTCCCCGTTCCTTTCCGCCCAACCCTTTTTTCTACCTCCCCCTTTTATTAGGCTTTGATATTAAACAATATTACCAACATAAAAATATTTCATTAATAGTACTATTGATTTGTCACCGTCAAATATTTTTTGATCAATTAACTTCAATAAGTTTGTGAAGAAGAATATGAAAGTTTATATTGTTTTGGTAAGTTTTATGAGTTTTCGGGTGAGAGTGAAGGCAAAAAGAGATAAAAAAGATGGAATCTGTATTATCTTTATTTGAGATATGTTTTCTGCCTAAAAATATGATTTCAGATCTGTTTAGAGGGAGCTTTTGAGAAAATAGGATAGAGGAATAGATTATGAAATAGAAAATAAACGGAAGGAAGGAGTTTCATGGTGGCCGGAGAAATTTTCGGCCATGGCAGTGGAGAGCAGTAAGAAAAAAGTGATGGTGGGGAAGTAAAGAAAAATAAATAAAAAGTCAAAAGAGAAAAATGGTAAGTCAAAGTTATTTTAGATTTTTTGTCTAAATAAAAATGATCTGGCGTATTTTTATCTGATGTGGATTCTGTCATAGCGCGATTGAGAGACATGCGGCGTCAGAAGGATTTGAGACACTCCTTTTTATCAGGTAGAAGTGTTTAGATGAAACTCTATGAAGTATAGGAACCGAAATGACAAACCAATATAAGTACAAGTGTCTAATATGCTATTCTGCCTTACCCTGTTTGTTAACAAGTGGTGAAATGTAGGAATCTTCTTCGACCCTCATTATTCAATATCTAGACTCAGGAAATCCAACCAAGAAGCGAGAGAATAACAATGTATATGTAACTTGAATATAACCCTGGAGATATTGTAACGTGGGACTGATTAGTTGGTATAGTAATACCCAAGGGTGCGTATATGGCAATAATGAGAGTGAAAATACGAAAGGATCTAATTAAACAGAGCTAAGAGTAGTGATTAATCAGAGGGTGGATCTAGGATTATAAGAATATGGATGCAGCATTAAAAAAAAAAAATATTTGATCCTTCTTTCTTTAGGTAAATAACTCAACTTTTAATCAAATGCTCCATTAAGCCTTTTTGCAATATTGGAGACCAGCAAGTAATATTAGATAAGTTATAAGAAATATGTACATAAAATACTTAATTTGTCAACAACAAAAAAAATCGTAGGTCCATGTGCACCGTAATTTGGGAGAAATTTAAAAATAGCCAGATTTATCACTGGTCGTTGAAAAATAGCCAAGTTTCAAAAGTCATCGAAATTTAGCCACTTTAAATCTGAGCGAAAACATTGTTCAAAATCCGGAAAAATACGCCCGCAAATTTTACGGGAGTTCCAGCATAAGTATGCTTGAACTCCCGTAAATTTTACGGGAGTTCCAGGATAACTATGCTGGAACTCCCGCAAATTTTACGGGAGTTCAAGCATAATTATGCTGCAACTCCGCAAATTTTACAGGAGTTCCAGCAAGTATAATTGTCCAGTATAATATACTGGAGTTTGGAGCACTGGTGCTCCAGTCTCCCGCAAATTTTACAGGAGTTAGCAAAGTATACCGGTCCAGCATAATATGCTGGAGTTCGTACACAAATGCACCAGAACTCCCGTATATTATACTGGACCGGTCCCTGTTGCAGCAAAATAGTGGCTATTTTTCATTGACTTGATAAACGCTGGCTATTTTTCATTGACCAGTGTGAAAACTGGCTATACCATGATATTTTAACCCGTAATTTGAGCCTAAATTGGCCCGGATTAATTAGCTCCAATCCTACCTTCGGTGCCTAATAGTAGACATGAAGGGCAATGGATATCAGAGAACTGGATCACTTCGAGAGTTTTGGAGGATCAGCTAAGTCACAAGGGTATGTCAGCTACTAACAACAATAACATACCAAGTGAAATCTCACAAGCGGAGTCTGGGGTAGTGTGTATACAGAGGTAGAAAAGAGTATTTCTGATAGACCATCGGCTCAAGAAAAGATGGAAAGAAGCGTGGCAACAAGCACTAACAACAGCAAGATACTAAGAAAACCGAAGTGAACAATAATAAAAAACAACAGGTAGTAATTGTTGCACCCTATTTTGCACTAGTCAAAACAAAATACAACTAATGGTTCATCTAAAGTTGATAAAAGAGAATCGGCACCTAATATTTTAAGGTATATTAGGGTACCTATAGGTTTATAGATCATTATCCTAATAGTCTGCTAATAGGTGAGATTTAATTGAGTAAGGGTTCTAGTTATTTTAAGGGGGAGGTGTTAGGCACCCCTCACTAGGGGTGTGCATTCGATTTATCGATTCGATTTTGACCCTTATCGATAATTACTTATCGATTATCGATTTGTACATATGCTTATCGTTATCGTTTCAATAAGGTTTCGATTTTTTCGATTTCGATTTATCGATTTTGGGGGCTTATCGATTCGGTTATCGATTACACCAATAAGAAAATTTGCGGGGTTCCACGGAAAGTATATCGCTATAAACGCGCCTAACTAATATGGACAAAAAGAAGCTAAAATAAGACGAACACCATTTATAATATAAAAATTGTGTCAACAAGCACATGCAACAAAACTAAAGTAAGGGATCAAATGTATGCCACCAACACTCCAACGGTATAAAAAAAACAAAACACATCATCACGGCTAATTATGTTTTCCATTAATTTGAACTTCATTCCCTTGATCTTTAAATATGATCATTCCTTAAATGTGGTAGAGGAAATAATAGGGTAAGGGACTTAGGGTAAAGGAAAGGGTATAGATTAGGGAAAATAATATTGTATAGCCGCTTTCAAAATAGTAGCGGAATATATATACATTCTGTATGTTATATTAATCTACATAAATAGGTAATTACTCATTTAACAAGTGTCTACAGTCTAGGGGTGTGCATTCAATTTATCGATTCGATTTTGACGCTTATCGATTATCGATTTGTACATATGCTTATCGTTATCGTTTCAATAAGGTTTCGATTTTCTCGATTTCGATTTCGATAACAAATAATCGATTCGATTTATCGATAAACCGATTCAAATGCACACCCCTACCCCTCACAATCTACCTGAGATATCCCCTTGGGCTTAGGTTAGGTTCGAGGAAAGAAGTATATTCTGCTTAATCAGGTGCTTAAAGTCTATAAAATGTTCAAAGTCTTATCTAAAGTTCACTATTTTATTAAAAAGGTGTATATGTATTTTGAAAAGAAGTCATAAATTTTGGGATTTTATAATATAGGAAATCGCCTTTGAAATGTGTATGCTTATAAATTGAAAATTAGTTATGCTTTAAAATATCTTGGAAAGAGTTCTTTGTTTGAAAAAACGTTGAGTGTGTGTTATAGAAAAGGTAATTACTTATATTGGACTTAATAAAGTAAGGGGACTATTTGAAAATGCATCTTAAATTGGAATAAGTATACCTTATTCGAAAATTAATTTCAGCAAAGAAGCTTATGTTTCGAAACTTGTTGAGTTCCATTAGTTCACAAACATCGGTTGTGTTTGGTTTTATTTCTTGAAAGCAGCTTCGTGATTGTTTTTGCAGTTCAAAAATTCGTTTTGCTTTGAATCTGTCCAAGTGCAAACTTATTAAAAATTGTTAGTGATGAAAAGATAAAGTCTTTCATTTGATAAGAAAATAAATAAGTGATCAAATATTAAGAGTTTAAAGCGAGCAGAATTTTTGATTCTTTTATTCTTTTACCTATTGGCCTTGGTTTGCCTACTTCCCTAAAGAAGATCAAAATAACAAAAATATCCAATAATGAAGTTAGTCATTCAGGGAGACGTGTATACAAGATAACAAACAACAGCGAATAGAGTTAAAAATAAATGAGGGAGCATTTGGGTTTGGTAAGCTCGACCATGCCAAGCATAACTTGGACTAAGCGGCAGACTCCTACGCGCAAAAAATGAAATAAGAGGTAAACTCAAGTGCAGAGGTTATCAATGTAGTAGCAGGAAGCTCACAAAAGGCTCAAATAGTCATGAGAGGGAGGGTGAATATTAAGCTCACTATAGGGATCAATATAGACCGGTCTTCCTAACACACTTAGAAAGGTTCATTACATGGTTTCTTTACGTATCAAATTATTGCAAAGAACACACAAGGGTAATTTTGTTATAACTACATATGCAGGCTGCTAATCAGAGTCAAACAGGTCAACATAAGGATAGGATCTGAACCAAACAGCAGAACATTACAGGTATCAGGATGGCTTAATGTAGCAAGTTAACAGTGTTCTCAAGAAGAGCTTAAGGATCTGATTTTACACAAAAATAGTTACTTGACTAACATACTATATATAATATGGTTAACATATGATTTAATTAATCATGAAGCTTTAACATAGTCTAAGACTAACAACTATATATAGATTACTGGATATCACTACTAGAAATCCGGAAAAAAGCGACCACAAAAAGCGACCAAATAGCGACCAAATGGGGCTGGTCGATATTAAGCTGGTCCCTTTACCTTAGGGACCAAAGTTGGTCACTAATTAGCGACCAACTTTAGTCTCTAAGGTAAAAGGACCAAATATTCCTGTAAAGAAAGTAGCGACCAACCTTGGTCGCAATATTATTTTAATAATATAAATTTGGCGACCATCGTTGGTCTCAACAGGTAAATTACGTTTTTTTTTATTTATTATTAATCATAAAAAAGCGACCAACTTTGGTCTGTAAAGAAAATATTATATTTTAAAATCTGGAAAATTGAGACCAAAGTTGGTCGCTTTATTATTAATATTTATAATTTTTTTTTAAAATAAGCGACCACAATTGGTCGCCAACTGCAAGAATTAATTTTTTTTAATTATGAGCGACCAACTTTGGTCGCCATATTTCCAGAAATTATTTTTTTAAATGGAATAGCAACCAAAGTTGGTCGCATTGAGAAATCTGGGTTAAATAGCGACCAAGGTGGTCGCTATCGCCCAGAAAATTATTTTTTTTAAGTGAAAAGCAACCAACTTGAGACCAAAGTTGGTCGCTTTTCTTGGTATATTTTTGGCAGAAACTGCCTGTTTTGGCAGATACACCACCTGCCAGCTTACCAAAAATCCTAAACAGGCATTTTATGCCAACAACAACAACAACAACAACAATAAAAAGCAACAAAGTATAAAGTTCAATAGAACTAACACATTAAGCTAACAAAACTAAGTTAACGCTTATTACAAGCCCATTCGAAAACTGGTTCCATTGTCTAGTTCAAAGTATATAAAGTACTCAAGGAGTGTTCTTTCAGCATCCTCGTCCGAAAGTTGGATTGCCTCGCCCGACTCATTAGGTGGCTGACTGCGTATGAATTCCCCCACATCAGCTGTGAAGCGAACCTATAAGGAAAATTATATTGAATTAGTATTTCAAAATTTATATAAAAGTAAATCAAAATACTTAATGAAAAGTAAAAAACTTACATGTATAGTCGAGGCTCGACCTGTGACGACCCAAATGGTCATCACCTATTTCCTCATCCATTCCGTGCTTTCGAGGCCTTAAAACCTCATTTTTTTACTTGCCTCGATTTGCGTGCGCAGTCCGGGTGCGTAGCCGGAAAACTTTTATGTTGAAATATGTGAATTCCGTGAAAAATTTAAAGAATTTTGATATTAATATGATTATAGTTGACTTTGGTCAATATTTTTGGTAAACGGACCCGGACCCTAGATTGGACGGTCCCGGAAGGTCCGTAGGAAAATATGGGACTCGGGCATGTGCCCGGAATCGAATTCCGAGGCCTAGAGCCCGAGATATGAATTTTTCCGTGAAATTATTTTTCTGAAATTATTAAGGAAAATGGAAATAAAAATTGACTAAAAGACTATGGTATCGGGCTTGTATTTTGGTTCCGACGCCCGGTACAAGTCTTAAATATGTGTTAAGCGCTTTCTGTAAAGTTTGGTCGAAATCGGACGTCGTTTGACGTGTTTCGGACTATAAGTTCCAAGTTTGAAAGTTTATGAAGTTTAGAAGAAAAATCATGTGTTTTGAGGCTTGATTGAATGATTTTGATGTTATTTTGGCAATTTGATTGCACGAGCAAGTCCGTAGGATGTTTTTGAGGTTGTATGCATGTTTGGTTTGGAGCCCCGAGGGCTCGGGTGAGTTTTGGATAGGCATCGGATTGCATTTCTCATGTTTTAAAAAATCTAGTATGCTGGCTTCTGCAATTTTCGCAAATGCGAAGGGAAGACTCGCAAATGCGAGCATTGCTCCGCAATTGCGAAGTCTGGGAAAATGGGGCACTGTCGCAAATGCGATCAACACTTCGCAAATGCGAAGTCTGGGGAAAAGGCTTGGGATCGCAAATGCGATCCATTGGCTCGCAAATGCGAGGTGGCCCTGGTCGCAAATGCGATCGAATGTTCGCAAAAGCGAAACCTGGCCACCAGACATGGGTTCGCAAATGCGAACTAAGAATGTCGCAATTCCCAGCCCTGTTTTGTTCGCAATTGCGAACCATGGTTCGCAATTCCCATATCCGAGGCCCAGCAAATTTTATACTTAGTCGAATTTTCATCACTTTTCACCATTCTTTCAAAACCCAAACACCATAGGCGATTTTTCAAGAGCAAACTTCATCCCAAATCATTTGTAAGTTGATTTTTACTCAATTCTTTCAACTTTTAACATCATTAAACATGTTTTCCACTTGAAATCAAGGATTTTCATGGGTGAAATTGGGGTTTTTGGGTGGAACCTAGGTTTTCCATAAATTGGGGAGTTGGACCTCGATTTAAGGTCCGATTTCAAAACAAATTATATATTTGAACTCGTGGGGGAATGGGTAACCGGATTTTGGTTCGAACCTCGAGTTTTGACCACGTGGGCCCGGGGGTCGATTATGGAATTTTTGGGAAAAACTTGGGAAACTCATTTTTTATGCATCCAAATTGATTCATATAATGTTTATTAAAGTAATTGAGCAATTTGTGATTAGATTCGGGCGAATTGGAGGTGGAACCGCGAGGTAAAGCAATAGTTGAGGATTAAGTGGATTTCAAGGCTTTGAGGTAAGTGTTTGGTTTAACCCTAGCTTGAGGGAATAGGAGTTGAGTCTTGTCGCTAATTGCTATGTGATCGAGTACGATGTATAGGCATGGTGACGAGTATCTATACATTGGTGTCTAGCATGACCGTGAGTCCTTATAACGTGATTATCATGACTTGGTTGTGAACTCCGTGTTTATTGGAGGATTTCTATATGTTGTGAATAGCATGTGAACGGTAATATGATCATTTGATTTCCTGGGAGCATAGGCTCGAATTGTGATACGAATATTGAAATCATACGAAATGACTTGATTCTTCGGAGCGTTGGCTCAAAATAGTAGAGTGAATTATAAGATAAGAAAAGTAAGAAAGAGAAAGCGTTGTTGGTTATTCCCTTGCCGGGATGTTTGTCAACTATTTGCTTAATTTTATGCCCCTTAATTGTGACTGTTGTTTGGGGAGTCGGACTGTTAAATGATACTGAGGATCGGGTTGCGCGCCGCAACAATGATATTGAGGATCGGGTTGCGCGCCGCAACAATGATACATGAACAATGATATTGAGGATCGGGTTGCGCGCCGCAACAATGATACATGATAAATGATATGGGTCGGGTTGCACGCCGCAACAATAGTAATTATGGAGCGGGTTGCACGCCGCAACAGTTATTGAGGCTACGTGTTTGTATTTGAGTATTCATTCTTTGTTCATTGTGAACCTAAGCTGTTTTAGTTGTTACTCTGGATTGCTGTTAATATTGTATCTCCCCTTAGCATGTCTCCCTCCCCTTGTTGTTAATTACTTGATATTCGATTCCCACTGTATATTTATAACTGCACAGATTTATGTGATGTCCAGTCTAGCCTCGTCACTACTTCGCTGGGGTTAGGCTAGACACTTACCAGCACATGGGGTCGGTTGTGCTGATGCTACACTTCTGTGCATTTTTGCACAGGTCCAGGTTTTGAGGAGCAGCAACAACAGTAGTTCGGGAGCAGACTTTCTTATTCACGTGACTGAGGTAGCCTTGCAGGCGTCCGCAGGCCCGGCGTCTCTTCTTTATGTTTTCCTTTTGACTGTTGCCTCATTGTCTTCGAGACAGACAGCTGTTATATTTCTTTCAGACCTTTGTATTTAGTTTATTCTTAGTGGTTCGTGAGTAATGTGACACCAAATCTTGGGTAGAGGCTATTGTTGACTATTCCGCGTTTTGATTCAGACTTATGAATTAGACTTCCGCTATTATTATTATTATTAAATTTCTTGTTCTACATTGATGCTATAAACTGTTGAAAATGATTGCTTAGTGATGGGAAGGTAAATAAGTTGGCTTGCCTAGCTACCACGAGTAGGCGCCATCACGACTCCGATGGTGAGAAATCCGGGTCGTGACAAGTTGGTATCAGAGCACTAGGTTACATAGGTCTCACAACTCACGGACAAACTTAGTAGATTCTGAGGGGTAGGTACGGAGACGTCTGTACTTGTTCACCAGAGTCTATTGAGTTAGGAAAACCTCTCATTTGTTCTTTCTAGTCGTGCGGTTTGACTTCTAAATGCTGATTGAATTTCTACTCTGTACTTTCGCAGATGGCGAGAACACGCACTTCCTCATCTACCGATCAGCAGTCCGAGCCCCCGACAGCTCCCGCTAGGGGTAGAGTACGTGGCCATGCTAGGGACCGAGGTACGGGCAGGGCTTAACCCCAAGAAGCAGCACCTGTGGCGGAGCCCCAGGTTGACCTTGAGGAGGAGGTTCTGGCCCCAGCTGCAGCGGTTCCGGTGGGCCCAGCTCAGGTCCCAGAGGGGTTTATTGCTACCCCAGTTCTTCAGGACGCTTTGGTCCGGTTGGTGGGCTTCATGGAGAGTGTCACCCGAGCAGGATTGCTTCCTGTAGCACCAGCCACTTCCCAGGCGGGGGGAGGAGCCCAGACTCCTGCTGCACGTACTCCGGAGCAGGTAGCTCCCCAGACTCAGATTCCACCGGGTCAGCCAGCTGTGGCAGTTCAGCCGGGGGTAGTTGCACAGGCCGGTGATGGAGCGGCTATGTCCGCAGATGCTTTGTGGAGGCTGGACAGGTTCACCAAGCTCTTCACTGCTACATTCAGCGGAGCTTCTTCTGAGGACCCCCAGGATTTCTTATATAGCTGCCACGAGGTTCTTCAGAACATGGGCATTGTGGAGTCCAATGGAGTTGATTTTGTGGCTTTTCGTCTATCTGGATCCGCCAAGACTTGGTGGAGGGATTTCTGTTTAGCCAGACCAGCAGGGTCGCCGTCCTTGACCTGGGATCAGTTTTCAGAGTTGTTCCTGGAGAAGTTTCTCCCCGTTACTCAGAGGGATGCTTATCGGAGGCAATTTGAGCGCCTCCAGCAGGGGTCTATGACGGTCACTCAGTATGAGACCCGGTTTATCGATCTAGCTTGCCATGCCCTCGTCATACTCCCCACTGAGTGGGAGAGGGTGAGGAGATTTATTGATGGTTTGATCCAGCCTATTCGTCTTCAGATGGCCAGAGAGGCGGGGAGTGATATTACTTTTCAGGAGGCGGCCAATGTGGCCCGGAGGATCGAGATGGTTCTGCCACAGGGGGGGTGGTCATAGAACAGATAAGAGACCCCGTCACACAGGTCGGTTCAGTGGTGCCTCATCTGGGGGCAGGGATTCTTATGATAGGGGTCAGCCTTCCAGGCCTTTCCAGTCAGCCCTCCAAGTTTCTCAGGGTGCCCCAGGTGATCGTCGTTCCCGTGGGCATTATTCAGATCAGCAGTCACTCAGTGCACCGCCAGCTCCCATCAGCGCACCGCCACTTCAGAGTTTTCGTGGAGGTCATTCGGGTCGCCAGGGCCAGCCACAGCGTTCAGAGGGATGTTTTGAGTGTGGTGAGTATGGTCACATCAGGAGTGCTTGCCCGAGATTGAGGGGTACTCAGTCTCAGCAGCAGGGTCCCCGTCCTATAATTCAGGCACCAGATGCCCCACAGCTAGCCAGGGGTGGAGGCAGAGGTCATAAAGGTGGAGGTAGAGGCCATAGAGGTGGAGCTCAGACCGCCAGGGGCAGAGGTCAGCTAGCAGCAGATCGACCTAGGGATACAGCTCAGGGTGGTGGGGCCCAGCCCCATTGCTATGCTCTCCAGGCTAGACCAGAGGCAGAGGCCTCAGATGCAGTGATCACAGGTACAGTTCTGGTTTGTGATCGAGGTACTTCGGTACTATTTGATCCAGGGTCTACGTATTCATATGTTTCCTCTTATTTCGCACCATACTTGGTTATGCCTAGTGATGCTTTGGGTATTCCTGTATATGTGTCTACACCGGTGGGTGACTCTATCATGGTCGACCGAGTCCATCGTTCGTGTGTCGTAGTGATTGAGAGTCTTTAGACCCGTGTAGACTTATTACTCTTAGATATGGTGGACCTTGATATCATTCTGGGTATGGATTGGCTATCACCCTATCACGCTATCTTGGAGTGCCATGCCAAGACTATGACTTTAGCTTTACCGGGTATGCCTCGCTTAGAGTGGAGAGGGACTCCAAGTCATTCTACCCGTAGTGTCATATCGTACGTGAAGGCTCGACGTATGGTCGAGAAGGGGTACCTGGCCTATTTGGCCCATATCGTGATTCCAATGCTGAGGTCCCATCCATAGACTCTGTGCCTACTGTCCGGGAGTTTCCCGATGTCTTTCCTTCAGACCTGCCGGGTATACCACCCGACAGGGATATAGATTTCTATATTGACTTGGTTCCGGGCACTCAGCCCATTTCTATTCCGCCGTACAGAATGGCCCCGCCGGAGTTGAAGAAGTTAAAAGAACAGTTGCAAGATTTGCTGGAGAAGGGTTTCATTAGACCCAGTGTGTCTCCTTGGGGTGCGCCGGTGTTGTTTGTCAATAAGAAGGATGGGTCAATGAGGATGTGTATTGATTACCGGCAATTGAACAAGGTAACGGTCAAGAATAAGTACCCACTGCCGCAGATTGATGATTTGTTCGACCAGCTTCAGGGTGCCAGAGTATTCTCCAAGATTGACTTGCGATCTGGCTACCATCAGTTGAGGATTAGGGCATCCGATGTCCCTAAGACAGCCATCCGCACTCGGTATGGGCATTACGAGTTCCTGGTTATGTCATTTGGGTTGACCAATGCCCCAGCAGCATTTATGGAGTTGATGAACCTAGTGTTCAGGCCATATTTGGACATGTTCGTGATAGTCTTTATTGATGATATTTTGGTGTACTCCCGCAGCCAGGAGGAGCACGAGCAGCACCTTAGAGTGGTTCTTCAGACTCTGAGGGATAGTCAATTATATGCCAAGTTCTCTAAGTGTGAGTTCTGGCTGAGTTCAGTTGCATTCCTGGGTCACGTTGTATCAGCTGAGGGTATTCAAGTGGACCCAAAGAAGATAGAGGCAGTCAAGAACTGGCCTAGACCAGCATCAGCTACAGAGATCCGGAGTTTCTTGGGGTTGGCAGGCTACTACAGACGGTTCGTGGAGGGATTCTCATCTACTGCAGCCCCGATGACCGATTGACCCAGAAGGGTGCCATGTTCAGATGGTCGGAGGAGTGTGAGGCAAGCTTTCATAAGCTCAAGACAGCTCTGACTACGGCACCGGTGTTAGTTCTGCCCACAGGTTCAGGGCCCTATACTGTTTATTGTGATGCTTCCCGTGTTGGGCTTGGAGCAGTGTTGATGCAGGATGGCAAGGTCATTGCCTATGCTTCGAGGCAGTTGAAAATTCATGAGAAGAACTATCCAGTGCATGATCTGGAGTTGGCAGCCATTGTCCACGCCTTGAAGATTTGGAGGCACTATTTGTATGGCGTGACGTGCGAGGTGTTCACTGATCATAAGAGTCTACAGTACTTATTTAAGCAAAAGGATTTGAATTTGAGGCAGAGGAGGTGGTTGGAGTTGTTGAAGGATTATGATGTCACTATCTTATATCACCCGGGTAAGGCCAATGTGGTGGCCGATGCATTGAGTAGAAAGTCCGCCAGCATGGGTAGTCTTGCTTATATCCCGGTCAGCCAGAGACCGCTTGCTTTAGATGTTCAGGCTTTGGCCAACCGATTTGTGAGATTAGACATTTCTGAGCCTAGCAGAGTGTTGGCTTGCACGGTCGCTCGTTTTTCTCTATTGGAGCGTATCCGTGATCAGCAATTTGATGATCCCCATTTGTGTGTCCTGAGAGACACGGTACAACGAGGTGGTGCCACGAAGGTGACCTTAGATGATGATGGTGTTTTGAGATTACAGGGGCGAGTTTGTGTGCCTAATGTTGATGAGATTCGAGAGTTGATCTTAGCGGAGGCCCATAGTTCTCGGTATTCTATTCACCCGGGCGCCGCGAAGATGTATCAGGACTTGCGGCAGCATTATTGGTGGCGTAGGATGAAGAAGGATATTGTTGGGTATGTGGCCCGGTGTCTGAACTGTCAGCAGGTCAAGTATGAGCATCAGAGACCCGGTGGTTTGTTTCAGAGGATTGAGCTCCCCGAGTGGAAGTGGGAGAGGATTACCATGGATTTCATTACTGGACTTCCGCTGACTCGGAAGAAGTTTGATGTTATTTGGGTCATTATTGATAGGCTGACCAAGTCAGCGCATTTCATTCCAGTGGCAGTCTCCTATTCATCCGATAGGTTAGCTGAGATTTATATCCGGGAGATTGTTCGCCTTCATGGAGTGCCGGTATCTATCATTTCGGATCGGGGTACGCAGTTTACCTCGCGCTTCTGGAGAGCGGTTCAGCGGGAGTTAGGTACCCAGGTTCAGTTGAGCACAGCGTTCCATCCTCAGACGGACGGTCAGTCCGAGCGGACTATTCAGATTTTGGAGGATATGCTCCGTTCTTGTGTTATTGACTTTGGAGGTTCATGGGATCAGTTCTTGCCTTTAGCAGAGTTTGCCTACAATAACAGCTACTAGTCGAGCATCCAGATGGCTCCTTATGAGGCCTTATATGGTAGGCGGTGTCGGTCTCCGATTGGATGGTTCGAGCCGGGAGAGGCTCGGTTGATAGGTACAGATTTAGTTCAGGAGGCCTTGGAGAAGGTCAAGGTCATTCAGGACAGACTTCGTTCAGCTCAGTCTAGGCAAAAGAGCTATGCAGATCGTAAGGTTCGAGATGTAGCTTTCATGGTTGGTGAGCGGGTATTGCTCCGGGTGTCGCCTATGAAGGGCGTGATGAGGTTCGGAAAGAAGGGCAAGCTTAGCCCTAGGTACATTGGTCCGTTTGAGATTCTTGATCGAGTGGGAGAGGTGGCTTATAGACTTGCATTGCCACCTAGCTTATCAGCCGTGCACCCAGTTTTTCATGTGTCTATGCTTCGGAGGTATCACGGCGATCCTACCCATGTATTAGACTTCAGCACTGTCCAGTTGGACAAAGATTTATCTTATGAGGAGGAGCCGGTAGCCATTCTAGACCGGCAGGTCCGTCAGTTGAGATCTAGGAGTTTTCCCTCTGTTCGTGTTCAGTGGAGAGGTCAGCCCCCTGAGGCCTCGACCTGGGAGTCCGAGTCCGATATGCGGAGCCGTTATCCACATCTGTTCCCCGACTCAGGTACTTCTTTCTTTTGTCCGTTCGAGGACGAACGGTTGTTTTAGAGGTGGAGGATGTGACGACCCAAAGGGTCATCACCTACTTCCTCATCCATTCCGTGCTTTCGAGGCCTTAAAACCTCATTTTTACTTGCCTCGATTTGCGTGCGCAGTCCGGGCGCGTAGCCGGAAAGCTTTTATGTTGAAATATGTGAATTCCGTGAAAAATTTGAAGAATTTTGATATTAATATGATTATAGTTGACTTTGGTCAACATTTTTGGTAAACGGACCCGGACCCGAGATTGGACGGTCCCGGAAGGTCCGTAGAAAAATATGGGACTCGGGCATGTGCCCGGAATCGAATTCCGAGGTCTAGAGCCCGAGATATGAATTTTTCCGTGAAATTGTTTTTCTGAAATTTTTAAGGAAAATGGAAATGAAAATTTATTAAAAGACTATGGTATCGGGCTCGTATTTTGGTTCCGACGCCCGGTACAAGTCTTAAATATGTGTTAAGCGCTTTCTGTAAAGTTTGGTCGAAATCGGACGTCGTTTGACGTGTTTCGGACTATGAGTTCAAAGCTTGAAAGGTTATGAAGTTTAGAAGAAGAATCATGTGTTTTGAGGCTTGATTCAATGATTTTGATGTTATTTTGGCGATTTGATCGCACGAGCAAGTCCGTAGGATGTTTTTGAGGTTGTATGCATGTTTGGTTTGGAGCCCCGAGGGCTCGGGTGAGTTTTGGATAGGCATCGGATTGCATTTCTCATGTTTTAAAAATCTGGTATGCTGGCTTCTGCAATTTTCGCAAATGCGAAGGGAGGACTCGCAATTGCGAGCTCGCAAATGCTAGCACTGCTTCGCAATTTCGAAGTCTGGAGAAAATGGGGCACTGTCGCAAATACGATGGGTAGGCTCGCAAATGCCAAGGGGGGAGGTTCGCAAATGCGATGCCTCTTTCGCAAATGCGAAACCCCGCCTGTAGGCCCAGTGTTCGCAAATACGAACCAAGGATCGCAATTCCCATCCCTGTCTTGTTCGCAAATGCGAACCAAGGCTCGCAATTCCCATATCCGAGGCCCAGCAAATTTAATACTTAGTCGAATTTTCATCACTTTTCACCATTCTTTCAAAACCCAAACACCATAGGCGATTTCTCAAGAGCAAACTTCATTCCAAATCATTTGTAAGTTGATTTTTACTCAATTCTTTCAACTTTTAACATCATTAAGCATGTCTTCCACTTGAAATCAAGGATTTTCATGGGTGAAATTGGGGTTTTTGGGTAGAACCTAGGTTTTCTAAAAATTGGGGATTTGGACCTCGATTTGGGGTCCGATTTCATAACAAATTACATATTTGAGTTCGTGAGGGAATGGGTAACCGGGTTTTGGTTCGAACCTCGGGTTTTGACCACGTGGGCCCGGGGGCGTTTTTGGAATTTTTTTGGAAAACACTTGGGAAATTTATTTTTATGCGTTCAAATTGATTCATATAGTGTTTATTAAAGTAATTGAGCAATTTGTGATTAGATTCGAGCGAATTGGAGGTGGAACCGCGAGGTAAAGCAATAGTTGAGGATTAAGTGGATTTCAAGGCTTTGAGGTAAGTGTTTGGTTTAACCCTAGCTTGAGGGAATAGGAGTTGAGTCTTGTTGCAAATTGCTATGTGATCGAGTACGATGTATAGGCATGGTGACGAGTATCTATACATTGGTGTCTAGCATGACCGTGAGTCCTTATAATGTGATTATCATGTCTTGGTTGTGAACTTCGTGTTTATTGGAGGATTTCTATATGTTGTGAATAACATGTGACTACGGTGATATGATCATTTGATCCTAGGAGCATTGGCTCGAATTGTGATACGAATATTAAAAGTATATGAAATGACTTGAATCTGTGGAGCGTTGGCTCAAGATGGTAGAGTGGATTATAAGATAAGAAAAGTAAGAAAGAGAAAGCGTTGTTGATTATTCCCTTGCCGGGACGTTTGGTTGAACTTGTTTCTTTCCCTTGCCGGGATTTTTGTCAAATATTTGCTTATTTTTTTTATGCCTCTTAATCGTGACTGTTGTTTGGGGAGTCAGACTGTTAAATGATGTGGATCGGGTTGCGCGCCGCAACAATGGTAAATTGTGGACCGGGTTGCACGCCGCAACAGTTATTGATACCATGTGTTTATATTGAGTATTGTTTTCCTTGTTCATTGTGAATCTAAGCTGCTTTAGTTTGTTACTCGGAATTACTGTTACTATTGTTATCTCCCCACAGCATGTTTCCCCCTCCCATATTGCTAGTTGTTTGGTATTTTGTTTTCGTTGTATATTTATAGCTGCACAGGTTTATGTGGTGTCCGGTCTAGTCTCGTCACTACTTCGCCGGGGTTAGTCTAGACACTTACCAGCACATGGGGTCGGTTGTGCTGATGCTACGCTTCTGTGCATTTTTGCACAGGTCCAGGTTCTGAGGAGCAGCAGCAGCATTAGTACGGGAGCAGGCTTTCATTATCACGAGACCGAGGTAGCCTTGCAAGCGTCCGCAGGCCCGGCGTCTCTTCTTTATGTTCTCTCTTAGACTGTTGCCTCCTTGTCTCGAGACAGACAGCTTCTATGTTTCTTTCAGACCTTTGTATTTAGTATATTCTTAGTGGTTCGTGAGTGATGTGACACTAAATCTTGGGTAGAGGCTATTATTAACTGTTCCGCGTTTTGATTCAGATTTACAAATCAGACTTCCGCTATTATTCTTAGTAAATTTCATGTTCTATGTTGATGCTATGAATTGTTAAAATAATTGTTTAGTGATTAAAAGGTAAATAAGTTGGCTTGCCTAGCTACCACGAGTAGGCGCCATCACGATCCCGATGGTGGAAAATCCGGGTCGTGACAATGCCGACGGGTACTTTCCAAGAACGGACGCAATATCTCGGGCTGGGTGAGTGGACGGCTTACGAGAATTGTTAGGTTTGATGTGGCTGCGGGCACTGGAGCGAAAATGCTCCTGTCGGGACGGCTGTTGCTTGCCGGTTTACCTGCAAATAAGTAATACAAGCATATATTGTGCGTAAATTTAGACATGATGCAAATTCCCGTTGGACCATGAATGTCGTCTTTGCACAATTAGGATGACGTCTTTAGACCATGATGTCCTGGGCCATGAAGCGTATAATAAAGGATTCGCAGGCCATGAAATGATGCTCTCGGGCTATGAGGATGGTGCCTCCGAACCATGATGCCTTTGAATAATGATATGCAAACAGATTGAAAGGGATCCTCAGGCCATGACATGGTGTTCTCGGGCTATGAAGATGGTGCCTCCGAACGATGACGCCTTTGGATGCGTTGGGATATTTCAACCCATGAAGGATGCAGTAGCATGTGGCGATCTTTCGGCCGTGCAATGTGGCGATCTTTCAGCCGCGCAATATGGCGATCTTTCAGTCGTGCAATGTGGCGATCTTTCAGCCGTGTAATGTGACGATCTTTCAGCCGTGCAATGTGGCGATCTTTTAGTCGTGCAATGTGGCAATCTTTCAGCCGTGCAATGTGGCAATCTTTCAGCCGTGCAATGTGGCAATCTTTAAGCCGTGCAATGTGGCGATCTTTCAGCCGTGCAATGTGGCAATCTTTAAGCCGTGCAATGTGGCGATCTTTCAGCCGTGCAATGTGGATGGAGACAGCGTTTAGTCTCGGAAGGCAGAATAGTAGCCTTATGCAAGCTGGAAGGCAGAATAGTAGCCTTATGCAAGTTGGAAGGCATAATAGTAGCCTTATGCAATGCAAATGCAGATAGAGTTAGAGCTTAACCTCGGAAGGCAGAATAGTAGCCTTATGCAAGTTGGAAGGCAGAATGGTAGCCTTATGCAGGTTGGAAGACAGAATAGTAGCCTTATGCAATGCAAATGCAGATAGAGGTAGAGCTTAACCTTGGAAGGCAGAATAGTAGACTTATGCAAGTTGGAAGGCAGAATGGTAACCTTATGCAAGAAATAAAATAGCAGATGACAGTAGAGTTTCTTAGCCGATAGCAGGTTGCGGCGTGGTGATTACTGGGAGCATTGTGACACACGGAACATTACGGGTGCGTGCTGAAAGCAGATATTGGTAAATGCAATGATTCGGAGAATCGTATTCTTGAACAATGTGTGTTCTATGGACGTACAGTATGTACAATGATTTCGTAATCCGAGCGCCTGCATCCAAAGAAAAATCGTGATTTTTGTAAAGGGGACGCTTAGTTCGTATCCCCACTGGCTTTGCTTGACTCGTTCGGCTTTGATCTGGTTATACCATTTGTATCATTGGGGTAGCGTTGCTAAACGAAGCAGTTTCAGTAATAAACACGCATAATTTTGTAAAAGTATGACATAGTTGTATAATAAAAATTGTTTTCAGATGAACCGGGGACTGTGACGTGGTTCGAGACATTGCAACCTCTCCTGCTATGGAATTTTGAGGGTCCTTCTCAAAATTCTGCCCCAGTTTGATGGGTTGATGCTTCTGACTGTTGCTCGTGCGACGATCGACTGAAATTACTTCAGAATTTTGAGGGTCCTCCTCAAAATTCTGCCCCAGTTTTCAATTTCGGGGGGAAATGAAAATTTTATTGAATTGTGACCGAACCCATAGGGCTGCCTATGTATCCCCTCTTAAATGGGAATCAGGTCAGGCGTAGTTCAATATACATCATATAGGGAAAACATAAAGATTACACATAGTAACGCTTGACTGCATCTGAATTAATCGGCTTTAGCCAAACTTCTCCGTCCATTTCTGCAAGTATGAGGGCTCCTCCTGTCAAAACCCGGTGAACCATGTACAGACCCTGCCAGTTGGGAGAGAACTTCCCTTTGGCTTCATCTTGATGCAGAAAAATTTTCTTTAACACCAGCTGTCCCGGTGTGAACTGTCTTCGCTTGACTCTTTTGTTGAAGGCTCTGGACATTCTGTTGTAATAGAGTTGACCATGGCAAACTGCATTCATTCTCTTTCCGTCTATAAGGGCTAGTTGCTCATAACGACTCTTCACCCATTTTGCGTCGTCGAGCTCAGCTTCCTGTATAATCCTTAGGGAATGAATTTCTACTTCAGTGGGAATGACGGCTTCTGTACCATAAACCAGCATATAGGGGGTTTCCCCTGTTGATGTACGGACTGTGGTGCGATACCCCAATAAAGCAAAGGATAACTTCTCGTGCCACTGTTTATGCTTCTCTATCATTTTCCTCAATATCTTCTTGATTTTCTTGTTGGCGGTTTCTACGGCTCCATTCATTTGAGGCCTGTAGGCTGTGGAATTCTTGTGTCTAATCTTGAAAGTCTCACACATGGCTTTTATCAAATCGCTATTGAGATTGGAGCCATTATCAGTAATGATTGACTCTGGAATACCGAAGTGACAAATAATGCGGTCGCGGACAAAGTCTGCCACGACTTTCTTGGTTACTGCCTTGTAAGATGCTGCTTCGACCCACTTGGTGAAATAGTCGATTGTTACTAGGATAAACCTGTGTCCGTTGCAAGCAGCAGGCTCGATTGGTCCAATAACGTCCATTCCCTAGGCGGCGGATGGCCACGGTGAGCTTGTTGTATTGAGCTCGCTCGGAGGTACCTTTATCATGTCTGCATGTATCTGACAGTGATGGCATTTCCGGACATACTGGATGCAGTCTAATTCCATAGTCATCCAAAAGTAACCAGCCCGAGTATCTTCTTTGCTAAGACAAAACCGTTCATATGTGGACCACAGGTCCCATCATGAATTTCCTCTAGCAGCTTGGATGCCTCCCTTGCGTCAACACATCTTAATAGTCCTAAATCAGGAGTCCTCCTATACAGGATTCCTCCACTGTGAAAGAAGTTGTTGGACAATCTCCGAAGTGTGCGTTTCTGAGTATGATTAGCAAGCTCCGGGTATTCTCCTTTTGCTAAATATTCCTTGATATCATGAAACCAAGGCTTTCCGTCTTCTTCCGCTTCAACATCGGCACAGTAAGCTGGCTGAATATGAATTTTCACTGGAATGAGATCAATGAAATTCTTATCGGGATGCTGTATCATAGATAATAGGGTAGCCAATGCATCGGCGAACTCATTCTGGACTCTGGGAACATGTTGGAATTCCATCTTCGTGAACCTCTTTCTCAATTCATGTACATGATGTAGATATGGGAGTATCTTGGAGTTCTTGGTTGCCCATTCTTCTCGTACCTGATGTATAAGTAAATCTGAATCTCCAATCACTAGCAACTCTTGCACGTTCATGTCAATGGCCATTTTGAGCCCTAAGATGCAGGCTTCATACTCGGCCATGTTGTTGGTGCAGGGGAACCTGAGTTTGGCAGACACTGGATAATGCTGACCGGTTTCTCATACCAAGGCCGCTCCTATGCCAACTCCTTTGAAGTTTGCTGCTCCATCGAAGAACATTCTCCAACTGTCATAGGATTCTGCAATGTCTTCTCCTATGAATGATACCTCTTCATCAGGAAAATACGTTTTCGGGGGTTCGTATTCTTCATCCGCGGGGTTTTTGGCAAAGTGGCCTGCCATTGCCTGTCCCTTGACCGCTTTCTGAGTTACGTAAACAATGTCGAACTTGCTCAACAGGATTTGCCACATGGCTAGCTTACCGGTGGGCATGGGTTTCAGAAATATGTACTTCAAAGGGTCCATCCTTGATATGAGGTAAGTAGTATAGGCACAGAAGTAGTGTCTCAACTTCTGAGCTACCCAAGTCAAAGCACAGCAGGTGCGTTCCAGTAGAGAATACCGGGCCTCGTAAGGGGTGAACTTCTTGCTGAGATAGTAAATGGCTTGTTCCTTTCTCCCCGTTTCATCATGTTTCCCCAAAATGCAGCCGAAAGCTCCATCTAACACTGCAAGATATAATAATAAGGGTCTACCTGGCTCGGGCGGATCCAAGACTGGTGGTGTTGACAGGTACTCCTTGATTCTGTCCACTACTAGAAACTGGAGCTATAGCAACGCTTTTGATTGCTACGGTTAAGTAACCGTTGCTATATATGGTGTATTGTTACGGTTTTAACCGTTACATATAATTATTGGAGCTACCGGGACACTTAGCAACTGAACCGTTGCAATAGCTTTAAAACCGTTCCGATAGAGGTATATATGGCAACGGTTTTGTATAACCGTAGCAATAAATATATCTATGGTAACGGTTGGATAAATTGTTACGGTTATTTTATTCCCTCCTTATTTTTCACCCAAATTTTCTATACCCGCTAAAATGAGAGGGGCCTTTAATCTGTTTTCAATTTTTATTTTTTAGTTTTTATATCTAATAAAATACCAAATATATGCAAAACCCTAATTCATTTTAGCGTACAAGTTTCATCGAAAATTACGAGGAGATCGACTTTCACATTCTCCTCCTAAATCGACAATCTCATTCAGGCTCCTCCATAATCGACAATCTCGTCCGTTCCGGCGATCGACAATCTCCTCCAGTCTCAACAACTCCTCCATAATCGGCCGCACCGGAGGCGGCATTCTAATACTTTAGAGTTCTCCAAATCTGAATCGGTAAATATATTCTTATTGCAAAAGTTTCTTAACTCGTGTGGGTGTTGATTTTGGGCCATGAATTAATCAATTGGGTATATCAATCTTGAAAGTGGGTCGCATCAAGTTGAGTATATGCTCATGGTTGAAGGCTTAATTTTTAGCAGCTTTTTAATTTGTTTTTGTTTAAATTTCTGGGTTGGTTGCTCGTGGGTTGGTTTTTTGTGCTTTTGTTTAAATTTCTGTGTTTCTGTAAGCTTCCTTAATGTGGGATTTTGGTTTTGTATTTGTTTGATGGTTAATTTTTTTTGTGTGTGTGTGTGTGTTTTGAAGTACAGGCACTCCTAAAGCTTAAAGTCCAGATGCAGAGAAGCCATAATACAATTCTGTGAGAAAAAAGGTGTGTTCTATCTTTATGTACAAAGTGAAAAAAGTCACGAATAATTTTAATAATCTTGGGTTTGCTGATTAATTATGCTTCTGATTGGTTAAAGTTAATGTGATTCTTCTAATTTAATTAAGTATCTTGCTTTTGAAACTATACTATGTTATATGGAATAATAGAATTAGCACTTAGACCAGATTGATAAATGTTAAAATATAGTCAAATGCTGTCAATTCTTGCTCTGCTTCTGCTGCTATACTTATTCTAGTTGTTATCCCATTTGATATATAAACGCGTAAAAGGGAGAGCATTTTAAGCCAATAGCTGCTCGATCGAGTGCAGAGAATCAGTATCCAAAACTTTGAGTTTCTCTGGCTATTAGCAGCACAAGTTTTTTATGCACTAGAAAGAAGGGATTTTGTACTGCATTAAGTACAGTATATCATATATGTAAAAGAAAAGAGTTCATTTTTTGTGTTTCTTTCTTATTGTTATTGGATTTTATTGCAATCATCATACTGATGATTCATTTTGTAGCTGATCATATTTTTGTATATTAAATAGTAGAATTTGATAAGGTGGTATGTAGATATTATAAGGTGTATTTATATATATACAGAGCCTTTTCCAATTTGACTAGTGATGGAGTCTTTGTTTATGAATTAGTGTAAGATGCTTGAGTGTGTGTAGGTGGGGGTGAATCTGTTGAAATCATTTTGTGCAATAGAGTTCAGAAATAACTGATTTGTGATCCGCTCTTTTATAGTGAATATCCTCTATGATTACAGGGTTATTTATTTATTATCTTATTACTTTATGATGTAGTTGGCATTCGTAGTTGGAATTCTATGATGCTATGTTGCAGATTAAGATTGGGTTTGACTTCATGTCCTGCGTTTCTATGGTATGAACTGATGACACTTTACATTTTACCTTATCTATATCTCTATAGGATGCCAACCTAAACAGCTAGCTTATAAAGAAGTTGTTGAATTTGCACTAAAAAGATCTTCTTGAAAGTATTTTCATGGTGCTGTTGAGATGTTCTCCATATGAAGTGCTCATTTGCTCTATGCATAATTTTAAAGAAAGTAACTAACATGACGAAAAGGTGGTTTTTTCATCCAAAAAATACTAACTTAAAGAAGCAGTTTGAAATAGTGAAACATACTTACCTAACCATATAACTAGAGTGATAAAGGCACGGATATCAAAATTGATCATTAAATACTTGGACCTATGGTCTGCTTGTTTACCTCCTTGAACCTTTTTGTTAGCCTTCTTTTCCCTCTTTCTCTATTGCTTTTCTTGTGAATACTTGTTAGCTCTAAGAATGAGGTAAGGGTAGTGCAAAAACTTAATTCTTTTTGGTCTTTGTTATTTACCTCTAGAAAGATTTGTTACTCTTATATTTTTGTGGATAGATCTATGATTCTGGAGCCACTTTGAGAATGAGAACTTTTGGCTTGATTAGACCAATTCGTAGTTTGCACATTGAGTATTTAAAGCCCAATACAGATGGCATGCAGGTAAAGTTGTGATTTTAATAAATAGATAAGGTTGAACAAATAAAAATAGCAGGTTTCATTTAGAGTGTCTCTATTATCTGTGTCTATTTGAATGAGCCTGCATGTGGATGGGTCTTATCTCATGATGTGGGATACTTCTCAAATTTAATCTTTTCGAATTAGTTGAGTAATATACTTGAAAAAGATTTTGATAGTAAATTTTTACATGCTCTATTTTGCTTTATTCTTTTAAATTACTTCCTTTTCTTTTTCCAAATTGAAACTGTTGAGATTCATGATAATGTTTCCTCTCCATGCATTGGAATATGTTCTCTTTTCTCCTACCTTGAGAACTTCACTTTGACATACATCTTGTCTTGCTTGTTTATTTACGAGTGTTTTTTGTATAAAAGAAAATGCTATGAAGAAGGCTAAGAAGAAGACTACACACCGAATGAGAACATTTCATCGTTAGCCAATATCTAAATAGTTATGCCATCCATATATTGATGTAAAAATTGTAATACTTTCAGCATCTACTCATATGATGTTGCCACGAATATAAGGGTGTATATTTTTATTTAAAATGTATGTAAATAATATTTAACAATTAGCATGGAGTGTTGCCTATCTAATTCTTGACTTATATATATCAACTTTTATAATGTGCAATTGTATATCATCACGATATTTGGCCTGTGCTGGCACGGGCCATCCATGATTAGTATAAAACATAAACTCAAGAAATTATTGGTCTACAAAGAAAAACACTAGTTTATGAATGAAAACATGCAAATGCTTCTGATGCTTTCTTCAGTTATCTTTAGAGTCCAACCAGCTATGTTTTCCTTTTTAATTGAGAATGTTTAATCTCCCTCAATGCTTTTATTATATCAGGAACGTATGCTAGTCACTTTCAGTAATGGGGCATCTTTTTACCAAATGAAATGAGGCATCTTTGTACATCTAGTTGGAAAATAAAAATTGTGGAGATGAAAGCTATATATCTTATGCATAACATAGTACTTTTCTTATTATTGTTGAGATACGTAATTTTAATATCTATTATTGCAGAGCTTTTTAAAGTTGTTCTATTGAATCCCTCTCCCCAAAACCATGAGTTACAGTTTGTGTAGATTTTAGCTCTTTGTGTAGATTTTAGCTCTTTGTCCTATCCTTCAATCTGTTTGTGTAGATTTTAGGTTCTATTGTAAACATATCAGGTAAAAATCCAAGTTTCTTTGCATTCGTAGTTTCAGATTTCTTCTCAGTGCTAAAGTTTCAATTGAATATTGTTGCCACTTATAATTATAACAAAAAGAAACAACATAGGTTGTTTGACACCAACAATCTTTATAGGTACTGACTTTTGTGAAACGCTAAACCATGATTGCTTGCCAGACAGCACGTGGCTATGTTAATGTATCACCATTTGATGAAATTTTCTTAAAATTTTCTAATATAAAATAAGTGAATTTGAACATATGGATCAGTTGAAGTCTAAGAAATTCATGTACTTATCAAGCTTAAGTAGAACACTTGTTTTCATTTGCTTACTGTTTTTAATTATACCAACAAGATAAAATATCATTTTTTTAGGAATTAACCATTAGAAAATAGAATCAAAGACTCTAGTGTTGTTTGCTTGATGGTGATCAAATTATTAGACTTGTTTGTGATTGCTTCATCAAGATTGAATCATAAACTACTTGCAATTTTAGTGTAGAGAAAAGTATCTGAGTTAAACAAGGTGTATCGTTTGATGAGATGACCTGAAGGTGTTGGCAATAAATTTCTTCCATCTACTTTTAATAGCTTATATTTGTATTACTTGGAGTTGCTTATTGTTACAATATCTAAATTATTTTTGTTGGTGCATATTAGTATGAAGAAGTTTTTCTGCCTCCAGTTGCTTTTTGTGTTCAACTGGGAGTAAGATATGAAATTGCTGCGCTATAAAGTTTGGTGTTTCTCATTTGCCTAGATTTTTTTAATTATGAAGTTGCGGCCTTTTTTCTTATGGCACTTGCCCTCTATAGTTAGTATTGATAAAATCGAACTCATTTTGATATTATTTGGATGGTAGTCCCTAGCTATATGCATATCTTTAGGCTTATTATTAAATTAATCAAATCAAACTCTATGTTAAGCTTCTGTATATTGCTTTCCTTTCCATGTGAGTTTTTTTTGATTAATTGCTATATAACCAAATCTTATATAGCTTACCATTTTTTAAATGGTTTTGTAGGTGAAGAAATGAACAAGGAGTAGATGAAAGCAGTGAAGTACTTTAGATATTGGTTGATCATCACAAGGCCTTTAGATGTTCTAGGAATCTTTTATATTAGAAGTTTTGAAAATTTATGTATACCAACTCTCAAATTCATCAAACAATATTGTACATTTTGCTTTAATATATGAATAATACTAGTTCATTCTTTGGATTATGAAGTTGTTTCATAGTTTCTTTTGTGATTTACATAACTTTCAGTATATATATATATATATATATATATATATATATATATAGAGGTATTGCAACAGACCATTGAACTGTTGTAATAGCGCAAAATTAGTTATAGTAGTAGTACCAAACAATCGTTGCAATAGCTCCAAAGAGGGATTTCAATAGCCCATTTAGCTGTTGCTATAGCATCAAAAATCCGTTGCAATATCCCTATACAACCGTTGCAATAACTATAGTTGCAACGGTTTTCAACTGCCACATTTGACAACAAGACCGTTGCAGTAGGTAAGGCTAGAGCAACGGTTTTTAATCTGTTGCAATAGATATGGCTGTTGCAACAATTAGTGAACCGTTGCAGTAGACCTATTGCCACGCGATCTAATGTAACGGGTCCTAAACCGTTCCTATAGATCTATGGAAACGGTTCTTCAGCCTATTGCAACAAACTTCGAACCGTTGCAATAGGCATTTTTTCTGGTAGTGGTCGAAGGCCTTTTGGCAGTCATCGTTCGATTCGGTAGCGGCGTCCTTCTTCAACATCTTAAAGATTGGCTCGCAAATAACTGTAGACTGTGCTATGAATCGGCTGATGTAGTTCAGCCTTCCCAAGAAACTCATCACATCTTTCTTGTTCTTTGGTAGTGGTAATTCTTGAATGGCTTTGACCTTTGATGGATCCAGTTCTATTCCTCGGCGGCTCACAATAAACCCAAGCAACTTCCCAGCAGGAACCCCAAATGCACACTTTGCGGGGTTTAGTTTCAGGTTGTACTTCGGTAATCTGTTGAAAAACTTCCTCAGATCTTCTATGTGGTCAGTGACCTTCTTGGATTTGATGATAACGTCATCCACATACACCTCTATCTCCTTGTGTAGTATATCATGGAAAATGGTTGTCATGGTCCTCATATAGGTGGCCCCTGCATTTTTCAAGCCGAACGATATCATCTTGTAACAATACACTCCCCACGGCGTGATGAAAGCCGTTTTCTTGGCATTTTCCTCATCCATCCAGATCTGATGATAACCAGCGAAGCAATCCACGAATGATTGTAGCTCATGCTTGGCGCAGTTGTCAATCAGGATGTGTATATTCGGTAAAGGGAAGTCGTCTTTCGGACTGGCCCGGTTGAGAGCCCGGTAATCGACACAGACTCTAACCTTCCCATCCTTCTTTGGTACTAGCACAATGTTGGCTAACCATGTCGGGTACTCAACCACCCTGAGAACCTTAGCTTTGATCTGCTTGGCGACTTCTTCCTTGATTTTCAGGCTCATATCAGGTTTAAACTTTCTGAGCTTTTGCGTTACCGATGGACACATTGGATCGGTTGGCAGTTTGTGAGCTACAATGGACGTACTCAGATCAGTCATGTCATCATACGACCAGGAGAATATGTCCTCATATTCCTTTAGAAACTCTGTGTATTCATTCTTCTCTGATGGTGATAGGTGAATACTGATTCGTGTTTCCTTGACGTTTTCTGCATCTCCCAGGTTGACAATTTCGGTTTCATCCAGGTTGGACTTTGGTCTGTTCTCAAAGTTCTCAACTTCTTTGACAATCTCCTCAGGTATGTCATCTTCTTCTGAATCAATGTCCGTTTCTTGCGTTGTCTTATTCCATTTCACAGTCATTGGTTCATCAAGATAAGTAATAGTAATGCTGTATAGGTAAAGTAAGGAGGAAAATGATAGAAATAAATATTAATTCATTGGGAAAAATCAAACATGCTTTGATAAACTAAATAATTGTTTTGAACATTGAAGATCTTATTGCGAAAATTGAAAAATACAAAAAATCATTCAGTAAATAAAATAGTGAATAGTGCTTGTTTAGCCTTGCTACCCTGAGGCTCGTCGGGCTCTGGTGGTCCTGATGGTCCAATTGTTGAGGTATGCCCCTTTGCTCACAGCCTGTATGGAAGGGCCTTCCCCCCCTCCTCCTTGAGAATAACTTCTTGTTCTTAAAAGGACTAAGAGGAGGAGTGCGTGGACGGCCCCTGGATCTCGTGTAATAAGATGATGTTGCCAGAGTGCACGAACTAACCTTTGGGGAGGGGAATAACAAAACAAAATAAAACAAAAAGGTAACCAAGTTAGTGAGGATCATAAAAAGTATTGCAATATTTAAATACGTAGTGCAGGAATGTAAAGCGTGTCCTAATTTGGGAACCTCGTTGTGCCCGAGGTGGGCCTAGCGACAAGTTGATTTGGAGAACTTGGAATGCTAAATGCCTCATTTCATTGATAAAGATAAGACGAATCCCAAATTGAAATTAAATAAATAGGAAATAAAAGTTACTAATGGCCACTGGCCTTGTTACATTTTAAAGCGGAAAAGATAAACTCCTATATACTTGGCCCCAGAAGGACCTTCCCCAGATTCGACGTCCTTGGCTCCATCGAACAGATTCCCCAACTCGCGAAGTCCTAGCAACAGGTATGCTCTAGCTAGATATCCACCTTCAGTTCCTTTAGCCTCTTGACAATCTTTGACCCTTTTGAGAATTGGGTGGATGTTGGTGACCATGCCGAATCTAGGGACTTCGTGCCTCATATTTCTGCAAGGCAAATAAGGTTAGACCCTTCCCCCACCGGACTCGACTATTTAATATCAATGATTAGCATGAAGCATCTAGTTCTCCAAATAAATGCACAAAACGTGATGATGTCCGTTTGGGTTTAGGAAACCCAGTGGACTTTTAGACAAGGCTATCTTAAAGGATCATTATGGGGACAACATAACTGATCCGTCTAGGTTTGACCATGATGCATGCACTATTTGAACAAAGTAAGGTTTCTATGGGGTTTTAGACTGGTACCCATGAGCGGACAACTCAAGGGGGAAGGCTCGGAACTGTCGACTGCACCGCTGATCGACTAGTTTTATCGCAAATATGCCTTTCCGAATTTAGGGGGTAATGATATAGGAAGAGCGCAACCACTCATTATAAGCGCTGCTATAGTATTTGTTTGGCACGAGTGGAGTATGATGTTGAGCATGATTATGCAATAATTAAAAGCATGTGGACATATATTTGTACGCTAAGAAAGCGATAAATACAGCAGTTTCATAATTTAAAGCAATAAAGGAAAGAAAACAAAGGAGGTATGTCAGTTTTGCTTTTAAAGAAGAAATTAAATGCTTAAAGGAATTAAACAAATAATTGCACATAGGAAGAGGTACAAATTCACAAGAACAATCTGAAATGGTAAAAGCCTAAAAATCCCCAGCAGAGTCGCCATATTGTCGCGCCCCCTTTTTTCCTTCGCGGATTCGGGTTTATGACATTTGGTTGAGACAACTCTTTCCTTTCGGGAAAGGGGTTTTGCAATTTTGAAGAGTCGCCACCTAACGATTTTAAGGTGCGTTAGGGCACCAATAGGGTTCAACTACAACTACGTTTGATAACCAGAGATAGGGTAAGGTCTTGAAATTATCCCAAGGGGAAGGTGTTAAGCACCCCTCAGGATCCACTAGTGTGGTTCCCAGCCAGATAGCTTTTTGTGAATTTGTGCAATTAACAAGTAAACAAACAAGGCTCAAATAAGAGGGGATTTTAAATACACAAGTGTTTGAAAAATGATTAAATAAAGCAAAAGTTTTGAAAAGAGTTATAACTAAGCATGCTGATGAATGTAAAGAGGTCCTAGGCTTATTTGTAATATGGATCACATCAATGCAATACCCGGTAATCACTCCTCAAAAGAGGGGCTACACGTGGTATTAGCGCACTGGTCATTTCCATATCTACCCTTCCCACCCCGTAAAGGTATTAAAGCGCAGATTGGTCTCGACCTCTATTGCGTGCTATTACCCGTCCCATTCCTATCAGTCCCGAAGGAATTTTAGGACTACTATTCCTATAAGAGGGAGGATTTTAGGCTGACTCTTAGGTTTAAAGGTAAAAAGGCTAAGGCGACATACAAAAACACGTAGGACTACATTTAAAGGGGAAACATGTAAGCAATTAGAAGGCTCATATAATCCTCCGCAAATAATACATATAAATAGCACGACTCAAACATAGTTAAAGTCCGAATTTTTAGAAGTCCTAAAGCATGGGATTTAAGTCAGAACCAGATTCATTATATAGCTCAGATAAGAAGTCTGAATCAGGCCTGCCTGCTGGTTGTAGCAGTTCCCAATTAAATAAAGGTAGTTCCAGTTTTATTCAAGTATTTACCTAAGGCTTGCCTAGGCGTAATACTGTTATCCAATGAGCATGGTATCTAGAGTGATGCTGTAAACAGTGATTAATTTTAAATAGGCGATTTGGATCCTATAAAAATGCTTTCTAAACCGTATTGATAAAAGGAGTAGGTTGTTAAAGCTGATTCAGGACAGTACGAGTCAAACCAATTTTTTAACTAAACTGGTTTTAGATCCTATAGGCATTATCTCTATTATAGCTGATTTTTATTCCTATAGACATGGTATCTAAGTATTAAAGGTTGCTTTTGGTCCTATCGGCATAGTATCTAATTGAACATGAAGTGGAGTAGGCAGGATTTACTTGACCACAGCGAAATTCCTGAAAGCATAATTTCTATAAAGATATTGATTTTAATCTTACAGGCATGACATCTAATTTCGAAGCTAATTTTAACCTTATAGGCATGATGTCTGATTATAGCCATTTATATCCTATAGGCATGATATCTAAGTGTGGAAGTAAAACATGCAGAATTTATTAAACAGGTCCTATAGGCATGATGTCTAAGTGTGGAAGTAAAACATGCAGAATTTATTAAACAGATCCTATAGGCATGTTATCTACCCTTTCTAATAACTTAAAACATGCATAATTACCCCCATCCCTTTTCACTAGCCAACCCCAATATTTGTTACAAATTATTACAGACCAAATACGTAAAATTACAGAAGAAGTGCAGAAATAAGAAACTACAACCAAAAGAAGCCTGATCTTGACTTCCTATCTGAGTTTTATAATTAATCACTTCAGATGCCCATGGTGTTCAAAGCCTTTCTCATACCTGGGTGTGTCAAAGTTCCCTAAGGGTCTCAAGGGACCCCGGGCAGTGCTTACACCCAGGCTTGCATAACCAGACAGAAACGAGTGTAGTGTGGAAGGGCCAGCCCTTATGCGTCCAAGTTCAGAGGGAGCTCAAGGGTCCCAAGGCAAGGCTCACACAAGAGGGGCAGAACCTATGTTCTAAGAATATAGTGGAAGTGCAGAACAGAGATTCACAAAAACTGGGTTGGAAATAATAAGTGGTAAAAGTGATTTTGAAACCATTAGTAGTAAAGCTCAAAATACACAGAATCAGTAGTTACACAAAGGGGTCGAGGGGTTTTGGGAATACATTGTATGAAGCATATGATCCCAGAAAGGGGTAGGTTTGGTCATGCACAGCAATAGATGATGCTGGCCTGCCCACAAACCAACCAAAGGAACACAATTACATAAAGGGGATATGGGGGTTTGGGATTCATAAGGTGGAAAATGAATAACAAATGAATGGCAGAGTACACATATAGGGAAGCATAAATTTAGAAGGGGAAGGGAACATATTTCAGCATGCTAGTAACATAAATAGACTGCAGAAACATGAGCAGAAGTGAACATGAATGAGAAACTCAAGCAACTTAAAGAAACATGTTGTTGTTGAGACTTAAAAAAGTTAACTAGGACATACCAGTAGAGAAGCAAAGTGCAGAAAGGTAAAGCGAACAAGAGACCACAGTCTAGACTTGGCTTTCAGCCGGCTAGACAAAGCAGTAGCACAAGTAGCAGTAAAGAAAGAGAGAGTTTTAAGTGTAAGTGTGTGTTCTGAACTCAAGTTTTTCGTCCCTTTGAAAGAAGAGAGGGTAGGTATTTATAGTTTTGAAAACGAGTAGAAAATAAGGTAATCAGTAAAGTCTTAACACAAACATGGAAATAATCACCATTAGAATCAATTAACCCAAGTGATTCCCATTAATTAAGGAATCATTCCTTAACGGGTACTAACAGGTTTCAATTAATGAAAGAAAATTACTTTGGGACAGATTGATTATTGCCATATAAGGGGCAGTAAAAGCATGAAGTAAATAATCATGTCTAAGTGCAAAATATGCTTATTTTGGGAAAGGATTCAACAAGGCAAAATATCACAGTAAAGGAATCAATTAATTTAAACAAGCGAGTGAAATTAGGGTTCATAAAAGAAAAGCCTTTGCAATCAGTCACAGGATCAAGATCAATCTAGGAAGAAACATGATTAGGCACTTCACAGGAAAGGAATCAATTAAGTTAAACAAGCGAGTGAAATTAGGGTTCATAAAAGAAAAGCCTTTGCAATCAGTCACAGGATCAAGATCAATCAAGGAAGAAACATGATTCTGCACTTCAGTATACAAATAGAGCGAACAGAAGCATCAGACATGCGAGGCCAAACACATTGGCAAAAGAGATAACACAAACATACAGTAGTGGCAGAAATAAGCTAGGATTCAGTAGTAAGAATAATATTTGAAGCACAGTAGTCAAGTAGGTCAATTAGTCACATAGAATCAACAGTGAAGAAGAATATAGTATCAGGTAAGAGAAATCAGAAACAAGTAAAGGTCTCATAGTAGTAATGATGATAGGCTATAATTACGTATTTTAGTCGCTTATTACACTCTAATTTACTGCACTTTATTTGAGTTTGAGCTTTAATCGCTAGTGTTTTGCACTAACTGTGTGTTTTATGCCTTGTAGGAGTGATTCCGAGCTATGTATATATTATGGAATGAATTCAAGTGATTTGGAGCTTTAAAGTTTGAGTAAAAGTTCAAGGAATTAAGCCGGGATCGTGTTGGGGGGTCAACGGATGATAGTTAGAGCAAACGAAGACTTCAGTAGGCAGAATGCGTACTGTCTAGTAAAATAGATATAACTTTTTTCTCAGAACTTCGTTTTGCCTCCGAAATATATGGTTGGAAAGCTAACTCAAAGGGATACAACTTTCATGTTTTACGTTTTTCCAAATTCGGAACGG
The DNA here is from genome assembly GCF_001879085.1 of Nicotiana attenuata. Lineage (NCBI taxonomy): Eukaryota > Viridiplantae > Streptophyta > Magnoliopsida > Solanales > Solanaceae > Nicotiana > Nicotiana attenuata. The sequence continues at coordinate 60,776,522 of NC_031991.1, forward strand.
AACAGGGTGAAAATTGCGCGAAGGTACGAAGTTAGCGCGAAGTCGCGCGTGTTAGGGAGCTGAGGCAGAATGATGCGCGAAGTCACGCGCGAGCTCGCGCTAGTCACCCGGGAAAAGTGTCCTTTTTCACATTGGAGAAGGTATAATTGTTTGGGCCCAACCCTACTTGGTATATATACATGAGAGAACGTTTTTTAGAGTAATTTTTGACCAAGGAAGAGCACAGAGCTGCCGTGGAGGCCGGGTTTCATCTTTTCTTCCACCAACTTAGTCTTTTTATGTTTCTTTGTATGATTTGTTGTTTTGCTACCATGTCTATGTGGAGCTAAACTTCACGTTCTAGGGTTGTGGTTCTTTCATGACTATTGTTGTTTGGATATTGATTTTGATTTCTTAGTTTATCATATTGGTTTATTTATTCAATCCTGCACTTAATTATTTAATTGCTTGATCACCAATTGAATACTATCTACGAATCTAGAGTTGAACTCGAAAGTGAGAATGCTAGATTGCATATAGGATTTAGTAGAGCAAGTTCTTGAACCTGGGCCTCGGGGAACGGATTAGCAATTGGGATAGACATATACCCAATTGCCTTGCTTCGTTGATTTACAGGAATTTTAAATGCGTTCTTGTTGATTCTAATTCCATAGACATATAGGCGTTAGGTTAGCTTGAATAGGCGAGTAAGGACTCGACATATTCTTATGAGCAATATTAACCCTGTCAACCAATAAATTAGATAAATTAGTTAGTCAATTCTATTGAAGAATACAATAGGAATGTTAGATAGCCCATAACCCTAGATCGTTTTCATTACATTGATATCATAAAAATCTGCTCATTCTCTGTTAAAAGTTCATTATTTGCTTTTATTTATTTAATTAGTTTAGAATCAAATACTTCTAGGTTTATTCTTGTTTAGATAACTAGGAGAGTCTAATTTAGTTAATTGTTAATCACAAGTCCTCGTGGGATCGACATCCGACTATTAGTCACTTTATTACTTGACGACCACGTGCGCTTGTGTGTGCGTTTGGCCGTAACAAGTAATAAGTGAGAAAACTTCTAAGAAATTTAGGGCTTCAATAGTAGTCGAGTTTAAGAGATGGCAAGAACTCAAAATCAAACAAGTCAAACAAGGAAAAGAGAGTCAGAACAAAGAACAAGTACACATTTGAACAAACAGTTTCAGAACTCGGCTAAGACCAAAAGGGAATTAGGGTTTTTAATAGGCAAAAATAGATAGAAGAACAACATGAGCGAATCGTTTAAACATAGCAAAAATACAAACAACATTAAGATCGGAGAAGAGATCTTTTGAAAAACTTAAAGGAAAACCCTAATCGTTGAAAAATAAAGAGTTGTTTTGAAAGAAATGTTGAAGAACCTTCGAGAAAACACTTAAGAAATTCATAGTAAGTACAGATCTAGGAGAGATCTGAAAGAAAATTGAGAGATCTTAGATCTAGGGTTTCAGAAAACCCAGAAGAAGTGAGAAAGACTTTGAAAGTTACCGATCTAACCAGGAAAGTCAAGGATCTGCCTTGAAAGGCCATGAATGGCCGGTGAAAGGCCATGGATGGCCGGAGAAAGTCCATGAACAGAAGTCGAGCAAGGACTGGAACAGACCCTTCGAGGTCTGGCCATGAAACCACAGAAACAAACACCCAGGAGACATAGGAGGCCAATACACATCTCCAACAGCCATGAGAGGCCATGGATTAGGAAGGGGTTGAGGTAGATTAGGGTGGGATTGGATGGCGACGGCTAGGGTTCGTAAGGGTTTCAGAGAGAATTTGAGAGAAGAGGGATTCAAGGGCGGCGTTTGGTGAAGAATGAGGTAGGTTTAGGGGTCTTTCAGGGTTAAAAATGGTAAGGGCGAATATTGGCCGTTGATTTGAATGATCAACGGCCTGGATTAAAGAGGGTAGGTGAGAATCCGAGTTGGATCGTTTAATTGGGTTAGGGGTCGGGTTTGAATGGGAATTGGGCCGGGGATATTGGGTTTAATTTGGGGTTACAATTAGGCTAAAATTGAAATGCAATTGGGCTAGATTTTAAATAGCCATTTTCCCTTTATATTTTATTAAAAAAATAATAAATTAATTTCTAAAATCAAATTAAAAGCACCAAAATGATTTATAATATATAACTAACACTTTTAATATATAGGACCTGATTTTATGAATATAAACGCAATTAAATCTTAAAAGAGGCTAATATTGCAATTATATGCAATTTGGCTTAGAAATACTAAATAAATTTGTAAAGATATGCAAAAATTACCTTAGCTATATTTAGTATAAATATGAAGATCCAATAAGTGAATCATCAAAAATAATAATTTTGGACATAATTATTGGGATTTTATGGATAAAAAGGGAATAAATTGATTTAAAAGCCTTCAAAAATTATGAAAAAAATAATAAAATACTTGGACATACTTATATATGCATATATATGCTATTTTGAAAGTATTTTGCATATTGAAAATATATAGGAAAAAATTGGGTGTCAACAGCCTGGTGTGGTACTTCATCCCTTTTGCTTTTCATGGGGCGAAGTGGTGCTACCGGCCGGTAACTTGCATAGCACAATGTCCCAAGAAGTGGACTCAAAGTAGTCGTGCAGGTAGGGCCGGCGCTCGCCAAGTCTTCTATCGGGCCGTGATTTCCTCGGCCTGGTAAAAGCTTTTGCTCTTTGGCGAGCTACGGCTTTTTCTTCATCTTTTTCTGCTTCTTTCGCACCACTTTCCTCTTGTTCAACTTCTCCCTTGAAGATGTCGTTTTGGAAGGTCGAGACGAGGCCGTCGAGGAGGCGGTACTCGAACATACTACCGCCTAGAATAGATTAGACTCTTGGCTTTCATTGTATGTATTTTCTTTTTGCTTCTCTGTTTCTATGTAAGGACCCCTCGTGGGCTTTTTAATCATGTGTAAGGACCCCTCGTGGGCTTTGTAATCAGGTGTAAGGATCCCTTGTGGGCTTTGTAACCGTTGCTTATTAATGGAAAAGATGTTTCTTCAATTCGTCTCTGAATTATGCTTTATTTCCTTTTACCTATATTTGCGAAGAATCTGAATGCATGATTCTTCTGATCGGTGCGAATGTCGAGCCCGGGTGCAAGTATTTCTCCGGCTCTTGTTGAGTGATCCGACTCCTTGTGGAATCTTTTGCCGGCCCTTGGACCGAACCCGGGTAGGATCGATAGACTTGCATCGTCGGAACCCCTGACTTCGAGTTGGATATGAGTAAGGCTTCAAACTTTCGGAACGAAACTCAGCTCTTTAAACCCCGCGATACCCCTCGAGAGGGAGTTTTCTCGGGTGTCTGAGAATAGAGATAGCTTGATCTGAAAATGAAAGATATCCTTAATGCTTTATCGATGGCCTTCAAGCGGGAGTTGGCTCGAGCTTAGGTAATTTGAGGTTCGGAGAATCGGGTAGACGATCTGTGCTTGTGATAGCTGAAATTCTCGAAGTAGGGTGCCACCCCGGGGTTAAGCTTATATATGAGTGGCTTATTTTAGAGCTTAATTTCTTCTTGGGAGTGGTCCTCGAGATTGGGTACCATCTCGGGATTTGCTGCGATGTTAATGGCTTCTTGGAGCCTGTCTTCTTTCGATGGAGGTCCTCGAGATCGGGTACCTTCTCAGGACTTGTAATGATATTAATGGCTTCTTGGAGTCTGTCTTCTTTTGATGGAGGTCCTCAAGATCGGGTACCAACTCAGGACTTGTAATGATGTAGTGGCTTCTTGGAGCCTATCTTCTTTTTGATGGAGGTACTCGAGATCGGGTACCATCTCGGGACTTGTAATGATTTTAATGGCTTCTAGGAGCCCGTCTTCTTTTGATGGATGTCCTCGAGATCGGGTACCATCTCAGGACTTGTAATGATATCAATGGCTTCCCGGTGCGTATCTTCCTTTCCTTTTCTGCAACGATTCCATGGAGCCGTGCGAGGTCCCCGACCTGACGGACTGGGCTCGAAAGCTGGCGACTTGCTCGACTTACAATGAGCGTAAGTGGCGAGTTTTTTCTAAGGGTAGATGGGAGGCCAAACACCATGGTACGCGCTGTGTGACTTGCTCCTTTAAGGGCGTTTTATTTTTAAGCGAACTAACCTTATCACCGTAGGCGTCGGAGAATCCTTTGGAGCGAGACCGTGCCCTTTTGGAGGGGGAGAAGAAATGCCAGCTCCTAGGCTTCGGAGCGATGCAGTGCCTGCAGCAAGATGATTCCAGGCCCGAGGCTCGGCGAGGATATGTCTTCCCCCATCGAAGGTAATTCGAGGGGTGCCCGAGGCCAGGAGCCGGATATGCTGAGCGATCACGCACCCATCGAGTGTGGTTCTTCAAGGGTAGATGGAGCCGGAATAGTAGATGTGCGCTCAACCATCGAGGAAGCTCAGCGGCTCTATTCCGAGGTGAGTTTTTTGCCGTCCGTGGTGATTTTATAGTCTTGCAATTTTACTCTCTTGTCGAGATTCTCTTTCATAGGCTTTTTACAAGCTCAAGTCCGAGCTGCTTCATCATGAGGCAATGCTGCGGAAATCCGTGGATGGGGAGAAGTCTCTCATGCTTCTTTGTGATGAGAGAGGAGACGAGTTGGCACGCTAACGGTGTGAGGTGAGTCGGAGCTTGAATTATGAGAGCTACCTGAAAGAGCAGGTAGTTTTTGTTCCGTATGAGTGTGTATTCCTTCTTCTAGCTCCTGAGGCTAATGTTTCGTTTATTTCAGTTGTAGAAAAAGAGGGAGGGCCTGGAGTGCCTTCGGAACGAAGCTGGCCGAGCCAAGCGCGAGTATGATGAGTTAAAGGCTTAAGCGGAGGTTCAGGCTTCAGCGGGGAAGGGTGCTCTGGCTAATGCCTCCGCTTTTGAGGTTCAACTTCGTTTAGCTCGTGATAATAGCTTGGTTCGAATAGATATGATTACGAAGCTCGAATCTGAGCTTTTGAAGGCAAAGGCCGAGGTTATGGATGCCCGGGCTGAAGCCGTAATGAGCCGAACTAAGGCTGACCAGAAGGTAGCGGTCTATTTGAAGGACACTGCCAATGCTCAAGCTGAGCTGAGAAGGACTCTTGACCACGAGGAAAGGAGCAAGGAATATGCTCGGTGTAAATCTCAAAGAAAAACCCTCGAGGAGATCCGTGCTAGGGGCTTTGACCTCTCGAAAGAGGTGAAGCGGGCGAGGGCGGACGAACGCGATGCTCGGTTACTTCTGTCTGATGCCGAAGATAGTGAAGATGAGGTCGACGGGTCAAAGTCCCCAAGGGGGACGTAGATTTGACTTTCTGGTTCTGTATATAGTACTTTCAAAGTACGTTTGTAAATGGAGCTTGTGTTTTTTTTTGCATATGTATATAAAAGGAAACCTTGCGATTTTATTTCTTCTGCATTTCTTTTTTCCTTGAATTTAGCCAGATGAACTGGTCTTTGAGTTAGAAGGAATCCTTAGATTCATAGTATGGCCCTGGGGCTCATTCGGCTGGCCCGTAGGCTCTTACGCGCTTGGCCGATGCGACCTTTTAGTACAAGCCGGCGTTCGAGCTCTCACGCTTTTACTCTTAGGCATGTTTGGTCAATTGTTTTGGGTTCAGTCTCCGAGTCGGGTATCGACTCGAGCTCATTTGACCCTCAAGTTTTTTTTAAATTTCAAGCTGGCGACTGTGGCTCTTACACTTTGGGTCAATGCGACCGTTTGTGTGAGCTAGCGATAATGGCTCTTACGCTTTGGGTCGATGTGACCTTTTGTGTGAGCTGGCGACATTGGATCTTACGCTTTGGGTCGATGTGACCTTTAGTATAGGCTTTATTTTTCCCTCGTTAAGGATTTTTGAGATTGTGTTTGCCTGACTCTTCGACGGTTTGATAAAAACCTCGATTATGAGTTTTTATGTGGCGATGATTGAGCACCTCGGGAGGTTTCGCTCGGTGGCTGAGTAGCTCGAAGCCTGTAATTTGGAGCTGACATAGTCGAAGCTCTTTTGCCTATGTCGAGGGTATCCTATTTAACCGATTCTTTTCTAAGTATATTCGAAGCAATTGAAGGCTTGTGATTTTGTAGCGACGATCGGGCGTCCCTGAGTCGCGTTAGTTTTGCTGGTACAGCCTTGTGACCGTAGTCATTTGTGTTTGGCCGGAGCCATTTTTAGTCCCGGGTGAAGTAGTTTCGGCATCTATATCGAGGGTATGCCTTTTAGGGGTCTCACAAGTTCGATATATAGCCTCAACTTTGAGATCGGATTTATGCCTTTAGTAACGTCTTACAAGTTTTACATGCCCTTGAGGTCTTACAGTTTGGATACATGGTACAAGTATGGTTCATGCCTTGCTCGAGGTCTTACAGATATTGTCACTTGGTACAAGTGTGGTTCATGCCTTGCTTGAGGTCCTATAGATGTTGTCGTTGCCTTATGTAGGTCTTACGAGACCGAGGCTACCCACTTGGGGTCTTATGGCCTTGGGTTTTTGGTAAGTGGCGATTGGCGACATTCCCCGAGTTATAGAGGGTTCCTTGGCTCGGGAGCCATCACTTGTGAACTTGGTATTGCCTCATTGAGGGCTTACGATTTTGGAGTTTCCAACCCGGAGGCCGTGCGATTTTTACGCCAGTCCCCGAGTGTTCGGGGCGCTTTTGGATTTGGAGCCATATTGTGACTTTGATGTTGCCTCGTTGAGGGCTTATGAGTTTGGAGCTCCGACCCGAAGGTCATTCAGGCAGTCCCCGAGTGCTCGAGATGTTTTTGACAGAGGAGCCACTTTTGTAACAATACCGAGCTTCTTTGAAATGCAATATGCTTTTTGAAATTATTCTTCGAATGCTTGGTGCAAGCATACATGTCTTTGCTGTTGAGGGCTTGGTTATTCTATGCGGGCACGGTTCGTTCGACCGTTTGGCCCGGTACATTGTTTTTCCTATCGAGACCCTGTTCAGCATATCTTAGTTTCTCCGAGAAGGTGATCTTCCGGGGGGATGCCCCCCAGTATTCGAGGTTGATTGCAAGAGAAGCCTTGAATACTTGCTGAGTTTTCCTTAGGTAGAATATGGGTGTTGCCTCATTAAAAACCTCGCCAGTAAAACCCTTCTTGGGATAAAAACCCGATCGAAGGAAAAAAGTGCAACGTATGCTTTTGAAACCTAAAGGCCTTCGAGTTGGGAAGCGCTTCAGCTGTTTCGTTCGGATACTTGTACTTAGGTTAGTGTAAGATGTAATTGAAAAAAGGGAGGCGATCATACCTTAGTGCTGATGGTGCTTCGGCCCCTGATATGTTTAATCGTTTTTCACGAGGATGCGGTACGGTCCTTTGCTTCGTTCGGTTCGGACTTAGCTGAGGGTGTAGCTTGCTATTGCTAATTTACTGTTTGATTACCCTTTGGATCCTTCGAGGGTAGAGGCACTGGTGTCGTTGTTACATCGTGCACTGCGAACATTTCCCTTGCCGCATGCTGTTCCTCGTAGATGGTTTTAATCCCCTCCTTTGTCAGGAATTTCATCACTTGATGGAGGGTGGATGGTACTGCTCTCATGCAGTGTATCCATGGCCTTCTGAGCAAGGCGTTGTACCTCATGTCTCCTTCGATGACATGGAATTTGGCATTTTGGGTTGTGCCGGCCACGTTGACTGAGAGGATGATTTCCCCTTTTGTTGTTTCGCTCGCCATATTGAACCCGTTGAGGACTCGAGAGGCGGGCACGATTTGGTCGAGCAGCCCGAGCTGCTCTACCACTCTCGTCTTGATAATGTTGGTCGAGCTACTTAGATCCACGAGTACACGTTTAATTTGAAATGTATTTACAAGGAAAAAGATTACCAGCGTCGTTGTGAGGTTGAGACAAGGTCTCGATGTCCTCGTCGCTGAATGTGAGGTCATTCTGGGGTATGTATCCCTGAGTTCGCTTTTCTTTAGTGATGGATATTATTGTTCTTCTGATCGTGGGTTCCTATGGTTCGTTGATGCCTCCCAAGATCATGTGGATGACATGTTGTGGCTCATTTGTTTTGTTCTTCTTTGTCGCCTCTCTTTCCCGGAACTGGTTTTTGGCCCGGTCGCTGAGGAATTCTGGAGGTAACCTTTGCTTAGTAGTCAGGCTACTTCTTCCCGGAGCTGATGGCAATCTTTGGTTTTGTGGCCGTACGTGTTGTGAAATTCACACACTAAGTTATGATTCCTTTGTGAAGGATCTGATTGTACATGCCTGGGCCACCTGGTATCTCTGATTTTACTGATGGCGAACACGATGTTTCGTCGATGTTAAAGTTGTATTCCAACAAGCGAGGTGCCTCCGTTGGCTCTGTGTGCCTATCAAATCTGGCTTTGTTGACGAGTCCCTGAGGATTCTTTTCTCGATCCATCCTTCAATCATTGCGGGGTACGTTGCGCCTCAGGGCGTTTCTCCTGTCTTCGGTGTATGGCTGGTACTTTCTTTGTTTGGCTTTGGCTCCTTCGCTAGAAGCCTGCTTGGGTATACCGAGCCCGAGGGGGCTCCTAGTTGGTCGTCCTTGACCCTGATTTTCGACTGATATCGGTTGTGAACGTCCGACCAGGTCACGACAGGATATTCAACCAGATTCTGTTTCAGCTACTTCGAAGCCATCAAGCTTCATTCATTCAGACCTTAAGTGAAGGCCTATACTGCCCAGTCGCCGGAGACTGGTGGTAGTTCCATTCATTCCGTTTTAAAGCGAGATATGAACTCTCGTAGCATCTCATTCTCCCTCTATTTAATCTTGAAGACGTCAGATTTCCTCGTTGCTACTTTGATGGTACCAGCATGTGCCTTTATGAAAGAATCCTCCAGCATGGCAAATGAATCTATCAAGTTTGGCGCCAAACTGTTTACCGTGAAAATGGTGATAATAATTAAATTTGATTATGAGGTTCTAAAAATACGCGATCTATTTTTATGCCGGTTGTTAAGCAATAGATGCTAAGTAAAAAGTTAGAAATCGGGATTATAGCTTAGAAACGGTATGATAGTCGAACCAAACGGTTGAGATCGGGGGTCTCGAGCCGTCGATTATGGGGCCTCGGGGTCGAGCTGGATAGCCGATTCGAGGCAGTCAAGAGGGGGATAACAGATACGAGAGCTATGATGACGGCCCTTTATAATCAATGATAAGCAATAAATGAAGAACAATAAATAGAACACAATGAATGTAAGCAATAAATGGAAGTAAAGAGCTTAAGAGAATATGTTAGAGAGCAGAGAGAATGTTCTTGTGTATTTAGTATTGAGCAACAAATGTGTACAAATGACAAGGATTCCCCTTTATATATGAGGGGAAACATAGTACAAGATCATTAATTACAAAGATATGGGGCAGGTATAGCTACTCAATGCCCTGATATGGGTCAGAGCTAGCCCTCTAGGTTTTGTCAGCCCTAGTCGTGCGCCTAGGGAACTTCCCACTATTCTACCGTAACCATTGACTTGTGCTACCTCGAGGTTGGACACTGATGTCCCCTCGAGATAAATCTCAATCGTGGTCTCGAGCCTTTGGAAACCTTGCTCACGAGGTGTTGTAATGGCCAAAAAATTGGACCCTCCGATTTTACCATATACTTTCTTATATCATGGCAGGTTGTGAGGGTTACATGATTCTTCATACGCGTATTCCGATTAAGTTTAGGCCTCATGGCACTATGGGCAAGGTTTTCTTTATGATGTTGATTTGCTTATTGCACCATAGTTGTGTTTGTCCTTCTCAGTACTGTTTGTTCCTAATGATTTTCCCCATAATTATATTTTTGTACACTCTATTGTGCTTGATATTGACGCACATATGATCAGTGAGCCCGAGTATTATGGCTTGAAAGGTACCCTATGTGGAGTGATATGATGTGATCGGATTGTACGTCGCAATGATACAGTGATGAAATGTGGCTCCTTATTTCTATTTCGTGTATTTTGTTTTTACCTTGTTGAGGATAGTTCATATTAAAATGCTAAACTTTTCCCTGCCCGTTTAACTTTCTTAGTAGTTTTCTTATTTAGTTTCCTTATTGTTACCTGTCATGTCTGAATTATTACTTGTTAGTGTTCGGAACCGGGTTATGTGTGGCTCCATATGTTTATTGTTGATGCTTGTCGGTGTGGCTGCTTATATTGGCTGAGATGAGGTTTCTGGACCTGAGATTTGCGCTACTGTATTGGGATGAGAAAGGTTGGGAAGAATTACTCTATATTTTGTTGAGGATGAGGACAATGGCCCTGGTCGGGTAAGTGAGTTTCTTGGCTTATTTATTAGATGAGTGGTTAAGCGGTTATGCGTGTTCTTTCATCATCGGTAGGGTATGAAGGTTTTGAACGAGGTTCTAATCAGTATGAGGTTTTCTACCGGCATCAGATTTGTTTTGGATTTGGTTTGGGCGATAATTTGGTCAGCAGTTCCTACTGTGAGTGTCGAAGTGATGGAGTATATCATATAATTACATCTTGGGTTATGGTTGTGTCTTGACACTGCTTGTGGAGACTTATACAGTGTGTCGATGTGGGATTCGGGTCTTGTAATGAATTCTGGATGATAGAGATGGAGTTCTAAGGTTTAAGTACCAAGGTTGAAATGATAATCTCTAATTATGTTATGTTGGCGGGCTTATGTGGATCAGGGTGACCTGTGATCACCCCCAGGTTATGCATAGTAAGGTTACACCGCGATTTGATAGCTATTGAACGACTCCTAGAACGTTCGAGGACGAACATGTGTTTAAGTGGTGGAGGATGTAACGACCCGACTGGTCGTTTTGGGTATCTGCACTTCGCTCGGTGTTTTGAGGGCTCGAGTATCTTCGCATGATGTATTATGACTTGTGTAAATCGTCAGTATTGGTTTTCAAGTTAGCGGAATCGATTAGGGAGAATGAACTTCAAGATTTAAGTTCTATGTTGGAAGAATTGACCAAGTTTGACCTTTTTAGCAATTGGCCTTGGAATGGAGTTTCATCAGTTCCGTTAGCTTCGTTGGGTGATTTCGGACTTAGGAGCGCGTCCGGATTGTAATTTGGAGGTCTGTAGTGGAATTAGTCTTGAATTGCAGAAAGTTGGATTTTTGATATCGAGGTCGGATTCCAATTTCGGAAGTTCGAATAGGTCCGTAGTGTCAAATGTGACTTGTGTGCGGAATTTGAGGTCAATCGGAGGTGATTTGATAGGTTTCGGCATCGGTTATGGAAGTTGAAGTTTCAAAGTTCATTGATTTCGGCTTGAGGTGTGATTCATCGATTTGAGGTTGTCATGTGTGATTTGAAGCTTCGAGTAGGTTCGTCTTTCCATATGGAACTTATCTGCAAAATTTGGTGTCATTCGGAGTTTATTTGATGGGGTTCGGATGCTCGGTTCTGATTCTAGAAGCTCTTCAAGTTTAGTTTGATTTTCATGCGTTTTGGCGTCCGATTCGTGGTTTTAGAAGTTATTTTGATGATTTTAGCGTGCGAGCGAGTTCGTGTTGTGTTTTTAGACTTGTGTACGTATTTGGGTTGAAGCCTCGAGGGCTCGGGTGAGTTTCAGATTAGCTTCGGAATGTTCTTGCATAGTTTTTGATTTCTGGTTCTGGTATCTTCGCATTTGCAATGTTTTGGTCGCAAACCCAGGCTTCGCATTTCGAAGCCTGGGCGACTGGGCAGCTTTTCGCATTTGCGATAAACCAGCCGCATTTGCGAAGGCTGGTCTTCGCATTTGTTATGTTTTTGTCGCAAATGCGACCTCACCAAAAATCCTTCAGGTTCGCAATTGTGATGTGTTTTTCGCAATTACGATGCGACAATCTGCAGCCTGTTAAGTGCTGAGAATTCCGAGTTTTTGCTTCATTTTTCATATTTTTTAACCCTAGCTTCGAGGTGAGACAATTTTGAGAAGGGATTTTCATGCCAAATCATTGGGTAAGTATCTTTAACAAATTTCCAACTATATTTTATGATTTTATACAAGATTTAACATCAAATTCATGGGAAAACTATGGAAAAACTTGGGGATTTTGTCAAAGTTTTGAAAAATGAAAATTTGAGATTTAAGAGTCGAATAAGACTCAGATTTGAAAACAAAACACATATTTGGACTCGTGGGGCTATGGGTAGTCAAGACCTACCTTTGGACCCGGGTTTTGACCGGGTGAGCCCGGGGTTTGACTTTTGTTGACTTTTTAGAAATTGAACCAAGATCATAGTTTTATCAATTGAAATTGTTTTCTCTTGCATTGTGTGGTGTATTCAAGTCGTCATTGGCTAGAATGAGTCGAGTGGAGGCGAATTTGTAGAGGAAAATGGCTAAGCTTAGTATTGAGTTAGCCGGATCGAGGTAAGTGTTTTGCCTAGCTTTGTTGAGGGATTTTTTCCTCCTATTTGTCATTTGTATGCTACATGCGGGGGCGATACATATATGAGGTGACGAGCGTATATGTATGTGCCAGGGTTAATCATGCTCGAGGGGTGGATTATGTTATATTTGTGTTTGTACAATATTGTAACATTCTGCGTAATGCCGTACTTGACTCTTAGATACAAAGGACATAATATTAAATGATAGATATCAAGAATTAGTTTGTTATAACTTGATCAACTTGATGAAAATTGTAAGAATACATTGATGTGTCTAATTCGGTCATCTCTATGCGGAATCATTATTATATTACTATGGCCGATATTGTTGAGATACTAAACTATATAATTGTGTTGTGGATCATTTGTGAGATTTGTGGAAGTATTTGAACAATATGGTTCTTGAGGGTTGTTGAATTATTGTTGACTTGGATAGTGATTGGGGATTGTTTGGAATATTCGTTAGAAGCACTCTCCTTGATGTCATTTATGCTTCCTGCCTTGTTTGTCATTGTTTTACATATGCTTGGTAAGGAAGAGTGTAAAAGCATGAAGGGTGATGCCGTGCCATTGTTTATACATTATCATGTGGGGGAGAGTGTAAAAGCACGAAGGGTGATGCCGTGCCATATTATTGAGAGTCAAAGCACGAAGAGTGTTGCCGTGCCATATCATTTGAGAGTAAAAACACGAAGGGTGATGCCATTCCATTTCATTTATATTGTTATGCTTGTATGTTATTGTGAGGTCATGGCACGAAGGGTGTTTCCGTGCAGGTAAGGACGAGGGACATGCATTATGATGTGATATCTGTTTCCCTTGTATACGTTTGTGCCCTTACCTTGAGCTGATGTTGTTGTACTTACATATATTTTTGTGACTTGTCGTTATTGTCCTGTACTTGTCCTTTATCTCAATTGTTGATGCATTGTCCATGTCTTTTACTTGCTTAACTTGCGAATATCGTGCCCATTTCCTGCTTTTATAATTATACTCACGATTGTATCTATTCTGTTGCACTTTAGTTTAAGCCTTCCACCATGATAGCCATTCATGCCCTTACTTGTTAATTTGTAAAGAACATGTGTTTCCTTCTTAATTGTTATGTTTGTAGTTAGGCCTCCAATATGCTAGGTAATTGAAGTTGATATTCCTTATTTTCCAATTGTTGTTGTTACTCATGTGTCTTCCGCTTAGTCCTTTACCGTGACCCACATGCGTATCCATGTCCACTGTTGTTACTTGCGTATTTCTTACTTAGTAATTCCTATTATTGTGTTCCTGTGATATGGTTGGCTCTGTTATACGATCACTTGGGAAAGATGAGTTGAACGCACGAAGGGTGTTGCCGTGATAATTGAATCGTTACATAAGTTTATTTATACATGGTGAGGATGAGATAAAAGCACGAAGGGTGATTTGACATTTTGACATTTTGGACAGACACTCATACAAGGAAAGATCGTGAAAATTCTTCTGTGGTTCCTTTTAGTAATTACTGACTGTCTCGCCGAGTTGCATATGATATTTTTATCCATTATACTTGTAATTGCTTTACTGTTAATCTATTGTACAGGTTATTGCAATAAGAGTCTTTTTAACTAAAAGCCTCATCACTACTTCGGCGAGGTTAGACAAAATACTTATCAATACATGGGGTCGGTTGTACTGATACTGTACTTCTGCAAGTTCCGTGTAGATTTTGGAGCGGAGTTGATGGTGACGTCAGGTGCTGATTCGGGAGGTGTTCATGCGTTTGGATATAGCTGCCACTTGTCCTTGGTAGTTAGATTATTGCTAATGTGTTTATGTAACCTTCAAACAGAACGTGTATTTATTTATATCAGTTTTGAAATTCCAAATCTTAGAAGCTCGTGATTCATACTACCAGGTCTTGGTAAACTTGTAAAGGTTCAGTTAGCTATTCTCTATTTTCTTATTATCTCAGTCGTATTGTGTTTTTTTTTTTCATATTAGTTGGCTTACCTAGCGGTTGAGTTAGGTGTCATCACGACTTGTGGTTTTTGGGTCGTGACAAATCTTTTCCGGCAGAACAAAAACATCATAAAGTGTGTAAAAAATGGTTATTCACCATCGGAGATTTGACTTTGTCGTTGACCTCTTCACCTTGAAAATTGAAGGAAAAAATGGGTAAAGAATGTTATCACCGCCGGAGATTTATTTTTCAATGACATCGTTAACTTTTATGGCGGCCTCTCGATTGACTTCAGAAAATGGATAAAGGAGGCTGTCCAGTTTTCTTTTTCACGCTAGGTTAATTGATGAAAACCTTTTTACACAATATATGCAAAATGGGCTATGTCAGTAAAATTTTAAAACATGGGCTCTTTTTAGTTGTGAGATTGGGCAGACTAACATAGGATGTAATTCCCTCTTCTTTAGAATATGGCAGGCATTTGATACATATATTACCATATAATATCATGTGATATAAATTTGATCGTTGAAACAAAATTCGTTAATTGGTCAAATTATTAAGTAGTACTCCAACTTCAGTATCATATCGAAGTTTACCTTCGTAAATCCCTCCTCAAAATATGCTTCTTTAGGTCTCTACATTGGCTTTTGGCCCAAAGTTGTGTGATAGGCTTATGTAGGGTTGGGCATTCGGTATTTCGTTTCGGTATTTAAGAATTTTGGTTCGGTATTTGGTTTATCAATTGTGTATGCCAAATACCGTACCAAAGTATTTAGGTACGATACGGTATTTCTTATTTTGGTTTGGTACGGTTTGGGTTTAAACCAAATATTCACTGTCTCCCCCACTCCATTAATTAATGTAATCCATGTTGTTTGAGATTCCACCAAAGATCAATTTAGTTCATTTATGTTAATCGAAAAATATGGTGTCATCCAGAAGCTAGTAATGTAACAATTGAACGACGATAAATCAGACAACCAAACAAAAATAAACCAAAAGAGACTCAAACATTAAACGTGGTTCGGTCAAAACCTAAGTCTACGAGCGGAGATGAGAAATCCATTATAATAAAAAGATAGTACAAAATATCGAGAGAACATGAGTTTCTTTTGGTATATTTCTGTTTTGTTGTCTGATTTATCGTTGTTCAATTGTTGCTTGACTAGCTTCCGCATGACACCCGATTTTTCAATCCTAACAAGTGGTATCAGAGCAAGGTTCAAGACAGGTTCATCTAGGTGGGTTTAGTTCTAGCAGTAACCTATTTGACGGTAATCAAGATTTGTAGTGAGAAATTTGACCGAAGTTCTACGCACATTGAGACAAACTTTGTGGCGGAGATTTGGAGATGTGACATGTTGAATGCTATGTGAAGAAGGTGGATCAAATTTATTTTGTCAGGAGATTCAGGACAAGGGAGAGAATTGTTAGGTGTTGTCTCGATTTTCTCACCATAATTGGGTTTTCCTTCTTGTAGAAGAAAATTACAAATCTCTCATATTTGGCTAGTCCTTTTTCTTGTAGGAAAAAGTTTGGAGTTCTATAAATTAAAGATTCGTCCTTCTCATTCAACAACATCCACACTGTAGCCATATGGGGTTTGAGAGTCGTGTTTAGGGAGAGAATTTTACGGGACAAGTGTTAGTGTGTCACTTGTGTTTTCCTCTTTGTGAGGTTGTTCTATTGATATTTGTACTCTCTTTTTATATAGTGGATTTCTCATCTCCGCTGTGGACGTAGGTCAATTGACTGAACCACGTTAAATGTTTGTGTCTCTTTTTGGTATATTTGTTGTATGATTTATCGTCATTCAAGGTTTGCTTTGCTAGCTTCCGCATGACACCTGATCTTTTTTGGTCCTAACAAGTGGTATCAAAGCCTTGGTTATTTATTCGGGTTGTTATGGAATGGAGGAGAATATGAGCAAGATGATATGTTTAAATGGAAGCAATTATAATGTTTGGAGAAGCAAGATGAAAGACTTGTCTTTCGTGAAGAAGATGCATCTACTCATTTTTTCAGCTCATAAACCCGAGAGTATATCTAATGAAGATTGGAATTTCGAGCGCCAATAAGTATGTGGATATATACGACAATGGGTCAAAGATAATATCCGCAACCATTTTGTGAACGAGACACATGCGAGATCATTGTGGGAAAAGCTAGAGACTCTTTATGCTTCAAAAATTGAGAACAACAAGTTGTTCCTGCTAAAGCAATTGATGACCTTTAAATAGAAGGAAGGCAGCCGTATCTTTGATCACATAAATGATTTTCAGGGTGTCCTTGATCAACTGTCTGGAATGGGAGTTAATTTTGATGATAAGACATAAAGACTTTGGCTTCTTATTACTTTACCAGACTCTTGAGAAACTCTTCGTGTTTCTTTGACAAATTCAGCTCCTGGAGGTAAGGTGACCATGGAATATGCCAAGAGTGGTGTGTTGAACGAGAAAGTAAGGAGAAAATCTCAGGGTTCGTCCTCACAAGAAGATATCTTGGTTACAGAAGACCGGGGGAGAAATAGAACAAGAGGCTCGAGGAATAGAGGTAAAAGTAGAAGTAAGTCAAGGTCCAAATACCATAATATTACATGCAACCATTGTGGCAAGAAGGGATACATCTTAAGGTTTTGCCATAAGTGGTTGCAAGATATTAGAGAAGGAAACAAAGTTGAAAATAACGAGAACAATGTTGCTGCTATTGTTCGAGATGACCTTCTTTTTGCTTATGATAAAATCATCATCAATTTGGTATCCCATGAGACGAGCTGGATAGTAGATTCTAGAGCTACCTCACATGTCACACCAAGAAAAGATTTTTTCTCATCTTATACTCCTGTTGATTCTGGAGTGTTAAAGATGGGCAATGCCAGTGAAGTTAAGGTGTTTGGTGTTGGCACAGTTTGTTTGAAAACTAATAATGGTTCAACGTTAGTTCTTCAGGATGTCAAGCATGCTCCAGACTTTCCTTTGAATTTGATCTCCGAAGGAAGATTAGACGATGAAGGTTACCATAATGCCCTCTTTAATGGCCAATGGAAGCTCACCAAGGGCTCGTTAGAAGTGGCTCGAGGAGTCAAGTATGATAATTTATATGTGACACAGGGCTCTATTCTCAATGACTCCATGAATCTAGTGGAAAGTGACACTTTATCATAATTATGGCAGAGAAGATTGAGTCATATGAGCGAGGGGGAATTACGTGTTTGGCTAAGAAATGTTTGCTTTCTGGAGTGAAACAAGCAAAGCTAAAATGTGTATCCATTGTTTAGCTGGCAAACAGAAAAGGGTTTCCTTTCATAGCTGTCCTCCCTCAAGAAAGCCCGATTTATTGGAGCTAGTACACTCTGATCTGTGTGGTCCTTTTAATGTAAAGTCAAAAGGTGGCACACTTTACTTTTTGACCTTCATTGATGATCATTCTCGTAAGCTCTGGGTATCCTTTGAAATCTAAAGATCAAGCACTTTGCGTGTTTAAGGTATTCCAGGCCTTAGCTGAGAGATAGATGGGGAAGAAATTAAAATGTATTCGCACTGATAGCGGTGGTGAATATTGTGGTCCCTTTGATAACTATTGCAAGGAACAAAGAATTTGTCATCAGAAAACTCCGCCCAAGATGCCTCAATTGAATGGTTTGGCAGAAAGGATGAATAGAACTCTAGTTGAGAGAGTTAGATGCTTGCTTTCAGAAGCTAAACTTCCAAATACATTTTGTGCGGAAGCACTTAGCACTATTGCCTTTGTTATCAATCTCCTACTGTTGCTTTGGATGATAATGTTCCAGACAGAGTTGGGTTTCCCAAAGATGTTTCTTATGATCACCTGAGAGTTTTTGGTGTAAAGCTTGTGTGCATATTCCTAAAGATAAGAGATTGAAACTGGATGTAAAAACTAAGCAGTGCATCTTTATCGGTTATGGTCAAGATGAGTTTGGGTATCGTTTTTACAATCCAATTGACAATAAACTTATTAGAAGTCGTGATGCAATATTCTTTGAAGACCATACTATTGAAGATTGTTGATACTTAATTTTTCCCTGCATATTTTACTTTCAAAATAGCATGTATATGCATATATAAGCATAGCTAAGCTTTTTGGCATTTTTCCTCATTTTTAAAGTTTTTAAAATCAATTTATTGTCCATTTTTAACAGTATAAAAGCAATAGTTATTCCCAAAAATTATCATTTTTGATGAGTAATTTATTTTTATTCTCATATTTATACTAAATACAGTTAAGGTAATTTTTATGTATTTTTACAAATTCATTTGGTATTTTTAAGCTAAATTGCATATAATTGCAATTATAGCCTACTTTACAATTAACAGCATTTCATGATTATAAAATCACTTTTAGTATTTTTACATTAATATTTATATGTTATTAATTAGCCCAATACCTTTAATTTATTTTCAAATCATTTTTTACTATTTTCATAAAATAACAAAAAGGGAAATTGGCTATTTAACAAACAGCCCTTATTATTTCAATTATAGCCAAATTGGCCACACCCCTATCAGATTTTTAAATAGCCCAATACCCTATTNGACAACACAGGGGTGGAACTGAGATAATACTTCAACGTGTCAAAAGCAGTCTGTTTTGACTAGGTCCATTGATAAGCATCCTTGCTCAGTAATCAGTCAACGGCGCGGCAATAGAGGCATAGTGATAGATGAACCGTTTATAGTACCCTGCAAAACCCAAGAAGGTCGTGGCCATTGCTCAATTGCTGTGATTTTCAAACGGACAACCCAGCATTCGAGATCACATGACCCAAATAATCAATGGACTGCTGGCCGAACACACGCTTTGACTATTTGGCCACTAGTTTGTGTTCATGCAAAAGTTGTAAGACTAATCGAAGATGCTCCAAATGAGCAGTCCAATCGGGACTATACATGAGTATATCATCGAAAAAAAACTAGACAAACTGGCGTAGATAGGGCCAAAAAATCTAGTTCATAGTAGCTTGGAATGTGGAGGGCGCATTCGGCAACCCAAATGGCATGACCAAAAATTCATAGTGACCCTCATGAGTGCGAAACGCTGTCTTCTCAACATCCTCTGGTCTTACCCGTATCTGGTGGTAGCTGGACAGTAGGTCCAGTTTAGAAAAAAATTGCACCATGTAATTCATGAAATAGCTCATCAATGGTGGGAAGGAGAAACCTGTCACGAACAGTACTGGCGTTCAAGGCGCGATAGTCCACACAAAAGCGCCATGTACCATCCTTCTTGCGCACTAAGAGAACCGAGGACGAAAAGGGGCTGGTACTCGGCCGGATGACTACTTCCTTGAGCATTTCACTCACCAGTTGTTCCATGACATTCTTTTGAAAATATGGATAACGATAAGGCCTGACATTCACTAGTTCCGATCCTGGCAATAAATGGATTGCATGATCCTGTGGTTGAGTTGGCGGTAAACCGTGAGGTTTCTGAAACACCTCGAAAAATGAATCCAACAACTCCAATATGGCTGGTAGTGGCGCATCAGACGCCTGGGGAGGATCACTCACCAATTCCAGACGATAAAAAGAGGATATAGAGTCTGTGGCAGCCATACGGCAAAGAATGTGCAATTGCACGTATTGGGGCTCGGTGGGGGGATCTCCACGCCAACTGTAGTGATGTCCCTCACAAGTAAACTCGAATATACTAGCAGCATAATCAGTAACAATTGGGCCTAATGTAGCCAACCATGAGACGCCCAAAACCAGGTCGGAGCCATGAAGAGACAAAACATAAAAGTCTTAAGGATAAGGTACTACCCTGAATAGTAATGGGACCTCGCCGACAAACACCCTCACAGGGAAGACGTTGGCCTTTTCCTACAACTACCAAGAAATGGGGGGTCGACTCAACCTGAAGCTGAAGGAAGCGAGCAACTCGAGTCCGGATGAGGTTGTGTGTGCTCCCTCCGTCGAGCAGCACTTGATCAGGAGAACCAAAACGCAGGGAGTTGGGAGAAGCTCCGCCGGCTAAGGCATGGTAAGAGATGGCAGAATGTTCCTGAACCTCCAAGCATTGGGGTTCTTCTGCTAGAACATCATCCGAAACAAAGGATTTCGGCAAGACAACTTCTCCTTGAGATTCCTCAACAAGCAACAGCAGATGAGGCCTCGCCTTACAACAATGAGTAGCAGAATACTTCTCGTCACAATTGAAGCACAAGCCTTGTTCTCGGCGGCTTTGCAATTCTGCTGGTGTAAGGCGCTTAATAGGAAAACGCCTGGTAATCGGAGAGGAGATTACTGGTGAGGACATGTTTGGAGAGGAAGAATTAGGCCCAGAATGAGGACTAGGTGTGGGCAATAAGGGTTGGGTCCTGATAAATGCGGGTCGGGCAGGGTCTTTTTCAGCAATTAATTGTTGCTCATGAATATGGGCTAAGTCAATTACCTGGTCCAAATGAGTAGGCTTATGGGCCTTAACTGAAGCAAGAATATCGGGCTGCAGGCTCGAAAGGAAACACTCCACAAGGTATTCTTCAGGCAATGACATCGTTTCATTAAGCAAAGATTCACACCGGCGCTGAAAATCTGCCACCGTAGTAGTTTGCAACATCTTAGGGAGACGATCGACGGGAGATAAAATATGGCGCTAACGAAAATGACACAACAATTTATCAGTGAAACTGGCCCAATCGCTAAGTTGCTTATTTCGATAAAGCCACCGGTACCATTCCAGCGCCTCACCGTCAAGGTAGAAAGAAGCCATAGTTAACTTATGCTCTGCCACAATACTGTAAAAGTCGAAGTACCGCTTAGCTTGGAAAATCCAAGCCTCTGGGTGAGCGCCATTAAAACGACCAAACTCAACTAGTGCTGGTTTATGGCGAAGAGCAGAAGGGCCACCTGTATGAGCAACAGCGATATCGAGCGGCACCGTCGAACCAGCGGACTGGGAAGCTTCGAGCATCGGCAAGCGAGCAGTGATGTTAGCTACCTACGCAGCCAAATCCTGAAGAACTAATGCCTGGCTCGCCATGGCAGATCGGAGATCGGAATCGGAGGAGTCAGACGATGTAGCAGCGTTCCGTCGGAAGCCTTAAGTTTCGAATCAGTTGTCATCGTAGATGAAGGGAATGAAAGCACCAATGGAACAGTAAGGATACAAAGCAAATTGAACTTTATTGATAGAGTAAAATTAAAACGATTACAATGGGAATTAACAACTGAAACAGAAAGGAAAAACAACTGGAAACACTTGGGATAAGAAGGAGATGAGAATAGTGGAAGAATTGCAGAGATGAGAATTCAGAAAGAGTCTACTCATTGCCTACTATTTTCTTCTGATCTCTGCATATTTAAACTATCCTAACCTGCCGAGCCGTTCACGTAATCAGCCAATACGCACAACAAAATCTGTTAGCTTCGTTGGCGTTTTCCTCACCCGTAAACTTCTTCTCAAAGTTTTGCTTTGTCCTTCCACGTTGGCATCCGTCTCAATATACATGTCAGCTTCCTCAATTTCCACCTCAGCATCTGGGCTCATAACAGTGGTCCGGCCCTTCTGCGTATAGCCGGAGCAATTTTCATCCTTCCCCTTTTTGGGAAGTAAGTACAACTTTTTTTGCACAGAGTACGAAACACGTGAAGCATGGCTCGACGTCTCAATGATCACATCAAATTATGCCAATTTTCGGTTTCTGAATTTTCTCCCGCTTTCACAAAGTACAATTTTTTTGCATCCGTATACCATCACGTGGCGCGGCCTGGCAGATGAAAGTGCTCTGGCCCAGGGCTCTCACATACTTTTTTCTAGGATAGGAGCTTGATCAAAGACTCAAACTGGATCATTTTTCATTTTCCTTTTGGGGGGAGTTGAGGGGAATATACGTGCACTTTGGTTCCGTCTTCTCGAAAGACCCAAATTACAGAATTTCCGTACTGCATTTTGTCTGTTTGTTATTTTTTATAAGCTTTTTCTCAACTGTATTTAGTTTGAACAATTCATTAGTTACTATTGGGTAATACTAATTATGTAATAAATATGTGACATTAAAGTCCAAATTAAGGATGTACTTCTGTCAACAGCAGTTCAAAGGGATATGATCAATGATACTTGCTTGCCTTTACCAATGATTCAGTACAAATGCGATGACACTAGATGTGCTTCCTGTATTATATATGATTTGATGCTTTTATGATGTGATGTTGAATCATGTTATTTGATTTAATCTTTATGCAACTGTGTTTACTTTGCAGATCATACGTGCATAGACTGTGATACCTGTCGATGGATGGCTTCGGTAACCAAATTTTCTGTTTAAGTTATATGTATGAATAGACCAAGATACTTGTCAATGATTGCTCCCGTATGATCCCTGTTTCATGGGGCTTGAATAGATGATATAACACTGCACATTACCACTCAAAATTGAGCATGAAATTAATTATCGGTGATTCTATAACAAGGTAGTGCTCTGTTTTAGCATTTTCATTTGGAGTGGAGGAGAGGGAAGTTGTATACTGTATAGTATGGTGGAAACTGGAGTAACTCCTGATCTGTTTTTAATCACTGTTGTTTACTCTTACTGCTGAAATAAGTAGGGAGCTATCGCCCTTTTGTCTTAACAACTAGGTTACCACAGAAAGGATTTCTAAAAAGGGGGCGTCGACAGCATGGCGACTCTGCTGGGGAATTCTTTAGGCTTTTACCACTTCATGTTGTGCGTGAATTTATTGCTTCTTTATTGCTTTATTTAAAGTCCTTATTCGAAACTGACTTGGCTTTTTGTTTCTTTTCTTTAACGCTTTCATTTACTACTTTCCTTCAATACCGTTGTAATTTTCGAGCAATTATTGTAATAATTATTTCTTTTATGAACGTGAAAATACGTGACAACTTGCTTCATTCTTGTAATTGCATCTTCAGCATCATATTCCACTCGTGCCAAACAAATACCATAGCAACGCTTATAATGAGTGGTTGCGCCCTTCCAATATATCACCCCCCTAAACTTTGG
>NC_031991.1:60799862-60872247 GCF_001879085.1 Nicotiana attenuata
TCCTCCCTCCGGACCATCAGCTTCTTTTCCTACTTCAGTGCCTTTTTCATCAGCATACCCTCAAACTGCTCTGAGGGTCAACCAGACATTGGCCGACATCAACAATTGGATGCAGGTAGCTACATCAAAGCTATCTGCCTTATCCAGTGTAATAGAAGCTCAGGTAGCTCCGGCACAGCCCCAGATGCCTCCATCAGTGGAGGGATCATTGAAGATTATTCTCGCCAACCAAACAAAGATTCTGGAGTCTCTGGATGCTCATGAGAAAGCAATCAAGGAGTTGGGTAAATAGGTGAGGAAAGTGAAGAAGGGTCAAGAAGATCTGAAGAAGGAAGTAGAGAAGCTTGCTTCAGCCGGCGACATTCCTCTGGATCTCCTTATAGGAGAGACTTCCCTTGCAGCACAGACAGTTCAGCCAGCAAAAAGACTAGAACTGGAGGCTGACAGAGAACCGGTGAGAAGAGTGGTGATCCCCCAGACTGATGGTTTGGAGATTGAGCTGGAGGACCCCGAGAGAGATAACTCAGGCCAGCCATAGGACCCAGCTAGTGACCCCATGCAGACAGAGGCATCATAGGGAGTTTTCTTTACTCTCTACCCTTCCCCTTTTCTATTTTTGCTGTTAGCATTGAGGACAATGCTAATTTTTATTTGGGGGGTGGCCTTATTTTGATGATGATTTGGATAATTGGTCTGTAATAACCTTGATACTATTTTTTCCCCGTTATTTTCTACTTATCGTACTTTATTTCGTACTTTTTTACTTTGGTATATATATAAAGTTAACTTTCCATGTGTATATTCATNATACCAAAGTAAA
This sequence comes from Nicotiana attenuata, assembly GCF_001879085.1. Classification (NCBI taxonomy): domain Eukaryota; kingdom Viridiplantae; phylum Streptophyta; class Magnoliopsida; order Solanales; family Solanaceae; genus Nicotiana; species Nicotiana attenuata. The sequence continues at coordinate 60,800,683 of NC_031991.1, forward strand.
AGTACGAGAATAAGGAAATAGTATCAAGGTTATTTCAAACCAATATCCAAATCATCATCCAAAATAGACCCCCCCCCCCAAATAAAAAGTAGCATTGTCCTCAATGCTATCAGCAAAATTAAAATAGGGGAAGAGTAGAGAGTAAAGAAAACTCCCTATGGAGCCTCTGTCTGCATGGGGTCACTAGCTGGGTCCTGTGGCTGGCCTGAGTCACCTCCCTCGGGGTCCTCTAGCTCAATCTCCAGATTCTCAGTCTGGGGATTACCCCTATCCTCACGGGCTCTCTATCACCCTCCTGCTCTGGTGCCTGTGCTGCCTGAGCTGCTGGGACTTGCTCCTCCAACGGTAAGTCCAATGGGATGTCTCCAGCTGATCTAATCTTCTCAACCTCCCTGCTCAGCAGCTTCACTGACTCCTTTGAGGCAAGAGTCTTCTTCAGCTTCTTCGTTTGCTTGCCCAGGTTCTTAATTGCTTTTCCTTGAGCCTCCAAAGCATCCATGATTATCTTCTGGTTATCCAGGAGCTTCTTCTAGTTGTCCAGAAGCTCCTTTAGCGATTCCTCCACTGAAGCAGGCACCTGGGCTGTGCTGGAACTAACTGAGCTGCCACTGTGCTGGATAGAACAGACAGCTTTGTTGTAGCTGCCTGCATCCAGTTGTTGATGCTGGAGAGAGTCTGGTTAACCCTCAATGCAGTGAGAGGGTATGCTGATGAAGAAGGCACTAAAGTCGGAATAGAGGAAGATGGTCTGGAGGAAGGATGTGGCATGGTAGTGGAAGGCTCAGAACCAATGGCCACCACCGCTGGCTCTTCAGACTGGCCAGTGGAAGCGGTGGCTTTGCCCTTGGACTTGGGGTTGTCCGGACCCTGAAGACTATACCATGAAAATGGCCTCTTTGGTTTCACTTTGGTGTCAAAATCCCTTCCTTCTACTTCCTGATCCTCCAGATACATAGTGATGAAGTTTGGGAAAGGATATGAGCTTTCATTCTTGCCAACCACTCTGGTAATCACCTTGGCCATAATATTCCCGACATTGATCGGGTACCCCGCCATGATAGCACCCACAATAAGAGCCCGAGAAAGGGGCATATCACTCTCATTTGTAGTAGGGTCTAACCGGCTGCACACAAAAGTAGCCCATCCCTTTTCTTCGAAGCTTAAAGTGTTCCTGTAGATCGGGGCCTCAGGAGTCAGTCAAGCTGGAGTAGTCCTGGGAATAGCAATCATCGATGCAAGCCAAGGATGGTCTAACTCATCCATAGCCACCTTCTCCAAATACAGGGACTCATCCTCATCATTGAACCCAGCATAGTCATTCAGTGTCTTGCCATCTAATCTAATCTTCAGGTTTCGCGCCTTGGTCACATAGGTGCCTTTTTTATGTGGGCTACGTTGGCATAGAACTCTTTGACTAGATATTCATTGGCCTCCGGCAGCTTGCTTGTGAAGAAATTCCACCCCACTCTTTCATCAAATTGTCTCTTCACGTTGGGATTGTAAGGTAGAAGGCCCTCTTCTATGAATTGTCTCTCGAAGGTGAGATACCTCTGCGGCCACCATTCCCGAAATTTGTGATATGCTTTCCCACTAACAAATCATTGTTGCCACACCACTGGGTTCCTTGATCTCTATAACCCTCCTGCCTGGGTGTCACCACCTCTCCCATCATCAGGGATCTCAGCATCTACATCAATAGGGTTCATTGGTGGGGCCAAAGGTGTGGCGGGTGGAGAGGCTGATGCTAAAGACTCACTACTCTCTTCTGAGCCATCAGACAACTTAGAAGAAGCAGGGGGCGTAGGTTCATCTCTCAACTGAAATTTCTCCGGAAAGTCTGTAGGGACGTGGGTTGGCACTAAGTCACCTTCCAAAACTTCCCGGGAAGGGACATATTCACTCCCTTCAAAATGGGATGCGGCTCTGTCCGCAGCTTTGATGGTCTTTCGCAACTTCCCAATGGATTGTTGTACTGCTAGGGGTAACTTGACCCTTCCTCGTCCCCTTCCTCGGGAGGACTCTGCTTTCACTTTTTGTTTATCACTCCCGCCTTTAGATTTCACCATTTTCTGCATACACAGTCATTGAAATCTCATTAGTGTTGTTGTAAAAAAAATCATTAAAGCAAGGATGATGAAAAGTTGACAATGTTCCAAAAGCAGTAGTCCGCTGACAGCGGAAAAAAGGGTGCGGTCGCGGACTAGCTACCACTGAGAGCAAAATTTTGAGTGCGGCCGCGGAGAATTGGGATTCAGACTACCCAGTCTCTAAAGTTGGAAAACCGATGAGCGGAATTTTGGGCGCGATCGCGAAAGCAGGCCGCTGACCGCGGAATTTTCACCGCCGTCCGCGGAAAATGAACCATTTGTTACTCAAGAACATTGCATGAACGCTGACCGCGTAATTTCAGCCGCGGACACGGAATTAGGGTTTTCAATTTTTTTAGTCTTGAACAGTAATCATGAACACCACTAAACTCTACTAGGCATGCATAATAATTACCCACATGACTTTTTAACAACAATGCTTATATTACAGATTAATCAAACCCTAAGTGAAAAGAAGTGATTAATCAAACCTTATGTAGTAGAAAGAGTTTCTTTGATGAGTTAAGTCAACTCTTGTTGATTTTGTGTCGCACTAGGGCTATCGTACTAAAAAGGTTGTGTGTTTGTTAATAATGCATTTAAGTTTAGGGTAATTGTTAGTCCCAATTGATGCTTGATGAAGTCACCTTAGGACAGCTGAAATCTTCCTTTCTTTTATCTTGAGGAGGTGGGAATTACTTTGTTTGCTTGAGGACAAGCAAAAGCCTAAGTTGGGGGAGTTGATAACTATGGATTTTAGCCTATTTTATGCTCTCTTTTGCTTGGGTTTTAGATCAAAAATGTGTAAAAGTATTCCCTAAAGCTGACTTATTGTACTTGTGTGCATGGTTTGGTAAAAATAAGGCAAGAAAGCCAAAATCAACTCATGAAGGAGTTAAAATTACACAAGTCCAAAGCTGAGATAAAAGCGCTGACCGCGAAGGAAAAGAGCGACCGCGGAAGATCCAGCGCTGAGGCGGCCACTATTATACGGTCCACGGAATTGAGGTTCAGAGAAGGTATTTTGGGTACAACAGAGACAGCTGGGCGCGAAGAAAAAGTGCGGTCGCGGAATACCTGACACGGCCGCGATGGAAATTCCGCTGAGAGCGGCGAATCAAGGATCAGAGACCCTGCAAAGTGAACCTATCTGAGAAGCACGGTCCGCATCCAAATTGCGCGGCCGCGGTTGAGGCCAACACTGAGGCGGTATCTTTTAGCTGTCCGCGAAATCAAGTTCAAAACCAAGCACAAAAATGAAGAACCGCGGTCCGCGCTTGTTTTTCGCGGCCGCGGAAGTCCTTACGCTGAGCCGCTTATTATTTTACTGACAGCGGAACCTTCGTAGGGGTATTTTGTCCAAAAATTTCAGTTGTGTATAAATAGTTCTTTTTCACAATTTTAGGTCATCTTTTTGAAAGTACAAGGGGGGGTGAATTGTATATTTTTAATCTTAATCTCTATTGGTTGACTGATTTTTCAATTAGTCGACTAGATACAATAACCTAACAGTTATAATAGCAGAATATAAAACACAGAAAGTAAGTGCAGGAATTAAAGACACCGGAATTTTATACTGGTTCGGATTCAATGTGAATCCTAGTCCAGTCCCCTTGGGTTGCAAGGGAGTTCTCGTTAGTAAATGCGTTTCTTCGAGTACAATGGAAATGACGTGATAGCTCAGTTCCTATAACACTCGTCTCTTTTGATACCATGCCTCACCAGTGTTGTTCTCTCTTTTTTTCTCTGACTTGTTACACAGCAGGTCTTAAAGAACTACAATGTTTGTTTACAGTAGAACAAAGAGAGGATTTTTGGTTCGATCAAAGTATATTTTGTCTAAGGCTTGATGCTGAGTATAAATACTTTGGTGAAGGCCGTTCGAGACTTGACAACCGAAGAGATTTGATCCTTGGAAAGAGATTGATTCTTTCCAAGAATAAGATTGCTTGCCGTTGCTCTTCCTTGATGAGAGGAAATTGACAGCTTTCCTTCTATAGTTGTCGATGATGAGGGTTTACTCCTTGATTGTTGGTCCTTCCGAAATTAGCAGCTCAGCTAATCTTCTTACAGAATCTTTGATGCTTTTTGACTGCTTCAATCTTCCGAATTGAATGTGCTGGCCTTGATTGATGCCTTAAGTTTAGGCTTTCTTGATTCTTTCCATTGCAGTTGTCCATGATTTCGTAATCTTTGCTGATTGATTTCTTTCCTTAAGCATCCAGATTGACTTCAGCAATCTCGTAGTAGCTCCTTGATTCCTTGATCTCCTCTAATTGATTTCTTGCACAGATATATTATTTGCATCATTAAAATTAGATCTAACACTTTTGTTTTGAGGAGCTCGTGAACGGCCGTATTTTACTACTTAGAGTAATTTTAGAGCAGCTTTAGCTTTAAAACTTAGATTTTATTCCTGTAATCAATTTTTATGGCTTATATTTCATCTCCATCTTTGATTTCCACCTTGATTATGAGTAGCTAAACCATTAGCTAGGGTTGTGACCCAACCCTAGTATGGGTATTTAATGGGTCTTCAATTTTAGGGCTTAATTGTTTATGGATTATTGATATTTAGCTTGATTCATGCTTTAATTGTTGAATTAGTTATTGCAAACACTGATTCGTGCCTTCATGACTTAGACTCTTCTTGAGAAAGAGAGACTAAGTCTAGGAAACAATTAAAGGGTTAAACCTAGAGATAGTAATACCCGACTTGAGCCAATTTTGCTTGCATTGTTTGAACACCCAATTAGGCTTGAGAAAGCCAATAGAGCAAAGTCACTCAAACTACCGAGAGGTATAGAGTGAGTAATTATGTGCAAAGGTTATATCATGATCCCAAATAAAACAATCTTGTCCTAACTTCTAAACCCCATTAGATACTCGCCTAGGTGTAAGTCACTTCCCTAGTGCTTTTTATCAATTAAGAAAAACCCTTTAAAAATATTGTACTTAGATTATTTTCAGAAATTAGTAGCATTAATAGTAGAATAGAAACAAATCCAAACATGTTTAGAAGTGCAATTAAGAGCAACACACATAGCTAGACTGGATAGAAACCCAATTCCAAACCAATATTAGCTCCTTGTAGATATTGATCCCGACCTTTCGGGTAAAAGCTGCATCGACCACTCTTTTCCATTTTATAGTGGTATAGGGTTGGAGCCGATCACTTTTTGGCGCCGTTGCCGGGGAGCTAAATGGTTTTGGTTATCTATCTGACTAGTTATGTGTCTTGTTTTTCTTTCCTTCTATTTTACTAACATGTGTGAGTTAATTGATTCAGGTACAACATGGCAAACAATGATCCTATTGGAAATGTTCCGGGGGAGGAGGTAGATGATAATGCTGAAGATAAGGTGCCTCTAGTACCTCAAGCTCAAAGAAGAGGCCGCCAGGCCAATGACAACATTCCAGACCCTCCCCCAGTTCCTCCGCAAGTAGCTCCTCGGGTGCTTCCAAATGAAGGCTATGCAAGTGCAATTGTCCCACCTCGGATCTGAGCGGGCAATTTCCAGATTACAAATGTTATGTTGACTTTATTAGAGCAACGAGGGTACTTCATATGCGCTCCCCATCAGAATGCATATAAACATCTAAAGGGCTTTGTGGATACCTGCTGGGGAAGCAAACAGACAAATGTGTCGGAGGATGCATTGAGATTGAGATTGTTCCCTTTTTAACTTCGAGGGAAAGCTTTGGACTGGCTCGAAAGACTTCCCAACCATTCCATCACTACGTGGGATGAGTTGTCCGACAAGTTTATAGCTAAGTTTTTCTCGTCGAGGCATATGGCGACATTGAGAGATGAGATCCTTGCCTTCAAACAGGAACCTAATGAACCACTTCATGAGATCTGGGAAAGGTATCGGACGATGGTGAAAGAATGTCCGAACAATGATATGACCGAAGCAATGATCCAGCAAACATTCTACCGTGGCATCAACACCACCAATCAGTGTGTAGTGAACCAGCTAGCAGGGGGAAACTTTATGAATACACCTTATGCTGAGGCATGTGAGATATTGGATGAGATGGCAGATACTTCCTCGGTATGGCAGAGTCGAGCTAATGTGCCACAAGGTGATTCCACTGTCATTCACCTGCACAAAGAGCTCCATGACCACGGCCAAGTAATAGCAGGATTGACTACAACAATGAACCAGTTGGCCAAGTCTCAATTGCAGCAAGTTCAAGCACCAAGACAAGTGAACGCCATGGAAGGGGTAAATATGTTGGTCAATAAGAGGCGACAAAGAGGTCAACAAAGTCAAGGAAATCCGGATCAATATGAGAAGGGTAGTAGTGGTTTCAACCAAGACGATGGGTATGATGATTAAAGTGAAGAAGTTCAGTATGTGAACAACTACCAAAGACAACGGGGCAATGCTCCGAGTCAAAAACAACAGTGGAGATCCCAAGGAAATTGGGGGAATCAAAACCAACAAGGAAATTGGAACAGCGGTAACAACAACAACCAAAATGACTGGGGGAACAACAATCAGAATTGGGGCAACTGGGGAGGAAACAACAACCAAAGGGGTAAGAATAACGGTAATCAAGGGAATCAGGGGCCGGGCTTTCAAAGGTCTCCGATGTATCAACAACCAAACAACCCACCTCCATTTCCGTCTCAAGGTCCTAGCTCGTCAAACAATGAGATGGGAAGGATTGAGATGACGTTTGAGCAAATGATGAAGAAGAACGCCGACTCTGATGCCCAGTTGGCATCCCATAATACTTCTATCCGAAACTTGGAGGTTCAACTTGGCCAGATTTCGCAATCTTTGAACACTCGCCCTAAGGGGGCGCTACCTAGTGACACGGTAGTAAACCCGAAGGGTAGGAACAATACCGGGCATGCAATGGCGGTGATCACAAGGAGCGGTAGAGGTGGTGAAGTAAATGCCTCCAAGAAAAAGGAAGTTGTGAGTGATGAGGTTGAATTTCAAAATGCTGACGTTTCAATAGTTGATGAGCAAGTAGTGAAGAGAATTTGAATGTTGAAGTGAGAATTGATATTCATGATAATGAGGCGGAGACTCAAAATAATGTGAACCCATCTAGGGAACACGTATAGACATATCGAAAACCGTAGTGCCCAAGGCTAAGGACCCTTTGCCAAGGCCTCCTCCACCTTACCCTCAAAGACTTGCGAAGCAAAAGAATGAAAACCAATTCAAGAAGTTTATTGAGATGATGAAAAGCTTGTCGATCAATGTTCCTTTGGTGGAAGCTCTTGAGAAAATGCCGGGATACGCCAAGTTTATGAAAGAGTTGGTGACTAAAAAGAGATTTATAGATTGTGAGACCATTAAAATGACTCATCAAGTGAGTGCAATTGTGCACTCGATGGCTCCAAAGCTTGAAGACCCCGGAGCATTCACCATTCCATGTACCATTGGAGTGCAGATTTTGCAAAGACATTATGTGATTTGGGAGCAAGTATAAATTTGATGCCTTACTCTGTATTCAAAAATTTGTGTATTGTTCAATCGAGAGCTACTTCAATGAGATTGCAAATGGTGTATCGAACAATGAAGAGGCCGCTTGGTATTATTGATGATGTTCTTGTCCGGGTTGACAAGTTTATTTTGCCTGCAGATTTTGTGATTCTCGACTGCAAAGTCGACTATGAGGTGCCTATAATATTGGGAAGGCCTTTCTTAGCAACAGGGAAGGCATTGGTTGATGTGGAAGCAGGGGAGCTCACCTTCCGGGTGGGTGATGAAAAAGTTGTCTTCCATGTTTGCAAATCGATGAGGCAACCGAATAGTACTGAAGTCTGCTCTTTTGTGGATCTGGTAACGGAGGTGATAGTTGATGACACGAGTGCCATGATCAATGTGGAGGATCCTTTGGAAGATGTATTATTGAACAATAATGTGACTGGGGATGAGGGCTTGGTAGAGTATGTCAATGCTTTGCACGGAATGGGTTCTTACTCCTATGAGCCCCGTAAACTCTCCTTGGATCTTGAGAACGGAAAGACTCCACCAACAAAACCCTCAATCGAGGAACCTCCCGTATTGGAGTTGAAGCCTTTGCCTTCACACCTCAGGTATGAATTCTTGGGCCCTAGTTCAACTTTAACTATTATTCTTTCTTCTTACTTAACTAACATGCAGGTAGATGCCACCTTGGAGGTGCTTCAAAGAAGGAAGAAGGCAATTGGATGGACTCGAGATGATATTCGGGGGATAAGTCCCGCCTTTTGCATGCAGAAGATTATACTTAAAGATGATGCCAAACCCTCCGTGGAACATCAACGGAGATTGAACGAGGCTATGCAAGAGGTCATCAAGAAGGAGGTGATCAAATGGCTAGATATAGGGGTTGTGTACCCCATCTCAGATAGTTCTTGGACTTCACCGATATAATGTGTGCCGAAGAAGGATGGTATGACTGTGGTCACAAATGAGCAAAATGAATTGATCCCCAGTAGGACTGTCACCGGATGGAGGGTATGCATGGACTACTGGAAGCTGAATAAAGTGACCCGCAAGGATCATTTTCCATTGCCCTTTCTGGACCAAATGTTGGATAGACTTGCCGGGCGTGCCTACTACTGCTTTTTGGATGGGTACTCAGGTTACAACCAGATTTTAATTGCACCAGAGGACCAAGAGAAAACCACCTTCACATGTCCGTACGGGACCTTTGCATTTTCACGAATGCCATTTGGTTTGTGTAATGCACCGGCTACCTTCCAGCGGTGTATGATGGCAATCTTTACGGACATGGTGGAGGACTTCTTGGAAGTGTTCATGGATGATTTTAGTGTTGTGGGTGACTCCTTTGAAGCATGCTTGAAGAATCTTGACAAGGTGTTGGCCCGATGTGAAGAGACAAATCTAGTGCTTAATTGGGAAAAATGCCACTTTATGGTCAAGGAGGGCATTGTCCTCGGCCATAAGATCTCAAAGAACAGTATTGAGGTGGTCAAGGCGAAGATTGAAGTGATTGCAAAGCTTCCTCCTCCTACTTCTGTCAAGGGGGTTAGGAGCTTTCTTAGGCATGCGGGTTTCTACCGAAGATTCATCAAAAACTTTTCAAAGATAGTGAATCCCTTGTGAAAATTGTTGGAAAAGGATGCAAGTTTTGTGTTTAATGAAGAATGCATGAAAGATTTTGAATTTCTCAAGTACAAACTCACAACCACTCCCATTATTACCGCACCCAATTGGAGCTTACCCTTTGAGCTTATGTGCAACGCAAATGATGTTGTTGTAGAAGCGGTTTTGGGCTACTTTGGATGCTGATTTACTGATATCTGGTGTTGTTCATCGCATTCGCAAGGATCCCCTCGCGTTCGCGAGGATCCCCTCGCATTCGCGAAGAAGGATTGGCTTCTGGGATTTTGTTCTTCGCATTCGCGAAGAAGGAAATCTCTGTTGCACGGGTCTAACTTCAGAGGCTCATATCTCGCAATCTATAAGGAATTTGGAGATGATCCATAAATGAAAGTTGTATCCCTTTGTGTCTAGTTTTCAGTAAAGTAAACCATTTAGCATTTGGATTTGTGTACAAAAAGTTATGGCTGGTATACTATAGGCTGTCCGGGAAGATGAAGAAGAAATTTGTGTTGCACAGGGCTAACTTTGGCGGCTTATATCTCGAAATCTATAAGTAATTGAGAGATGACCAGAACATGAAAGTTGTAGATTTTGGTTTCTAGTTTTCATAAATTAAACCATTTGTCATTTGGAGTTTTTTAAAAAACGTTATGACCATTATACTAGAGGTTATCTGAGAAGAGTTTGGGAATGACTTTCGAGAATTTTGTTCATGGCGAATGCGATCGCAGGCCCACGAACACGAAGAAGGGTTTCCTGGAAGTGTATAAGCTTGCAAAATGGGTTTGGCTCATTTCATCTCATTTCCTCCATGGGAGACGACCTAGAAGCGATTTTGGAGCTCGATCTTCATCATCTATGTCATATTTTGGAGTGTTGGGCATCTCTTCCGTCGTGGCGATATTGCAGGAGTGGGAACATCGCATAGAGATTGATACGGTGTTTGTATGTTGAAAGCAGGCCTGGTGGAAAATTTCGGATGTTGGAATTTGACTCTAAGGCTAATTTGACTAAACAAAAGGGGAATCTTCAGATTTGCTCGAGCAAATGTGCTCAACTGAGTTGTGGTAGCACGGGTAGGTGCACGAGGTGTTAAACAGTGATTTTAGAAGAGGCCGGCGCAATTCTTAGCACGTTCGAGGACAAACGTATGTTTAAGTGGGAGAGAATGTAACAACCCGACCGGTCATTTTGAGCTCTAGCGCGTTGCTCGGTAGTTTTAGGCCATGAGTAGCTTCACTTCAGACATTATGACTTGCACGCATGGGCGGAATTGAATTCGGGAAGTTCGGAGTTGATTTGGAAAGAAAATTCTCATTTCGGAAGTTTTAAGTTGAAAAAATTGACTAAGGTTTGATTTTTGAGTAAACGACCCCGGAATCGGGATTTGAAGGTTCCAACAGGTTCGTATGATGATTTTGGACTTGGGCATATGTCCGGATTGGGTTTTGGATTACCCGGGAGCGTTTCAGCGCCTATTGTAGAAGTTGGCATTTTGGAAGAATTTCATAAATTTGGGTTGCAGTGCATTTCTATGTTATTGATATCCGTTTGGGATTTTGAGTCTGGGAATAGCTCTGTATGGTGATTATGTTATTGGGAGCGCATCCGGAAGTGGATTCGGAGGTCCGTAGGTCATTTTGGGGTCATTTGGTGAAAGTTAGAAATTTGAAGGTTTTTGAGAAGTTTGACCGGAAGTGGACTTTTTGATATCGGGGTCGGATTCCAATTCCGGAAGTTGGAGTAGGTCCGTAATGTCGAATGTGACTTGTGTGCGAAATTTAAGGTCAATCAGGCGTGATTTGATAAGTTTCAATATCGAATGTAGAAGTTTGAAGTTCTAAAGTTCATTAAGCTTGAATTGGGGTGCGATTCATGATTTCGATGTTGTTTGATATGATTTGAGGCCTCAAGAAAGTTCGTGTCATGTTTTGGCAGGTTGGTGTGATTGGACGGGGTCCCGGGGGCCTCGGGTGTGTTTCGGATCATTTTGGGCTACTTTGGATGCTGATTTATTGATATTTGGTGTTGTTCATCGCGTTCGCGAAGAAGGATTTGGCTTTTGGGATTTTGTTCTTCGCGTTCGTGAAGAAGAAAATCTCTGTTGCACAGATCTGAATTCGGAGGCTCATATCTCGCAATCTATAAGGAATTTGGAGATGATCCAAAAACGAAAGTTGTAGCCCTTTGTGTCTAGTTTTCACTAAAGTAAACCATTTAGCATTTGGATTTGTGTACCAAAAGTTATTGCTGGTACACTACATGCTGTCCAGGAAGATGATGAAGAAATTTGTGTTGCACAGGGTTGTTTTTGGCGGCTTATATCTCGAAATCTATACGGAATTGGGAGATGACCAAAACATGAAAGTTGTAGATTTTGGTTTCTAGTTTTCATAAAGTGAAACCATTTGTAATTTGGAGTTTCTACAAAAAGTTATGACCATTATACTAGAGGTTGTCTGAGAAGAGTTTGGGAACGGCTTTCGAGAATTTTGTTCATCGCGATCGCGATGGGAGGCCTGCGAATGCGAAGAAGGGTTTCTTGGCAGTGTATAAGCTTGCAAAAATGGGTTTGGCTCATTTCATCTCATTTCCTCCATGGGAGATGACCTAGGAGCGATTTTGGAGCTCCATCTTCATCATCTATGTCAAGTTTTGGAGCGTTGGGCATAGGTTTGAGTCGTCGGAAGGGCTTGGGAGCCGGTTATGGAACTTCGGAGTGAGGTAAGTCTCCTTTCTAACCTTTTAAGAGGGAATTAACCTCATAGGTGAAATAAATTATTATGTGCTTCTATTTGTGGGGGCTACGTACGCATGAGGTGACGAGAGTCCATATGTAGTTACTAGCTATGCCTATGTCCGGTAGTTTTAGGCTTACATCATGCCTTGTTGATATTGTTGTTGATTTATGTTTATTGTTTGCCTTGAGAAGAAGCGAGATTGAGTTAGCTTATTAAATATTTTTGAAAGGAGTCGAAATTGAGGAAAAGTTGGGAACTTAAATGTTTTCATTTGAAATTCATAATTTAAAAAGAATTGAGGAATACTTTAATAACTTAAGAAATCTATTTGTAACCGCGTCGCACGTATGATCCGTGAGCGGGGTAATTCCTTAAACTTATATTTGACCGTATCGTAAGTATGATTCGCGAGCGGGGAAATCCTTTAAATTTTAGTTGACCGCGTCGCAAGTATGATTCGCGAGCGGGGTAACTCCTTCTACTACTCTAATGGGAGCGGGCCGATCGCCTCTGCAGGTTAATAGATGCATCTATTGTTCGCGCCGTTCGACCCTCGGTAGTGCACAATTTACTTTTATGTTGGACCGAGCCGTAAGCCTCGGCATTTCCTCTATATATATTATCCTCATGGAATCATGCGTAAAAATTTGGCAAGAAGCCAATGTATTTGAGGGTTTTTCCCTGATTTGAATTATGACAACATTTTTGATGAAATCCACTGTATCTATATATATGCTCCGATTACGGAGGGAACTTGCTAGTTAAGAGCTTGAGTAAATTGTAAAGAGAGGAATTGTACCACGTATTTTATACTTGTTTGTTTTATATAATTACTCTGTTTCATATTTATTCACTTCCTTACTGCACCTGATATTATTGGACCACTAGTAAGTGTCGAAGTCGACCCCTCGTCACTACTTTTTCGAGGTTAGACTGGATACTTACTTTGTACTTATTTTCGTACTCATACTACACTTCGTTACATTTTGTTGTACATGCACATGTATGTCTAGTGGCCTCGTGGGCGCGACGGCATGATTGATACGGAGACTTAGGTGAGCTGCATCTTATGAGACGATCCGCAGCCAACAGAGTCTCCTTCAGAGTATTTGTATTTTCTTTTCTGTCCAATTTGTATTCCCGGCAGTTATTGTTTTTTATTTTATTTCTTAGTAATTGCTCATGTACTTGTGACACCGGGTTCTGGGGTGATGATAGGATATTCACTAATGAAATGGTAAATATTTTTATTTATTTTGCAAAGTTTATTTGTTACTAGTGAAATTGAAGGAAACTTTATGATTTCAAAAATAGAAAAAGAGAATTTAATTAACTATTTAGTGTTGGCTAGCCTGACAACGGTGTCCGACGCCATCACGATCTTTAATGGATTTTTTATCGTGACCACATGGTATCAGAGCACTAGGTTTACTTAGGTCTCACGAGTCATGAGCAAGTCTAATAGAGTCTTGCGGATCGGTACGGAGACGTCTCTACTTATCTTCGAGAGGCTACAAGGCTGTTAGGATGATGTTTGGCTATAATTCCATATTTTTAGTGCATTACTTACTTTACATTTTGATGTTTTAATGCTAAATTGTATTATATTTATGCCTAATTGAGTTTGAGCTTTAATCGTTAGTGTCTTGCACTAACTGTGCGTTCTATGCCTTGTAGGAGTGATTCCGAGCTATATAGATGTTATGGAATGAATTCAAGTGATTTGGAGCTTTAAAGTTTGAGTAAAAGTTCAAGGACTTAAGCCGGGATCGTGTTTGGGGGTCAACGGATGATAGTTAGAGCGAACGAAGACTCCAGTAGGCATATTGCACACTGTCTAGTAAAATAGATATAACTTTTTTCTCAGAACTCCATTTTAGCTCCACAATATATGGTTGGAAAGCTAACTCAAAGGGATACAACTTTCATGTTTTACGTTTTTCTAAATTTAGAACGTAATAGGGTGAAAAATGCGCGAAGCTAGCGCGAAGTCGCGCTAGTTAAGGAGCTGGAGGCAGAATGTCAAGGAATATGCGCGAAGTCATGCGCGAAGGATGCGCGAGCTCGCGCTAGTCATCCGGGAAAAATGTCCTTTTTCACATTGGAGAAGGTATAATTGTTTGGGCCTAACCCTACTTGGTATATATACATGGAAAAACGGTATTTTGAAGGAGGAGGACGTTTTTGAGAGGAAAACACAAGCACAGAGCCGCCGTGGAGGCCGGGTTTCATCTTTTCTTCCACCAAACTTAGTAATTTTTATATTTCTTTGTATGATTTGTTGTTTTGCTACCATGTCTATGTGGAGCTAATCTTCACGTTCTAGGGTTGTGGTTCTTTCATGACTATTGTTATTCGGATATTGATTTTGATTTCTTAGTTTATCATATTGGTTTATTTATTCAATCCTGCACTTAATTATTTGATTGCTTGATCACCAATTAAATACAATCTACGAATCTAGAGTTGAACTCGAAAGTGGAAATTCTAGATTGCATATAGGATTGAGTAGAGCAAGTTCTTGAACCTGGGCCTCGGGGAACGGATTCGCGGTTAGGATAGACATATACCTAATTGCCTTGCTTGGTTGATTTACAGGAATTATAAATGCGTTCTTGTTGATTCTAATTCCATAGACATATAGGAGTTAGGTTAGCTTGAATAGGCGAGTAAGAACTCGACAGATTCTTATGAGCAATATTAACCCTGTCAACCAATAAACTAGATAAATTAGTTAGTTAATTCAATTGAAGAATACAATAGGAATGTTAGATAGCCCATACCCCTAGATCGTTTTTATTACATTGATATCATAAAAATCTGCTCTTTCTCTGTCCAAAGTTCATTATTTGTTTTTATTTATTTCAATTAGTTTAGAATCAAATACTTCTTGGTTTAATTCTTGTATAGATAATTAGGATAGTCTAATTTAATTTATAGTTAATCACAAGTCCTCGTGGGATCGACATCCGACTTTTAGTCACTTTATTACTTGACGACCGCGTATACTTGCGTGTGCGTTTGGCCGCAACAAGTTTTTGGCGCTGTTGCCGGTGACTTAGAAATTAACTAGTCTACTAGGTTAGATTTTTACTTTTTGTCTATTCAAGTTTCTTTTTATTTTTATCTTAGTTTAATATTTTATTATCTTCGTTGACATGGCTTCTTGGAATGAGAATTGGTCGAATATTGGTTATTCTTATTATGATGATCTTTGTCCATATTGTGGAGGACCTCACTGGTGGAAAAATTGTCAGAATGTTTCCGGGAGCGAGTTATGCGCACAATCTCAATCCTTTGAGTGGAATATTTGTCATATATGTGGTGGTCAAGATGACCATTGGGATGGTTGTCCTAATTTTTATTATCCTTCTCAGAGCTCTTATTATGATCTTTCTTATAATATTTGTGAGTTTGATAGGGGCAATGAAGTACAGGATATGGAACGTGATGCATATTTTAGGGATATTCTGAGGCAAGTAGCAGAGCAACATGATGAACTTAGAAAAGATATGAAAAGAATGAGGGCAGCAATCACAAGAATGAAGGCCAGTTGGGAAGAATTAAATGAAGAGAGCGAGCACCAACAAGAGGAAAATTTTAAAAAAGAGGAGATTTTGAGTCAAACTTGGCTGGTGGAACAAGCTGAAAGATTGGAAATATATGAGGCTCAACGTGAGAATATTACAGATGGGATACAAGACCTAATAGAAGGAAGAGCTAAACTGGGACATGAGATCGAAAAATTTGGCACTGCTATTCACGACTTGGATGTAGATATGAGTGCAAAGGTTGATGCATGCCCAACAATTTAGTGATAAGTTGTGTGAAGCTGAAAAAGATCTTCTAGACCAAATTGAGGAGCTAAAACGAGAATACCAATTATTAGACCAAAATATTATTAATGATGCCAAGGTTGATGAAGAGTGCAAAATTGAGGATGTCAAAAATAATACAATTTTGGAGTTAGAGCGTATTGGACCTCATTCTAAATATTTTTCAACATTGTGTTTGGTTGGTGACATGGGAATTGATACATTCGAGCATATAGAGGAGTCAATGGATGAGGAACAAAGTGTTTATATTCTGAAATTTGCGATGCCAAGGAGACAAAACGACATTCCTCACTTAAGGGCCAAGAAGTGCAAGATGCGATATCTATTGCTTGGTTCCTTTATTTTCACACCACCGCCTCATGAACGTGACAGAAAAATTGATGCAAAATTGGGGGCGCAATTTATATCCTCAAAGTGGAAGGAAAAGTGGTGAAAGTGATGACGTCGTGTCGCGACGTTAAATCAAGCGCTTGTTGGGAGGCAACCCAGCTTTACAGCTTTCTTTTATTTTTATTTATTTTTGTTTATTTTATTTTTCTATCTTTGTAGCGTTTTTTTGTAGGATAGTCTAATTTAGTTAATAGTTGATCATAAGTCCTCGTGAGTTCGACATCCGACTTTTAGTCACTTTATTACTTGACGACCGCGTATACTTGCGTGTGCGTTTGGCCGCAACATAGGAGCCCTTCTTGATTCCTCATCGTGCGGTTTGATTCCTTTGAGGCTTATGCCTTTGTTTCTTTCCTACTCAATCTTATGCGACGTGAAGCGCTTGCTATCAATCGAGAATTGAGAAATTATAATGGTACTACAGATGTGGTGCGGGATGTTCCTCCCTGCGTATTTGATTGGGCTATTGTCGTCGCCTTGCGGAAGGCCGTTTTCTCGTTTCAGCTCAGTGTCAGTATTTCCTAAGGTTTTGAGATTTGGCATTAATTGTTATGACGATTCGTCTGTTGCTATCGTGCAGCATTGGTATAATGGTAGGGTGTTTGTTTATGTGTTAAAGCAGTGAATGACTTGGAAGGATTTTTACTCAATGCAAGATTGAAGGTTCAGAAATTAAAAGAACTTTTAAGAGATAATGCCACGCATATACAGTAAATTGATGTTTAAATTGTTGTTCACAGCAGCTTAACTTAACAATAGATACTTAATGTCGACAGTTATAATGTTAAAAACTAATGTGCCCCACATGCTAAAAGACAAGAGTGTCTCTGTCGGACATAATGAGGAGTAATACAACTTGGCTAAATGAAGGAACTTGCATTATATGCGCATCTAACTACAAAGGTGTGGAGTTAAATTTTACAAATTTTGTCTTTATTATCACACTCCAAGATTGTTTGTTCACGCTGGCAGAAAAGATAGCATCGTTTATAAAATGAATGTAAACAACTTTTAGCTAACTTTATCAATGCAAGCACTTCTAATAAGAATTGCATCCCACCTACAATACCAAAATTAAAGTTAAACTATATTATAATTGTATTTTTTTTAAGTAGCAATCGTTATCCAATGAGGAAAAAATTGCTACTATATTTATCTTCTTGAGTAAATCATGTTTCGCTATCTAGACTTTAAGGCGATTATTTTTATTGAAATGATACTTTAAGGGGTATTTCTTGAAATAAATAACTTCAAAATAATATTTTAAAACTAAAAAGGGAAAGAAACCTTGATCCAAAACCTTGGAAATTTTAGTACTGTCAGAAAATAAGCAAAAATATAGGAAAAAGGGCCACACAGTACTCTTGCGATTCTCACGGCAAAAATATAGGGAAAAAGGGATTACTCACAGTGCTCTTACTCATATTTACCGGACAAAATAAACTAAAAACGGTTTATCCCATACTCCCTCCGGTCCAAAATAAGTGATTTTTTGGCCTTTTTCTTGTGGTCCAAAATAAGTGATTTTTCTAAATTTCAAGAATGAATCAATTATTTTTTCCTACATTGTCCTTGGAGTAAATAGTGTTGGAATATGTGTTACGAGTGTTTATGTGAGATAGTAAAGATTAATATGGTCAATTCTATTGCTAATTAATGCTAAAAGGTGGATTTCTTAATCTGTGTGAAAATATCCAAAAAATCACTTATTTTGGACCGGAGGGAGTACCGTTTAAGGTCCCACTAAATTCAGATAGAAAAATCCCACATTAAGGATAAAATTCAAGAATGAATACTTAGCACTCCACTAATTATTTATCAGAAAATTTATTTTGAGACTGATTAAATTTGAATTGTAAAGTCCCATATTGAGGATAAAAATCTTTTCATAAGAAAGATGACTCCATCCTCCCGTAACTTGTACCCGAAACTGTTAGTTAAGAATGAATGAATACTTATCAAAACTCATTCCCTTGAAAATTATAAGTATTGTGCATCAAGATAAATATTTTCTTTTATGCATATATTGTATATCCCTTGATTTTTCTACGAGTTTATTTCTTTATATCTTTTTAATAAAAATTCGGACTCCACACCACTTTTTCATATTCCCTCCGTTTCATATTAAATGAACTACTTTCCTTTTTTGTCTGTTCCAAAATAAATGACACATTTCTAAATTTGGAAATAATTCAACTTTAAACTCCTCATTTTAGCCATTTTATCCTTAATTATAACCACACAAAAGTCATGGCCCCACAAAACTTTACCCCTTAAGCTTTTAAGACCACAAATTTCAAAAGTCAGTTTTTTTTTTCTCATTTAATTTGAAAGGGAGGTATTAGTAATTAATTATTTACCAACGTGTAAAGTTCTTGAAGTAGCATGTCCAAGGCGACTCAGTTGACTTGGACTTTTCTTCTTGGTTTCCATCTTGTAGCTTAGTCTCCATTTTGGACAGAGAAAAGGCGCAAAAACTAAGTCTTTGAGCCGTCTCTCTGAATTCCCTCTGCTTTCTTAACGGATTCAATAGGGGTATATGTTCTTCAGTTATTTTCCTTTCTTATTCCCAAGTCAATAAAAAAAAATTCTCATTTCTCTGTTTTGTGAAACAAGTGAAAAAGACAAGTTGAATTTTCTTGGAATGCGGTAAAAAAGCTAAAGTTGATCAAGTGCAGTATTGCTATTGAGAATTTGGGTACTGTAGTTGCATAGTATTTAGATGGTGAAGAAAAAGAGAGCAAGTTGTTTGGATGTGAGACAAGCTATGGATTTCTTGAATCAGTTGTTAGCTGATAAACCAATTCTTCCATTTGTAATTCCAATATTTTTAGTTGTTTGGGGGATAGAGAAGTGGATTTTCTCTCTCACTAATTGGGTTCCTCTTGCCGTAGCTGTCTGGGCAGTTTTTCAGGTTAACACTTCTCTCTTATTTGCCTTCACTTGATTGGTTTAATTTGGGATGTGAATTTCTTCAGCTATATTGATCTTTAACAAATTCTTGGATCTATACGGAATGAAGTATTATATTTTCCTGGTGACATATTGCTTGATCTTTTTTTGTTTATTTTTCTTCAGATGTCATCTGTGTTTTTGTACTTTCATATCTCCACCGACAAGCAAACTTTTATTTTTTTTTGAGTTATTTCTAAATCAATGTGTAGAAGATCGTTATTTCCATGTTGCAGTAAGATTTTATCAAAATATCTGCTATTAAAATCCTCTTCAGTGTTGGTAATGTGATGGCTTTTTATTAGTTAATGTTATCAGCTTGGCAATATTCTGCTTAGTGTCTTTTTTCCAAGAATGTAAAAAGGTCAGCGCGGTGCTCTAAGCTCTCCGTATGCGCGGGTCCGGGGAAAGGCCGGACCACAAGGGTCTATTGTACGCAACCTTACCCTGCATTCTGCAAGAGGTTGTTTCCACGGCTCGAACCCATGATCTCCTGGTCACATGGCAGCAACTTTACTAGTTACGCCAAGACTCTCCTTCCTCTCCAAGAATGTGTGTCCTATTATAGTTTGAATAGAGACAAAGGTATATAAGGCTCTAATCAAGCACCAACTTTTCTATTTGCAGTATGGAAGTTACCAGCGCAAAATTCTTGCAGAAGACTTGAATAAGAAATGGATGCAAGTGTTGCTGGAGACATCAGTAATTTCATTGCCATTTTCTTTGCCACACTTTCCTGAATGAGTTAGGTTAATGCGTTACGCTTATTTTGCTCATTCTCTTTTCTTTTTGCCTTCTACAGCCAACAACCCCTTTGGAGCAGTGTGAGTGGCTGAATAAGCTATTAATTGAAATTTGGCCTACTTATATGAGCCCAAGGCTTTCTTTGAGGTTCTCTTCTATTGTTGAGGTAAATTACTTTGTTTTGTACCTATCTCTGTATGTGCAGGTGCTTGCATTTTGCTCAACAAGCAGTGGAATCTTAACTGATGCGTAGTTGAGTGTTGATGGAAAAAGTGGATAGGATAAATATAATGCATATGTGATGCTCCATGATGACACTGCTTTTCTTTTTGCACAGACTTAAGTTTCTGTTCTGTTATCTAAATATTTGCCTTTTCTTCTTTTAATTGTTATGACGCAGAGACGCATGAAACAACGAAAACCAAAGTTGATTGTGAGTTTTCTTGTCTTCCCTTCATATGACGATTGGTACTAGAAGTACTAAATGTTGCCTAAATTACAAGAACTGATAGCTCATTTGATCATGATTGTAGGAAAAGATTGAATTACTAGAATTTTCACTTGGTTCTAAACCTCCGCTCTTAGGGCTTCGTGGGATACGGTGGTCAACTTCCGGTGATCAGGTTTGGTTCTAACTTTCTTTTCTTTCCTTTTTCTTTTCCCTTTGTTTACAAAAAATGGATAAGATCTGTATTCTGACTATTACCTTTATGGGCAGCGAATTGTGCATCTTGGTTTTGACTGGGACACTACCGATATCAGTATCATGTTGCTTGCCAAGTTGGGAAAGCCATTAATGGGGACTGCTCGCATAGTTATTAACAGTATCCACATCAAGGGTGATGTACGTACATTTTTACCTTTTCAGCCTCTTGGAAATATATAAGTTCAGCTAAAAGAATGATAATTATGCAAGTACTTCATTTAGTTAATTTTTTGTGGGTATTTATCGTTCCATAAGCCTACAACTATACCATAAATATTTACCTTCTACACCTCGATTTAGGGCAGAAGTGGAGTAGCTTTGCTCAAACAGCTCTGCTTCAAAAGAATTTACTTAAGGGTCATATTTCATTCTTAAAGTTCTGCTGTTTCCTTTGCTACTAGAATTACTGCTGTGAATTAACAGTTCTTTACTTCAACTGTTACAGCTCCGCTTAGTGCCAGTTCTAGATGGAAGAGCATTTTTATACTCATTTGTGGCACCTCCGGAGGTTAGGATAGGCGTTGCATTTGGAAGTGGTGGAAGCCAATCTCTTCCAGCAACTGAGCTGCCAGGTGTTTCTGCATGGCTGGTATGCGACTGATTTATTACAATATGACATCTTGCTTCCCGAACCCCAACTGGGCAGTAAAGTTTCTAATCTTAACCACACATATCCCATTACAATCACTAAAGCTTATCGCTTCTACGTTATTGACCTTTCCCTCTATCCTCAGTTTACAGAAGTATTCTGATTCGTTACTAGTAAGTTAATTATTTTGCTTATTTTATTTCACAGGTTAAACTTGTTAATGACTCCTTATCTAAGAGGATGGTTGAACCTCGCCGTAATTGTTTTTCTTTGCCTGCGGTAAATTTATTCAAAAGGGCTGTCGCTGGTGTACTCTCAGTGACTGTGATGTCTGCCAGCAAATTGTCAAGAAGTAACCTGAGGAGTAGCCCTTCCAGGAAACAAAGCTCATCGACAGATGGTTATGTGGAAAATCTCCATGATTACAAGGATTTGCGGACATTTGTCGAGGTTGAACTTGAAGAATTAACCAGGAAAACAGATGTCAGACCAGGATCCTGCCCTAGATGGGACTCAAAGTTCAATATGACTCTACATGAGGATGCAGGAACAATTAGGTTCAATTTATTTGAATGTACTCCTGGCAGTGTGAAGTATGACTATCTGACAAGCTGTGAAATAAAGGTGAATCTATGTAAATTAATATGCTACAACCCATGCTTTATATATTAAAGTCTGTTCCATGACTTGTTTATGGGTATGTATCTCATGCAAGTTTGTTTAAGTATCCTATACAAGTGTGTCCAGTGTTTTGCTAATTTTTAGTGTACTCTGGAGGATCTACATGACTTACCCACACCCTTATCACACTCGTCGTACACGGGTATATTTGGGCAAATGAAGGTCCGTGTGACATAGTATCAAAATAATTTCAAGGTTGACTTGAATGTCATAGCATGACGGGTAAAAGTTGGGATGATAGTGCATCCAATTTAGGGACGTAGTTGTTGTTAGTCAATTCCAATTAAAGATCAGTGACATCTTTTTCTTGTTTCTATCTTCCAACATAAACTATGAATTAGCAGCAAGGAGTGAGCCTTACTGCATTAATTTTTCAGTTCGCTCATTTTACGGGCTGAAACATTTATTGGTTCTCTATCACTCTGTAGTGGCATTTGACACGTGATATGGCTTTATGAAACAGATGAGATATGTTGCAGATGATTCAACAATATTTTGGGCGGCGGGAGCTGTCTCCGCTGCTATAGCCAGGCGTGCTGAGTTTTGTGGTAAAGAAATTGAAATGACGGTTCCATTTGAGGGGATTAATTCAGGAGAGGTAGGAATCTAGTTTTAAACTATGGTATTTTATAAAATTGCAGCCCCCATAATTCTCCTTACACTATACTTTGGCTTCGTTTGAGCTTCCACATCTGCAAATTGTGTAGTTGATAATGATAATGCAAAAAACATAACACAGAACGGTATTATTCACAATCTTATCATCATAAACATGGTGCATTTCAATTTGTATCCTTTCGTGGTATCATAGATTCTTTTGGACCGTCAGAGGCAGGACACTTGTAGTAAAATATGGATTGTCTTATCCTGCTTACAGCTCTGAAAGTTCAAGTCAATGTCTAGTTAGAACGATTAAACTTCCTAAATGAGACAGGACTATTGAAAGTCAAAGAGAATATTATTAGTGCTGTGTCATATTTAAAGAATACCGAGAAATGGGAAACTTTCCTTGGCATAAAATTTTCGTATTTAATGTAGTCTATGATTTCCCAATTTCATGTAATGTACGTCCTCTTGTATTGTTCAACTTCAACTCGGTAAGTGTTTTTCCCCTCTTTTTATATGGTATTAGAACTTGATGATCTTGGAAGAGAATCAATTCTCAAAATTTGTAATTGACACAGTAGGATTAGGAACTTAGCATAGAATTTCCGTATTTTATTTAGTCTAAATTTTCCTTTTTCCATGTACCCTCTACTCCTACACGGAGCCGTCTTGCATGCGTTGTTCAAATCTAGTCAAGAAAAGTCCTTCCCCTTTATTTCTCTTTCCAGAAGGACCTTAACAAGTCGAGTTTCCCGTTCATTCTGTCTGTTTCTCTTCAACCAATAATAATACTTAGGTTATATGTACCACATAACTAGTTCTTTGTCCTGCTTCTAGCGAACAACTTCTCTTCACATGTGAGACTGGCTTATTAGGATATGCTCCACTGGAAGTAGAAGGATTGAAATGACAAAGAAAGTGATGTTCATTCTTTGTGTTTTTATTTGGTGTAGATACGGAGTTATGTAGTACTAATTTCTTTGTTTTAAATGATTGTTTCAGTTGACAGTGAAACTCATCTTGAAGGAATGGCAATTCGCTGATGGTTCAGATAGCTCGAACGGTTTACCTATCAGCTCTCAGCATTCACTCAATGGTACATCAAGTTTTCTACCTAGAACAGGAAGAAAAATCTCTGTGACAATAGTTGAAGGAAAGGACCTTCCATCAAAAGATAAATTTGGAAAGCCTGGTTCTGGCTGTTACGTAAAATTCCAGTACGGGAAGGTATGTCTCTTTTTTCCTCACAGAACTCGTCACTTGAAATATCATTTCTCCAAAACTAAATTCCTGTGTATGTGCTTGATTGATGCCTTTCATGAATTGTTTTAGATATGGAGTACTAAAGCTCTTTTAATAATACAATACAAGGGAGCTTGAGGGAATATGTAGTGATCCTTAAACTTTTTCTCAGGCTCTGAAGAAAACGAGAACTGTTTCACATACTTCAGATCCTACCTGGAATCAGAAGTTTGAATTTGATGAAATAAGTGGTGGTGAATATCTGAAGATAAAGTGCTTCATTGAGGAGATGTTTGGAGATGAGAACATTGGTAGTGCACGAGTAAGCTTAGAAGGACTTATAGAGGGGTCCCCGAGGGACGTGTGGATTCCTCTCGAGAAAGTGAATTCTGGAGAATTGCGGCTCCAGATAGAAGCAATCAGAGTTGATGACTATGAAGGATCCAAGGTATTCTCGATCATAGCTGTTATTGGTCATTTAGTAATTTAATGAGGAAATGATGAGAAAGAAGGCATTTCAGATTAATATGAGAAAAAAAAACCCCGAGAGTAAAAGGAAAACGATACACTTACATGCTCATGTTCTTGATTATGATGCCACTTTCCTTCTGACTGGTGTTTTTAGGGTTCAAATGGTAGTTCTTCCAATGGTTGGGTTGAAGTTGCTCTCATTGAGGCAAAAGACCTTGTTGCTGCTGATCTCCGAGGAACCAGTGATCCTTATGTGAGGGTACAATATGGCAATTTGAAGAGAAGAACTAAGGTTAGAATTTAGAGAGAATGCTTTTTGTCGTTTTCTTTTCACACTTCTATTATTTGCTGAAGGTTTTTTGTTTCATGCTGAAGCTAGTGTTGCAAACAAACTGTATCATCAAATATAGACCTTTTTGGAATTGTTGAAACTTATTCGGAAACCATTACTGCAAAATACTAGAGCTGCAAAGAGAATAGGAGAGTGGAAATGGCTATCTCTGGTCTATATTGAAAAATATGAATGTTTAACAGGATTTTTCTATCCATCCTGGATTCTTTGCAGGTTATGTACAAAACTTTGCATCCTCAATGGCACCAGACATTAGAATTTCCCGATGATGGGAGTCCCCTAGAGTTGCATGTTAAGGACCACAACCATTTACTGCCAACAGCAAGCATAGGTGATTGTGTTGTTGAGTACCAAAGGTTGCCTCCAAATCAAATGTTTGACAAGTGGATACCACTTCAAAATGTGAAGAAGGGAGAGATCCATATTCAAGTCACACGCAAAGTTCCTGATCTAGAAAAGAAAACAAGCGTAGATTCTGAGTCCTCAGTGACCAAAGCACGCCGCCAAATTTCTAACCAGGTAAGAGCAGGTCCCTACGTCATTACATTCAGTCGATTACTTGACACCAAATTCTTCAACACTTTGCTGACATATTTACTGTTGATGATGGATTCTATCAGATGAAGCAAATGATGATCAAGTTCCAGTCGTTTATAGAAGACGATGATCTCGAAGGACTTTCAGCATCGTTGCACGAAATGGAAAGCCTACACGACTCCCAAGAGGAGTTTATGGTCCAGCTTGAGACTGAACAAACACTTTTGCTCAACAAGATAAATGAACTTGGCCAGGAAATCATTAATTCATCACCTTCCTATGCTTTGGGTAGAAGACCTACTTTCCCTTGAAAAAACTGCAATCCCATTGTTTTCCTTTTTGTTAATATACAATATATGATTTTTCCACTAGATAGGTCATAGGGTCCATATCAATCTTGTTGAATTTTTCAAGCTGTAAAATTGATTATCGTGTATATTAACTGGAAGGGAAATACCTTCACACGCCTTCAAAATGAAACCAGTGGCTTCAGACATAGAACAGCAGGCTAACTTTTTGTAATTGTAATGCAGAAGCATAAATGTCAGTTCTCTGTTCTGGTTGATAAAAACGTTACGTTTGTATATATAAGGAGTCAGAATTGCATTTTTCTTCCACCATAAGGAGTCAGAATTACATTTTTCTTCCACCATATATTTCAATTCAGTGGATGCTCAGCTTGCTTTTTATTCTATATTCCAGAATTAGCCCAAGTTCTTCGAAAAAATATTCATAAATAAGCTTCTTTCAGAATCGAGCAGACTAGCCACTTTTCAGCCATCTAATTGAAATATAGCCACTATCATGGAGTTTTAAATTTTACCTAGGGGTGCTTATCGGGCGGATAATTAAGCTTAATGGTTCGGCTTATCGGTTATCAGATTACAAATGTAGTAATCCGCTAGCCATCCAGTAAGAAAACGGGCGGATTGGAATCGGATTGACAATTATCAGACGGTTATCGGGCGGTTTATCGGCTAAACCAAATAGAAAATTTTTGAACAATCAATACCAAACGGCCAAATGTATAGTTCAAGCTGTCTCTGTTAGTTGTAGTAGCTTTTCCTGATTAGAGGCTACAGTTAGACGACAGTTCTATTGAGAATTAGAAATTAGAGATTTAGCCATTTAGGTTTTAATAGTACTTTATATACATAGGGGTAAAAGTATAAATATAAAGATTCTTAACGGTTAACGTTTTACTCGATAAGAAAATTGAGTAATCCGCCCCCAAACCGTTAAGCCGTTAATTATAAAATCTCAACCCATTCACCATCCATTACTCCGATAATCCGAAGCCAATAAGCCATCGGCTCGATTTGGTTAATAGTTTCGGTTCGATTTTGAACATCCCTTATTTTACCAGTAGAACTCTATGACAATCATTGTTACAAAAATAACCAGTCAGATTCACTATTTACTTTTTCTAGCCGGTATACATAGATTATATATTGATTATACACAGTTATGCGCATATTATACATATATTATACATCTTCCAGCTATTTTTAGTTTAAGAAGTTATATGGAGGACTATTTGGTTAATTCTTCAAATTTTTGAAACTCCATAACAATAGCTATTTTTTCAATTACATGGCTGAAAAGTGGTTATTTGTGAATTTTATCCCATCTTAAACAGTCCACATTGAGTTTTCTGGGCCCAGTAATTGGGTTTATACTAGAGACTTTTTCCTTCCTATACCATATATAAAACCTTATTATCAAAAATGTGGATAGTTTTATATTTACCCGCCATGTTCACAGTTTTTCTACAATTATTATACCATTCATTAAATACTAATTACAATACCAAATATTAACTAGGACATTCCTTTTAGCTAAATCAGTTGGCTAATACTACCGGCGGAATTAGCTTTTTTACCCGTTTGCAATAAATTTCTGATCTTTAGTGGTTGAAACTTCATCTTCTATTATCACTTCTCCTAATATTTGCAGATCCACTTCGTCATGTAAAATTTGAAACAAACTGTTGGCTAATACTAGTGACGGGTTTCATTTATCTACGAAATCATTAGTAATTTGCCAGATCATTAATACAGAAAATTATCCAAATATCATATATATATCCGACTTCTCTCTACATCTCTTTCTATTTCTCAATCGCAAATTTCAGTAATACAAAGCAAATGAAAAGAGAGCAGCAATTCCACCATTGACAGCCATTAAAAAGTTTGAAAGCTTTGAATTCAAATTTGGGTTTTCAAAAATCATTATTTGTTTGGATTGGGTGTTGTTGAAAATAATCGGGAATATGGTTTGGAGTTTATATCTCAATTTTGAGGGGTTTTGGTGAAATTAGACTTGGTTTTGACTGAATTTCAGATTGAAACTCGAAGAAGAAGAAGAAGAAGAAGAAGAAGAAGAAGAAGAAGAAGAAGAAGAAGAAGAAGAAGAAGACATATTGCAGAAATTGTAGGTTATTTGTATTCTGATTGTAGATACTTTATTTTCTGTTTTCACAAATAAAAAACGGCTAAAACTTCTACAAATCTTCTGAAAAAACGCAATTATGTCAAAAATCTCAATTATGCTACAACTGAATGGGAATTGGGATATAAAAATTCAATGTACCCAGTTTGTAGATATTTTGTAGATAAATTGTAGATTATTTGTATTCTGATTGTAGATGCTTTGTTTTCTGTTTTCACAAATCAAAAACGACTAAAACTTCTACATATCTTCTGCAAAAAACGCAATTATGTCGAAAATTCCATTTATAAGATTGGACGAATCTTTATGATTTAAGAAGAACAAATATTGAAATAACACATGGAGTTAAGTTAAAGTTTGTGACAACTTGTACAATCTTCAATGCAAAAGAAGAGTGTCCAGCTAGTGGAAGCCTGAGAACAACAGATTTTGCATATCTGAATGAATTTAACTAAAACATCCTTCAACTCCAACCCGAAAGAATTGCCTTCTGGATATTCTACACAACTGAAACGTAAAACAATGCTCATTCTGGAAGTCGAGGAATCAATTTCTGAACTGATTTATCTTAATGCCCAGCATTACTCTGGCAGTGGATGAAGTTTATCTTAATTTAATAAGCAACATCATTTCCGTGTTAGCCCCAAAATTAAAATAAATTGGTAAAAACAGAGGCAAGTTAACACACAACGTTTAGCCCCAATTGTTGGTATTAATCTAGCCTCCTGGCGCAGAGTTCTTCGAGCAAACCAGATTTCACATTCATAAATGCACATTATCGATCTCGTCTTCTAGTACGAAATTCTGTCCTTCTTCCTCTTTGAAATTCCTCACCATATCTATAGCTGATGCATTTGGATCACCTAAATATTCATCCTCTTCATCGAACAACGAATGTGTCAAATCCGGATACTTATCATCATAATCATACTTTTTGCCGTTGCTCAATACTTTATGTTTAATAACAGTACATAAACGTGAGTGAGAGTGAGGGTTTGGGAGAGAGAAACGTGGGAGGGGTAGGATATACGGTACCTTGAATTAAGGAGGGATATACGGTGCATTAATTGTATCCTTAAAATACACTATGGTATAGAATTGATAATTTGATATACTAAATGTAATTATATCAAACCTTAAATATTGAGGTTAATAAGGTTTCCTATATGGTATAGGAATATAAAAATTCCTTTATACTTTGCGGGCCGATATGGCAGGACTTGGATCAAAGAGGAGAGAATCACTTGGGTCGGGTCATTATGATTCGGAGACTGACGTGTACATATGACTCCGCTAAAATATCCGAATAGATATCTTATCGTCAAGCTCTGCCAACTGAAGCCATTTTTTCCCACTACTATGAAGCTAATCGGAAGAAGAAGAAACTGAATTCATTGAAAATGGCCTTGTCGACGGCGAAATTCACAGAATTGCCACCACATTTGTTCTCCTCGTTTTCTCGTCCTTCTACTCGACCTGCATTCTCTCTTTTCCTTAAACCCTTCTCATCTCTTCGCCGCACCGGCGGCAACACCAGAACCAACTACAGGGAGCATCGGAAACCCTACAGAGATTCAAATTCCAGTTCTACCCCTGTGAATTCCAAGCCAAACAAATCTCACTCTTCTACTTGGCTAAATAAATGGCCCAACACATCTCCTCCAGTAGAACATTCGTCCAATTCTAGAACCTTCGATTCCAACACAGAAACTAAATATTTCGACGAGAACACTAGTAGAGTAGGGACCACCGCCATAGAGAGGATTGTACTCCGTTTGAGAAACTTAGGATTAGGCTCTGACGATGAAGATGAAAATGAAGAAGAGGAAAATTCGAATTTGAATTCTAGTTCGGCAGTGCCGAGTAACGGCGAAGAAGAGAAATTAGGGGATTTATTGAAGAGAGATTGGGTTCGACCGGATATGATATTGGGAGAGAGTGATGATGATGAAGGAGATGATACATTGTTGCCGTGGGAACGGAGTGTGGAGGATGGAGAGGTGGTGGTGGAGGAGCAGAGGGGAGGGAAGAGGAGGACAGTGAAGGCACCAACATTGGCTGAGCTAACAATTGAGGATGAGGAATTGAGGAGGCTGAGGAGAAATGGTATGACTTTGAGAGAAAGGGTTAGTGTACCTAAGGCTGGGATTACAGGAGCAGTGTTGGAGAAGATACACGATGCGTGGAGGAAGAATGAGCTGGTTAGGCTCAAGTTTCATGAGGTTTTGGCTCATGATATGAGGACTGGCCACGAGATTGTTGAGGTTGGTGCACTTGGCTTTACCCTCATAGCATTATGTTGACCCATTTTATGCAAAGTACTTTCCTTTTTTAGGTTGTTCAGACAAGAATCACACCTTTTTATATTTAGAAACAATTTAACTTTAAACTTTCCATTTTAACTTTAATGAGATGATTTATAACCACTCAAATGTCTGTGGCATGTTTAACCACAAGTTTAAAAGTCCGACATTCTTTCTTAAACTCTGCAACTAGTCAAACGCCGCCTGATAAAATGGGACAGGGGAGTATTTGTTACTATTTGTCTTTCTTTCTTTTGGCATGAGTTCATTTGACTCTTTAAATATTTCCAGAACTTGTGTCCAAAAGATTGCTTGCATATTTTGTTCTTCATATATTGTCCTAGTGCTGGCCAAGATTACATTCTATGGATCACTTATTAAACTAAAGCGCCAACCAGATTAGATAACACTTCTGAAGCAATAATAGGAATCATCATTACGATGAAGAAAGAGCTTTATTCATATGTCCATTACTTTTCAAAGTAATGACTGCCATTCTCCATAAAGATTCATAGATGTAGAGTTACTTGAGTTTGTTTGAAAATACAATTATTATCTTGCTAACAATTAAAAAAATACAATCATTATCTTGTTAAAGATAAATAGTACAATTTTCGAGCAATTATCCAGTAAATATTGCAAGCAATTATCGTCATTTGTAATTTACCTAAATATTGTATTGAAAAGGTGCAGTGGGCTAACTTCTTTTTTTCCCGGTTGTCAGCGTCGAACAGGAGGGCTTGTGATATGGAGGGCTGGGAGCGTTATGGTGGTGTATCGAGGAAGTAACTATGAGGGGCCTTCTTCGAGATCTCGATCCGTGAATGAGAACGGCAATGCTCTCTTTGTTCCTGATGTTTCCTCTGACAAATCTATTGCAAAAGACATCAAAAGCTCTAATCCAGTTATTGAAAATCGTAATCAAGTTCATCCTCATCGTGTCCAAAGCATGACTGAGGAGGAAGCAGAATTCAATAGGCTATTAGATGGTTTAGGCCCACGTTATGAGGATTGGTGGGGTACGGGGGTACTTCCTGTTGATGCCGATTTGCTCCCCCAGACAATTCCTGGCTATAAAACACCTTTCCGGCTTCTTCCTACTGGAATGAGATCACGCCTAACAAATGCAGAAATGACTAATTTACGGAAAATTGCTAAATCACTTCCTTGTCATTTTGCTCTCGGTAAATTTCAACCCTCTAACTACCGTTACTGTTTTTGTTTTTAGTGTGACAATATAGGTTATCTTCCTGTTGTCCATTTTAGGGAGAAATAGAAATCATCAAGGGCTGGCTGCTGCTATAATCAAGCTTTGGGAGAAAAGTTTAGTTGTTAAAATTGCAGTCAAACGTGGAATTCAGAATACAAACAACAAGCTGATGGCTGAGGAGTTAAAGGTGTGTTAGAATGTTTTGATATGATTTTGTCCCAAATAAAAAGAAATAGAAAAGAATGTCTTGATATGTTAGTTGCTTCTGTTTGTGACTTCTTTGATTCTTTGTGCATGAATTTGGAAGTACTATTTATCTTCGTCAGAGAGGATTCCAATTTCATGAAATTAGGTCCTAAGGCTGTTAGTCATATCACCCCAAGTTTCATGTTTACAAGTTAATACTTCTAGAGAAAGTACTGGCTCCCATCTGATTAAAAAAAGGAGAATCGGCTTCCACTTTGTGTTCTCCATTTCCTTTTCCATTCTGCAGACACCACTAATTTAGTTCTAGAAAAAAATAAGAAAAAGCTGATCCTGTTTATGTGAACCAGAAAAGTCGTCTGGAAGAGACGTTACAGAACTGAGACATCTTAGGTATAACTCCTGCGGACCTGCCACTTCTGAAGTTCCGTATTTAGCCCATCATGGCTTGATACTTGACTTGACTGTACAGATTTTTTCGCCCACAAAGCTCACGCTCCTTATCCTGTCTTATGTGATCTTGTGACACATCTTAAGCTTCACACTACAAAGTGTTTCAGTAATCACCAATGAGTTATGGGTGTGCCCTATTTTGGAATCACATATCAACTGATATCAATTACACAGTGATGTGATAATAGGAATATTGATACTTCTTAAAATTATTGCTTCTCTATAGTTGAAGTTCATATCAGATATAAAGCTTCATTTGTCCCTTTTTTTGCCGCAGACGTAGAGCTTTTACGAGAATTCTTGTATTGTATGGATGGAAAGACTGGTTTGTTCGTAAATTAGAGAAACTTTGTAAAAGAAAGGGGGGGGGGGGGGGTATATGTATTGTAGAATAGGGGTGTAAAAAGTACACCTCACTGAGCAGCACATAATACTTGTATGCCTTTGAAATTGGAGATCTGTTTAGTATTAGTGCTAACATTTCAGCTGTAACTCAGAAATTAACAGGGGGAGTCCTACTTCTGAGAAACAAATATTACATTATCTTTTATCGAGGAAAGGATTTCCTCCCACCTACTGTTGCGGCTGCTTTAGCAGAAAGGCAAGAGATAACAAAACAGATCCAAGATGTTGAAGAGAAAACGCGGAGCGGGCCTGCTGAAGCAGCACCGTTGGCCACAGATGCACAGGCTGTTGCTGGTACTTTAGCAGAATTTTATGAGGCTCAGGCTCGGTGGGGAAGAGAAATATCTGACGAAGAACGTGAGAAAATGTTAAAAGAAGCAGCTAGAGCTAAGATTGCTAGAGTAGTCAAGCGGCTTGAACATAAACTTGAGCTTGTAAGTATATCTTCTCACCGCTAATCTGAAAGCATATCTCTTGAATGATAGCGCTTCTAAAAGTTTCCTCACATTAGTTTTTTTTCATGATAACCCATTGCCTTTATTGCAGTTTATCTTATCATTCTGTTTGAAAATGGTTGTGTTTTTTTAAATCCGTCAGATTTCCTTTTTATTATTGAAGAAAAAAAATTTGGTGCAATCTAGGAGTGTGGTACTATCTAGCTATCGGAAAGTTTCAACTGGTGAGCTATAGAATTCTTTAGATTTGCTGTCTGTCATTCTTCACTATGCCCTCATATTTTATAGGCTTTTGTTTTTCCAAAAAGTTCTTTGCTTTTTAATATTTTTGGACTCTCTTGAGATTCATATTTTTCTTCATTCTTCTTTTCCCCTAAATGTTTTGCTCTTCTGAAAATGTCTTGCCAAATTTAATTTCTTTTAGTTATTTCCTTAATCTTGTTTCCACGTTATTTTTACCTAGCCTTGTCTCAATTTTCATTTTGCCATTCCTTTGTCTATTAAGTAGTCGTTTTTATGTGATGTGTGAACAGTCCCAGGCGAAGAAGCTTAAAGCAGAGAAAATTTTAGCTAAGATTGTGGACTCCTGGATTCCTGCTGGTCCTTCTGATGACCTGGAAACAATAACAGAGGAGGAAAGGGTCATGTACCGTAGAGTTGGATTAAGAATGAAGTCATACCTGCCTCTTGGTGAGTTTTCGTTGTTCTTGGACGTAACAAAAACTGTGGTCAATCTGTTGATTACATCCTGTTTTTAACTGAGAACTCATGTATATGCTTACCTACCAGGTATTCGTGGCGTCTTTGATGGTGTTATTGAGAACATGCATCTGCATTGGAAACACAGAGAACTTGTAAAGTTAATATCTAAGGAAAAGGAACTTGCTTTTGTTGAAGAAACAGCTAGACTTTTGGAATATGAAAGTGGTGGGATTCTAGTGGCAATAGATAGAGTGCCAAAAGGTTATGCTCTTATTTTCTACCGCGGGAAGAACTATAGGCGGCCAATCAGCCTCAGGCCAAGGAACCTTCTGACAAAAGCAAAAGCACTAAAACGTAGAGTGGCACTACAGCGTTACGAGGTTTTTCATCTTATACATGTCAGCTGTCCCATTAAACAATGATGTTATCTCACCTTTTACTGATAATCTGCTTGTTTCTGTCTTGTAGGCTCTCAGTCAGCATATGACCGAGCTGGAGACATCGATAGAGCAAACGAAAAGGCAAATTGTAAGACAAAATCTGAGCTTGGGTTATGCGTTCATGTAGTACAGTTTGCTAATATACCCTTTGTTACCATTTGTCATGTTACCATTCACTCTGCTTCCTCTTGATTTGGGCTCTTTAGTTATTGTGCCTATGTGTCAGATATGAACTTATAAATTCACGTATCTTTGATTACTTATAGTCCCAACTCCAACAGATGGTCCAATTCTTCATGCTTCATTTCTTGGTGTTTATTTTTTGATTTCCACATTGAGCTGCAAATTCTAACAGTTTGTTTGAAATAAATACTCCCTCCATTTCATATTAGATGAGGTAGTTTGACTCGGCACGGAGTTTAAGAAAAAAGAAGAAGACTTTTGAAACTTGTGGTCTTAAAAGCTTAAGGGGTAAAAGGTTTGTGGGGCCATGACATTTGTGTGGCTATAAAAGCTTCTCATTAAGGGTAAATGGGTAAAATGAAAGAGTTTAAAGTTGAATTATTTCCAAATTGAGAAATGTATCATTTGTTTTGGAACAGACTAAAAAGGAAAGTACCTCATTTAATATGAAACAGAGGGAGTACCTGATTTATAATTAAATGGTTTTCTTCATATAAAAAAATCCCCCATTCCGTAAACATTTCAGGAGGCTTCTGACTACAACTCTATTAGCTTTTCAAAAAGATTAACGGATCCATTCTTATAGTTATAGGTGCATAATCCTCCTTGTGTGTTTCTACTATCCACCATACAAACATTGCCAAACTAAACTTAAAGTGGGATCAGAGTGTTTTACATTAGTCATATTTCAAAGGCCAATGATCATGCATAGCAGGAAGATATTCTTAAAACCATATTCTATATTCCAACATTAATAATTCGTATAAATTACCATGTAGTAGTTTTTGCAGAGAAATATAGTTCTAAATATTATAAGATAAAACAAATGTTCCCAAATTAAGATTGCCATCTCTTAGAAGACCAAATCCTAATGTGCGGAAGTTGACTAAACTTAGATGGAGTTAAAAATTTCAGTTCAGAATCTTTTAGAGATGCAACAAAGAAGTCTAAGTCTGATCTTTGTAAACCACAATTCCTAAAGAAGATCACATCTGAGGGATTTTCATTCATCATCGTCTTGATAACATCATAACACCCAATTTTATATACTAACTGGATCTTTTCATAGCATTGGTTACATATCTCTGGAATTCAAACTGTAGGCAAGTCTGAATTCATCTTCTCCCAGTTTTACTTTGTCATCAGTGGGATATTGATTACCTTATTAAGAAAAAGATCACTGAAATATTTCATATCTGTTAAGTACCAGCGGGACTAGTTAATGTTCGTCAAGAGAGGCTCTTGAAGGTGCGAAAAATAGTCTCTGGAAAAACTGAGGTTGCTTTGTGAATTAAATTTGCTTTTTGTGTAACATATTTGCAGCTACACTGTGTTCACCCGTATTTTTGAAGTTCAAAGTGTGTATTTCAAGTTTTCAACTATCTATACATTTTAGATAACTGATCTTCTTCTTGTATGTCCACAGGGTGATGTTGGTAATGCAGACATCAATAATAGCAACTTGGAGGCACTTGATCAGTTCAATCATGCCTCAGAATTTTCCCAAGTGAGTTTACAACGATTTCTCTGGCTGTCTAGGAAAAATCTTGGAAGTTTCTTATATGATAGTCAAGAACTGTCTTTAACTGACCACTTTGCGGGGCTTCGTCTTGTCCTAACTGTTAATAGTTCCTTGAAGTGAAGGGAGTGACGGGGTCCTCCCTCAGGGGAGGAATGGTGAACTTTTTTATTTCAGGATTTAGGATCAAAATAACGAAATACTTGCCAGAAGAAAAGATCAAATTATAATGATTGTGAAAATATTCATATTAACTTGCTTTTTATTATGTGTGCAGAGTGAAGATGAAACTTCATCGCTGGAGTCTGATGGTGACGAGGATGAAGATCCTGAATGGGAAAATGATGACGATTCAGAATACTCCAGTCTCGAGGACAATGAGACAGGATAACATTTCATGGCTAATTCTTTATGAGGAACTGCGTTATCATGGCCATAGTCCTATTGAGGTAATCGTACCGTCTTATGCCTTCATTATTAAAACTATGCTTAAAAGCTCTTATTCTTAGAACAATAAATACTTATTCAATATGACTTTATAAAACCTGTATATTATTCTACCGAATGTAAAAGGAAAAAGAAATGGTAGGAAGCGAAGTGATTGGAACTAGTTTGCTAGGGCACTTCTCACCGGGAAAAGTGTAATGGTTCAACAAACTTGAAAGAACAAGGAAACTATTTTTCGCAATCAATTCTAGATGCCGCTAGCAACACGAAATGTCTCAACTACTTGTTTGTATTTAAAACTTCATAATGCCCGTCATAACATTCTTATTGCTCTTTAGAATTGGTTCAAGCGTTGAATAAACTAGAATTGGTTCAAGCATTGAATAAACTACATGGTTTTACTATTCGAAATGAATATACTGGTCAAATTTTTTCCAAAGAAGCCTAGTATGTGCAAACTACTTAGTTTAAGTTTTTGCGATACGCACTTAAAGTTCACTACACTTTTTAACCAATGGTATGCTAACAGTAGCATTAACTTCCAGTACCTACTTTTGTATTTGCAGATACACTGCAAATGACAAAGAAACACATTAACTAAAAGTGATAAGAACTACTGCTGGGTGCTACAACTCCCAACTACAACAACTGTATGTTCTTATTGACCAAGTATGATACTGTATCTTTCAGCCACAACAATCATCTTTCTGAGGTTTTGGATCATAATCTGAGGTTAATAAATCTCCCAAGTATTTGCTTATGGCCATTGATGGAGCCTTTGGATCACTGGTCGATTCAAAATTTGGAAGGGCGTCTCACTTGCAATTCATCCAAGCTCAACTGGCCCGAATTGTACATTGGCGGATTAGCTGGAGGTCTTGTCTGCTGGTGCCAGACTTTACTATCAACTCATAGCTTTGGACCTTTGGTGAACATTGTAATGAGTGTAGATGTAATTGCTTTGTCAATCATTCTTTTTGGTTCTTCCAGTTTTTGTAATTTCTTTGCTGAATCATAGAGAAAACGATGAGAAGGATGCATCACATATCAAGGAAAAAAAA
The DNA here is from genome assembly GCF_001879085.1 of Nicotiana attenuata. Classification (NCBI taxonomy): domain Eukaryota; kingdom Viridiplantae; phylum Streptophyta; class Magnoliopsida; order Solanales; family Solanaceae; genus Nicotiana; species Nicotiana attenuata. Next base: position 60,837,529 of record NC_031991.1, read on the forward strand.
GAAGAGGAAAACTGAAAAAATAACAAGAATAAGGGTGTGTTTGGTATGAAGGAAAATGTTTTCCATGGAAATATTTTCCTTGTAAATATTTTCATGGAAAATGAGTGGTTTTATATTTATTTTCCCTTGTTTGATTAGTGAGTGAAAAAAAAATTTCGGAAAATATTTTTTAGTGTTTGGTTAAAAAGTAGAAATATATTTTTTTAGGAAAATATATTTTTATGCTACTCTACTCACCTCCTCCCCTCAAGTCCACATGTTTCCTCTAAGGATACAGTGAAATTTAACCACGTCAAACATTATTAGCCTGTTTGGTCAAGCTTCTCCAAGCCAAAAGCACTTTTTTTTTTTGAAGTTGAAGTGTTTGACCAAGTTTTTAGAGGGAAAAAAAGTGCTTTTGTAGAAGCAGAAAAAAGTAGCTTCTCCCTAAAAATACTTTTTTGAAAAGCACTTTTGAGAAAAATACATTTAGAAGTAGTTCTTAAAAGCTTGGCCAAACACTAATTGCTGCTCAGAAGTGCTTTTATTAGTCAAATACAAACTGTTTCTCACCAAAACAACAACAACAACAACCCAGTAAAATCCCACTAGTGGGGTCTGGGGAGGATAGTGTGTACGCAGACCATACCCTATCCCGAGGAGTAGAGAAGTTGTTTCCGAAAGACCCTCAGTTCAAGAAGATGAAAAGAGACAATATTAGTACCACCAACAGATACCATAAGAAAAAATAACAACATCATGAAAACCAGAAAATAGGTGCAAAGCAAAAGCACTAGCCAGTAAATAGACTCGGCCCTATGAAAAAAAAAGAGTAGTAAGACACGACATTGCCACTAGCTGTCTTAGACAAAAACCCTATCAAGCTAGCCTCACAAAGGTATGAACTAAGGAAAGATTCAACTACCTCCTAACCTACAACCCTAATCCTCAACCGCCACAGCTTCCTATCAAGGGCCATGTCCTCGGAAATTTGAAGCCTAGCCATGTCCTGCCTGATCACCTCTCCCCAATACTTCTTAGGCCGCCCTCCACCTCTTCTCGTGCCCTCCAAAGCCGGCTCACACCTCCTTACCGAAGCATCTGGGCTTCTTCTCTGAACGTGCTCGAACCATTTGAGCCTTGCTTCCCGTGTCTTGTTATCAATGGGAGCCACGCCCACCTTCTCCCGAATATCATCATTCCTAATCTTATCCATCCTAGTGAGCCCGCACATCCACCTCAACATCCTCATCGCTGCTACTTTCATCTTCTGGATATGTGAGTTCTTAATAGGCCAACACTCAACCCCATACATCATGGCCGGTCTAACCACCGCTTTAAAAAACTTACCTTTGAGTATCCGTGGCACTCTCTTGTCACAAAGGACTCCAGATGCTAACCTCCACTTCATCTACCCCACTCCAATACGTTATGTGACATCCTCGTCGATCTCCGCTCCCCCTTGGATAACCGATCCAAGGTACTTAAAACTGCCTCTACTTGGGATGACCTGTGATTCAAGCCTCACATCCACGTCCACTTCCCTCGACTCAGCGCTGAACTTACACTCCAGGTATTCCGTCTTCGTTTTGCTCAGCTTGAAACCCTTAGACTCAAGAGCCTGTCTCCAAACCTCCAGCCTCTCGTTAACACCGGCTCGCGACTCATCAATCAGAACTATGTCATCGCCAAATAACATACACATGACACCTCCCCTTGAATATGGTGTGTTAACGCGTCCATCACCAGGGCAAATAAGAACGGGCTGAGAGCAGAACCTTGGTGCAACCCCATAACAACCGGAAAATGCTCAAAGTCGCCTCCTACTGTCCTAACCCGAGTCTTAGCCCCATCATACATGTCCTTAATCGCCCTAATGTAGGCAATCGGCACACATTTAGCCTCCAAGCATCTCCAGAGAACTTCTCTAGGAACCTTGTCATACGCTCTCTACAGATCAATAAACACCATGTGCAGATCCTTCTTCCTCTCCTTGTACTGTTCCACCAGTCTCCTAATAAGGTGTATAGTCCGTAGTAGAACGGCCCGGCATGAACCCAAACTGGTTGTCGGCTATAGACACCGTCCTCCTCACCCTCGCTTCAACCACCCTCTCCCAAACTTTCATGGTATGACTCAGTACCTCACCCTGCTTCTCACCAAAAGTACTTTTGAAAAAAACTTTTGACAAAAAACACTTTTCAAAATAAGTTGATATTTGCAGCTTGGTCAAACAAGCTATATGCATGGTCTGAGGTGCAGACGTTATGGCAAGTGTCATATAAGAGCTTAAAGTTAGGTTTTATTATAAAGGCACCATAAAATTAATTTACAGAACACAAAACATATGTGAGTGAGTCTTCTACATGCCTTAATATTTCATAAAATGGATGTTTTCAAGTGCATATAACACATCATGCTGCTTTCTCAATAATGCCGCTAAATGCTGTATACCTAATGATTTTACAGCGGGGCTAATGAAATCAAAGTGGAAGCATCTCACTATTGCATGAATCGAGCCTTTACTCAAATCTAACACCGATCGTAAGGTTACTAAGAAAAACAAGAATGATTGGATATCTGACTGAGAGGGGAGGGGGGGGGGGGGGGGGGGAGAAGCATGGACCAACCAGTTACATTGCTATGTACCAACCTCCACATATCATGAAAAATTACTACATAGGTTTACAATTAGATCAGCATCCATAGACATGAATGTCTGAATTTCCCCTTCAATTTGGATCTCTCGGGAACTAGGTACAGCTCTTACGTGACTATACTATTTCGCAATCTCATATTTGAGTTGCATTAAACTATGCTAATACAGTACCATGCTACATGCAAGTGACAATAGATACAAAAGAAAGAGGAAAGGGTCCGAAAGATGAAATATATATTACACCAAAGGAGCTCCACCAACACCCCTATAAGCAACATTTATGATTTGCTGACTACATGACAGGAAACCCTAATTGAGCTAGGAAAAATAACCTTAACGAAGGGGGAACCACACCATTGAACTAGGGACGCACTGTCCATCTACGGGAATGGATAAATAGCAAAGTCAGTTAGCCAGACAGTGATATTCCAATTTCTTCGCAAAATTGTCTTTTGCAGCACTTGCTTCTAATTAACGGAGCATTTGTTGCAACTGAAGCACTTGGTTCCTTTGCTCTGGAGGTAGCATGTTAATCTGTTCGGGGGTCAGACTCCTTACTTGCTGAAGAAGTGCATTCTCCATCTCTGGACTCAGCTGCACATCAACAAGATTAACTTATTTTTGGCCTGAAACAGAAAGTATAACCAACAGTCATCTCTAAAACTAAACAAGTGAACAATAGGACTGCAGATATTACTGCTGCCGGTCTAGAAGGCTGACTGCTCGGGCCCATCTGGCCAGTGAATGGTGGTGGTCCTGGGAGCTGTGTTCCTGATGTATTCTCTGGTAAGCTGGGAATCCAAGGAGATACTCGATCTGCTTGCATAGAACTTCCAACTTGATTGAACTCTGGTCTCAAATGTGAACCTCCCCTCTAGATATATGCACATAAAGACAGCACGTTAAATCCTATGATAATAGCCCACATAGATTCTAAAGTGAGTTAGAGTTAAGAATTCTCTTTCAAACAATAGAAACCAAAATGATCGTGCTTTCTGGACTTTTGCCAGAACTAACATGTAACATTGCTCTTAGAAACACCATGTTACAAAAAGATGATTTGGGAATGGATAACAAGTTATACTTTGTCAACGTTTGAACTTTATCGAAGATAATACTTAAGTATATAAAGTCTGCAATCTGTAGTTTCAAAAGGCCAAATATATTGAAAATATTTTGATGGCTAATAATAATACTGACAATTAGGGCTGTGCATGGATCAGATCGGATTTAGCACATTTCGGATTTTAGAAAATGCAATCCGAATCCGGTCCGAATTAATATCGGATCGGGTCGGATTTTCGGATTTCGGATCGGATTATTATGCCTCAAAGTTGCAAACTCATATGTATATTTTCTTTGTAAAAGAGGCAATACAGTAAGAAAAATTCATGTTTCTGCCATTATGAGAGTACTGTGGTGCCAATATAGCTAAATCCATCAATTGTAAAGGTAATAACTTGGAGGAAAATTTAAAGGAAGTACTACTAATTATCTAAAATTAAAGTTTAGTATTTATACATGCCCTAATAATTTCGGATTCCGGATCGGATCAGATCGTATTAAAATTATACCAATCCGAAATCCGAAATTGAACGGATCGGTTCGGATTTCGGATATCCGATCCAAATGAACATCCCTACTGACAATAGGAAAAATAGAATTGTTAGTTTGGGCTAGAGGGACCAAGGGAATTGGAATGATTTGGGATGTAAAAGAAAGTCGGTAACCCAGATTTTTTTAAAAGAATGCTAACAATGGAGGAGCATAGCATACCTATATGACTATATCCCTATTAGCCATTTTTATCCAAGACTAAAAAACCCTCTATACATATCCTACTTCACAATCCCACACACCTAATGATCATGACATAGACGTATTTAACACGGATAAGTATAAAATCTTAAACACAGTAAAATTGGCACAGAACTCATGCATTGGTAAAGAGGTAACTATTAAGTGGCACTTAAAACTTAACAATGGTCCGCCCTTATTAGAATTGACCAAGTTTAGCAGAGCAAGAAATAGAATGATCAGGCTTACATGGCCAGAAAGACCAACCAGCACTAGCAATGGCATAAAGTTTCAGTCACGTAGATTTAAAAAACTAGGACACCTGATATAGCGACTGGGGTGGCAGCTGACTTGGAACTGGTGGTTGTCCCGGTAGAAAAGAAGGTCCCATGCTTGCTGGAGGCCTCGGCGCAGGCTGAATGATAAAAGGAAAATTCACATCTTATGCATGGAATAGGAAAAACTTAAATTCTCTAAAGGCATAATGCTTACATGATAAGTAGGCTGAGAATGATGGTGGTGCTGAGGTGCTCCAGATTGCGGAAAACCACTATTGGGCCCCATGTGAGGGTGAAGTTGATGAGGGAAGGGTTGCATTGGTGGTATCGCTTGTGGTGGTAGCTGCGGTTGCATAATGAGGTGTTGGTTGCCACTAGTTTGCATTGGTTGTTCCAACTGGGAGGATGCTGGAGGCATCTGTGATTGAAGATGAGATGGCAGCGGTGAAGCAGAATGATGAGGAAGCGATGGCATGTTAGGAACTTGAGAAGTTTGTGGTAAAGAGATTGGTGTGGCTTGAGCACCACTATGTCCTTTTGGCTGCTGCAGCGACTGCAATGGATAAGACGGCAAGGATGGGGATTGAAGGTTTGAGGGTGGACGAGAAGCGGATGGCACTGTTGGAGCAGGTTGATTATGCTGCTGCTTTCTTGTTTGTTCCTGAGTGCCAATTCGCCCTGACAACGATGGAGTGGTCTGGACATTTGACCGCGGAAGCTGAGATACTGATGGCTGAGGATTCAGTGCTCCTGTCGGCTGGATGGCTGGAATCTACAATAAAAAAAGTAAATATCTGCATCTGCATCGCATTGTACACATGAAATAGATATTTCACAAAAGGATGATAGAAACACTAACTTACTGCTTGTGGGGGCTGCACCATCCCGAGCATTATTTGTGCCTATTAAACGCATCATCAAAATCCAGCTCAGAAAATCATAAATCAACAAAGAAACTCCAAATTCATATATGCCGGATTCCAATTAAGAAAGCTTATGGTTCCAACCTTCCACAGTATCTTGTGATGCCTCACAATACAAGATAGAAAATAATCCTTAAAACACCGTCCATATCACAATAAACCAACGTATACTCTATCCTAAGAGTTCACACAAGGGACAAAGGAGAAGCTGTGTTTTAGCCATGAAAATTGATATATTTCACTTACTACATCAGGCTTCTCTAAATGTCAAATTATATAAGAGTTTAAACTTTAAAAATATTAAGGCAAACAGTTTTCATATATTAAGCTTTTTGATCACATATTAAAATATCTGACTTCAAATTTTAAACTAAATCACGCCATTTCAGTTTACACTTATAAGGACAAGAATGTTGAAACCATAAGCCGGTGTAACTACACTCCCTGCAATAACTAGATAACTTAGAACACTAATTTTAGCATCGTAACAACCACTAGGAAGCAAAAAGAGATAAGAATCTAGAATAATAATGCTCAAAATTAGATACTTGATCAAAGTCAAGCAAATGAGTAAAATTAGAAGAGAGAGTGAAGGTAAAAAAAACCTGAAAGAGTGCCCTAGTCAAGCTAGGGTTTTGAATGAGAATTTGCCTTGCTTGCTGCTGGTTCTGTTCCACTAGCGTCTACACAGCAGCCCCATTAGAAAATCAGTGCTAATAATTTACAATTTTTATCAAGTAGCTCTAGGAAAATAATACGAGTAACAAACGAAATGAAATGAAAATTGAACTTGATTAAACCTTCAACAATGAATTTGTGTATGGATTATATGACACATACACACACATACATACATACATACATACATATATATATATATATATATATATATATATATATATATAGGAGTACCTTCATCTGAGACATAATGTCGTGGAGCTGGTTTTTGGACATTCCGGCCATTTTCGCCGATAATCCATCTCCGGCCATTGCTTCCCCAAATCTCTCACACCGGCACTTTCAGTCGGAGCAAGGAAATAGCAGGAACAAGGGACATTCTTATACCATTGTTTTTCGTTGAAATAGCACGCCAGTTTTTGCAGTATATTTGCAAAGTCATTGAAAAATAGTTATTTTTTGCTATTATACAAAAAATTGTAGCATAATATATTGGATATGGGTGCACCTCTATATAAATTTTCGGCATATTATGCTGGAACTCCAACACGCGAAAAGTTATATCCGAGATTGGAGCACTATATTATGTTAGACCGTTATATTATACCGAAACTCTAGTATATAGTGGAATTTCAGTATATTATAGTGGATTATTTTTTTCGATTATTTTTGACATTGTGACTATTTTTGAACGACCATTTGTAAATATGACTATTTTTGACTCCCCTTATTTTCCTTGAGATGGTTGCCACTTTATTGGGCGGGCCCTATACGGTGGCCCATCAATATAGCCCACTATTAGAATTAATATTGACAAATAGAACCTGCAAAAAAAGTACTACTGTAATTTTCCCATAGTTTCCAATGAAATATGACATTCTAATTACGCGAAACACATAAACAGTCTCCAAGTTGTTCACAACGTTCAGTTGAACACCTCAATTGAGACTATTTCCAGCTAAACACTTCAAGTGGCTATTAAGTAGGTCAAGTAAATACCTGAGTACAGCAGGCCATATGCGTGAGTTGCACTTGCCGATGATATGACAAATGAACCAATCAAAAAATGACATGTGTAATTTCGCCATAAGAATTTGACACATGTAATTAACAAAAAAATACATTTAAAAAAGAAAAAAACTTCTTCTCCTAAACCAGCGTTCCTCCTTCCCCTAACTCTTCTTCCAAGCTTTCTCAAACCCTTCCACTTACTCGTTGAACCCATGACCACCATTTCATCTGCAAAAAATTGGGCAAAGAAAAATTTAGATTGAACCTTGAAGGTTCTAATAACTATGGTGCAAAACGGTCCATGAACAAGAACACAGTTGCTTCACACATTGTGTTTTCATTCTTGCTCTGTGCCATTGAAGAAGAAGAAGAAGAATTCTGGCTTTCTTCCATTTTGTCCCCTGATTTTTTCTTCTTCTGGGATTTCAACAAGAAAAGGCTTCTGGTTCTCACCTTTTCACTTAGCTTTGTAATCTCACAAACACAAGCATCAACTACTGTTGCCATTTTCTTTTTTGGGCAAAGTTTCTCTCTTTCTTTTTCTCTTTGCTTATGTAAGTAATCTTGAAAATATATAATACTCAGATATAAAATTGAAAAGCGAAAAAGGGTCTACTTATATAATATGAAATCAGAAGCTTTGGTGGGGTATGACATTGGTTTGCTTTGGGTTTTCTTGTTTTTCATCTATGGTGAAATTTTTTTTGAAGAAGGGGAAGTATAGATGAAGGTATGTGGGTCCACAAAAATAAAGGTTATTTTTTTAAGCTAAAAAGAAAAAGAAAAGAACACAATTCATGTCCTCACGCGCTCAATTTGTAGTGAGAGACAATTGATTTGCCATGTCAGCGCAAAGTATTTACTTGATATACTTTGTAAGTACTTAAAGTATTTAACTGGAAATAGTCTCAATTGAGGTGTTCAACTGACCGTTGTGGACAACTTGAAGGGGCTGTTTATGTATTTCGCCTTCTAATTAATGATGTAAATAAATGAATGACATTTGGGTTATACTTATAATTGCTCAGAAAAGGCGATCGTTTGTGATTTATTACTGATGTCACATACTCCCTCCGGTCTAAAATAAGTGATTTTTTGGATGTTTTCACACAGATTAAGAAATCCACCTTTTAGCATTAATTAGTAATGGAATTGACCATATTAACCTTTACTATCTCACATAAACACTCCTAACACATATTCCAACACTATTTACTCCAAGGACAATGTAGGAAAAAAATAATTAATTCATTCTTGAAATCTGAAAAAATCACTTATTTTGGACCACAAGAAAAAGGCCAAAAAATCACTTATTTTGAACCGGAGGGAGTATATTTTTTGCTTTCTTTTGCCACTTGATTTATAATTTTCCCATATATAGGGAAATTGAACTTCTTTTTATTTCTTTTAATGAATTTATAACATTTCATTTTTTTTTGGAGATACACTGATTATGAGAAGTGTTTTATTGGTGTTTTTGTAAAATTTGCTAGAATATATAAGATTCCAATTATTATTACTACGTGTGCAGGTTTGATTCAAATCAAATCACATACCCAAAGTCATGATCTCACAATTTCAGGACATCGTATGATGATTACCATTCTTAAATTTGAGTATTGGCTTAATTTGTTAATTGTGAAAAGTTTCGTTCAAGTTACAACACTAAAACTTCAAGAGCCAAGAAGGATTATCCCATAGACTTTTTTTTTCTTTTTCTTTTTTTCTCGAAGTGGTGGTGTTTAATTATCTATAGTTTACAGTTAGTTCTTCATATTTACCCGTACGTTTATCTCCTCTCAAATAGAAAGCTATTATTGTAATCACAATCATGCAAACTAAATACTTAATGATTATCAGGGGTGGACGTACCTTGGCTTAAGCGGTATCATCCGATACCGCTTCGCAGATTTTTTTTATTAAATATTGATATCCAGTCAATTTGAAATGCAAACGGATAATATAATTGAACTTTGATGTCAGCAAGGGTTGAATCGCTGACCTCTTTCAATTGGCAAGAGCAAACAAAAACCAATGCTTAGGTTGGTGGTCTATTTCGTCTATTATAGTGACAAATAACATTTATATCATACTGGAATAGTTTTTCTAATTTCAACAGTAACAAAGCTACTCATTCTGTAATTTTAACGATGAAAAGTTGTCGGGGAGATTTTTAGTGAAGTATCTAAGTTGTATGGTCTTTTCAATATGTCGTTGTTACTATAATTTATTCATTTGCTTAAATTTTTAAATATTAACACCGTTTACAAAAATATCTACGTACGGCCCCGATGATTAATCATCTAATATTTATTGGGGAATTTGCATCTATACCCGCTTTTTGGGTCACGTTTTAACTTGTGCCCGCTTTGCAAAAAAATTGCAAGCGTACCCACATTTTCGCGTAACTTCAGCATACGGGGCTGAAGTAGCAAAGGCAATCACGCAAAACTTCAGCATTCTAGTAGACGGGCATGAAGTAGCAAGTGTGCTGAAATTTTTATTTGTAATTGCTGACTTAAGCATAGTAACTGAAGTTTTGTTCTCTATTTGCTGAAGTTTTTGTTTGTAATTGCTGAACTTACGCATGGTAGCTGAAGTTTTGTTCTCTATTTGCTGAAGTTTTTCTTTGTAATTGCTGAACTTAAGCATAATAGCTGAAGTTTTGTTCTCTATTTGTAATTGCTGAACTTAAGCATAATAGCTGAAGTTTTGTTCTCTATTTGCTGAAGTTTTTGTTTGTAATTGCTGAACTTAAGCATAGTAGTTGAAGTTTTGTTCTCTATTTGCTGAAGTTTTTGTTTGTAATTGCTGAACTTAAGCATGGTAGCTGAAGTTTTGTTCTCTATTTGCTGAAGTTTTTGTTTGTAATTGCACTAAATAAGCTGAAGTTTTTTTGTCCTGGTTTCATTAGTTTTGTCATTAAGCTTTTTCAAAAACTTCAGTAGAAGATGCTGAAGTTATTTAGTTCATTTATAAAAACTTCAGCAATAAATAAGCTGAAGTATTTTATGTCCTGAATAAGCTTTTTAAAAAACTTCAGCAGAAGATGCTGAAGTTATTTAGTTCATTTGTAAAAACTTCAGCACTAAATAAGCTGGTGTTTTTTTGTCCTGGATTCATTAGTTTTGTCATAAAGCTTGTTCAAAAACTTTAGCAAAAGATGCTGAAGTTATTTAGTTCATTTGTAAAAACTTCAGCACTAAATAAGCTGAAGTTTTTTAGTCCTGGATTCATTAGTTTTGTTATAATCAGACTACTATAAAATAATCAGATTGCCAATAGTATCTAAATTATAAAATTTTGGAAACAAATAAACGTAAAAAGAACATAATTATCATGAAAAGAATCACTAAGTGTGACCATAAACTTCCCGTACGTGGAAATATTCACAAATTATTGTCTACTAACTTATGTAATTATTTATAATTTATTTTTAAATAATCTGATAAACATACTTATAGCAATCATCCCATGAACTGATGTTTCGTAGCAGCACCAACAACAGCAGAAGAAAGAAGAAGAAAACGAAGGAGGAGAAGGAGGAGGAGAAAGGGAGCTGAAGTTATTTAAAAGTGCGTACAAGTTAAAACTTTTTTAAAAAGATGGTATAGGTTAAATGGGGGCGACCAAATAGGACGCCCCGCAACACAACGAGCTACTTTCACTATTTGCTAGCCTTTATGACAACTTGACTAGCAAGTTATAATTTGTGTTTACAAATGCAAAGGTGGACACTTGAATGTGAATAGGACTAAGTAATAAAAAAACAGACTAGGGAATTGCTGGTATACTGTATTTATAAAATAATTTCGGTGAAGAAAAATAACGTATAGACATAAATGTAGAAGAAATAGAAAATAATCCGAGATCACTGAATTCATAATATTTTGTTAAGGAACTTAATCCTCTCCTAGTACCCGAGATTATGGATTATTTCCTCCCAGGATAGAATAGATTACGCACTGGTGTAGTGGTACTTCAAACGCAGTATTTCAGCGAACACAATGATCGGTAGCAAATCACACTTACTGTTGCTTTCTTTGTAGTTAAAACAAGAAAATTTTACCTCCTATAGCAAAGTTTTACACCCTATTTACTATAAATAAAAACCCTTTTAAAATATTATTTTCTATAGCTACCTTTTAGGTTTATAGAAAAATATGTATTTATGGTCATTTCCTACAATTAAGTCATTAAATACGTTGTCTAATATTTTTCTCTCTTATTCTTTTGAGTTTATTCTCTCCCAAAATCACCGCATAGTATCTTATTTCTCTCTACACGATCTCTCTCTCACAGCGCATTCTCTCTCTAGATTGTTTTCAAACCCTAGCGTAGATTTGCTGGATTTCATCTCTGCTAACATGAGTTTCAAAATTTCTTGATCGAAGTTTCCGATATGAGTTGTATCTTTTCCCAAAGTGGAGCGGACATGGTCTGTTCATAGCTGAATCGATTTTGGATGTTGACATGGAAGAGGAAAGGACAGAGGAGAGGGTAGCAGCGACTAATGAGATTAGGATTAGGTTTGGGGAAATGGGTTAAACCATTCCCATATAACAATGGAAATGTATTTGCAGGTTCATCAGCAACCATTGAAGTCAAAAGGAGAACAAAAATACGCAATTACCCTAATTGTAGGTGTATTTATATGTATTCGGGTCCGCATACATTGATTTTTAGTTTGTATAGTGGTATTTTCTTCTCGTATTTAGATGTATTTATATGTATTCGATAAGGTATACACTGATTTTTATTTTGTACAGTAATTTTTGACTGTTGTATTTATATGTATTTGAGTTCATACATCAACATTTTTAAATACATTGTTAGTTCTATCATTTTGATGTTGTTCATCAATTAGTTATGCATTCAATCTAACTTTGCATCTGTATTTTCAACCTAACTATATCTATCTGTATTTAAAATAACAATATAATAAAATACAGTAAAATACTCTCAATACAAAGAGAAAATCAATGAAATATACTCAATAAAGCAATAATACCATCTATTAGGAATAAATAAAATATTGTGAATACAAAAATAAACTTGAATACATTGAACACAACTGTTAGATACAACAGAATACAAGCACTAGGTTTATTATGAAATATGCAAGCAGTAGGTTACTATTACACGTTGTATCCGACATAAATACATGATGTATTCATATATAGAAAATCGAATTTCAAAGTATTTCTGTAGATACTTTTATCAATTCCGAGTAGAACCTCGAACAATGTCTGGAAAAAAAAACTCTAATTGTATCAGAAAAAAAGAGGGACTGAAACTCTAAAGAATGCTCTATTTTTTGGTGTTTAGCGTTTGATAAATCTTCTCATTAATTGGATTGATAATGTTGTGTGTTATAATTGATTTAGGTGAGTTATATTAGAAGTTTATCCCGTTAAATTAGCAGCTTTATGTTATTAAACAACTGGAAAGACCTATTATTACGTTGTATTCATGAATACACGCGAATACAACGGCTGACAGATGGACTGTCATGTTTTTTAGCCAATTTTTGCTACTGTATTCATGAATACAATAGCTCGAATACATCTAAGACATTACCATAACAACTGAAAGGTAGCTACGTAAAGTAATTATGTGTATGGTAGCTATAGGAAGATAATAACCACTAAACAATAGTAATTTCTGAAAATTCCTCTTAAAACAATGCAGAAGAAAGAAGGAGATTTCAGAATTTTCGTAAGGAAAATCTGAGGGAATGGTCTGCTATTTATAGCCAATATGTTGAGTTTAAACAAAGAGGTGCAACTCTTCAAAATATCTGTTATGAATGTTCACGTAAAACGGTCATTGCGTAATTGACAATATTACGTTAATCTTAATATTAACAAATAAATTTAGTCCAAAAAACTAATCAATCAATCATTTGACCAAAGCCGAGCGACGACAACAACAACATGAGACTTGCCTTCTTCTTAACTCTTTAAGAGCTAGAAGAAGAGCAATTGTATATATACCCATCAAAAGTCTTTTCCTCCTCCAATATGGGATAATGTCCCTTTATCAAGGAGAGAAAATAAAAACTTTATTTTTTCCCTCCATTTCCCATTCACCCTCTTTTAAGCTAAACCAAAACCAAGCTTAAAACCCAACAGGATTTTCACAAGTGCGTCAACTACAGTAGACTACAATAATAACCTAACAAAAATCTACTATTTCTTGATTTATTTACCCAATGGTCATCAAAACATACTGTCACGACCCCAGTTCGCCCTCCGTGAACTATCGTGACGGCACATAGTCTCTACGACTAGGTAAGCCTAACAAATTGCGGGAAAAAAATAACAGAATAAAACAAATAAAAACTTGCGGAATAAACATAGTGAAGGTTTAAACATGCCGCTCGCCATATACAATACAACTCTCAAACTGAAACTACATTTTCCAAAACCCGGAATCTCATGAAATCACAAGCTGTGGAATAATTACAGTGTTCTAACTCCAGAGTGTCTAAACAAAAGTAAATACAGAAGGGCTAATACTATGATAGAGAATAGAAAGGGACTCCTCGGTCTGCGGACTGGCAGATATACCTCGAAGTCTCTGGAGAATCACCTCGCCTCAAGGGTAGTAGGACTGAGTCGAAGTACCTGGATCTGCACATGAAAAACATGTGCAGAAGGGGCATGAGTACTGTCACACCTCCTTTTTTACACACCTACCCCAAAGGATAATGTATAAGGGAGTTTTTCCATTTAAAGTGACATTATTCGAAATGGAATTATTTATTTATTTTTAGAGTCGCCACTTGGGAAAGGATTGACTTTTGGTGTCCCAAGTCACCGATTTAACTTAAATCCCAAATCGAGAAAAATTTCGACTTCCTAATTGGAGTCTGCGAACCAGAAATTCTGAATAAGGAATTCTGTTGACCCGAGGGAAGGTGTTAGGCACCCCCGGATCCCGTGGTTCTAGCACGGTCGCTTAAATTATTATAAATGGCTAAAATCTAATTTTTATACATGTTCAAACCTATAGTGCAATTTTATAAATTTGTTCAACCGCTTTTAATTAGTTTTTTATGAAAGTGAACGCCGTTTAAGAGCGTGTTTTTGGATCACGTCACATGAAGTGCACCCGGATCCTCGACACCTCTTATTCAACGTTTTGGGATTTGGATTTGGGTCGCATGAAATGCACACCCGTATTTAAGAAGGTAAAATTATTAAAAACGCGCCTAAAGTGGCTAGCGTGTTATTTACTTTGCGGGAGGTCATGAAAATTCGCTAAATGGCATGTCCCGAATTCTAAGTATTTTAATTAAGCATTCAATGAGGGCCCCGCAATTTATGCATTTTTGTTCGGCGAGGCTCATCTCACTTATAATCTAAAGGCCATCCTAAAATGAACTATTATTCTCTATTAGTGATTATCTCTAACGGCCTAATTAATTAACTCTACGAATTAATCATTATTTAAAGCAGTAAAAGTCCGGGCCTCAAGATCAAGTCCAAATTTAAATAAGGGAAATTTCTATTATTGAAAATCCCTTAGTTCAAATCTGCCACCTAAATTGAAGGCCCAAAGCTTGTATTACAATTTGAATCAATAGCCTTACTTAAGGCCCCTAGCCTATTGGGCTGCGAAATTGGCCCAAAACAAAACAGAACAAAGCAAATCCGCTCAGCCTTATGAAGGGTTGTCTAATACTAGGCCTAAGGATCAGCCCAAATGCTGCCAAACGCCTTAATTCAAGGGCTAAGCACTTTGGGCTTGTTATTATATGACCGGGCCCAATTCTTATTCAACACAAGGCTGCCATGCTGGGCTCAAATGAATGATCCCCAATCCAGTACTGATTTTATTGGGCTCTCAAAAGTTCTGATTTTAAAATAATTGGATCTATTAATCTGATAAAACAAAGGAGTGACTCAAATTTATTCCGATCCGAAGGCGAATTGTGCTGATTTTAGAATGTAAACAACTTATACAATTTCCACTTATTTGCCTATCGATAATGGACATTCTCAACCTGGACGTTTAGTAGTAAATTCAGTGATTCATAAATCTTTGAACTAATATGGAATACCAGGTAGATGTTGACATTAAAATGTGATCCAATTATTCTAGATCTCACGTTTCAGCATATACATAATAAACAAATTGAAATACATAGCTATGTTCAACCTATAAGACAGGCCAATTCCCATTAACAAGAATGTTCAGGCCGCTTTCGGATCCAATTCTGATCGATAACCTGTTCTAAGCTATATTAGCTATACTAAACTAACATTAATAAGAATGCTCGCAGTAAGCAAGGCTAAAACTAACTATACTAAATGTATACTATTTGCAGGATATTCATACAATGCTAAGAGAAGTTCAAAAGTCCAATTATTACAGCCATGGGAAGTCCAGATCATTTAAACCTCAAATACTACTACTGCATATCCTAGCATTCAGACTAGCATGTCTACAAATAAACTAACACACAAAAATAATATGAGTAGTACATTATTTCTTCAATGATTCAGGTACATGGATGATTCAGTTCTTCACACATCAATTGAGGCTGAAAATTACCTGGAAATTAGCACAAATGATGAGAAAAGGAAGTCAGCTAAAACAGCAATGGACAGCGGCAGTAACTTCAACAGACAAACAGCAATTCCAAGTCCAAAAACCAGGCAAAATAGGACAGGATGCAGTAAATTCCAACACCATTTCAATCAACCCAAATAAACCAACAAAGCTTGGAAATTAGGCGTGATGAACCAATGCCATTGAATGAAAACAAATCTGGAACTCTTTTGAAATTTTCAGTGATTGTTTTTGCAGTAGTTTTAAACTTGGATTTGAACTTTGATTTACCTAATCTCTAGAATTTGAATTGTTATTTCTTTTTTGAAATTTTCAGAGCTTGAATCTCTCTAAACTGCTGAAGATGGTTTTTGAATTTCAAATTTCAGAATTTTCTAGCTTCCCCCAACTTTATGACCTCAAAACTTCTAAACCTCTCCCACTTGTTATGCAAGGCAGGGGTACTGCCTTTTATAGGCAAAATTAGGGCAATTTTCAGACTTTTACTTTGCACCCTAGCCCCTCTTTATTTTTAGTTTTTTAGCTTAAAAGTCCTTGAAGGACTGACTTGTTTCCCAAATTAACTAACCAAAAGCCTGAAATTGGCTAGAAGTCCCTGCTAGAACATTCCTATTTCAGTTATGAAAAGTTTCCCTGACCTAGAGTTCCCAAACTACCCCCAAAGTACCCTGAAATTACCCCTCAAACCTTAGACCAAAATCTGGGCCTCACATGACCCAAATTAATGGGTCTGAAATAACCCAAATTGGTCTTTTATTGGGCTCTTCGATTTCCAGAAATCAAACCAACCAAGTCCAAATCCCCCATTTTCAGGACTGACCGAAATTCCCAACAAGGAGCCCAAAACTAAACCAAGTGGAAATCAATTACTGGATTTTATTCTTAAAATTATGTAAACTAACTTCGTCAGTAAACTAATTAATGCGACAGAAAACAAAAAAAATAAAAATGAACACATGATAGAAGAACAAATGAGGCAGAACCAAATAAAGAAAGAATTGAAACACAAGAAAAGAATACAAAAAGAAAGAAGCTGAACGGTACCTAAAATTGACGAAGAATCCTGAGAAAACCCCTCAAGCTCTTGATTTTGACCGAAATAAGCTTTAAACATGTGTTTTCAAACGAAAACACATGAATAAAGCTAACTTTGGCTTCAAATCTTCAAAGCATTGACTCATTTAGAGTTTTGGACATTTTAGGGTTTTCTTTGATCTAATATTAGACGCGTTCCAAAGACTTCTGAGACAATCTGAGTGAGAATTTGGAATAAGGGAGTGAAAGTGATCTCCGGGTGTTATTTTGGTGGGTTTTGGGTGGCGGCGCCCTAGGGTTTCACTGATTTGGGGCTTTTGGGTGGGATTTGAAGTGTAAAAGGTGGATATTCGTGAAGGGGGAGTTGAGAGGAGTGTCTGGTGCAATTTCGGCCAAGTTTGGAAGTCAAACGCCGCCGCATGGCGATTTCCGGCGGCGCCGGTGAGAGACGAGGATGAAGGGAACGACACGGTCTTAGGTTAAAATGTCTCTTCAGACACTTTTAGTTAAAGAGGAGAATGGATTGAGGCCCTTGGATGGGGTATGATGAACGGCCAGGATTGAATGGTCAATTAACCAAAAACGACGTCGTTTCGAGGGTTCCAAAGACATAAGGTTTGGACCGGGTGCAATTTGGGTTGGACGGGTAATTGGGCTAATTTTGCATGGGTATCCGGGGTTGGTTGGACATTGGCCCAACACTTGTAAGGCTTAACATGCCAGATTTTCTCTTTTCTTTATTTTCCATTTCATTCAATTCTTTTCTTTTCTTCTTTTCTTTCAACTTTAAAACCAAATTAAAATTAGACCTAAAAATTAATTCACCCTACCTAATTAAGCTACTAATACCAAATCAAAGGAAGCTAATAAACCTAAAAACTAAAATTAAAACAAATCAAAGTTTCTTTGTGATTTTTGTATTTTGTATATGAATTAAACATGCACATAAAAATGCAAAACACGAAATAATGCAATTAGTTCCCTATAATTCAAATAATAAAAGAGAATCCTAGTTCTAATGAATTTTATAGGAGTAATTAAGCGTGGCAAAAATTTCGTGCTCACAGCTGCCCCTCTTTGCTCGGAGACACGAAGGGTTTTCGGGCAAAGATAAATGAGCAACTATGGGATTTTTGCCTGCTTGGCACTCCATGAGAAGCATTTTTTGAAAAAGTTTGACCGAACCTTGCTTCAGAAGTTGCCTACATATCCTTGGCTATAAAGGAATCAGGTCAGTGTAGTTCTGGAAGGTTTGGTAGCTGGGACTACCAAGAGCTGTGAATTTCACTGCTGTTGCTGCTGCTACTGCTTGCTGACCTCCTTATTACACCCAAAAAGGAAAATCAAAGCTAAGCTAGCTATGCCTAACAACTATGAGTTACAAGATTCCTATCTATAATTCTCTTGAAGCTTGATCTTGAGTCTTAGCTGATTTTGCTGTGGACTCCGATCTGAATCTTGATGCTCGCAAGTTGTTGGTGTTGTTTCTTTTTGCAGCATTGGGTCAAAGCGGGATCGGCGGAGCTTGTGGCTTCAATCAGATTTTGAGCAACCCGCGCCCTTGCTTGCTTCCACATTTTGAATTCATTTCTTTTTGTCCTTTTCTTCTTTTCTTTATTTTGGATTGAGACTCATTCCATCGGTCGTCTCGCACCCCTGTGCCTCGGTGTTAGACCTGCATAAGACACCAAAACAAACAAACGAACGAAATTTTCTGCCCTAGTTTTCACTAGGAAAATTTCGTGAGTTAGTTGTGACACATATCTAAGCGATCAAATCAGGATTGTGTAGGGAGATCCTCGTTTTTTTGGCCGGGATTTGGAAAGAAAAAGCTCCTCGGTTTTTTGGCCGGGATTAGGAAAGAAAAAGCTCCTCGGTTTTTGGCCGGGAGATCCTCGATTTTTTGGCCTGGATTTGGAAAGAAAAGGCTCCTCGGTTTTTTGGCCGGGAGATCATCAGTTTTTGGCCGGGATTTGGAAAGAAAAAGCTCCTCGGTTTTTTGGCCGGGAGATCCTCGATTTTTTGGCCTGGATTTGGAAAGAAAAGGCTCCTCGGTTTTTGGCCGGGAGATCCTCGGTTTTTTGGCCGGGATTTGGAAAGAAAAAGCTCCACGGTTTTTTGGCCGGGAGATCCTCGGTTTTTTGGCCGGGATTTGGAAAGAAAAAGGTCCACGGTTTTTTGGCCGGGAGATCCTCGGTTTTTTGGCCGGGATTTGGAAAGAAAAAGCTCCTCGGTTTTTTGGCCGGGAGATCCTCGGTTTTTTGGCCAGAATTTGGAAAGGAAAAGCTCCTCGATTTTTTGGCCGGGAGATCCTCGGTTTTTTTTTGGCCGGGATTTGGAAAGAAAAAAGCTCCTCGGTTTTTTGGCTGGGATTAGGAAAGGAAAAGCTCCTCAGTTTTTTGGCCGGGAGGTCCTCGATATTTGGCCGGGATTTGGAAAGAAAAGGTTCCTCGATTTTTTGGCCGGGAGATACTCGGTTTTTTTTTGGCCGGGATTTGGAAAGAAAAAGCTCCTCGGTTTTTTGGCCGGGAGATCCTCGGTTTTTTGGCCGGGATTTGGAAAGAAAAGGCTCCTCGGTCTTTTTTGGCTGGGATATTTAAGGAATGGGATCCTATGCTACCATGATTTGTTTTTCTTTTGGGATTTTCATTTTTGTTCCCTTTTCTTCTTTCTTTTTCTTTTGTTTTCCTCTTTATATGTTTTCCTTTAGCAAAACGCATGAAAGAATTTGGGGGGAAACTTCCTTTTTGGTCGTTTTCCTGCTGCAAAGCTGTTTCGGTGCTTGCGCATTTCATTTCCTTTTGGATTGCACCTGCTTCTTGCACGGTAGACCTGTTTTCAACAAAGAACAATTTGTTAGTTTGAAACGGTGGTTGGTTTTGTGGCCTTGATCCTCTCAATTGCTTGATCCCGGCCCCATTTCCGCTGAGAACTTTGCTGCTCGTTTGCCTTGAGGGTGAATCTCTTTTCAAAATGACCGGGTTCAGCCTTCAAGATTTCATTATGACTCGTTACTTTATTCTGCTCTTAGGACCTTTGCCTTTTCTTTCTTTTCCAATGTCTTTGCTTCAAAAGCATCAACCACCATGGTCAATCGGGATTGGACTGACGCGTCCGTTGAGGCTGAGTATTTTCTTCGACTCTGACCAGGCGGAGCCCTGTGAAGCCGGTCCTGCCACCTTTTCTTTGTACCAGTTACAGAATCAGAGTTAAACCGAAAGGGATTCAAAGAAAAAGTATGCAAAAGGCAAGCATATGATTTTAAAGAGAAGCGTCCCTTTCGGGGGAAAAGAAAGACTTATCTGGGGTGTGCATGCTAGCTTCAAATGAACATGACATGCTTCTTGGACTGGACGCCCGACCCACACAAACTTTCCAACTTCCCATGAAACCATCGATCCGCATTCCAAAACCAGGGAACCTTGCCAGGACTCTTTTAGTGACGAGATGGCTTCTTTTCGGCCGACAGCGCCCTTTGCGGGTTTTCGCCAATCGACCTCTCTCATTTCTCTTCTCACCGTCGCCCGATAGTGCTCTTTACGAGTTTTCACCCAACGGACTCTCTCATTTTTAATTTCTCTTCTCACCGTCGCCTTATGGTGCCCGAAGGTTTTCACCGATAAGACTCTCTCATTTTATTTCTCTCAATTTACATTGTGTCATATTCCAACAATAACGTTTTCCACTTCCCTGCCTTTGCCAATTGATCGGAAGGACTTGGACAAGGTTTTGGGTAAAAAGAATTCTGGACGGAGGTACAACTTTGGAACCATTTCGGCGGATTCATGGCTGAACCATTATATCATCTGCCCCAGTTTCATTTTTGGGGAAATTGGGATTTTTGTTTTGGTGTGACTGAACCTCAGGGAGAGGCTGCCTACGTACCTTTTCAGGATCAAGTCAAATGTAGTTCAAGAACATTTGTTTTTTGGTTGTTTCTATTCTTTGTTTTCTTTTTTCTTTTCTTTTCATCATATTTTCTCTTTTTTTTTCATATATTGTTTCGTTTTTTTTTTTTCGTACTTCCGGGTTCCAAAGAGGGTAGCCAAAGAAGGGTAACCGACTCAAATGGGTTTACGAAGGGTTGATAGTGTTTGGATAGCGAGAAAGAAAGCCTTCGTCATCTCAATCGCACAAAAGCCATCGCCGAATGAGGATTAGACGTAGTACCTTTTTACTGCATCTGCGTTGACTGCTGTCTCAGGATCATTCCCTTCGATGTCTCCCAGATACAGTGCTCCTCTTGGCAATATTTTCCGGATGATGTATGGACCTTTCCAATTAGGGGCAAACTTCCCTTTTGCTTCCTGATGATGAGGGAGAATGCGTCTGAGTACCAGCTGTCCCACTTCAAAATTCCTGGGACGCACTTTCTTATTATAGGCACGGGCCATTCTTTGTTGGTACAGCTGTCCGTGACAAACCGCGGCCATCCGTTTTTCATCAATTAATGACAATTGCTCTAGTCGGGTTTTAACCCATTCACTGTCCTCAATCTCCGCCTCAACGATTATCCGGAGTGAAGGAATTTCCACTTCTGCAGGTATGACTGCTTCAGTACCGTAAACTAACAAGTACGGTGTTGCTCCAATTGATGTACGTACTGTGGTGCGATATCCAAGTAATGCGAAGGGTAACTTTTCATGCCATTGCCGGGAGCTTTGNTGAACAAAGTCGTCACCGCAGAGAGTCTAGACATAGTACCTTTTTACTGTATCTGCATTCACAGCTGCTTCGGGATCATTGCCTTCGATGTCTCCCAGATAAAATGCTCCTCTTGGCAATATTTTCCGGGTGATGTATGAACCCTTCCAATTAGGAGCAAATTTTCCTTTTGCTTCCTGGTGATAAGGGGGAACGCATCTTAACACGAGTTGTCCCGCTTCAAAATTCCTGGGACGCACCTTCTTGTTGTAAGCGCGGGCTATTCTTTGTTGGTACAACTGTCCGGATGTGCCCTGAGTACAGCACACTCTTTTGTTGTAATGTATGGACCTTTCCAACCCGCGAACCAATTTTCCTTCAATTGTTCCAATTCTTTGTTTTATTTCCTCAAGGTTACCTTCTTTGCATTTCGACTCTTGATTCATTATTTCGAAATCTGACACCGTTTCGAGATCTAGGCATGAAGTCCGCAAGCATGTCATGTCATTTAAAGCTGCATTATTAGAACTAAAGAGAAGAAAATGAAGGAGAAAAATAGCAAAATCAGAAAGAAAAATGAACGAAGAAGTTTTGATTTCATTTTTTGGAATTTTGAAGATAACAGGGTTCACATTCGGGAATTTAAAGACAAGAAACTACAGAAAACATCCGAGTTACACCCTGAAATAACTCGGGATGCAGAAAAAGTGGCAGGGCTAGTTTACCGGGACTCCCACCTGATCGGGAATGGCGTAGCCTTCCAGTTCTGCAGTTTGGCGCTTGGTCCCATGTATAACACCTCAGCGGTGCTAGTGCCCTCTCTCGGCTGGACCATGTGGGTTTCGTAGAGCATTTTCCTCATTGCCCCACGTATTTCCTCAATTTCTTCAGCCGTGAAAACCTTATCATCTTCCTCTTTACTGTACTTAGGCTTGACAAAAGTTTCATACAAATGTACCACCTCATAATCGGCCATTTTCATTTTTTGAAAGAACACTTCTGCTTCCTCAGCACTCACAGGCTTCTTAGGCGGGAAACGCCTTCTGGTGGCATTGTTTACTTCCTCTACATTTGAATATTTCTCAATAGGGGATTTTCTGGCAGCTCTCCCAAGATCTCTTTACTCTTGTACGTAACCATCGTCTGATGATAATTCCATGGTACCGCAGCAGGATTGGTCATAGGCTTCTGTGGTACGCGTCCAATAACCACTGGCTCACTCAGCCGAGGTGGTTTGATTGTCCCCCGTACCACATAGGCTTGCTTAGGTACGTACATTTGTGTTCCTTTTTTCAAATCAGCTTTCTTTTCTGGTTCTGTCTTGGTGATTTTGCTCTTCTTTTCCTCTTTCTCTTGCTTCGGGGCCACCTCGGGCTTTCTTTCTGCATCGGCAATAGCAATTATAGCTTTTAAGTCTGAATCAAATTCTCTGTCCTCACCCGATTACTGGCCCATTGTTGTGAGCGGGCAGCGGATTATTGGTCACATTTGGGACATCCTAATCCTTCAACACAATTTTCCCTTGCTCTATTAAGTTCTCCACCGCTTGTTTCAGAGTCCAACAGTCATTTGTATGATGTCCCTCTGCCCATGAATGGTATGCACACCTGACACCGGCTCTGTAGGCAGGCGATGTCGGGTTTTGTCTGTTTTGAGGGACCGGCTGTAGTAGACCCATTTGGACAATTTCGGGAATAGGCTAGAGTAAGATTCACCAATTGGGGTAAATTTTGGTCTCCTGGGTGGTTCCCGAGGAGGAAAGTTATTCTGCGGAGGTCGGGGGTTATAGTGGTTCTGGTAGGGAGGCTGATTTCTTGGGATTGGAGGTTGATTTCTGTTGGCATGTGGCTGCAGCCGGCCAAAGGGTTGAGCGTTCATGACCGCATAAGGTGGAGGAGCATAAGCCATATCGTGATGAGGGTAGTAATGTTGAGGGGTTCTGTCCGAAAACATGGGTCTGGGAGTGCAATGTCTCCTTGCTCCTGAGGCTGCCATAATCGTTTCTTCTTTCTTATTACCTTTGGCCATTCCTCCCGACCCGCCTTGGATGGCTTGGGAGGTTGCTCTGATGGCCGACTGGCTCAAGATTCTGCCCGTTCTCAGACCATTTTCTACCATTTCACCGATTTTAATCTCCTCTGCAAAAGGTTTGCCCATGGCCGACATCATGTTCTGGAAGTAATCTGCTTCCTGGGCCTGGAGGAAGACAGTGACCATTTCTACTTCATCCACGGGAGGTTTCACCCTCGATGCCTGTTCGCGCCACTTAATAGCATATTCCCTGAAACTTTCCGAGGGCTTCTTCTTCAAATTTGCCAAGGAGTTCCTGTCCGGCGCAATGTCGATATTGTATTGAAACTGCCTTACAAAATCTCTGGCAAGATCGTCCCAAATGTGCCATCAGGAGACATCCTGGTCTATGTACCACTCTGAGGCAATGCCTACTAAGCTTTCTCCGAAGTACGCCATCAACAGCTCTTCTTTTCCGCCGGCATCGCGCAGTTGATTGCAATACTTTTTCAGGTGAGCAATGGGATCGCCATGCCCATCATACTTTTCGAACTTTGGCGTTTTAAACCCTATGGGCAAGTGCACGTGAGGGAACATGCACAGATCAGTATAAGAAACACTCTTCTGCCCGCTTAAACCTTGCATGTTCTTCAGACTCTGCTCAAGGCTCCTCATTATTTTGCTATCTCATCCTGTTCAGGAGCTTTGGGAATTTTATCTTGCCCTGGTGTAAGCTCAAATGGCGGTGGCTGAGGGTAAGTATATGTGGGATATTGAGGAGGATCTGCTTGAAAGATGGGATTTTGGAAAGTGAAGGCCGATGGATCAAAAGCGGGCCTTGGAAGTAGAGGTTGTGTGGTGGCGGAGCATGGTGGAGCAGTAAAAATATTGGGAGTTGCTCCTGATGTGAACACCTGGGGGCGTACCTCAGAAGGTGTTCCTATGAAGTGAGCAGACGGGGTATTCGGGTGACTGATGGGGATGTTAGAAGTACCCCCGGTTCTTGGGAACAGTTCAGGAAAGCCCGGGATAGCATTTGGAGGTTCCCTGCCATTGGTCCATGCGTCCCACATCTCCATCACTCGGAGGCGTAATATCCGGTTCTCTTCCGCTATGGCAGACTTGGAGGCCGGAATCCCTGAGATGGGGCTGTCTTCAGTAATGAGAACTGGTGGCAGAGTCGTTTCAGACGACATCTCTGTACTTCCTTTTGATCTGGTGAAATATCGATGTGATACCAGCTTACCACAAACCAACCACCGTTTCTAAATGCCTAAGCTGGAAGTTGACAGCAACAACGGTTAGTTTGAAACAAGTAACAGATAGGTAACCGCACATTGGGGTGTGATGCACCTATACAGTTAAATGAGTATCTACATGTTTGCCACGGTTGCATGCGTCATCCTGGCTTTTCTTCCCGTTTCTTTTCTTGCTTTTCTTTTTCTTTTTGTTTTTCTGTCATGTTTCTTTTCCCTCTGTTTTTCATTTTCTGCTTTTCCCTTTTCTTTTGCCATGGTTTTTCTCTCGATTCCTTATTTTCTCTTTCTGCGTTTCTTTCTCTCTTATTTCCTTCCCTCGTATTTTTCTTCTTCTTTCTTCTTTTTTTTTCTTTTTTTTAGGATTATGGTCGAATCTTATGGAGATTGCACTACGTATCATGACCCCGCATGAATCAGACCAAGCGTAGTTCTTGCAGATAAGGTAAATAAGCTAACTCTTTTTTTTTGATTTTTGATTTTGATTTTTTCTTTGAATTTTTTGAAAGAAAGTCTTCAAAATATTTCTTTTCTTTTTATTGGAACTTTCGGAATGTTTATAAGTAAAAGAAATATTTTTGTTTGAATTTTCATTTATTTTCTAAACACGAAAGAAAAATATTTTTTTTTTTTTGGATTTTGAAAGTTGCCTCTTAATTTTCGGAAGAGGGACTTTTATGAAAATGTTTTGGATTTTTGAGCAAAAATGTTTTCAAACTCAATTTTCAAAATTTGTATTTTTTTTATATTTATTATTTATGAAAGAAAGATATCTAAGGAGTATTTTAATGATTTATCTTGACCTAAAAGGAAAAAGTGGCTATTTTTCAAAACTTTTATTTAAGAAAACAAAGACTCGGTTTTGCAGATACGACCTTTCAGCACTTGCGGGAGGGAGATTTTAAGGCCGTGCCCGCAAACCATTGAAAATGACCCAAGGTGGCTGTTCTTGCAAAAACAGCCTTCCGGCGTCCTTTTGAGGACATTCGGCTTATTTTAAGCAAGAATGGCATCACCTGACTTATTTGTGACAAAAATTAAAATTTTGGTATTTTTGGCTATT
The DNA here is from genome assembly GCF_001879085.1 of Nicotiana attenuata. Taxonomy (NCBI): domain Eukaryota; kingdom Viridiplantae; phylum Streptophyta; class Magnoliopsida; order Solanales; family Solanaceae; genus Nicotiana; species Nicotiana attenuata. The sequence continues at coordinate 60,863,442 of NC_031991.1, forward strand.
TTTGCAAAAGGGTGGTTGGACCCGATGAGGGTTGCCTACGTATCTCACATCCGGTGAGAATCAAACCAGCGTAGTTCGGGCAGATTGGGAATGGAGTAAACTAACTCCTTTTTTTTTTCTTTTTATAAAACATAGACTATGAAGCTTTAAGGCAAAAGAAAAAATATTTTTGATTTTTTTTTCTTTTGGAATTTTCTAAAAAAAATGCTTTAAAAGAAGAAAGGAATTTTGTTTTGGATTTTTTGATTTTGATTTTATTTTTGAAAGAAAAACTTCTGAAAATTCCTTTTGTTTGAATTTTCATTTGTTTTCTCTTTTTCTAAGGAAAACAAAAGAAAATATTTTTGGATTTCGGATGTAACCTCTTAATTTTCGAAAGGGGGACTTCTTCAAGAAAAATGTTTTGAATTTCTGAGCTTTTATTTATTTATAAAAGTACTTCTAAAAAAAAGCAAAAATATTTTTGGATTTCAAAAAAAAAAAATTTCAAAATTTTTATTGACAATTACAAAAAAAAAAAAACTTCTAAAAAAAAAAATAAGAGTATTTTTGGATTTTTGTTTCTGATTTTTTTGGATTTTCAAAATGAAGGAAACCCGTATTTTTGGATTTTGATTTTTATTGATTTTTTTTTCTTTCCGTATGAAAGGCATCAAAAAGAAGGAAACCATTTTTGAGTTTAAAAACTTCTTTTTTTTTGAATTTTCTAAGGAAAGATTTCTAAAGAAATAACTAAAAGAAAATATTTTTGGAATTTTGAAAATTGGGGTCGGAACCGATGAGGTTTGCCTACGTATCTCACATCCGGTGAGAATCAGACCCGCGTAGTTCGGTCAAAATTGCCTAAATCAAAACTATTTTGAACAACAATTTTCTTCCTATTTTTCAAATATTTTTTCTCTTTTTCACTTTTTTTTCATTTTTCAAAAATCCGGCAGCATTTCGGTACTAGTTGGTCATTTGGTTTTTCACAACAAATGGTCACCCTCACTTAGTCCTACCACTGCTTATTTTCATAATTTTCACTCATTTAGACAAGCCGGTCAACATGCAAAGCCGAGCAAATAAATGCGCAAATAGCACGTAAGATGCATCAGGATGGTCAATTCATTTCAGGTCACCTGTCCTAGACGGACCCAACCCCTGTGTTGAGTCCCCTAAGTCAAATACACATGATGCAAACAAGCGTCCTACTAGGGATCCGGCATGAGTTTTTGTTCTTCTAGGTTTAACCCTAGGTTTATTGGTCTAGACCTGGCTTACCCGAGCGGACAACTCGAGCCGAGGGGGAGGCAGCGTACCGGGGATACAGAAGCTCCGCCGGCTTTGCAACTTATCCAAACCTCGTTCTAAATGGGAAAAGACTCTAAACAGAAGAGAAGCTACACGAAGTGCACCCTTCTCCATGATGTAGAAGACTCAGAAAGAGGAAGGGATTCGCGACAGTTTATCTAAACAGTTTCAACAAATATCAAAGCGGTAAAACATTTAGTACATATAGCATGGAACATGTAGAAAAATCAGATAAAGCCAAATATAACAATTGTACTAAGCTCGAATACTTGAACCCTGAATCGAAATTCTGGGTTCGTATCCCCAGCAGAGTCGCCAGAGCTGTCACACCTCCTTTTTTACACACCTACCCCGAAGGATAATGTATAAGCGAGTTTTTCCATTTAAAGTGACATTATTCGAAATGGGATTATTTATTTATTTTTAGAGTCGCCACTTGGGAAAGGATTGGCTTTTGGTGTCCCAAGTCACCGATTTAACTTAAATCCCAAATCGAGGAAAATTTCGACTTCCCAATTGGAGTCTGCGAACCAGAAATTCTGAATAAGGAATTCTGTTGACCCGAGGGAAGGTGTTAGGCACCCCCGGATCCCGTGGTTCTAGCATGGTCTCATAAATTATTATAAATGTCTAAAATCTAATTTTTGTACATGTTCAAACCTATATTGCAATTTTATAAATTTGTTCAACTGCTTTTAATTAGTTTTTTATGAAAGTGAACGCCGTTTAAGAGCGTGTTTTTGGATCACGTCACATGAAATGCACCCGGATCCTCGACACCTCTTATTCAACGTTTTGGGATTTGGATTTGGGTCGCATGAAATGCACACCCGTATTTAAGAAGGTAAAATTATTAAAAACGCGCCTAAAGTGGCTAGCGTGTTATTTACTTTGCGGGAGGCCATGAAAATTCGCTAAATGGCATGTCCCGAATTCTAAGTATTTTAATTAAGCATTCAATGAGGGCCCCGCAATTTATGCATTTTTGTTCGGCGAGGCTCATCTCACTTATAATCTAAATCCATATCTCGGAGAAGGTATGCAAGCAAGTCATCTGTGCTAATAAGTTCCTGCCTTTTTTTTATNGGTAAGCATGGGCAATAAGCCCGCTTTCACAAATTCCCGTCTTTCTCGATCGAAAGCTAAGCGTGCCAAACCATCTAAGCAAAGTCCTATTTGTCAAAGAAGAGAGCCAAGACAAGCTCAAGTCATCCGGGATAAGAGAAGGTCCTATCCTAATAAGCCGGGGTAGGACCGGTCGAATAAGCAGTAATTCATCTTTGCGTAGATGAAGAATGGGCTACTTCCTCACAGATTGAAGACTTTAATACCAAGAAAGATCCTTCTGAAACATAATATTTTACTACCTCAATAAATGCCCGAGAGCATTCAATAAATCTTCTCTTCCTCTATCTACCCCAGCCTCGGTTCGGTCGGTCATGGGGCTTCCCTCTGCCAAGAATTGAGAGAAGATATTTCGCTTTTACTCAGTACACAGATTCGGATTAGTCAAAATAGAACTAGACAGATCAAGGTGCGGAAGGCAAGCAGCAAATCCAATCCTTTTAAAAGAGAACCTGAATCCCCTCTTTCTGCCCTACTTCATGCCAATCACTCTCCTTCCTTCCCCAAGAGCCAACCATGGCATGGCATTCGATGCATCAACAATTTCATTGCCTTCCTCTAGAGCATCGGATTCAATAGCAAGGGTTATTCAACTAAGACCGGATTCTGTAGCAGAGGAGAGCAGGAAAGAGACAACAGCGGTTATTCTAATTGAATGTCAACCCGCCTATTCTGATTCACTTTACCCAATAAAGGGCTATGCGAAATAGGGATTGCTGCTTCCACCGCGCTACCTTCCTAAGCCCTTACTCCTTTTCCTTTTGCACCTGCCTTGTCGAAGTAGAAGATGTGGCATTAGTTCGAAAATACTTTCTTAAAGTGGCGAATCGGCTTCTCCCTAACAGGGCATTCTATGCATCTTCAGCTAGCTTTCCCCCGCCGCCTACTATCTAGCTGCAATCCTTCCCTTAACCCTAATCATGCTTAAGACATGGAATTGGATGCTTCTTACCCCAAAAGTCAATAAATAGAAGAGTGAGGAGGGATTTTTTGGCAAAGCAAGACTGATTAGCTCGCCTAAGGGTCGTAGCGGAAGAATTCCTCATCTGCGAGCTATTGGGGATCTATTCTCAGGAAGGAATGAAAGGACTGACTTTCCTTACCTAATAACATCTTAATCTACGATCTACGAATAAGAAATAGGAGCATCTAGCCGAGTAGCAGTCAGTAGGCGGAGAAGAAGTCAAAGGCGAATATCTCTTTGCCCCCCTCTTCAGTCAATGCTTTGGCCTTCGTCTCTTTTGCCCTTTTAATTAGTTTTTTGCATGTGTAGGGGCACTTTTTTAACCTAATCGATAGTTGTTAGGATGAATCACACGTGGGAGAGATATGAAATCTCTGAGCAGACTTAAATCCCTTACTTTGCCATTCTTTCCAGAATAGGATTTTGCTTAATATCATTTGGATGGACTCAGATCCTTTCATGTAGGAGAGTCTTTGATGGGCTTTGAATTTGGATAGATCCAGTGGGCCTTCTTGCATGGACTTGGGCTTGCTTACTGGCTTCGCTGAGGATGGGATTCCCTACCCGATGAGTCTGGCTAGGCTATTAGGCACCTTTGGTCTAGGCTTTCTCAGGCCTATCCAGAAGTCTGAAGTTCCGTCTACAGAAGGTCTAATTCTGAGCCGAAGCTCTATTTATTGCCCTATTCCCTTTCCTGACCAAAGTCACTAAGGAGNGGCAATTTTCAGACTTTTACTTTGCACCCTAGCCCCTCTTAGTTTTCAGTTTTTAGCTTAAAAGCCTTGAAGGACTGACTGTTTCCCAAGTTACTACCAAAGCCTGAAATTGGCTAGAAGTCCCTGCTAGAACATTCCTATTTCAGTTATGAAAAGTTTCCCTGACCTAGAGTTCCCAAACTACCCCCAAAGTACCCTGAAATTACCCCTCAAACCTTAGACCAAAATCTGGGTCTCACATGACCCAAATTAATGGGTCTGAAATAACCCAAATTGGTCTCTTATTGGACCCTTCGATTTCCAGAAATCAAACCAACCAAGTCCAAATCCCCCATTTTCAGGACTGACCGAAATTCCCAACAAGGAGCCCAAAACTAAACCAAGTGGAAATCAATTACTGGATTTTATTCTTAAAATTATGTAAACTAACTTCGTCAGTAACCTAATTAATGCGACAGAAAACAAAAAAAATAAAAATGAACACATGATAGAAGAACAAATGAGGCAGAACCAAATAAAGAAAGAATTGAAACACAAGAAAAGAATACAAAAAGAAAGAAGCTGAACGGTACCTAAAATTGACGAAGAATCCTGAGAAAACCCCTCAAGCTCTTGAGTTTGACCGAAATAAGCTTTAAACATGTGTCTTCAAACGAAAACACATGAATAAAGCTAACTTTGGCTTCAAATCTTCAAAGCATTGACTCATTTGGAGTTTTGGACATTTTAGGGTTTTCTTTGATCTAATATTAGACGCGTTCCAAAGACTTCTGAGACAATCTGAGTGAGAATTTGGAATAAGGGAGTGAAAGTGATCTCCGGGTGTTATTTTGGTGGGTTTTGGGTCGCGGCGCCGCCAGACACGGCGGAGGAGTCCGTGGCGGCGCCCTAGGGTTTCACTGATTTGGGGCTTTTGGGTGGGATTTGAAGTGTAAAAGGTGGATATTCGTGAAGGGGGAGTTGAGAGGAGTGTCTGGTGCAATTTCGGCCAAGTTTGGAAGTCAAACGCCGCCGCATGGCGATTTCCGGTGGCGGCAGCGGCGGTGAGAGACGAGGATGAAGGGAACGACACGGTCTTAGGTTAAAATGTCTCTTCAGACACTTTTAGTTAAAGAGGAGAATGGATTGAGGCCCTTGGATGGGGTATGATGAACGACCAAGATTGAATGGTCAATTAACCAAAAACGACGTCGTTTCGAGGGTTCCAAAGACATAAGGTTTGGACCGGGTGCAATTTGGGCTGGACGGGTATTTGGGCTAATTTGGCATGGGTATCCGGGGTTGGTTCGACATTGGCCCAACACTTGTAAGGCTTAACAGGCCAGATTTTCTCTTTTCTTTATTTTCCATTTCATTCAATTCTTTTCTTTTATTTGCTTTTCTTTTCTTGTTTTCTTTCAACTTTAAAACCAAATTAAAATTAGACCTAAAAATTAATTCACCCTACCTAATTAAGCTACTAATACCAAATCAAAGGAAGCTAATAAACCTAAAAACTAAAATTAAAACAAATCAAAGTTTCTTTGTGATTTTTGTATTTTGTATATGAATTAATCATGCACATAAAAATGGAAAACACGAAATCATGCAATTAATTCCCTAAAATTCAAATAATAAAAGAGAATCCTAGTTCTAATGAATTTTATAGGAGTAATTAAGCGTGGCAAAAATCTCGTGCTCACAAGTACACCATAGCGGTACTCAGTAAGTGCCAAGCCTAACCTCGGTCGAGTAGTGACGAGGAAGGTCAGGGCCCTACTGATTATAGCTGAAAAATGAGATAAAATAGTATAGAATACGACAATATAAATAAATGCTAATAGCGTGAAATAACACAGGACAATAAGAATAACAACAACTATCACAGAGGCAGAAGTAATCACGGAAAGAATACGGTTCAACATAGAGATAACAACCGGGGATCTCTCAGGATACCGTCCTGTATTCCCAAATATAAATATCCAGTGGATCTCCAGGGATACCGTCCCGTAGTTCAACTCATAGTGCGCGGGGATCTACCGGAAATCCCGATCCGTAGTCCCAAATGTAAATACCCAGTACTGGGGGAATCTACCAGGTGCAGTTCCGTAGTTCCAATATAAAAGTGCAGGGGAAGCTCCCGGAATACTAATCCGTAGTCCCAAAGTAAATAGGCAGGGGGATCTCCCGGGATACCGTCCCGTAGTCCCAAAGTAAATACACAGCAGCAACACGAATAATACTCAATTCAATTCCAATTTCATACCAAGGTTCAACAGGTATTTCTAACCTAGCATGCTGCATATAATCCAAATAAAGCAGTTTGAGCAAGTAAAATAATTAAGTCAATTAAACATGCTTCCCTAAGCTAACAACAAGCTTAAATTACAAGTAATATAAACAGGAAAAGGAATCACAATTTTAGTTACTTAATGAAAACTGATTTTCAACAATTAGCACAAGTACGCACTCGTCACCTCACGTACAAGGCCTTTCAAATATCAATAATACCAAATCCTAAGGGAAGTTTCCCTCACACAAGGTTAGGCAAGCCACTTACCTCGAACCGGCTCAAAATCAACCCGAAACCATGCTCTTGCCACGAGTACTCGACTCCAAATGGTCCAAATCTATTCAAATCAATTGCATAATGTAAATAAAACTTCAAGTAACTGATTCCACTAATTAATTCTAAGCTAATACGCGAAATTAGGAAAAATGACCAAAACGCCCCTCGGGCCCACGTCTCGGACTCGGGTAAAATTTACAAATTGGGATCCTCACACTCTCACAAGTTCAGCCATACCAAGAGTACCAAAATAGGACCTCAAATGGTCCATCAAATCACCACTCAAAACTCTCCAATTAACCAAGCCCTAACCCCCAATTTACCACTGATTTCTCCCTTAAATTTCATGCTAACAACGATAAAAATCACCATAATAACGAGTTTATGAACCAAGGACCTTACCTCAATGAATCCCTCTGAAAATCTCCCTTGAAATTGCTCCCAAAAGCTTTTCCCCGAATGAAATATTGAGAAAAATGACCAAAAATCGCGAACGAAATCTTTTATACTTTCTGACCCAGGCTTTTCGCACCTGCGGTCTATTTTCGCTTCTGCGCTACCGCTTCTGCGGTCAAGGGAACCATTTCTGCGGTTTTCACTAAAGCCTCCTTCTCTGCACCTGCGACCCAGATTCCGCATCTGCGGTCCCGCAGGTGCGGTATGCCTCCCGCTTCTGCGGTTTCTGCTGCCTTCACTTGTGGCCGCATCTGCGGCTCCATGTCCGCTTCTGCGAGTCCGCACCTGCGGTCCTCTAGCCGCAGGTGCGGTTATGACAGCAATAGAACAACTTCAGCTGTCAAACCCAACTCAAAATCTCCCGTTAACCATCCGAAATCACCCCGAGGCCCCCGGGACCTCAACCAACAGCACGAACAAGTCATATACCACTACCCAAACTTATATCAATCTTCAAAATACCTCAAACAACATCGAAACACCAAATCATCATCGAATTTAAGCTTAAGAATTCCAAAAACTTCCAAATTACGCTTTCGATCAAAAAGTCTATCAAACCTCGTCCGAATGACCTGAAATTTTGCAAGCACGTCACATTCAACACTACAGAGCTACACCAACTTCCGGAATTCCATTCCGACCCCGATATCAAAATCTACTATCGAACCGAAAATCTAAAAAATTCAACTTTCGGCATTTCAAGCCTAAACAAGCTACGGACCTCCAAAACACAATCCGAACACGCTCCTAAACCCGAAATCACCCAACAGAGCTAACGGAACCCACGAAATTCCATTCCGAGGCCGTCTTCACCCTGTTCCGACTACGGTCCAAATTCTAAAACGTAAATTCTCATTTGAGGACTAAATGTCCCAAAACTCTCTGAAACTCCAAATAAATTCTCCCGGCAACTCATAAGAGCAGAAACAAACACGGGAAATGCAGTTAATAGGGGATCGGGGCGTAAATTCTTAAAACGACCGGCTGGGTCGTTACACATACAGTAATATTTAATACCTTAAAAACATTAAATTTGAACAAATAATAAAGGAGCCTTTGGTTGGTTCCAACTGATCCTCCTTTACAAAGATTGTAGTTATTTTCTGACATTACTGAGCAGTCCTCACCAAATATTGTAGTCCAATTTGTATGACTGCTCCTGTGCCTGTTGCTGTTGGACTGAATGATTTGAAGTAAAATCATTTTCAAAGATAGAATTTACTGATGATGAAAGATTAGACGAATTAGGCAGAAATGGAATATTAATGTTGCTTGCTCCTTCTGATCTTGTTGCTGCAGAAAAATTCATGTTCATGTAGTTCTCATTGTTGTAATTGTGTAAATAAGTGTTGTTAATCCCATAATTTGATGGACTAGCAATGCTAATCATATTTGGTAATTCAAAATCCCCAATTATCTCATTTGATATTGTGCAATTAGTGTCACAATTAGGAGACTCTAGGGATTGTTGGGATGATGATGTTGGCTGTGCTTTCTTCGTTGTTGAACTCTTCTGGAATACCCTACAAACTACCCATTCCTCCTGAAAATAAAAATATGTACAAGAAATAAATTAATGGCTATACAAGCAATTCCAAGAAAATATGATCATAACCTCTATGTCATAAATTATGTTTTTTTTTTCTCCTAAGAACTTATTCATTATACTCCTTTGTTTCATTTTTTGTCGCACATACTCCCCCT
>NC_031991.1:60872304-60977483 GCF_001879085.1 Nicotiana attenuata
AACTACAAAATAAAATGAAGGGGGTAAAAATGATTGGTTAACCTTAGTCTATTGATTTTGTTGAGTCTTAAGTTACAAATAAAGAAAAATAAAGCACATTACCAACACACCAAGACACAAACTATGTCAATTAGTATCATTTTTTCCTACTTATCTGTTTTCATACAATATAAATACATATATTTAGTAAAATTTTCCGACGAAGCGGTGTCGCGTGACACCGCATCGGTAGGCGTAAATCCGCCCCTGATAACGTGGACGGTGTCACTATCAATGTAAGATAATTAACATGATATAACAAGTTATTTATCATTTTTACTAGATTATCAATTAAAGTTGATCATCATAAAAACTTACTAGCTAGTAAAATACCTTATAAGTAACATGATTAAGTAATTAGTTCTCTTTTATATATTCATCGCATGCATAGAACTTAAACTCAATATAGCATTATTTTCCGAAATACCTTTGAAGGTTTAAAGGCAAGATTTGTTTCTAGTCTATATTCGTGCATAATCCAGTTGGTTTTTTCACCCTTAGAAGCTCTTCCTCTATAGAAAACCAAAGTTTTTTTCATGCCAATAACCATTCCTCCCTGAAAAATCTCCTTGTCTTTGCCTGTTGTTTTCCAGTAACCTGCTTCTGTTGCTCGGTTTGTGCGAAGTCCAGTTGGATATTTCCGATCTCTAAGGTTAAAAAAGTACCATTCTTCTTCTCCCATTGAGGCTTTCGCTGTAGTGTACAATGCGAGTTTATACTTCGTTAAATGTCTGCAGACAGCTGCTATAGACCAGTATTTTAAAAGGCGAGGGCCTGAGGCGGAGCATTTTACTTAATACAGGGCAAGGCGAAAGCCTCGAGACATGGGGCGTAAGTCCTATAGATCTTTAATTTTTTAATTTTATGAATTAATAATATAGCATTATAACAAAAAAAATACAAAACATCCAGCGTGTTTTACAAGTATATATAATGCAATACTGTTAAAGTTATTATGAAATATAAATTTATTACAACGTCTTAAATTTCAAACGATTAGAAATCATAATTTCTTACAAAATGTTATCAAACTGCATATTTTACCTCCTTAAAAGTAAATATTCAATAAATTTTATCTACATTATAATTTAAATTATTACTCCTTCATGAGAAATATAAATTTATTTTCAAAGAGTAAAATAATAAATATATGACAATTTAGTGAGACATAGAACTAATTAAGACATGAAGATCTATTAAGTAAAGATATAAATTTTGGTTATCCATTTCAGAAGAGATATTCTACCTCACGATATTCTCAGTTAGTTCATATGCAATACTATCGTTTGTTATTTGAGTTATTCACATTTTTCATATTCCTATAGATAAAAAGAGCTTTAATCATTTATTTGTTGAAGAATTTTGAGGGCCAACAGTGATAAATAGTGAATTTAACACAAGGTTTACATAGGAATTGTGGGCAAGTCCCGAGCATTGAGTGTTAGGCATATTTAAGGCGCATAATCGAGCGCTTCGTGGCGTAAGTCTCACAAAACTAAGCCCCACACATATCCCTTCCCGAGACGATTCCTAGAAAAGTCTTTTAAAACACTGCTATAGACAAACTTGAAACTTCAATAAAATATTAGGGCTTGTGCCCCATAATCCAATGTCTAAAAAAGATAGTCCAAATGGAAGAAGAAATTTCCAAGATCTACGAAGTTCTCAATTTCTAGTTTCTCAGGCCTTTTTTTCAGCTTGGGGTATTCATATTTAAATTTAATGAGTTTATATTCTATGTCCAAAGTTATGGGTTCAATTGGAACTGTATACATGACTCTCTTGTCATTAGGGAATTAGAAAAATCCAAATGTAAATACGTCTTCCACACCATTTGCTATGTTGAGTACTTTTTGTCTATGTTATTCGAATTCTTCAAAAATATGGTAGGTGTGCACATTGGAACTTCTAAGATTATTGTATATTTTGAGAATCCACACGAATCAATATAGTGTATTGATCTAAATTTGGACGGCTTGATAACTGCAGATAAACAGGGTCGAGGACGAGGTCGACTACGGCAAAATAGCGAGGAGTCGTCTTCAGAAGGGTTATCGCTAAGGACGAGCAAATGGAGTAAAGAAGTAATGGTAGGATAGATTTAGAAATAGCTATATGGGAAGTAATGAATATTCCTTATGTTGTACTTTTTAGAGTTTCATGGGGATATCCCTTATAAATAGGAAGAGATAAAGAACAAAAGGAGGATCTTCACTTATTGATAAGAGCACTTTGTAAAGAGTTGACTTGAAAGAATATACAAATATTGTCTTGTTCATTGATTCTATAGCTTTACTCACGTCATTCATTCCTTTTTCACAAGATCCACATCTACATTTATCTTAGTTCCACGATGCTGTCAGGAAGGAGAGTCACCCAAACCGTCTAATATTTGGGTGATAAATTCCTCTTTATTACATTTATTACCATTGTCTACATTTATTGCATGTTCTTATTACAATATTCATTGATAAAAGTTGAACACGTGTCTGATCTTGTTACTCTTAAACGTGGTCTGACTCCACGGATCTGTCCAAGTTTTTTTTTATCTAGATCTGATTAAATTTAACTAGGATTCATTCTCTATCTCATCATTAATTAGTTTAACAAAGAGTTTAACACTTTTTGATGAAATAATTTAGCGCCATCAGTGGGAGCTTTCTAGTTAAAATTTTAGTTCTTTCTAGAAAAAAAAAACAAACAAAAACAACATCATCCATCTTTTCCTAGTATGCACAAACTAATAATGGCAGGAAAAGGAGATGAAAGACTGAAAGCAGTAGTAGACGTCACTACCAACCTCTTGACCACCATCAACGAGGTTGATAGAGAAGGCGAATAGAACACGACGTCGAGCGCTACGCCCAGGCGGAGCGACTCACCTCCCCCTCATGGAAGTGTAATAGCTTCACGTGAAATGGGAGCCTCCACATCCACAGCTGAGGAAGCACCACCAGCAATCAAAAAACTACTGGAGACGTGGAGCACTCTAAGCGACATACTCGACAAACTCGCTCGATGGGCAAATAGAAACGTCATACAAATGGATATCACAGCAATCGCCGACGAGCAACCCGCTCCCCCAACAGGTGACACTCACACAGCTGTTGACGCAGGTAATGATGCAGCTGTAGCCATTCTGAAGAAAATGGAAGAAATGGAAACGAGAACAAAGAACTCCGCGACCAGATGAGGGAACATCAAGAAAGGGTCGATAAGATACCGGGCTCCCCAAAACTGCTACAAAAACGGGATGTCGGTCGATTCGTCGAACAACCATACAGCGAGGAGGCAGCCCCGCATGCCATACCCAAAACCTTCAAGATGCCACCATATTTAAAGATATATGACGGCACGACAGATCCCGAAGATCACATCATTCATTACGTTACAGTAGTAAAGGGCAACGACCTCTCAAAGGAGCAAGTACCATCAGTATTACTAAAGAAGTTCGGCGAGACCTTAACCGGGGGAGCCCTAACCTAGTATTCACAGTTACCAACACGATCTATAACTACGTTCGAGGAAATGGCCGACAAGTTCGTCACCGCCCACGCCGGGGCTAAGAAGGCGGAAGCCAGGGTAAATGATATATTCGTCGTTAGGCAATCGCCTGGCGAGGGACTCATGGACTTTTTGGCTCGGTTTAGCAGAGTAAGAATGAGCTTACCAAATGTATCGGAAGGGATGACGGTGGCAGCTTTCCAAAATAGGTTAAAGAGGAATGGGTCAAGAGCGACAAGAAAACTATTAAGCAGACTCATGAAATACCCTCCCACCACTTGGGAAGAAATTCACAACGCCTACTGCGCTGAGGTGAGAGCACACAAGGACGACCTTAACGGTCCAATCCAACGGTTAACGTCAGTCCAAACAGAGCCAAGGAAAGACCATCGTAATGACGGTCGAAGAGACCAGTCAGGTCCACGCCTCAATCGAGACAGGCATCAGCCTTATGTTAGGACAGCCATCCCAAAAGTCCGACCCAAGTACCTGAAAGTCGAACGTCCTCTGTGAATTTCATCAGGAGCGAGGTCACAAAACTAAGGACTGCATAGCCCTGCGGCAAGAAGTAGTGAACATGCTCCACCAAGGGCACCTAAGGGAGCTGATGAGCGACCGAGGAAGAGCCAATTTCGGCTGCGGACGAGAACAACACCAAGGCCCTCCAAAGCCTCCATCCCCTGCCCGTACCATTCAAATGATCATCGGTGGTGGGGACAAAGCAGCAATCAACCACGTAAAGTTTACCACCACACATAAACTGAAGCGATCAATCACCCACGAACAGTATGATGTCCTCGGAGAAAGTATCATCTTTGATAAGTCAGATACCAACGGTTTGAATTTTCCTCACTTTGATGCTCTTGTCATTACTTTACGTATTTCAAATACTAATGTAAAATGAATAATGGTAGACGACGGAAGCGGCGCATGCATTATTCACCCTCGAGTTCTCGCACAAATGCGACTCGAGGTCAAGATAGTACCACGCTGCATAACACTAACAGGTTTTAACAATGCAGTCGAGCGAACCTCGGGAGAAATAACGCTGCCCGTTCTGGCCGGAGGCATCACCCTAGAAACAACGTTCCATGTCATGAACCATGACATATATTACAACGCCATCATAGGACGAGCATGGATACACGCGACGAGGGCCATCCCGTCCATCTTGTATCAAGTAATCAAGTTTCTTATTCCGTGGGGGATATTTAGCATCGAGGAGAACAACGCACAGCCCAAGAATGCTATCGCATCGCCCAAGATTGTACATACACTCAACAGCTAAAAGGAACGGACTTAGAAGCACAACAATTATCAAAGTAGGGGTCTGAACTCAACGAACAAAAAGACGTTATGAAGGACCCCGATGTCGTGGAAGCCGCAGGGTCAATGGTAGAAGATCTTGATCCCGTCTAATTAGACAGCAGTGACAATAGCAAAAAGTCTTACATAGGCCATAAACTCTCCAAGCCAGGTAAATTTCAGTAAGTTTTTAAGTAACAACGACGATCTGTTTGCTTTTTCCCATGCAGATATGCCAGGCATCCCGAAAGACGTTGCCACACACAGGTTGAACGTCGATCCCCTCTACCCTCCAGTACGACGAATAAGAAGAAAATTCAATGCCGCAATCAACGAAGCCGTCAGCGATGAAGTGGATAAACTACTCGCTAACGGCTCCATCCGGGAATCATAATACCCTCAATGGGTTGCCAACGTAGTCATGGTGAAAAAGAAAAATGGGAAGTGGCGGATGTGTGGATTTCACGGACCTAAACAAGGCATGCCCGAAAGACTCCTTTCCGTTGCCTCATATCGATTAGCTTATTGACGCATCAGCAGGGCACGAGTTGTTGAGCTTCTTGGACGCCTACTCAGGTTACAACCAAATCCTCATGGAGGAGGAGGACCAGGAAAAGACTACTTTCATCACCCATCAAGGAACGTACTATTACAGAGTCATGACATTTGGTCACTAAGATGTTCAAGGACAACTCGGCAAAACAATGGAAGTTTACATAGAAGACATGTTGGTCAAATCAAAAAGGAAGGAAGACCACATCGACCACCTGAAAGAGGCCTTCGATATACTAAGGCAATACGGCATGAAGCTGAACCCCGAAAAACGTGCCTTTGGCGTAACTTCAGGCAAGTTCCTTGGCTTCTTGGTATCACAAAGAGGCATCGAGGTCAACCCCGACCAGATCAAGGCCATCGAGGGAATACCTTAAGTATTAACCGGCAAGAAACAGGTGCAAAAATTGACAGGCCGCATAGATGCCCTATCGAGGTTCATCTCACGATCCTCCGACAGATGCCACAAATTCTTCAACGTGCTCAAAAAGGACAACGGGCTCCAGTGGAATGCAGAATGCATCGAGGCCCTAAGAGAACTAAAGGCATACTTGTCCTCGCCCCCGTTCCTCGCCAAAGCAGAACCCGATGAATGCCTCATGATATACTTGGCTGTATCAGAGGTCGCGGTAAAGGCAATATTGGTCCGTGAAGATAAAGGTACGCAATCTCCAATCTATTATATTAGCAAAACTCTAGTCGACGCCGAAACGAGGTACCCTCACCTCGAAAAATTGGCCTTGACATTGGTTATAGCTTCACGAAAGCTTTGATCCTATTTTCAATGCCACCCCATATCGGTGGTAACGACCTTTCCCCTACGGAGCATCCTTCATAAACCCGAACTATCGGGGAGATTGGCCAAGTGGGCCATAGAATTGAGTGAGCACGATATAACATATCAGCCGCGAACAACGATAAAATTGCAGGTGCTCGCCGACTTCCTCGCCGATTTTAGTGCCAAAATAATGCCTGAGGTCGAGCAAGAAACTTCTCGTACCTCGCTCGGTCTACCCGACCTATGGGTCCTATACGCCGACGGTGCATCCAACGCGTCAGGATCTGGACTGGGACTCGTACTCGAGGTCCCAACAAGCGAAGTCATCCGCTAATCCATATGATGCCCTGATATGACTAACAATGAGGCCGAGTATGTGGCCGTAATTGCAGGATTAAAGCTAGCTCTCAAATACGGAGCACGACGAGTCATCCCAGATACGACTCACAACTCGTTGTCAACCAAGTCACAAGGACTTTCCAAATCAAAGAGCAGAGGCTACAAAGGTACCAGGCAGTGCTACCAGAATTCAACGAATGTCGACTCGATCAGATACCTCGAGCACAAAACATCGAGGCGGATGGCCTAGCTAAGTTAGCAGCGACCACCAAAAACATTACGAGAGAAAACGTGGTCACCCTCCTCCACTCGTCGATAGACCAACTTGAGGTACACTCTGTAAATTTGACTTGGGACTGGCGCAATCATATTATAACATATTTGCAGGAGGGAGTACTCCCATCAGACCAAAAGGAAGCCAAGAAGCTTCGAATGCAGGAGGCCAGGTATAACATCATAAACCACGACCTTTACAAAGAAGGTTTGTAGGCCCCTAAGCAAAATGCCTACGGCTGAACCAAACAAGACGCGTCCTCGAGGAAGTACATGAAGGCCACTGCGGTGCGCATACCGGCAATCGGGACCTCATCAGATGCCTCATTTGAGCAGGTTATTATTTGCCCACAATGAAGACGGAAGCCGCCGACTACATCAAGAAATGCGAACAGTGCCGGAAATACGCTCCTATAATACACCAAGCGAGCGAACACCTCCACTCCGTTACATCATCGTGGCCATTCATCAAATGGGGAATGGACATCGTCGGACCCCTCCCAACAGGGCGAGGTAATATACGATTTCTTTTGGTTTTAACTGACTATTTTTTCAAATGGGTAGAAGCAGGTGTATTCGCCCAAATACGTGAATAGGAAGTTATCACATTCATATGGAGAAACATCATATACCGCTTTGGCATCCCCAAAGAAATTAGTTGTGACAAGGGACCCCAATTCACCGAAAAGAAGACCGCCGAGTTATTCGAAAAATGGCACATCAAGCGAATACTCTCCACGACATATCACCCTGCCAGTAACGGCCAGGCCGAATCCTCCAACAAAACAATACTAAATATCCTGAAGGAGAAGCTTGAGGACGCCAAGGGACTATGGCCGGAATTGCTACTAGAAGTACTGTGGGCATACCGCCCCACGCCAAAAACAAGCACAGGAGAAACGCCATATTCACTAGTCTATGGGACTGATGCCATGATACCAATCGAGGTCGGGGAACCTAGTTTGAGATGCTCCAATGAAAGCGGACCAAGCAATGACGAGAACAGGAAACAAGACCTCGACGAAGCTGAGGAGCGAAGAGACATGGCTTACATAAGAATGGTAGCCCAAAAACAACAAGCAGAACGGTACTACAACAAAAGAGTCAAAGTACGACCACTCAAAGTCGGAGACTATGTACTCAAGGTCAAAACACAGGCGAGCAAAGATTTAAGAGAAGGCAAACTAGGAACCAATTGGGATGGGCCATACAAAATCACGGCAGCAGCAAACAAAGGATCATTCCAGCTAGAAACAATGGAGGGAAAGCTACTACAAAACAATTGGAACGTCGCCCACCTCAAATACTTCAACTTCTGAAAACGGACGCCCTCCAAGTTGTACTTTTTTCCCCTCACCCGGGTTTTGTCCAATTGGGTTTTCTCGGGGAGGTTTTTAACGAGGCGATGAAGGGATGTCTCGAAGTTCAAGTATAATTCATCGCCCCGCCTGCCAACTACTTCTCCAGGCCGAACGATGAAGGGACTAGGTACACGGGAACTTCTCCAATATATGTATGAAACAAACAGAAACATGTAATATTCTCCAATGAATGAAATAAAGCAGCATCTTTACACTCCACCAAGTCTTTTTACACTTAACATTCGACCTCGCTCGAATTACTTTACATTCGACCTCGCTCGAATTATTTTGCATTCGACCTCGCTCGAATTATTTTACATTCGACCTCGCTCGAATTAGATTACATTCGACCTCGCTCGAATTAGTTTACATTCGACCTCGCTCGAATTACTTCACATTCGACCTCGCTCGAATTACTTTACATTTGACCTCGCTCGAATTACTTCACGTTTGACCTCGCTCGAATTACTTAACATTTGACCTTGCTCGAATTACTTCACGTTCGACCTCGCTCGAATTACTTAGTGTTCTACTTCGCTCGAATTATTCGATGTTCGACCGCATCAAACTTCGATCTCATCAAAAAATCAGGGACTTCCCACGCAGCGAAAAGAAAAGAGAACGGAAATCAAGAAATACATAGCAAAAAGGGAACTGTCCATTTCAACTGTCGAATTACAATACTTTTTACAAAGGGCTCAAAGACGCCCTCATAAAATAGCAAAGCAAAACAAAAACTAAGTACAACAGCTTCACGCCACATCATCCCCATCGGCGTACTCATCATCATACCAAGGATCAGAGACAATCCTATCCGCGGCGTCGTCATCCTCATCCCCACCAGGCGTACCAGAGTCGTAACCACAAGCTTCATAAGCTGCACGTGCCTTGACACGGATGCCCTCAAGCTCTGCTTCGGAAACTTTCCCGACGGCCTTCAAAGATTTATACACGTCAAGTTGAGCCTTGGCGTGGACCCATATCTCATACAACTCCCGCGGCACACCGGGATCAGCAGAAGTATGAGATGTGGACGGTTGTGACTGCCGTCGCACCTCCTCAGCCCTCAAGACAAAGACCTGCTCGCTTAACCCAGACAACTCTGACTCCAAACCCTGGATCCGTTCTTCTAACCTCGCCACCTTAATCGCCGATGTCTCCACCTCATTAGCCCGCTCGGACCTACAAACACGGAGGGCATCTTCTAAGGCCGCCGCTTTAGCCATAGCGCCCATTCTGCCTTTCTCGGCACGACTCAATTCTTCGACCTTGGCACTCAGCTCACCCCTTAGATCAATAGCCATTGCCTCCCTCTGCCCGAGTTCAGGCGTTAAGGATGCCACCTACGTTTGAAGGTCAACGTTCTCAGCCATCACCCCCTTGCTCACCTCGAGCTCGTCCTCTTTGGCTTTTAGAGCTGCCTCAAGCTCGTTGCACCCATCGATGGCCCTCATTAGCTCATTGTCCCTCTCCCTCAGCTCTTCATCTTTCTTCGTCAGCTCATCATCTTTTTGTTTGAGCCCATCGCGAAGCGACTGAAATTCACCGTCCTGGCTAAAGAAGTCGGTCGGCGTTCGGTGCTTGGTGCGGTACTCCTTGTACTTGGAGGTCATCTTCTTAAAGATGGTCGTCCTCCGCTCCTCCCACCGGTCATGCTCGATCCACATGACAAGAGTCTGACATGTAAAAAGAGAAGAGTCAGTACGAAGCAAATTATACATGCGAAACAAATCCTAACAAGAAAAAACACACTTACTCGCAGATCCATGCCGGATATACCCAACGACAGATCCGCATCGTTCATCGCCCGTAGCGCCGTGTTCTCAGAAGCCGCTCAAGGGAGCAAAGGCCGGCACCGCCCGTTCTGAATTGGTCCAAAGGTTGTAGTCCACGGGAATGACTATGTGCCAGTTAGGACCCTCCGTCCTTATCTCCACACGAGTATTCCTCTCCAGAAAGGCCTGTACCTCCTCAGGGTCGACGTCCGAGCCAGAGTCGTTGTCCCCCGTAGGGACCGCCCTACTTCTCCCGGCTGCCGATGATGCGCCACCTTCTATGGCCCGTGTAAGCTCTCCGCTTCCACGAACCGCCTCAACCCCAGAGGGCCTCCTCTCCATAACGACACCTGTCGTGAAAACGGTCTCTACGTCTGGTGCAAGTGCAGATTCTACTTCCAAAGCAATAAATGTTTCCGGCTCGATGTCAGCAACGACGACCTTACCGGTTTCCACCCTTCGCCTTTTCCTCGATGGTGTCTCCTCAGGATTAGATGGCTCGTCTACAAGATGATAGATGGGATGGGAAGAGATTTCATCCTGCACAATAACAGTTTGAGGGGCAGAGTCCCTCATTGGCGGAGCTTGAGTCCGACCTCCTCGAGCAGACCCGGCTAAAGCAAATTGCATCCCAGCCGACGCGATAGCTTGGCGAGATGCAGGCACTGGAGCCTTCTTCTTTGAAACTCGCCGACCTGGCACCAAAAGGAGGTCACATCAAAGAGCAATGGTGAACAACAATAAGCTGAGGTAGAAATGAAACTTAATGGACGGAACCTTGGGTCCAAAGCGTTTGTGAAGGATGCCCAATCACGAATCCCCATGATGTGGGGTAACATGCGAGCCACCAAGTCTTCAATGTCAAAAATGGGAGAAGGTGCACGCCTCTCAGCTAAAACAAGAAGGCCGCGAATGAGTCGATAATAAAAGAAAGAAAATAACGAGTGTACGGCAAGATACATATGATTATAATTCCATTGTTCGGTAAACCCGGTCGGATTCTCCACCAGGTGCTCGGTCTTGATGAAGAAATACTTATGCCAGAACCGCCAGTTCTCTTTATTATCCATCCCGGCCACCAACCCTTTTATCCCACGATGACGCAAGTGTATCAACGTACCTATATAAAAACTGGGCAAAAAAAGATGCAGCAGGTGACGAACGTTGACCTCGCAGCCGGCAAATTCTGCGTACTTCGCCAGCATCAGAAATACTTTATACAAATAAGGGAAAAGTTGTGCCGGGCAGACGTTATCAAATAGACAAAACTCTTCCGCTAATGGGGGGAGAGGAAGAGAATAACCAATTAAGAATGGGTAAACGTAAAAATCACAGTATCCGGGTCGGTGAACCTCTACGATGTCGCCCCCGGCCAGAACAATTTCGATGTGAGGAGGAATGCGATGTTTAGACCGGAGGTCGTTTATCTGAGGCGGCACCATCTCAGAAAGTCTCTGAGCAGGAGCAGGAGCAGGTTCCTTTAGGAAGTCATGTCTGACCAAAGGATTCTTGGGGACTATCTCCTCCACAGTGGGGAACCTGTCATCAAATCATGAATTCCTCGCCACCAGGAGGAAGAGCCACCGATAAAGGAGTGGCATCGGAGACCTCGTCATGAATATGAGGGGATTCTAATATATTTCCGTAGAAAACGTACGCAACAAAATCTGAAGAAGGTATTGATTGGGTGAGAAGTCAGGGATTAGAATTGAAAAAGCTGCAAGGAATTGAAAGCAGAAATCGGAGAAGAAGATCAAAGAAGAGCAATGCACAGGCGAAATGAGAAATAATATAAATTTTCATAAATAAAGCCCTCCATCTATTTATAGGGTTGGGTGGCACTGGAATCGAAGTAGCAGACCGTCAATGACACCAAAATCAAAACGACAGAAGCACAGACACTGCATCAGGAAGACGTGTAATGATGACGCGCGTGGCCATGATGTCGCCCCATGTTAGCCACACCAACTGCAGCCTCGCTAGCCTCACTGGCCACGCCGCTTTTTCGACCTCGGCCGATTCGATTTAATCGACACGACCAAATTTCTTCTAAACGGACGCAGACCGGGTCCACTTATCGAGAACGTGCAAGATCACGACCTCAATAAGTGGAGGGACTAACTGTATTGGTCTAAATTTGGACGGCTTGATAACTGCAGATAAAGAGGGTCGAGGACGAGGTCGACTACGGCATAATAGCGAGGAGTCGTCTTCAGAAGGATTATCACTAAGGACGAGCAAATGGAGTAAAGAAGTAACAGCAGGATAGATTTAGAAATAGCTATAAGGAATATTCCTTTGGATATTCCTTATGTTGTACTTTTTAGGGTTTCTCGGGAATATCTCTTATAAATAGGAAGAGATAGAGAACAAAAGGGGTCACTTCTTGATGAGAGCACTTTGTAAATAGTTGACTTGAAAGAATATACAAATATTGTCTTGTTCACTGATTCTATAGATGTACTCACGTTATTCATTCCTTGTTCACAAGATCCAGAGATTCCTTATCCATCTACATTTATCTTAGTTCCACGTTGCTGTCAGGAAGGAGAGTCACCCAAACCGTCTAACATTTGGGGTGATAAATTCCTCTTTATTACATTTATTGCCATTGCCTACATTTATTAGATGTTCTTATTACAATATTGATTAATAAACGTTGAACACGTGTCTGATCTTGTTACTCTTAAACGTGGTCTGACTCCACAGATCTGTCCAAGTTTTTTTTTTATCTAGATCTGATTATATTTAACTAGGATTCATCCTCTATCTCATCATTAATTAGTTTAAAAAAGAGTTTAACACTTTTTGATCAAACATATAGATCGTTGTTGATTTTCTCGAAATTTAAGGGGAGAATTTGGTATAAATAACACATATGCTAGAACTGTAATTATAAATGGTGGATCATACAATAATGCGATGATTTTCAAAAAGATTTATAAGATTATGTTGGATTTATAAGGATTTTCACATTTAAGTTAAATCGCATTTGATATGAAAATAATGGGACGTGGAAATCGTGTTTCATAATGTGACTAGTGGTGGCAAAATGGTTAACAAAAGAATAGTTATTCATCCGTATTATCCATTAAAAAATAGGTCGGATAATGAACTATTTAAAAACGGGTTAAATATGGTTAAATAACCATATTATCCACTTAGAAAATGAATAACTAATGAGTTTAACTTTTACATTTGTAAAGCCTCAAATTTGGGGTCTTTAAGTTTAGGAGACTAGGAATTCTCCCAAAAGTGATAATATTCAAGAAGCCATGAATAATATGGATATTCATGTTATCCGCCGGTTAACTCGTTTTTTTATCTATATTAAATATGGGTCGGATCACACAATTTAGGAATTACCAGCTATGTCCATTTATAAGTAGCTCATTACAAAAATTGACCAATTGATAAAATATTACTAATATTAGCCAAATTAGCCAATTAGCTATTTGAAGCAAAAAAATATCAAATTTTTGCTTTGTTTTGAGTGGGTGTTATTAGAATAGATTGGGCACAACTTAAGGAGCTTGAATCTCAGTTTTGGGATGATTTGGTGAAGTTTTGAGGTGGTTTGAATTGAAAATTCGAAGTAAAAGCTGAACATGAAAAAAAATTATATGTGTCACACTGTGTATCATTTGTGTATCACATATGTATCATATTTGTATCAATTGTGTATCACATGTATATCCATGTATACCTGTGTGTGAGATACATGCGTGATACATGTTTGATACATGTGTCGCAGAAGACTTTTTTGAATTCGATTTAATTACGAATTTTGATACAAAACCAGTCCAAATCACCTCCAATCTTCCTCAAATTTTGTATATTGACTTATCTATATATTTTCAATGAATTTCAACTATACCCATTGAAAAAGTTCCTTTTTTGCTTAGATTTTTGGAATATTGTATAGATTTTTGTATTTCATCACCTTATTTGCTACCCCGTCCATGAAATTTCCTTTCCATCTTGTATCTAATGTTGCTAATCACGCTTAAAAATATGGAAGGTGATTTTTGCATGTGATTCTTTGATAGAAAGAATCCTATTATTTGGTGTTTCAATTTTTGTTGCCTAGTTTTGGTAAGTCTATGACTAATGGCTAGAATTTGGTAAGTTGAGATTTATTTGGGACATTTTTGTAAGTTTCCCCACAATTTATCCGTTTTATGCATGCATTGCTCGTTCTCGACCCGCGCCATCCGATCCGATCCGACAAACTTGTTTGCTACCTCTAAATGTGACCTAGAAATTGCATTTTAAGAATGCGACTTATGCCGGCTTTTCTTATTTGTTAATGCGACTTATAAATCGCACTGCATGAATGCCGACTTATGAGTCGAGTTAGAGTGTTGCGACTTATATTGCGTTTCGTGAGTGTCGGAGCCACATGCACTCAAGGGGTGTCAACTGACACTCCTTTGTCGGAAAATTACACTGTGTAGCAAGGTAATTTTAAATATATACTATGTATTGACACCCCTTAACTTCTTGGTGAGTTTATTTTTTTATATTTTGACCCCCTTAATAAAAATTCTGTATTCGCCACTGCATTTCACAAGTCAGTTTTCTGTCTGTGGGAATTAAGTGCAATTAGAACATGTTTTCTGATGGAAAAAGATTAATTAAAGAAGTTGACTTTAGAGATACTTCAAAGATCGATCACAACTCAGTTTCCAATGATTTATTTCGTCACAGCTATTTCAGAACACAATCTGATCAAAGAGCAAATTAGAACAATAAAGAAAAAAAAGAACATGAAGATTGGATTGAAGAGGAAGTTAGAGAGAAGCTTGCAAAAGTAGAGAAAGAACCAAAAGATTATAAAGCTATGTACCTGGGAGGTCCCAAGGTTCACAATTATTGAGATCAACATCAGCAAATGCTGTAGCAGTGAAACTGAAATCAGAAACCTTATTCCTGAGATAATAACTGACGAGTTCTTCATCAGTGGGATGGAATCTGAACCCTGGTGGAAGGTTATTAATTTCCTCCATTAATGCAAATTAGCTTTAATTTGTGAGGCAAATTTAGAGGAAAGTACGGATGCAATGAAGCTGCCTATTTAATGGTGTTAAGTTAATTTTTTCGTTGTTTCCAATGTGCAATACTTGAGGAAGAAGCAGCCATTTTTGGTCTTTTTTAAATCCTCATGATTACAGCTACCATATTGACAAAGATAGTGCCTGGCTAGCTGGAAATTATACTAGTAGATTTTATCCTGATGGGGACGTAAGTTGATTATTATAATGCACTGCATGCATGACATACTGCTCACTTCTTAATTATTCTCTCTAACTACCACTAGATTTATGTTTAGGATTTAATTTATACATAATAATTTTTTACACTGCTATCGTGTATAATTTGACTTGTTATAAAGCATAATTTACCTTATTTTTTAGATGTTACTAAATTCATTTTTAATGAACAATTGTTTATAAATTTCTTTGGTAACTACACTGTAAAAATTCTTATAGAAGATAAACTCTTAAGTTTTGTTACATAAGAAAATAATAGCTTTTTACGCTTGTAATAATCCATTAAATAATGCTAAATTACAGTACTGGCTACTACCAGTGGCGTAGCTACATAAAATGAAGGGTGTTCAGTTGAACGCCCTTGATCGAAAAATTATACTAAATATGTTTGAAATCTCTACACTATGAACATAGGTCAAAATATACTTTTTATAAATACATCTTAAATGTAAACACTTTTTGCAACATCCCTGGCTCCGCCACTGATGATAGGCTATAATTACGTATTTTAGTCGCTTATTACACTCTAATTTACTGCACTTTAATTGAGTTTGAGCTTTAATCGCTAGTGTTTTGCACTAATTGTGTGTTTTATGCCTTGTAGGAGTAATTCCGAGCTATGTAGATGTTATGGAATGAATTCAAGTGATTTGGAGCTTTGAAGTCTGAGTAAAAGCCCAAGGAATTAAGCCGGGATCGTGCTCGGGATCAACGGATGATAGTGAAGAACGAATGAAGAATCGAGTAGGCATATTGTGCACTGTCTAGTAAAATGCACATAACGTTTCGCTTAGAACTCCATTTGATCTCCACAATATACGGCTGGAAAGCTAATTCAAAGGGCTACAACTTTCATGTTTTACGTTTTTCTAAATTACAAACAGAACATGGTGAAAAATGCGCTACAAGTGCTCCGCGGTCAGATCCGCGGACAGAACGTGGCCAAAATTTGCGGTCAGGTCCGCGGTCCAATCCGCGGTTGCGGACGTCCTGTCCGGGAAAAGTGTCCTTTTTCGCATAGGAGAAGGTGTAATTATTTGGGCCCAACCCTACTTGCACTACTAGAAATCCGGTAAAAAGCGACCACAAAAAGCGACCAAAGTTGGTCGCTTATAGGCCCAAAAGCGACCAAAAAGCGACCAAACATGCCTGGTCGCTATATTGCTGGTCCCTTCACTTTAGGGACCAAAGTTGGTCGCTAATTAGCGATCAACTTTGGTCTCTAAGGTAAAATGACCAAATATTCCGGGTAGTGACTATAGCGACCATCTTTGGTCGCTTTATTATTTTAATAATATAAATTTGGCGACCAAAGTTGGTCTCTAAATGTAAAATATATTATTTATTTATTTATTATTATTCATAAAACAGCGACCAACTTTGGTCTCTAATCCAAATATTATATTTTAAAATCTGGAAAATGGAGATCAAGGTTGGTCGCTATTTTATTAATTTTTTTTAAAAATAAGCGACCAAAAGTTGGTCGCTAATTTCAAGAGTTTAATTTTTTTTTTTAAATATAAGCGACCAAAGTTGGTCGCTATTTTTCCAGAAATTATTTTTTTTAATGGAATAGCGACCAAGGTTGGTCGCTTTTTTAGAAATCTGGATAAAAAGAGACCAACTTTGGTCGCTATTTCCCAGAAAATTATTTTTTTTAAATGAAAAGCGATCAAAAAGAGATCAAAGTTGGTCGCTTTTCTGGGTATTATTTTGGTAAAAACTGCCTGTTTTGGCAGCTACACCACCTGCCAGCATACCAAATCCCTATTACAAGCAACAACAACAACAACAACAACACAACACAACAACAACAACAACATTAAAACCAACGAAGTATAAAGTTCAATAGAACTAACACATTAAGCTAACAAAACTAAGTTAACGCTTATTACAAGCTCATTCGAAAACTGGTTCTATTGTCTAGTTCAAAGTATATAAAGTACTCAAGGAGTGTTCTTTCAGCATCCTCGTCCGAAAGTTGGATTGCCTCGCCCGACTCATTAGGTGGCTGACTGCGTATGAATTCCTCCACATCAGCTGTGAAGCGAACCTATAAGAAAAATTATATTAAATTAGTATTTCAAAATTTATATAAAAGTAAATAAAAATACTTAATGAAAAGTAAAAAACTTACATGTATAGTCGAGGCTCGACCCTCGACCCACCTTTCTGAATCAGTCTCTTTCTTCTTCTTTACAACATTGAATATCTCATGATCTTGCTTCATTGGCATCATAAAGCTGTCTGGTGACTTTGGTGATTATCCTCGGGATAAACTTGGATACAGAGAATAACTTGGATACAGTAGNGTAAGTATATATATTATATATATATATATATATAAGCTATATTCGATATAGTATTACCTAATACACTTATACTCAGTGCATAATATAGCGTAAGTATATATATATTATATATATATAAGCTATATTCGATATAATATTACCTAATACACTTATACTTAGTGCATAGTATAGCGTAAGTGTATATTATATATATATATATATATAAAAGATATAGTATTACCTAATACACTTATACTTAGTGCATAATATAGCGTAAGTATATATATATATATATAAGCTATATTCGATATAGTATTACCTAATACACTTATACTTAGTGCATAATATAGCGTAAGTATATATATATATTATATATATATAAGCTATATTCGATTTACTATTACCTATTACACTTATACTCAGTGCATAGTATAGCGTAAGTATATTATATATATATATATATATATATAGCTATATTCAATATAGGATTACCTAATACACTTATACTTAGTGCATAGTATAGCGTAAGTATATATATTATATATATATAAGCTATATTCGATACAGTATTAGCTAATACACTTATACTTAGTGCATAGTATAGCGTAAGTATATATATATATATATATATATATATATATATATATATATATATATATATATATAAGCTATATTCTTATAGTGTTACCTAATACACTTATACTTAGTGCATAGTATAGCGTAAGTATGTATATTATTATTATATATAAGCTATATTCTTATAGTGTTACCTAATACACTTATACTTAGTGCATAGTATAGCGTAAGTATGTATATATATTATTATATATATAAGCTATATAAGATATAGTATTACCTAATACACTTATACTTAGTGCATAGTATAGCGTAAGTATATATTTTATATTTATATATATATATATATATATATAAAATATATATATATAAAAGATATAGTATTACCTAATACACTTATACTTAGTGCATAATATAGCGTAAGTATATATATATAAGCTATATTCAATATAGTATTACCTAATATAGCATAGTATACTTACCCTATACTATGCACTAAGTATATATATATATATATATATATATATATATATATATATATAAGCTATATTCGATATAGTATTACCTAATACACTTATACTTAGTGCATAGTATAGCGTAAGTATATATATATATATATATATATATATATATATATAAGATATAGTATTACCTAATACACTTATACTCAGTGCATAGTATAGCATAAGTATATATATTATATATATATATATATATATATAAGCTATATTCGATATAGTATTACCTAATACACTTATACTCAGTGCATAGTATAGCATAAGTATATATATTATATATATATATATATAAGCTATATTCGATTTAGTATTACCTAATACACTTATACTCAGTGCATAGTATAGCGTAAGTATATTATATATATATATATATATATATATATATATATATATATATATATATATATATATATATATATATATAAAAGCTATATTCGATATAGTATTACCTAATACACTTATACTCAGTGCATAGTATAGCGTAAGTATATATATTATATATATAAGCTATATTCGATATAGTATTACCTAATACACTTATACTCAGTGCATAGTATAGCGTAAATATATATATATATATATATATATATATATATAAAAGCTATATTCGGTATAGTATTACCTAATATACTTATACTCAGTGCATAGTATAGCATAAGTATATATATATATATATATATAAGCTATATTCGGTATAGTATTACCTAATACACTTATACTCAGTGCATAGTATAGCATAAGTATATATATTATATATATATATATAAGCTATATTCGAATATTAGTGCATAATATAGCTTATATATATATTATATACTTAGTGCATAATAGCGTAAGTATATTATATATATATATATATATATATATATATATATATATATATATATATATATATATATATATATATATATATATATATATATATATATAAGATATAGTATTACCTAATACACTTATACTTAGTGCATAGTATAGCGTAAGTACATATATATTATATATATAAGCTATATTCGATACGGTATTACCTAATACACTTATACTTAGTGCATAATATAGCGTAAGTATATATATATATATATTATATATATAGACACACACGCCCGCTTCGTAGTACTATTCATCCCTTGTATTACAAAAGTATTAACGACTTACATTTATATTATTTACATAGTAAATACAAAAGTGATTTTTAATTTTGACCATATAGAGACCAACTTTGGTCGCTAACTGTAAATGAATTTAATTTAGCGACCACAGTTGGTCACTAACTGTACATGAATTTAATTTAGCGACCAAATTTGGTCACTAAATTTTAATCAGATTTATTTATATTTTATATAATATTTAAATTAATAATAAAAATTATTAAATGTTAGAACTGGGTCCCACCTTGGCGACCAACGTTGGTCTCTATTTCATTAAGCGACCAACTTTGGTCGCTAAATTTTGAATTATATTTATTTATATTTTATAATTTTTTTTAAATAAATATATATTTATTAAAATATTATAACTGGGTCCCATATTAGCGACCAATGTTGGTCGCTATCAACTTATCCTTCAGTTAGCGACCAACTTTGGTCGCAAGTTTTAAATTATATATATTTATATTTTATAAGTTTTATAAAATAATAATAAAATTATTAAAAATTTTATGTGGGTCCCACTTTAGCGACCAACATTGGTCGCTAATCTCAGTATATCTTTGACCAAGCAAGTCTGACCAGTCCAGTCAACAGTTTGACTAAATTTGCGGCCAAATAGCGACCAACTTCGATCGCTAAAGTATTTCAAATATTTTTTTTATTATTTTCGGCAGTTTGGCGACCAACTTTGGTCGCTTTTCTTGACAGACCAAATTTGGTCGCTAATCTTTGGTCGCTTTTTACAGGAATTCTAGTAGTGTTGGTATATATACATGGAAAAATGGTATTTTGAGCACCTTTGACAGACTTTTGACATAATTTAGACCTAAGGAGGCTAAGGAGACCGGGGATTCGTCCTAAGGAGCTAAGAACACACTAGGAGCAAGGCGGATAATTCTTCTACAAGTTTCTCACTTCCTTCTTCCTATTTCCATTATTGGTTATGAATTCTAGTATTGTACTTTTGCATACTATTATGAATAGCTAATTTGTTATCTAGAGTTTTGATAGAACCTTTTGTAGGATGAATTCTTGTTATATTTTTATATAATTAAGCCGTTGGATTTCTCTACTTGTTCAACTACGTGTTTGTTGTTGTTGATTGAATGACCATCAATTGACTGTGCCTATTTAGTGTCTACTGCTCGAGAGAGAGTACATATTTAGGTAGTTGTTGAATAACATCACTCCTAACGTATGTGAGATCAATACAGAGGATTTAAAGGCGGGATTAGAGACAACGAAACCTTGGTGCGATCATAGTGAGCGGTGAATTGGTACTAGCTAGTGTAGTTCGAGAGAATACATCTAGTAAATTGTGGTAGTTGCTCGAGAAAGAGCTATGACACTCAGATTACCTCACGATCGGTAGAGAATACTTAGGCGAAATTATAGAAGACGTAGCGGGAAGGGTTCCGACAATTGGGGAAATCATAACTCTAGGCCTTCTAATCTTTTCTCCAACCCTTAGTATCCCTACTTTTTGATTTACTTCTTTAATTTGATAGTTAATTAGTTAGACATAAAAATCTTAATATTATAACTTAGGAACTGTTCGAGCTTGTCTTCCGAGTGATGTTGAACAGTTATAGTGAAACCTTAGTTCTCTGTGGGATTCGACTCCGGACTTTTAGATCGGACTATATTGGCAGCGACCGCTTATCCTTTTTAGGACTAGAGTTAGGCGTGATCAAATTTTGCCGCCGTTTCCGGGGAACTAACGGTCTAGCTATAGGTGTAAATATTGCTAGGTTACAAGTTTGAACTTTTATTTTTGTTTTGTTGTATTTGATTTTTTTATTTTTGTTTTACTTGTTAATTGAGAAACATGGCATCCTGGAATTATGAGAATTTTGATGTTGGTAATTCTGCTTTTAATCCTCCTTATGCATATTGTGAAAAAAACCACCCATGGCAAAATTATCAAAATATTTCCGAATGTGAACCAACTCAATCTTATGTGTGGAATGTATGTGATATGTATGGTGGACAAGATGGTCACTTTCATGGTTGTGCTTATATTTCTTATCTTTCCTCAACCCTTTACTTTGATGGTTCTTCTTTTTCTTTTGAAGTTAATAGGAACAAAAACCCAGGGATGATAACCTGAAAGAGATCAAGGATATGCTAAGTGCCTTGTGGAACAAAATGTTGAGAAACAACTGCACATACAAAGGCAAGATGCTGCTATTCGCAACCTGGAGGCACAAGTGAGTCAACTAGTTGAGGTATTTAATGCTCAACAAGCCAATATTGTGGATAGTAGCCAAAAAGAGCATGGATTAGATGTTGAAATTGAGGTGCAAATAGAGGAGGTCAGAGTAGAAAACCAACAATCTAACCAACTAGAATTTGAGGATGTCGATGTTGAAGAAGTAATACTAGAGTCAACCAAGGACGTTGAAGATACAAATTTAGTTGACTCTAGTGTGATTGGTGTTGAGGAGGTTAAAAATTTTGAAGTTCATGTATTTGAGCGCGTTGGACCTCATTCCAAACACTTCTCTACATTATGTTCAAGCGGTGAAATAGAAATTCATCCTTATGAGCATAAAAAGGAGTCCAAGGAAGAGGTAGATGAGCCTTATATTTTGGATTTCTCAAGGCCGTCTAGGCAAGGTGACACTCCTCGGTCGAGAGACAAAAATTGCATAAGATTTTGTCTAATTTTTGGCTCGCAAGAATTTGCCCCAAGAGCATAATCATAAGCTTGAAGCAAAACTTGGATTTCCATTCATAAGCTCAAGGTGGAGGCAGAAAGTGATTCACGTCGTGCCGCGACGTTAAATCAAGCGCTTGTTGGGAGGCAACCCAGCTTTACTGCTTTATTTTATTTTATTTATTTTATTTTCTTTATTATAGTATTACTCTTGTAGTGTCGAATTTTGATTTTCTAGGAGCATGGAAAGCAAAGCTATTGGAAGGATGCAACAGCAAACTAGATGGTTAGAACTAAGTGTGAGGTACTCGCACGAAGACCAAGCCTGGGAGAAGTCTGAGTACCCCATGAGCTGCTAGTGCTTCGGCCTTTGGCCTACCAGGGAGTTTCTTTTACCCTCTTATAGTTATGATATGCATTGGGCACAATGCAAAATTTTAAGTGTGGGGTGAGGAGATTGTTTGGGAGACTTTCCATGCTAATTTAGTTGTATTAGTTTAATTGAATTTTTTTTTTACAAAAATAGAAAAGATTGGACTTTTCCCTACGATGGATCTATTAGACAATTTTCTTGATGGATATAAGTCTAAAGAAAAAGACAAAAAGATTTTCTTTTGTTTGGTAGTGTAGCAATTACCCCTTGGTTTTTCTTTGTGCCGCGGTTCTTTTTCAAGGATTTTGTTTGAACCGGGTGTAGTTAGTTTTTTTTAGGAATATGAGCCATTGTGTTGTGCGTTGAATTGAAGCAATATCTCTTGATTTTGTTATGCCTTGAGAATAGTGAGTACTTTGGTTGTGACGCTTAGGCTCAGTTTTTGACTCTTGTATAAGTACCTTAAATTGTATGATCTTAACTTTGCTTAACTTCTTTGACTAGAGTGTCTTGATGAATCCAATCCTGAATGAGTTATGTGCCATGTGTGTGTAAGGTTTTGTGTTATTCTATGCATTGCATTTGATGTCTAGAACTTGCCCCGTGTGTTTACAAAGCGAAATAGTAGTTTTGTTCAGTCTTGGAAGTAATATAGGCGTTTCTTTGTTGAGTCAGATATGTATATTTTACCCGCCTAATTATTATGTATCGTAATTAACCCATTTGAGCCTGTAATCCTGCTTCTTTGGCAACCACATTACAAGCCTTACCCATTTGTTTGAATTAACCATCTATTTGAACCTTCTAACCTCTCATGAGCACTTGAATTGTTATGAACTATGTAAAAGTTAAAGTGTGGGGTGGTTGGTTTGGCTTTTGAGTGGAACTAATGAAATAAGGAGAAAGGTGCACTGTTTTGAAAAAGTAAGGGCCACTTGAATTAAAAAAAATAGTTGTATTGTTATGGAAAAAAAATATTCCTTGCTAAATGGTGACTCTTGATGTAAGTGTGCTTAAAGAAGAATGGAGTTAATATATAATGATGTGAAGGTGGAGTTTGGTTTGATATAAGTGTGGGGTTTTAAATGTTAAAGTATATGCATTAAAGTGCTTAGGGAGGTGTAGTCACTCTTATATCTAAATGTATCTTACCCGTCCCCGCAGCCTACATTACAACCAAATAAATTCCTACTTGATCATAGACTGAATGAGCTCGATTAGTAGAGTAGTACACTACAGGCAAACCTATGGTGCATCTTTTGTGGTATATGAATGTTATTTCTGAGAGTGAGTGAATTCTTTCTATCTTGAGCTCCTAAGTGTTCTTAAATTTTATAGTGTGGAACTACTCTCGTTTGTTGTGTGAGGGCACGTGATTCATGAAGCAAAGGTAATCCTTGATATCTATGTTAGAGTAAGTGGGTAAGTTGTGAATAATGCGTGGTACTTGCGAGTCAAATCTTGAGGTGAAGATGTTACGCTTTTGTGCTTAGTCTATTTTAAGTATTCTTGGTGTGACGAGTTAAGAGAATTATTTAAAAAGATCGTGTCTATATAAGTGTAGTTTGATTGCTCGAGGACGAGCAATGGTTTAAGTGTGGGGTGTTGATGATAGGCTATAATTACGTATTTAGTCGTTTATTACACTCTAATTTACTGCACTTTAATTGAGTTTGAGCTTTAATCGCTAGTGTTTTGCACTAATTGTGTGTTTTATGCCTTGTAGGAGTGATTTCGAGCTATGTGGATATTATAGAATGATTCAAGTGATTTGGAGCTTTGAAGTCTGAGTAAAAACCCAAGGAATTAAGCCGGGATCGTGTTCGGGGATCAACGGATGATAGTGAAGAACGAATGAAGAATCGAGTAGGCATATTGTGCACTGTCTAGTAAAATGCATATAACTTTTCTCTCAGAACTCCATTTGATCTCCACAATATATGGCTGGAAAGATAATTCAAAGGGCTACAACTTTCATGTTTTATGTTTTTCCAAATTCTAAATAGAACAGGGTGAAAAATGCGCGACAAGTGTTCCGCGGACAGAACATGACCAAAATCCGCGGTCAGGTCCGCGGTCCAATCCGCGGCCGCGGACGTCCTGTCCGAAAACAGTATCCTTTTTCGCATAGGAGAAGGTGTAATTATTTGGGCCCAACCCTACTTGGTATATATACATGGAAAAACGGTATTTTGAGCACCTTTGACAGACTTTTGACATAATGTAGACCTAAGGAGGCTAAGGAGACCGGGGATTCGACCTAAGGAGCCAAGAACACACTAGGAGCAAGGCGGAAAATTCTTCTACAAGTTTCTCACTTCCTTCTTCCTATTTCTATTATTGGTTATGAATTCTAGTATTGTATTTTTGCATACTATTATGAATAGCTAATTTGTTATCTAGAGTTTTGATAGAACTTTTTGTAGGATAAATTCTTGTTATATTTTTATATAATTAAGCCGTTGGATTTCTCTACTTGTTCAACTACGTGTTTGTTGTTGTTGATTGAATGGCCGTCAATTGACTGTGCGTATTTAGTGTCTACTGCTCGAGAGAGAGTACATATTTAGGTAGTTGTTGAATAACATCACTCCTAACGTATGTGAGAGATCAATACAGAGGATTTAAAGGCGGGATTAGAGATAACGAAACCTTGGTGCGATCATAGTGAGCGGTGAATTAGTACTAGCTAGTGTAGTTCGAGAGAATACATCTAGTAAATTTTGGTTGTTGCTCGAGAGAGAGCTATGACACTCAGAGTACTCACGATCGGTAGAGAATACTTAAGCGAAATTATAGAAGACGTAGCGAGAAGGGTTCCGACAATTGGGGAAATCATAACTCTAGACCTCCTAACCTTTTCTCCAACCCTTAGTATCCCTAGTTTTTAATTTACTTCTTTAATTTGTTAGTTAATTGGTTAGACATAAAAATCTTAATATTATAACTTAGGAATTGTTCGAGCTTGTCTTTCGAGTGATATTGAACAGTTATAGTGAAACCTTAGTTCTCTGTGGAATTCGACTTCGGACTTTTAGACCGGATTATATTGACAGCGACCGCTTATCCTTTTTAAGACTAGAGTTAGGCGTGATCAACCACCAACCATTATGGTGATTGGCTATATATATCCATGTTTTCCAGTATTTGCAAGTACAGTTGAGTAGATGTGAGTAGCAAATAATTTAAACGGTAGGAAAATAAAAATTGAAGTCAAGGCTGCAACAGGATTACACGGGAGAGCAGATACTCTACTATTCATCAATTTGCATGTCCAACTAACTTCACCCATTTCTACCAACCCAAAAAGTATGTCTAAATATCCTCACTATATATCTGGTCCATGACAACCCAAATCTTCCTTTCGTCATCCTCAATATTCTGTTGACACTTGTTTGTCTTTTTCCTTCCTCAACCGAAGAAGAACAACCTAGATATATACCTCCTCCGTTTTTAAATGACACATTATTTTTATTAGTTCGTTAAAACAAATGACATATTTCTATATTTCGCCATTACAAGACTACCTACTCTCCTGTATTTCCTAGAAACGTACTCATCTCCTGTACTATTTTCGACTCTTGACTTCAAATCCTTCCATTGCATATAGAGAGTGCATCATTTCCCCTTCTTATTTGGTCATTACATCTGCTATTGTGCTTCCCATTTTGTCAATCCTAACAAATACTATCTCTTTTGTGCTTATAATTCTACTCTTATTGACTTTTAATGATTGTGAATTGTGCTCTGTACAACTAGTACCTTTCAAGGATCTTCACGCTAGCCGAGTTACTAGCCGCGTTAAAACTAACTATAGATCCTTAATTAATTAAATTAAAGATTGGACTTTATACATATATGACTAGCAGACTCGAAGACCAAAAAATGTCAACGAGAGCCAAGTTAATTTGTATCGATCCCCAACTTCCCACATGTGAATACGAGTAGACTAATTAAATGAAGATGTTATATTGATAGAATTAAAACAATCAGAAAACAAAATTCAATATGCATGAGTTTTTTCAAAAATAATTACTATAAGAATATGCACAAAAGAACAAATTGGGATAGCCTAATACTTCACTTTGCCAGGAAATTTAGGGCAGAGGTTTGAAAAAAATTCCTAATCCAAGGTATAATATAATGGTGTTTAAACATAATCTCAGGCCTCACCATCAGTTCATATCATAGTCTTTATTCAGCACTCTCTTTATTCTTACTACGGTTATAAATTGTTGGTGAAAATACAATTACAGTTGAAAAATAAAATGAAGAAAATAAATATCTTCAGGCTGAGGCGCGGATGTCTCGCTCTCTTTAAGGAGATTCAAGCCCACTGCAGCAAAGTCTTCACTTGTCCATGTATTGGGAAAAATTAAATTGATATATCGAATTAATTATGTGGTGACATATCATGACATGTAGATTGGTAAAGGAATGTCAGTGGCAAAGAATAGATGAAGAGGCACGAACTTTAGCAGGCACTGGCAAAAATTCAAGCCAAAAGGGATAGGTGCTCGAACCCTTTAATATTCTGAAGAGGCATCAGAAGAGTGAACCTAAATAGCAAAAGGGGTATAGATACGTATTATTGGAAATTAATAGGCATTAATTACAAAAAACGTTACAGAATCTGTATTAAATCAGTTACGATTGCCAATTATAACGTTACATTAAATGCTATTAATTGTCCATAAAGACTCAATTATGAAAAGAGAAAAACGTATTACTTAGAAATAGCTATAAAAGGTGCGGAATGAACATTTGTAAGGGCACGAAATACTATTGGAATACACTGATTTATTTTGCTTTCGATTCAGCTATTATTTACATCAATTATTCCTATTTCTACTTGATTATCAGTAACCCGAGTTCTTCTAAAATAAGCTTTGACCGAAAT
The DNA here is from genome assembly GCF_001879085.1 of Nicotiana attenuata. Lineage (NCBI taxonomy): Eukaryota > Viridiplantae > Streptophyta > Magnoliopsida > Solanales > Solanaceae > Nicotiana > Nicotiana attenuata. Next base: position 60,899,966 of record NC_031991.1, read on the forward strand.
CCAAATTTTTGGTTAAACAAATTGGTTCCGTTACCGGAAATATGATAATCTATTCCTTCCTAAATTAATCTTTTTGTCAAATCAGTCATGTCAAATGTCGATGACAACAATCAAAGAGACCGTCAACTCCAGGAGAATCAGCAAGGTGATGGAACCTCGGTCCCTTCCCCACGAAATTCTCCTCGACAATCTCGAGAAGGAACTCCTGATGGATCTCAATCAAATGCAAATGATCAATTGGAAAATGATGAAGCTATCAACGAAGCTTTGCAAAAGTTAATCGCTCAACAGGTCAGCAAAGCTCTTGAGGCTTTCGCTAACCAGCTACCAGTTGTGCTACCAACATCAACTCCAAACAACAACACCTTAGAAAATCCTCGCTCAGGACTCGTTAACTCAAGCAGTGGGGGAACCCCTAGCGAATCTCGTGACGGAGGGTCAGGTAACCCAATTAATTCTGATTTACAAAATTTAGTACTAACTTTGCATAGCCGAGGTGTTGTAGTACTAACTTTGCAGAGACAACTCAAGGAACAAAGCGATCGCATAGAGCAAATACCTGGAGTACCGCCTGTAATCAAGGGGATAGATATGGACAAATACTCACAACAACCTTGGAAGCCAAGTGCTGCTCCTTTACCAATTTCGAAGAAATTTAAGATGCTCGATATCCCAAAATACGATGGTACCACTGATCCACGAGATCACGTAACTGCTTTCACAATCGGTGTAAAAGGCAACGACTTGACCAAGCAGGAAATTGAATCAATTTTGGTCAAAAAATTCGGAGAAACACTCACTAAGGGAGCATTAACATGGTACTCTCTTTTACCTGAAAATTCTATAGATTCTTTTGCTGAACTTGCAGATTCATTCATCAAAGCACACTCGGGAGCTCAAAAAGCTGAGAAAAGAATGGAGGACATTTTCAAAATAAAACAAGGAGATACGGAGCTGCTCAGGGAATACGTAGACAGGTTCCAGTGTGAAAGGATGATGTTGCCACGTGTACCAGATAACTGGGCAGCGATGGCATTTGCCAGCAATCTAAACGAAAAAAGTTCAGAAGCCACGAGGAGACTCAAGGAAAGCCTACGAGAATTTCCAGCTACAACTTGGAATGATGTTTATAACAGACACAGCACGAATGCAGATAGAAGAGGATACCATCATTCAATCTCAAATGGATGAAAAGATAGGTTCAAATGCGAGCTGAAACTGAAAAAAGGTCTGGTAAAAACAGGTACGAACCTTACATGGGACCGGCACGAAGAGACTCACGATCAAAACAGGATAGCCTCAGGTACGATCATCGATCAAGAGATAGGGAGTCGGGTTCATCTTCAAGGTTCGGGAAGGAGTAAAACGCACGAGAGACGCGTGGTGATGACATAAGCTCTAAGGCGAAGATCGGCGGTTACAATTTTAATGTAAGCACGACCGAATTGGTGGCTGTTTTGAGGAGCATGGGCGACAAGGTACACTGGCCAAAAGAAATGAGATCAAATCCAAACAGGCGAAATCCTAATTATTGGTGCGAGTTTTACCATGATTACGGTCACAAAACGGCGGATTGTAGATTGCTGCAAGGTGAAGTTGAACATTTATTGAAGCAAGGGTATCTAACTGAATTATTTAGTAAAAAAGGAAAGCAGGCATATATGAAAAACAGACAGGAGCCCCTAAAACCCCCTTCACCAAAAAGGACTGTTAATGTCATAAGTGGGGGAGAAGAAATCAATGGCGTAACAGCAGCCAAGAAAGTTTCAAAATTACAGTCACATATGGGAAGCGAGTTCGACGTGTTTTGGAAGAAGAAAGTATTACATTTGATGATGCAGATGCAGATGGCGTACTAACCCCACACAATTGCACGCTGGTAATATCTTTACTTGTACATGACACTAATGTGAAACGAGTTTTGATTGATCCAGTCAGCTCCGTGAATATCATTCTATTAAGAGTGGTAAACGAAATGCAAGCTGAAGATAAGCTGATACCCAAGGCGCACACCTTATCTGGTTTTGATAACTCGAGCGTTGTAACAAAAGGTGAGATAATACTCACCACATTCGCAGAAGGAGTTGTCAAAGACACAAAATTTCAGGTGGTTGAGATGGACATGGCTTACAATATGATCCTCGGTAGACCATGGATTCATGAAATGGATGCTGTGCCATCGACCCTGCACCAAATTATTAAATTCCCCTCATAATGGGGAATACGACAAATCCGTGGTGACCAGCAAGCGTCCAGGAGCATCAATTCCGTAGCAGATTCAAGTGCAAAAAATGAAGAAAGCAATTACAGAATTCAGTTGAGGATGATGCAACACAAATATCAACTAAACACGGGAAAATAGATGTAGACTCAAGGCCCGATACCATCCAAGAGCCAGAGGAAAATGAAAACATCAAAATAATGATTGAGGAATTGGAAGTCGTAGTACTATTCGCATCCCGGCCTGAGAGGAAAGTCTACCTTGGGGCCAACATCAGCCAGGAAATGAAAGGTAAGTTGACTAAATTTTTGAAAACTAACATGGATTGTTTTGCCTGGTCCCATTATGATATGACAGGGATACCTCCGGAAGTGATGACCCACAAGTTAAACGAAGATCCATCATATCCACCTGTCAAACAAAAGAAAAGAAAGCAAGGATCTTTCAAAAATCAGGTGATTCAGGATGAGGTACAAAACTTTTAAAAATTGGGTCCATCCGCGAGGTAAAATATCCAAATTGGTTAGCTAATACAGTAGTGGTACCTAAAAAGAATGGTAAGTGGCGAGTTTGTGTAGATTATACTGACCTAAACAAAGCTTGTCCTAAAGATTCTTTTCCATTACCGCATATAGATCAACTAATTGATGCCACTGCAGGACATGAATTGTTAAGTTTTTTAGATGCATATTCAGGGTATAATCAAATCAAAATGGATCCCATAGATGAGGAAAAAACTTCATTTATGACAGACAGGGGGACTTATTGTTACAACGTAATGCCATTTGGTCTCAAGAACGCTGGAGCCACATATCAAAGGTTGGTGACTAAAATATTTCAAGAACATTTAGGGAAAACCATGGAAGTCTACATAGATGATATGCTGGTCAAGTCACAACAAGCAGGGGATCATATCCAACACTTGTCTGATACATTTCAGATTCTCCGTAAATTTAACATGAAGCTAAACCCCGAAAAATGTGCATTTGGAGTTTCGTCAGGTAAGTTCTTGGGATTTCTTGTTTCTAACCGTGGCATTGAAGTAAATCCCGCGCAGATTAAAGCTATTGAGGAAATTCCTGATACACTTACAAGTAAAAAAGAAGTACAGAGACTGACGGGGAGAATAGCAGCCTTGGGAAGATTTATTTCCAAATCATCAGAAAAATGCTTCAGGTTCTTTTCAGCTCTAAAAAAGCAGGATCAGTTCGAATGGTCTGAGGAATGTCAGCAAGCGCTTAAAAATTTGAAAATATACTTGTCAAATCCACCGTTGCTCGCGAAGCCAAAAGACAGGGAGAAACTACTCATCTACCTTGTTGTTTCAGAAGTAGCGGTAAATGCTGTTTTAGTTCGTGAAGACCAACAGTCTCCAATTTATTATGTTAGCAAGTCATTATTAGATGCTGAGACTCGATATCCTCATCTAGAAAAACTTGCACTTGCATTAATTATGGCATCTAGGAAATTAAGACCTTATTTTCAATGCCATCCTATCTCTATAGTAACTGCTTACCCCCTACGTAATATACTACATAAACAAAAGTTATCAGGTAGATTAGCAAAGTGGGCCATAGAACTAAGTGAATATGACATTACGTATCAACCTAGAACAGCAACAAAGTCGCAGGTGTTAACAGATTTTAGCCAAAAGATGCAACTAGAAGCAGAAAAAGAACTACAGGTATTCAATGGGTCAAATCCAGGAACTTGGACTTTATTTACTAATGGTTCTTCAAATGTAAAAGGGGCAGGTCTAGGTATTGTTTTGGTACCACCTACGGGAGAAACCATACGACAAGCTATAAAATGTCACCCTATTACTAACAATGAGGCAGAATATGAAGCTGTGATTGCAGGTTTAGAACTGGCACGCGAGCTTGGCATAGAACAGGTCGTAATCGAAAGCGATTCACAGCTCGTAGTTAACCAAATACTGGGGACTTACACAGCCAGAGAGGCAAGAATGCAGCAATACGTGGAAAAGGCACGTGATCTGGTTAGGCAATTTCAAACCTGGAAGGTCGTGCAGGTACCAAGAGAGGAGAATGTCGAGGCAGACGCCCTAGCTAATCTTGCATCTGCTGCAGAAGTAACAAATGATGAAAATGCTTCTATAATTCATTTATTTCATTCAATACTTGATCAAGACAAAAACGAGGTAAATTTCAATAATTTAACTTGGGATTGGAGGAACGAGATTGTCACTTTTTTGCAGTATGGAATATTGGGTGAAGATAAGAAGAAGGCTCAAGCGCTTCACAAAAAGGCTGCTCGATACTTTTTAAAACAAGGCAATCTTTATCATAAAATGTTCGGTGGTCCTCTAGCAAGATGCCTCGGGCCTTCTCAAACAGAATATATAATGAGAGAAATACACGAGGGACATTGTGTAAATCACGCAGGAGGAAGATCTTTAGTAAAAACCATGATTAGAGCCGGTTATTGTTGGCCATAAATGGAAGAAGACGCGGAAAATTTTGTGGCTAAATGTGACAAGTGCCAAAGATACGGTAACAACATGCATAGACCTGCTGAATTATTACATCCAGTCATTGCACCATGGCCCTTTATGAAATGGGGGATGGATATTGTGGGTCCACTACAGCAAGCCAAAGGCAAGGTAAGATATTTGCTCGTACTTACTGATTACTTTACTAAGTGGGTAGAAGCAGGAGCTTTTAAACAGGTACGAGAAAAAGAGGTTAGAGATTTCATTTGGCGAAAGATCATATGCCGAGTTGGGGTACCAAAGGAAATCGTATGTGATAATGGGCCGCTATAGGCACGCAAATCACGAAATTCTTTCAAAGTTGGCAAATTAAAAGGATAACTTCAACGCCTTACCATCCGGTGGGTAATGGGCAAGCTGAATCAACAAATAAAGTCATTATTAATAACTTGAAGAAAAGGTTGGAAGACTCTAAAGGCAAATGGCCAGAAGTGCTACCTGGGGTCTTATGGGCTTATCGAACAACCACAAAAATAAGTACGGGAGTAACACCGTTCTCACTTGTATACGGAGCTGAAGCTTTAATTCCAGTTGAGATAGGGGAACCAAGCACGAGATATGCACAAGCTACCGAGGAATCAAATGAAGAAGAGATGCGAGTAAACCTGGATTTACTTGAAGAAAAGAGGGAAGCTGCGTTAATAAGGATGGCAGCACAAAAATAAGTTATGGAACGATATTATAACCGGAAGGCTCGTCTCAGATATTTTAAGATTGGGGATTTCGTACTTAAGAAAGTTTTCCAATCCACGAAGGCAGCTATTGCAGGAAAGTTAAGTCCAACTTGGGAAGGACCTTATAAGATTCATGGAATCGCAGGAAAAGGAGCATATGAGCTTGAAACATTGGATGGCAAGATTCTACCCTCAAATTTGAATGTTGTTCATTTGAAGAGATATTATTTCTAAAGGAAAGAAATACCCACGGGCAGGTATCCCTATTAATTATTTTTATTTTTTGAATTATTTAATTTTTACTAACGATTTTAGATGATAGGCAAAAAGCTAACCCGTACTAAATGATGAATTACGACCTGCAAGACACGCGGAAAGAACATAATTCCTGGTCTAGGGTTACAACTATTCTAATGGAAATCTAAAAGGGTTGAGCAGTCCTCATTTACAATCGTACCTCCGAGTCCCGTTTGTTTTTCCTTTTCAGGAAAAGGACCGCATGGGAGGAATAATCAAGTGCTCGAGATTTTGTACTTCAAAGCTCAAACACTTGGGAGGACTATATAATATACATATGATATATGTATAAAAGAAGGCAAAGAAGACTGAAAATAACTAAAGTTCAAGTCAAGCCTAAAAAGTCTACTCATCGAATGAATCAAGTTAGAGCGAAGTTACAAGCCAATAACACAAAGCCAGTCAAAACCTTATAGATTTCACAATTTTATGCTATCTAGGTTAAAGGCAATGTTTAGCCATGGGTTATAAAAAAACCTTGGATTTTATTTCCTTTGCAAATCTATTGTGAAGAAAACAGTTACGAAAAAGTTATAGATGTTATTTAAACTTGACAAAGTTCGAATGAAAACTTTATCAAAGTTATTTCAAGAAACATGTGTGTTCCTATTTCTTTTATCGTACATTTACGCCGTTATGAAGTTGGGACGTCTTCTTCATTAAGTGTCGAATATAAAAGGGCCCTATTTTATAAATTCATGTTTGATTCAGATATTCATGAAGTTAACAAAGCATTTTTTGCAAAAAAGGTAAGACAAAAACCCACGAATTAACAAACAAGACCTTGAGTATAAAGGCAAAAACGAGCAAAACAGAAGCTCAAGACAATTAAGTTCAACAAAAACCTCTTAATATTGAAGTTTAGACTAAGTATGAACCTAGTCGTAAACTGTTTGTTATTTATACAAAAAGCCACGAAAAGGTCTGGGGACTTGTCATTTCCAAAAACCAAACCCCCAAATGAGACCAGGGTAAAACCACCAAAAAAAAGGAGTCACACTTCACAAACTTTCACTAAGGGGCAGAGGAAGGATCTAAAGCGGTATCACTATCAGCAGCAGAAGGTTTGAGTTGATTTGAAGGAGTTGGGGCAGTCACTGTACCCATATCATCTTCAACATGTTCAGGAGTATCTGCCATGGGTGAATGAAAATCCTGTCCTTGCTGAGTTTTTCAATGGTCTCCTTTATCTTGGCTAACTCAGCGTTCAAGTTGAAACCCTCTTGGCTAGCCTCCATAAGGGTATCATGGCGAGTGTTTAAAATAGCCCAACTCACTTCAATGGCAGTCTTGTCCTCAAGAATCTCATAATTTCTCTCCCATTGATCAATCTCGTTTTTAAGCTTTTCATTCTCGGCCAAAGCAGTATCACAAGAAGATTGCAGAGGGGCAAGGGAACTTTCTAAAAATCGAACCTTATCAGAAGACTCACGGAGATCTTCTTGGGTTTTGGTAAGTGTTTGCACAAGTTCACCAGCGTAGACCTCTTTCTCTCTCAGCAATGCCTTCAACCCTCTAATCTCTTCACTAGCTTTGGAGAGTTGCTCAGAAAATGATGTCTCGAGGAGATTCTTGTCCTTGTTAGCTTGATTTGAGGAAGCCTTCTCAACTGCTAATTCTGAAGTCAAAACCTTCAACTGCTCCTCTAAGGTGCACTTGCTTTCTTCTAACACTTCCATATCAATTTGAAGGCTTTCATATTGTTCTTTCCAGTTGTCTGCTTCAATCTGATAATCGTGCATTAACTGCTCCGTATGAGAAACCCTCTTCATCATCTCTGTGCCAATAAGATTGATCTAAAAAAAAAGAGGTAAGAGCCTTAATAAAAGAAGGATGGAATAAAGAGTAAAAAGAAACAAATACCTTTAATGATGATTGCACTATGTCATTCATCCAAGTCAAAGAGCTATGACTCTCGAGCTTGGATTTCTCAACTGGACCGATCAGAGGTTTCAACCATACGTCAGCCCGACCTGACTTTTTCAAAAGATTACCATCGGCAGGAACCTCAATGGTAATCTGTTTCATCGTTCCACTTCCACTCGAAGAACCAACCTCAGTACGAGGAACGGTAGTAGGAGGAACTGTAGAAGAAGTCATCACAATTTGGGGCGGAGCAGTAACAGCAGCGGTCACAACTGGTAAAGAACGAGCCACGGGGACAGGCATGGTAAAGGAGGCAAGGGGTACTTCATCGGAAACCAAATCCAAATTTTCACTATCAAACCCACGAGAAAAAAGCTGATCAACAGAGTCACGAGCTGCCGCAGGAGTATCATCATCAGAGCTCACCAAGGTGGCTTCAACAGCCTTGGTTATGGGAACAGAACGGGGAGGAGTCGCTTCATCATCTGAAAAGACGCGTCTTCTAGCTCGCGGCCTTTTTATCAAGGAACCTCCATCCTGTTCCTCCTCTTCTTCAGAATCTTGGACTGCTGCAGCCTTCCTTTTTGATGAAGAACTCAAAATTATCTCTTGAGCTCTCTCCAAAGAAACTCTGGAAGCCGCGACTGCTTCAGCACTAACACCACGAATGGGAAATCCTGATAAAAAGAAGGATCAAATAAGTTCTAAAGGAAAGATGAAGGAAAAGGTGAAAAAGAAAAGAGTAAAGCATTTACCATGAGTTTTAACCTTCCAACCAAACATGTGCGAAAGGTTTTTCCAAGATCTACCTTCCATTGGAGCAACTTTCAATAACTTTTCTACCCAACCACGAAAATTGGGAATCTCATCAACAGTTCACATGGTTGCTGGAAAAAAACAAAAAAAGTTAAAAAGTAGCGGGAAAAATAAAGGGGAAAGATAGAGAAACTTATAAAAAAACTCACGTGCAAAATTCTACTTTTCAGGAAATGGAACATTCTCTTCGCCCACTAAACCAACAGTGGGGGCAGCAACAAACTTGGCATACCAGCCACGGCCCTTATTGTCTTCTAGTCTATATAACACTCTTATACTTCTCGCAACTAAAGTGAAAATCCCATGATGGAAAAGCTTCTGGGAGTAGAGATGAATCAAACGGAAAAAAGTAAAAGGCAAGTTAGCCAACCTTGTTAAATGTCTTAAGCAAGCAAGAGCCCTCCACACAATGGGGCCAATCTGTCCTAGAAAAACATCAAAAAAATGACAGAATTCAATGATAACAGGATCAATGGGTGATTTAAAATTCAGTGTAAAGGAATACGTATACACAAAAGAAAACCCGGTCAAGTAAGATGTAACTCTTTGGTTCGCATTAGGAATTATAATACGGAAATCGGGTCTCCAATGGCAATCCTTACGAACAACAGAGATCAGACCTTCAGTGATTTGAGAAGGATAAATGTCAGCACGATCTAAAGAAGACATAGAAGAAACTTGGTTTCTAATCGATTCTCTATCAGTATAAAAAGATAGTTCAGCAGGGACAATTTCATCCACTAAAGGCTCACGAACGGGTTCATTAGAATCTTTATTTCTAGATGAAGGTCTATGGGAAAGAGAACCCCTAGTTCTAGAAGGAGGAGTAGAACTCACTAAAGGAATAGAAACACCTCTTACAGATGAAGACCCTAAACTACGCAATCTTCCTCCTCTTCTGCTTCTAACGTGAGCAAGAGGAAGATTATCAACAATGGGGACTCTTCGAGGGTTAGGGTTCGAAGAAGACATTGCAGTATGAGGAAGAAGAAAACAAGAATAAATATTCTAAGATATGAAACTTTTTATGAGAAAGACAAAGACAAAAGCTATATTATACTCAGAAGCAAGCGTCAAAGAAAAGGTGTAATGATGGAAACGTCATGATGGAAAATGTCGCTTCGTAATTGGTGAAGCCGCAAAAAAGCCCTAAAAGACGCTGAAATTTTGCAGAACCAATCAGAAGATGCCACGCGTCACGAGCATTAAATGGAAGTGACACATAAAGCATCAGTTCCAGAGAAGGTATAATGGCGGCAAAAATTCCCGCTTTAATGAGATCCACTTCCCAAATATTCAATTGATGAATAAATGGCAAGTGGGGGACTATCTGTATTGGGAAAAATAAATTAATATATCAAATTAATTATGTGGTGACATATCATGACACGTGGATTGGTAAAGGAATGACAGTTGGCGAAGAATAGATGAAGAGGCACGAACTTTAGCAGGCACGGGCAAAAATCCAAGAAAGCCAAAAGGGATAGGTGCTCGAACCTCTTGATATTATGAAGAGGCATCAGAAGAGTGAACCTAAATAGCAAAAGGGTTATAGATACGTATTAATGGAAATTAATAGGCATTAATTACATAAAACGTTATAGAATCTGTATTAAATCAGTTACAATTGCCAATTATAACGTTACATTAAATGCCATTAATTTTCCATAAAGACTCAATTATTAAAAGAGAAAAATGTATTACTTAGAAATAGCTTTAAAAGGTGAAGAATGAACATTTGTAAGGACACGAAATACTATTGGAATACACTGATTTATTTTGCTTTCTATTCAGCTATTATTTACATCAATATTTCCTATTTCTACTTGATTATCAGTAACCCGAGTTCTTCCAAAATAAGCTTTTACCGAAATCCTAATTTTTGGTTAAACAATGTCATTGCTATTGAAGTCTAGTTTCTGCTCAATTAAGCGGCTTCTGATTTGAACTTGTTCACACTAAAATGTGATCAAAATTGCACAGGCGAATGAAGTGACTGACACATGTTGTAGCGTAAAGCAACTCTACCGCACGTGATCTTCAGTGCCTCTCCAGCATCATATCATAAAGTTTTTGCTGTATACTATTTCTGAACTTGGCGTAGGCTTCCAATACAAATGGATGCAGTGCGAAGTTCCTAGAAACATATGAGCAAGTCGTCCAGTTAGAAGTCATCAAGTACGTGCATCTGGTAAAGAGTCGCCCAAATATATTTGTCACTGAATGGAGTCCATGGCTCGCGTTTGGGAATGGTCATTCGACTGAAGCCTCCATGGATAGATGGCTGCAACAAAAATAAAACAGCTTTCCAACGCAGTGGAAACTGAACGAAAAAAGAAAAAACTTCTTCTGAGAAGCATAATTAAAGCAGCGCAGCAACTTTGAACACTATCGGCAAAATAACTTTCTTAGCAGCATCAGGAAGCAGCGATCAACAAACATAAGGTGCAACTCTGACCAGCAACACACCAAAAATGGGAATTATACAAAAGTGTAAAGACGGAGAATGGCCAAGCAAGAATCTGAGCGTCATATGTATTAGAAATAAACTTCTTCATAACTATGACACCAGTTAGCTTATCTCAATTAACCTCAATATATCTGTATAATTCATCCATGTCATAATTCACAGGAAACTCAAAATTCAATGAGACAGTGCAAATAAAAAGAAAGTACTTTTATTGTTCTAAGAAAAGAAATATCAATACATGATATCCGTCTAAAAAAAAAAAGAAGAGGCAGGGGATCCTAAGAAAAAAAAATCTAAAGCTATGGAAAAGGTTTGAAGCTAAAGATTTGCTGGAGACTCGTTTTAACTGCATCTTTCAGGAGGGACAATTTCTCTGCTTTATTATCCGACAACGGGACGTTCGCCTTAATGGTATAAATCTTGCCTTCGGTAACAATGATTTCCTTTTGACTTTTGGACAGCTTCTCTTGTTTCTTTGAAGATTTGACAATTTGGAAAGTGAAATAGAGAGTTATGGATTTATTAGATCTAGCAGAAAGCACCAATTCTCAGATATGGCAAGAAATGTCGGCGCTTCTCAATATATTGCTTCACTTTAGATCAAACCTTTAGGATGGTTAATGTAAACAGCAAGTTTCAAATAGTTGCATGAGCAAGGGAAAAAAACGGAGTCTTGGGAATTTAGCTTATAGCACTTTTAAATACTATTAGTAATTATTTGCATGCCATATATATATATCATAGGTGTATCAGTATTCGGTGTGATTAAAGATTTGTGTCTCAAACATCCTGTGATACTTTGAGCATATAGACTTTATCGAAGAGTACATTTCCTTCTTTGTATACTGAATACACGAGTCAATTACTCAAATGGTCACTCAACTATCCCAAATTGTCTCCTAAAGTCACTTTTCTTTCGTTTGTAACAATAAAGTCACTGAACTATGTCTATTGCACTCAGAAGGTCACTTAACTAGATTTTTCAAATTTTAAATTGCCAAATACCTATTTTACCCTCTAAATTATAAACATTTATCTTCTTTTTATTTTTTTTAACTTTTTAATATTAACAAAAATTCAAAAAAATTATTTACACAATTCAGAATGAAAGAAAATAAAGGTTGTAAAATATATATTCCATGCACGTAATATAAAAATAATTATTTAAATAAAAATTATAATATACATTATATATTCTTGAAAATTATGCTCAAATATATTATTATGTTTCTACCAACTTTCCAACGACACAAAGTTATGTCACCGGAAAACAGGGGGACTATCTGTATAGGGTAAAATATACTATGTTAAGTCGTGCATGGAATATATATATAATATAATTGAGAATGATTTCAAAAATATATAATGTATATTATAAAAATACATTTATTTAAATAATTATTTTTATATTACGTGCATGGAATATATATTTTACAACCTTTATTTTCTTTCATTCTGAATTGTGTAAATAATTTTTTTGAATTTTTGTTAATATTAAAAAGTTAAAAAAAATAAAAAGAAGATAAATGTTTATAATTTAGAGGGTAAAATAGGTATTTGGCAATTTAAAATTTGAAAAATCTAGTTAAGTGACCTTCTGAGTGCAATAGACATAGTTCAGTGACTTTATTGTTACAAACGAAAGAAAAGTGACTTTAGGAGACAATTTGGGATAGTTGAGTGACCATTTGAGTAATTGACTCGTGTATTCAGTATACAAAGAAGGAAATGTACTCTTCGATAAAGTCTATATGCTCAAAGTATCACAGGATGTTTGAGACACAAATCTTTAATCACACCGAATACTGATACACCTATGATATATATATATGGCATGCAAATAATTACTAATAGTATTTAAAAGTGCTATAAGCTAAATTCCCAAGACTCCGTTTTTTTCCCTTGCTCATGCAACTATTTGAAACTTGCTGTTTACATTAACCATCCTAAAGGTTTGATCTAAAGTGAAGCAATATATTGAGAAGCGCCGACATTTCTTGCCATATCTGAGAATTGGTGCTTTCTGCTAGATCTAATAAATCCATAACTCTCTATTTCACTTTCCAAATTGTCAAATCTTCAAAGAAACAAGAGAAGCTGTCCAAAAGTCAAAAGGAAATCATTGTTACCGAAGGCAAGATTTATACCATTAAGGCGAACGTCCCGTTGTCGGATAATAAAGCAGAGAAATTGTCCCTCCTGAAAGATGCAGTTAAAACGAGTCTCCAGCAAATCTTTAGCTTCAAACCTTTTCCATAGCTTTAGATTTTTTTTTCTTAGGATCCCCTGCCTCTTCTTTTTTTTTTTAGACGGATATCATGTATTGATATTTCTTTTCTTAGAACAATAAAAGTACTTTCTTTTTATTTGCACTGTCTCATTGAATTTTGAGTTTCCTGTGAATTATGACATGGATGAATTATACAGATATATTGAGGTTAATTGAGATAAGCTAACTGGTGTCATAGTTATGAAGAAGTTTATTTCTAATACATATGACGCTCAGATTCTTGCTTGGCCATTCTCCGTCTTTACACTTTTGTATAATTCCCATTTTTGGTGTGTTGCTGGTCAGAGTTGCACCTTATGTTTGTTGATCGCTGCTTCCTGATGCTGCTAAGAAAGTTATTTTGCCGATAGTGTTCAAAGTTGCTGCGCTGCTTTAATTATGCTTCTCAGAAGAAGTTTTTTCTTTTTTCGTTCAGTTTCCACTGCGTTGGAAAGCTGTTTTATTTTTGTTGCAGCCATCTATCCATGGAGGCTTCAGTCGAATGACCATTCCCAAACGCGAGCCATGGACTCCATTCAGTGACAAATATATTTGGGCGACTCTTTACCAGATGCACGTACTTGATGACTTCTAACTGGACGACTTGCTCATATGTTTCTAGGAACTTCGCACTGCATCCATTTGTATTGGAAGCCTACGCCAAGTTCAGAAATAGTATACAGCAAAAACTTTATGATATGATGCTGGAGAGGCACTGAAGATCACGTGCGGTAGAGTTGCTTTACGCTACAACATGTGTCAGTCACTTCATTCGCCTGTGCAATTTTGATCACATTTTAGTGTGAACAAGTTCAAATCAGAAGCCGCTTAATTGAGCAGAAACTAGACTTCAATAGCAATGACATTGTTTAACCAAAAATTAGGATTTCGGTAAAAGCTTATTTTGGAAGAACTCGGGTTACTGATAATCAAGTAGAAATAGGAAATATTGATGTAAATAATAGCTGAATAGAAAGCAAAATAAATCAGTGTATTCCAATAGTATTTCGTGTCCTTACAAATGTTCATTCTTCACCTTTTAAAGCTATTTCTAAGTAATACATTTTTCTCTTTTAATAATTGAGTCTTTATGGAAAATTAATGGCATTTAATGTAACGTTATAATTGGCAATTGTAACTGATTTAATACAGATTCTATAACGTTTTATGTAATTAATGCCTATTAATTTCCATTAATACGTATCTATAACCCTTTTGCTATTTAGGTTCACTCTTCTGATGCCTCTTCATAATATCAAGAGGTTCGAGCACCTATCCCTTTTGGCTTTCTTGGATTTTTGCCCGTGCCTGCTAAAGTTCGTGCCTCTTCATCTATTCTTCGCCAACTGTCATTCCTTTACCAATCCACGTGTCATGATATGTCACCACATAATTAATTTGATATATTAATTTATTTTTCCCAATACAGATAGTCCCCCACTTGCCATTTATTCATCAATTGAATATTTGGGAAGTGGATCTCATTAAAGCGGGAATTTTTGCCGCCATTATACCTTCTCTGGAACTGATGCTTTATNGATTCTCTATCAGTATAAAAAGATAGTTCAGCAGGGACAATTTCATCCACTAAAGGCTCGCGAACGGGTTCATGAGAATCTTTACTTCTAGATGAAGGTCTATGGGAAAGAGAACCTCTAGTTCTAGAAGGACGAGTAGAACTCACTGAAGGAATAGAAACACCCCTTACAGATGAAGACCCTAAACTACGCAATCTTCCTCCTCTTCTACTTCTAACGGGAGCAAGAGGAAGATTATCAACAATGGGGACTCTTCGAGGGTTAGGGTTTGAAGAAGACATGACAGTATGAGGAAGAAGAAAACAAGAATGAATATTCTAAGATATGAAACTTTTTATGAGAAAGACAAAGACAAAAGCTATATTTATACTCAGAAGCAACCGTCAGAGAAAAGGTGTAATGATGGAAACGTCATGATGGAAGCTGTCACTTCGTAATTGGTAAAGCCGCAAAAAAACCTTAAAAGACGCTGAGAATTTGCAGAACCAATTAGAAGATGCCACGCGTCACGAGCATTGAATGAAAGTGACACATAAAGCATCAGTTCCAAAGAAGGTATAATGGCGGCAAAAATTTCCGCTTTAATGAGATCCACTTCCCAAGTATTCTATTGATGAATAAATGGCAAGTAGGGGGACTATCTGTATTGGGAAAAATATATCGAATTAATTATGTGGTGACATGTCAATTGGCGAAGAGTAGATGAAGAGGCACGAGCTTTAGCTGGCACGGGCAAAAATTCAAGAAAGCCAAAAGGGATAGGTGCTCGAACCTCTTGATATTCTGAAGAGGCATCAGAAGAATGAACATAAGTAGCAAAAGGGGTATAGATACATATTATTGGAAATTAAATAGGCATTAATTACAGAAATGTTACAGAATCTGTATTAAATCAGTTACGATTACCAATTATAACATTACATTAAATGTCATTAATTGTCCATAAAGACTCCATTATGAAAGGAAAAACACGTATTACGTAGAAATAGCTATTAAAGGTGAGGAATGAACACTTGTAAGGATACGAAATACTATTGGAATATACTGATTTACTTTGCTTTCTATTCAGCTATTATTTACATCAATTATTTCTATTTCTACTTGATTATCAGTAACCCGAGTTCTTATAAAATAAGCCTTGACCAAAATCCCAATTTTTGGTTAAATACTGGACTAATTTGAGGTTTTAAGATGTTACCATGTTGCATTGCCCACTAGAAGTCTTATTAGTTACTTTTTTTCCATCTTTGAAGCTTTAAATTGGCTGCAGGTCATAGTGTATTTAATAATCAGAATCAAACAAAGTCTTACCACATATTTGCTGCTGATATGTTTGCGAATGATGTTGCTCCCCAACCATTTAAGAAGTATTTTCTTTTAAAATTTTTATCATTTTCTATATTAACATTATGAAATTCATACTAACTGAAAAGAATAAATTAAAAAAGTCGACATTACATAGCTACAAGAATTGATGAAGGGTAAGAACATTACTCAGATGGTCTTTTTATCACATCCGACTCCAGTCCTAAAAAGGATAAGCGACTGCTACAAATATAATCCGGTCTAAGAGTCCGGAGTCGAATCCCACAGAGAACAGAGTCCGGAGTCGAATCCCACAGAGAACTACGATTTAGCTACAACTGTTCACTATCACTAAGAAGACAAGCTTGAATAATTCCTAAGTTATAAATATAAAGATTCTTATGTTAAACTAAGTAACTAACAAATTAAAGGAGTGAACTAACAACTAAAGATACTAAGGAATGGAAACAAGATTAAGGATGTCTAGATTTATGATTTCTCCAATTGTCGGAATCTTTCCCGCTATGTCTTCTATAATTACGCCTAAATATTCCCTACCGATCGTGAGTACTTCAGGTATCGTAATTCTCTCTCGATCAACTACCACAATTTACTAGACATATTCTCTCGAACTACGCTAGCTGGAACTAATTCACCGCTCACTATGATCGCACCAAGATTTCGTTATCTCTAATCCTGCCTTTAAACCCCCATAATGATCTCTCACATACGTTACGAGTGATGTTGTTCAACAACTACCTAAATATGTACCCTCTCTCAAGCAATACATATTAAATAGGCACATTCAATTGATGACCATTCAATCAAAAGCAACAAACACGTAGTTGAAGAAGTAGAGAAATCTAACGGCTCAATTATATAAAAACATAACAAGAATTTATCCTACAAAAGGTTCCATCAAAACTCTAGTTACTAAATTAGCTATTCATTGTCATGCTAACAATCATAATAATAATTGAAAACTAAAAATACTGATTAAGGAAGAATGGAAGAGAAAACTCTTGTGATTCGTTGCTTTCAAGTGTTCCCGTAGCCTTTTGACTCTCCA
Source organism: Nicotiana attenuata (assembly GCF_001879085.1). Classification (NCBI taxonomy): domain Eukaryota; kingdom Viridiplantae; phylum Streptophyta; class Magnoliopsida; order Solanales; family Solanaceae; genus Nicotiana; species Nicotiana attenuata. The sequence continues at coordinate 60,917,003 of NC_031991.1, forward strand.
ATAATGTCTCTCCTGTAAGAAATAGGTTTATAACCCCTTTAATACATGTTGGGGGCGTGAAGGGTCGAAACTACTAGGTCCTAGAGGAATTAGGACGAAATCCGCCCTTTGCCGTCTCGCTTGGCGCCTGACGCCAACCTGGACATCAAAATTTTCCACTTCTGTGCTATTCTGCCATTAGCATTTTGGTTGGTTCCTGGCGCCAACCTGGACACCAAAATCATAGTCCCTCCATATTTCAACACTCTCCATAAATTTAGGTTGCCCGTCTAATGATCTTCAAAAACATAGATGCACCTTCTGGCATTTCTATGATCCTACTCAAAAGATATCTCAACTCTCACCATACTCTCTAGCGACTTAAGTGCTTTCAGATGTAAAGGTTCAACAAAAATTCAATTAAAACAAAATGGGAATCGGCTTGTAATGTGGGTACCAACGAAAAAGCTTACAGGCTCAAATAGGCTATCTAAGAATAATTTTTATATGGTGGCATAATAGCTCAATGGATACCCAAAGGAACGCCATCATCTCCTAGACTTACAAAGCTTACGTATTTCGCTTCGACTAACACACAAGTTCTAGACAAGCACATGATAGCACAAAATGTAATCAAAACCTCACATCACACAATGCACATGACCCCAGTCACGACGGTTCCATTCCAAATCTCAAGTTTAGGCAAGTAATCATAAAGTCAAGAAGTATTAAGCAATAAAACACTACATGAAAAATGAGTCAAGTAACTGAGAGAAAGTGTCACAAACATGCTATTCAATCTTTCACGGCATTAATTTTCAGTAAAACATGTTAAGAAGGTAACTTTCATGCTAAGGCCTAACTATGCTAGCATCAAACAGGTCAAAATGCATATAGGACACTCAAGTTTTCTTCCCTAATTTGTTAAAAATAAAATTATCCGGTTCAAGTTACATCGCTTGGAAAAGAACCGATGCCAAAAGAAAAACAAAAGGAGATTATTATCTACCTACGACTAAAAAAATATTTTTGAATTTTTTATTGGACCTTAATCCCTCAAGAAAGCTGTCCAAGAGATCCATTGTCAGGAAAGTCCCATTTTTTTAGTTAAATTAACACAACTAAGATATCATAGAAAATCACCCAAATAATATCCTCATTCCACATTTAAAATTGTGCATTGTCCCCAGTACACACAATAAATAACAAGAGGGTTAAAGAAACTCCCTGGTAGGCCAAAGGCCAAAGCATCATCAACTCATGGGGTACTCAGACTTCTCCCAAGCCTGGTCCTTCGTGCGGGTACCTCAACTTAGTTCCAACCATCTGGTTTGCTTTTGCTTCCTTCCAATGGCTTTCCTCTCCATGCTCCTACAAAATAAAAATAAAAAACTACACTACAAAATTAAACAATTAAAAAAATAAACAAATAAAAATAAAAAAATAAAAAATAAAAAGTACTCCCTCCGTTCTAATTTATGTGAACCTGTTTGACTGGGCACGGAGTTTAAGAAAAAATGAAGACTTTTAAAATTTGTGGTCCTAAACAAAGCAAAAAGGGCCCCAGAGTATTTGTGTGGTTATAAAAGCTTCTCATTAAGGGTAGAATTGTAAGTTTAAGCTAAATTGTTACCAAATTTAGAAAGGGGTCATTCTTTTTGGAACGAACCAAAAACGAAATAGGTTCACATAAACTGGAACAGAGGGAGTAGTAAACTTGGGTTGCCTCCCAACAAGCGCCTAATTTAACGTCGCGGAACGACATGAATCATTTTCCGCCTCCACTTCGAACTTACGAATTGGATCCCAAGTTTTGATTCTGCTCTATGATCATACTCTAGGGGTGGTGTAAAGCTTTGAAAGCCAAAAATTAAGTAATTCCTTATGCATTTTTTTGCTTTAAGCTGAGGAGTGCACTTTTTGGCTTTAAGCTAAAGAGTATCCCCTTGCCTAGACGGCCCTCAAAAATTTCAAAATATATGGCTTCTCTACCTCTTCCCTTGTCTCCTTTCTATGCTCGTACGGATCTATTCTCAGTTTACCATTCGAACAAAATGTAGAGAAGTGTTTGAAATGAGGTCCAACACGCTCAGCATGAACTTCGAGATGTTCAACATACTCTACACCAATGACACTAGAGTCAACTGAATATTTATCCTCAATATCCTCGGTTGACACTAGTATCATGCCTTCAACATCGGTATCCATAAATTCTAGTTGGCTGTGTTGTTGGTGTTCTACTCTGACTTCCTCCATTAGAGTGTCAATTGCGGACTCTAATTCACATTGTTTTTGGCTACTATACACCATATTGACTTGTTGAGCATTGAAAGCTTCGACCACTTGACTCACTTGAGCCTTCAAGTTGTGAATAGTCGCCTCTTGCCTTTGTATCTGTAATTGTGTCTTATTATTTTGTTTCACAAGGCACATTAACATATCCTTGATCTCTTTTAGGTCAATATCCACATGTTCTTTGTTCCTAGTAACTTCACAAGTAAAAGTAGAACCATTATAATAAGGGGTGGGGGAGGATAAGAAATACAAGTACAACCATAAAAGTGATCATCTTGACCACCACACATATTACACACATGCCACAGATGAGATTGAGTTGGTGCACATAACTCGCTCTCGGGAATATATTGATAATTTTGGCACGAGTAGTTTCCTCCACAATATGCATAAGGAAGATCAAAAGTAGAATTACCAACATTAGAACTCTCATAATTCCAAGATGCCATGTTTCTCAAATCAACAAGTAAAAGTAAAATTAAAAAAAAAATCAACTAATAAAAAAAGTAAAATAAAAGTTCAAACTTGAAACCTGGCAATATGTACAACTTATAGCTACACCGTTAGCTCCCCGACAACGACGCCAAAATTTGATCACGCCCAACTCTAGTCCTAGAAAGGATAAGCGGTCACTGCAAATATAAACCAGTCTAAGAGTCCGGAGTCAAATCCCACTGAGAACTAAGGTTTAGTTATAACTGTTTACTATCACTGAGAAGACAAGCTCGAATAGTTCCTAAGTTATAAATATAAAGATTCTTATGTTAAACTAATTAGCTAACAAATTAAAGGAGTGAACTAACAACTAAAGATACTAAGGGATGGAGACAAAATTAAGGAGGTCTAGAGTTATGATTTTTCCAATTATCGGAATCTTTTTCGGTATGTCTTCTATAATTTTGCCTAATTATTCTCTACCGATCGTGAGTACCTCGGGTGTCGTAATTCTCTCTCGAGCAACTACCATAATTTAATAGATATTTTCTCTCGAACTATACTAGCTGGCACTAATTCACCGCTCACTACGATCACACCAAGGTTTCGTTATCTCTAATCTTGCCTTTAAACCCTCCGTATTGATCTTTCACATACGTTAGGAGTAATGTTGTTCAATAACTACCTAAATATGTATCCTCTATCAAGCAATACACACTAAATAAGCACAGTCAATTGATAGTCGTTCAATCAAAAGCAACAAACACGTAGTTGAACAAGTAGAGAAATCTAACGGCTCAATTACATAAAAACATAACAAAAATTTATCCTACAAAAGGTTCCATCAAAACCTAGTTATCAAATTAGCTATTCATTGTCATGCTAACAATCATAATAATAATTGAAAACATTAAGATACAAATTAAGGAAGAACGAAAGAGAAAACTCTTATGATTCGTTGCTTCCAAGTGTTCCCGTAGCCTTTTGCTTCTCCAATAATGTCTCTCATGTAAGAAATAGGTTTAGAACCCCTTTTATACATGTTGGGGCATGTAGGGTCGAAGCTACCAAGTCCTTGCCGAATTATGACGAATTCACCCTTAGCCGTCTCGCTTGGCGCCTGACGCCAACTTGGACACCGAATTATTCCACTTTGTACTATTCTATCATTAGCGTTTTGGTTGGTGCCTGGCGCCAACTTGGGCACCAAAATCATACTCTCTCCAAATTCTTTTTTTTTATGTTCAATTTGCATGCAAGCTTGCCAAATCACTTCCAATTGACTCCTACACATATAAATACCATTATTAAGCTTGAGTCACAAATATTCACACCAAAGTTACCAAGATCGAGGTGTAATGAAAGCAGAGGTGGACCCAGAATTTGAGCACAGGCACCATTGTATGCTAAATGCTAGCGATAAGATTTGGCGTGCAACTCTTTGAAATCTTAATGATTTTTGATGGCCCAAAAGGTCATCACTTGTTTTTAAAATGAATTCTGCGTTCCGAGGCCTTAAAAACCTCTCTTAGAATCACCTCAATTTGCGTGCAAAGTCCGGGCGTGTGAAAGCCTAAATGTGAAAATCTGTGAAAAATGATAAATTTTGACTATAAAATGAAGTAATTTGACTTCGGTCAACGTTTTAGGTAAACGGATCCGGACCCGTGATTTGACGGTCCCGTAGGGTCCGTAGAAAAATATGGGACTTGGGCGTATGCCCGGAATCGAATTCCGAGGTCCCAAGCCCGAGAAATGAATTTTTAAAGAAAATTATTTTCTGAAATTGTCTATAAGGTTTGGAAATGTATTTTGATTAGAACATGTTGGCATCGGGCCCGTATTTTGGTTCTGGCGCCCGGTACAGGTCTTATATATGATTTAAGATAATTTTGTGAAGTTTGGTGAGAAACGAAATCCGTTTGACGTGATTCGGACCTTAAATGCAAAATTGATGCTTAAGGAAGTTTTGAGAAATTTCATTGATCTTGAGGTTTAATTTGATGTTCATGATATTATTTTGGTGATTTTATTTTACGAATCAGTCCGTAGGATGTTTTTGAGGTTGGGTGTATATTTGGTTTGGAGCCCCGAGGGCTCGGGTGAGTATTGGATAGGCCACGGGGTGAAATTTTGGACTTAAGGAATTGCAAGCATGCAGGCTTCGCATTTCCCAACCTCCCTTCGCAATTCCCAGGCTTCGCATTTCCCAACCTCCCTTCGCAATTCCCACGTTCGCATTTCCCAACCTCCCTTCGCAATTCCCAGGCTTCGCATTTCCCAACCTCCCTTCGCAATTCCCAAGTTCGCATTTCCCAACCTCCCTTGCAATTTCCAAGCCAGCAGAGGTCGGGGTTCGCAATTGCGAACCCCTGTTCGCAATTCCCACATCTGAGACCTGCAACTTTTATACTTAGACGATTTTAAACTCATTTTTCACATTCTCTCAAAACATAAACAGACTTAGGTAATTTTTCAAGGATTTCTTCTTCTCCAAATCAATTGTAAGTCATTTTTAACTAACCTCCTTTAATTTTTAACATCCTTTAACATGATTTCAACTTCAAATCAATAATTTTCATGAGGGAAAATTGGGTGTTTTGGGTAGAACCTAGGTTTTTCAAAAATTGGGGATTTGGACTTAGATTTGAGGTCCGTTTTCAAAACAAATTATGTATTTGAGTTCGTGGGGGAATGGGTGATCGGGTTTTGGTTCGAACCTCGGGTTTCGACCATGTGGGCCAGGGGACGATTTTTAACTTTTTGGGTAAAACTTTGGAAAATTCATTTTTATGCATTCGAATTGATTCATTTAGCGTTTATTAATGTAATTAAGTAACTTGTGACTAGATACGAACGAATTGGTGGTGGAATCGAGGGGTAAAGCTATAATTGAAGCGTGAATTGTGTTCGTGGCATCGAGGTAAGTGTTTGGTCTAACCTTAGTTTGAGGGATTAGGAGTTGAGTCCTATTTGTTAAGTGTTAATTGTTGAGTACAACGTATAGGCATGGTGACGAGTATCTGTACGTTGGTGTCTAGCATGCTCGTGAGTCTTTATATTGTGATTTTCACGACTTCATTGTATCTTTCATGCCTTGGTGATGGTTTCTATATGTTGTGTAAAGTTTGTGGAAGGAATTATGACTTATGAACATTGAGGAGCGTTGGCTCAAGTTATGTAACGAATTGTGAAAGAGTAAGTGATAATTGAATCTCTAGAGCATTGGCTCGAGTTATGAAGTGAATTGTGGAGTAAAAGTGAGAAAGAAAAGAAGTTATCATGTTGACACCCTTGCCGGGCTATTGTTGATTTATTTGTTATCTCTCTTGCCGAGATGTTGATATTATTGATGTTGTTCCCTTGCCACGATCTTTATTGCAATTTCAATAATTCCCTTGCCCTATTGTTTGTGATTATTGTTTGGGTGAGGAAGAGCGTTAAAGCACGAAGGGTGATGCCGTGCATTGTTTGTTTTGTGAGGAAAGAGTATAAAGCATGAATGGTGATGTCGTGTATTATTGTGAGGAAGAGTATAAAGCACGAAGGGTGATGCCGTGCCGCACGATGTACCATTCCGTGCCGATTTTATTGATTATATGGTGAGGAAAGAGAGTAAAAGCACGAAGGGTGATGCCATGCACACTTTTATTATATGATTGCTTTGGTGAGGACGAGAGTAAAAGCACGAAGGGTGATGCCGTGCATTTATTGAATTCTGATTCTTGTTGATATCTGAGTTATGTTATTTCTTTCGTTTATTTGATGCCTTTCTATGCGGAATTGCTATCTCCCCCACAGCATGCTCCCCTCCCATTTTTGACTGATTATTTCTGTGTCTCTTTTCCGCTGTATATATATTTGAACTGCACAGGTTTATGTGGTAGTCTGGTCTAGCCTCGTCACTACCTCGCCGAGGTTAGGCTAGGCACTTACCAGCACATGGTGTCGGTTGTGCTGATGCTACACTCTGCACTCTTTTGTGCAGATCCCAGTGCTGTTGACTTCGGACCGTAGGTTAGAGGCTATTTTCAGTTCGCGCGGAGATCCAAGGTAGACCTGCAGGCGTCCGCAGGCCCTGGCGTCTCCTCTATCCTTATTTCCTGTTTCATTTTCCTTATATTCAGAAACAGTGTATTGATATTTCTTCAGACTTTGTATGTAGTAAATCTTAGACCGTCTGTGATACTGTGACACCAGTTCTAGGTAGTCGAGGTTCAAACGGTTGTATTAGATATTCATGTTCAGATAGTTTATGGCTTCTTTCTTCCGCTTATCTTAAATTCCGCTGTTTAAATGTTATTATTATTATTAAAATTGCTAACGAATATAAAATGAGTAACAAGGGTAAATTGTGAAAATTAATTGGCTTGCCTAGCTCGTACTAGTAGGCGCCATCACGACTCCCGAGGGTGGGAATCCGGATCGTGACAAGTTGGTATCAGAGCTCTAAGTTACATGGGTCTCACAGTTCACAGACAAGCTTAGTAGAGTCTGAGGGATCGGTACGGAGACGTCTGTATTTATCCCCCAGAGGCTACAGAGTTGGGAAAATTTCACATCTTTTCTTCCTGTCGTGCGGTTTGTTTTCTCAATGCTGATTGAATTTCTATTATGTTCTCTCATAGATGCTGAGAACGCGCGCTTCCTCATCCGCTGACCAGCAGCCCGAGCCCCCAGCAGCAGCTCCCACGAGGGGCAGAGGGCGAGGCCGTGCTAGAGGCCGAGGTAGGGGCAGAACTCAGCCCCGAGCAGCAGCACCAGCAGCGGAGCCTCAGGTTGATTTTGATGATGAGGTTCCGGCCCCAGCAGCTCCAGTGCGCCCAGCTCAGGTCCCAGAGGGGTTTATTGCCACCCCAGTTCTTCAGGATGCTCTAGTCCGTCTAGTGGGCCTTATGGAGATTGTCACCCCGAGCAGGCATGCTTCCAGTAGCACCAGCCGTCTCCCAGGCTGGAGGAAGAGCCCAGACTCCTGCTACTCACACTCCGGAGCAGGTAGCTCCCCAGTTTCAGACTTCAGCAGTTCAGCCAGTTGGAGCAGCTCAGTCGGGCGTGGTAGCCTAGGCCGGTGATGGAGCAGCTATGTCTGTCGATGCTTTGTGGAGATTGGACAGGTTCACCAAGCTCTTCACTACTACTTTCAGCGGTGCATCTACTGAGGATCCCCAGGATTATCTAGACAACTGCCATGAGGTTCTCAGGAACATGGGGATAGTTGAGACCAATGGGGTCGATTTTGCCACTTTTTACTTGTCTGGATCCGCCAAGACTTGGTGGAGAGATTATTGATTGGCTAGACCGGCCGGATCACCATCTCTGACTTGGGAGCAGTTCAAGCAGCTATTCCTGGAGATGTTTATCCCTATCACACAGAGAGAGGCCTATCGGAGGCAGTTTAAGCGTCTCCAGCAGGGTTCTATGACTATCACTCAATACGAGACCAGATTCATCGATTTGGCTCGTCATGCTCTTATCATACTTCCCATCGAGAGAGAGAGGGTGATGAGGTTCATTGATGGACTTATTCAGCCGATTCGTCTTCAGATGGCTAGAGAGACTGGGAGTGAGATATCATTCCAGGAGGCGGCCAATGTGGTTAGGACAGTGGAGATGGTTCTGTCGCAGGGGGGTGGTCATAGGTCGGACAAGAGGCCCCGTTATTCAAGCAGATTCAGTGGTACCTCGTCTGGAGGTAGAGAATCGTATGGTAGAGACCATCCTCCTAGGCCCTTTCAGTCGGCACTCCAGGTTTCTCACAGTCCTTCAGGTGGCCGTGGTCCTCAAATGTAGCATTATGATCGGCAGTCCTACACTGCACCACCAGCTCCTATCAGTGCACCGCCGCTTTAGAGTTTTCAGGTGGTCATTCGGTCGTCAGGGTCAGCAGCCACAGCAGCCGAGGGCTTGTTACACTTGTGGTGATGTGGGTCACATTGCTAGGTTTTGCCCTCGAGCACCGAGTAGCTCTCAGCATCAGGGTTCCCGTGCCATGGTTCAGGCATCGAGTGTTCCACAGCCCGCCCAGCCAGCTAGAGGTGGGGGCAGAGGTGCTAGAGGTGGAGGTAGAGGTCCTAGAGGTGGAGCTCAGGCCGCTAGAGGTGGAGGCCAGCCAGCGGTAGACCATCCCAGATATGTGGTTCAGGGTGGTGGGGCCCAGCCCCGATGTTATGCTCTTCCAGCCAGGCCCGAGGCTGAGGCTTCCGATGCAGTTATTATAGGTACCGTTCTGGTTTGTGATAGAGATGCTTTAGTGTTATTTGATCCAGGGTCTACATACTCGTATGTCTCATCTTATTTTGCGTCGTATCTGGTCATGCCTAGTGATCCTTTGAGTGCTCCTGTTTATTTGTCTACACCGGTGGGTGATTCTATTGTGGTAGATCGAGTCCATCGTGCATGTATAGTTGTGATTGAGGGTGTTGAGACTCGTGTAGACTTGCTTCTTCTGGACATGGTTGATTTCGATGTTATATTGGGGATGGACTGGTTATCACCTTATCACGCTATCTTCGACTGCCATGCCAAGACTGTGACCTTAGCCTTACCGGGTTGTCCTCGTTTAGAGTGGAGAGGGACTCCTGGTCATTCTACCCGTAGTGTTATCTCAGGCTCGGCGTATGGTCGAGAAGGGGTGTTTGGCCTATTTGGCCTATGTTCGTGATTCTAGTGCTGAGGTTCCTTCTATCGAGTATGTGCCCGTTGTCCATGAGTTTCCTGAGGTATTCCCTTCAGACCTGCCGGGTATGCCACCCGACAGGGATATTGACTTCTACATTGATTTGGCTCCGGGCACTCAGCCCATTTCTATTCCGTTGTATCGTATGGCCCCGCCTGAGTTGAAAGAGTTGAAGGAGCAGTTGCAAGACTTGCTTGAAAAGGGTTTCATTAGGCCCAGTTTTTCGCCTTGGGGTGCGCCGGTGTTGTTTGTTAAGAAGAAGGATGGATCGATGCGAATGTGTATAGATTACCGGCAATTGAACAAGGTTACAATTAAGAATAAGTATCCGCTGCCGAGGATTGATGATTTGTTTGATCAGCTCCAGGGTGCCAAGGTATTTTCAAAGATTGACTTGAGATCTGGCTACCATCAGTTGAGGATTAGGGCATCCGATGTCCCTAAGACAACTTTCCGCACTCGGTACGGGCATTATGAGTTCTTGGTTATGTCATTCGGGTTGACAAATGCCCCATCAACTTTTATAGACTTGATGAACCGAGTGTTCAGGCCTTACGTGGATTCGTTTGTGATAGTCTTCATTGATGATATTTTGATATATTCCCGCAGCCGAGAAGAGCACGAGCAGCATCTTAGAGTGGTTCTCCAGACTTTGAGGGATAGTCAGTTGTACGCCAAGTTTTCGAAGTGTGAGTTCTGGTTGAGTTCAGTTGCATTCCTGGGTCATGTGGTGTCAGCAGAGGGTATTCAAGTTGATCCGAAGAAGATTGAGGCAGTCAAGAACTGGCCTCGACCAACATCAGCTACAGAGATCTGGAGTTTCTTGGGTTTGGTAGGCTACTACCGTCGGTTCGTAGAGGGGTTTTCATCTATCGCATCCCCGATGACCAGGTTGACCCAGAAGGGTGCCCAGTTCAGATGGTCGGACGAGTGTGAGGCGAACTTTCAGAGGCTCAAGACAGCTCTGACTACGGCACCGGTGTTGGTTTTGCCCACAGGTTCAGGGCCTTATACAGTTTATTGTGATGCATCTCGTGTTGGTCTTGGTGCGGTATTGATGCAGGATGGCAAGGTCATTGCCTATGCTTCCCGAAAGTTGAAGATTCATGAGAAGAACTATCCGGTTCATGATTTGGAGTTAGCAGCCATTGTCCACGCGTTGAAGATCTGGAGGCATTATCTGTATGGCGTGGCATGTGAGGTGTTCACGGATCACAAAAGTCTACAGTATTTGTTCAAGCAAAAGGAGTTGAATTTGAGGCAGAAGAGGTGGTTGGAGTTGTTGAAGGATAATGATATCACCATCTTATATCATCCGGGAAAGGCCAATGTGGTGGCCGATGCCCTGAGTAGGAAGTCAGCCAGTATGGGCAGTTTAGCTTATATTTCGGTCGGTGAGAGAGCGCTTGCCTTGGATGTTCAGGCTTTGGCAAATCAGTTCGTGAGGTTGGATGTTTCTGAGCCCAGCCGTGTGTTAGCTTGCACAGTCGCTCGTTCTTCATTATTGGAGCGTATCCGAGATCGGCAGTATGATAATCCCCATTTGTGTGTCCTCAGAGACACGGTGCAGCACGGAGGTGCCAAGCAGGTTACCTTAGGTGATGATGGAGTTTTGAGATTGCAGGGTCGAGTTTGTGTGCCTAATGTGGATGGGCTTCGAGAGTTGATTTTAGAGGAGGCCCATAGTTCCCGGTACTCTATTCATCCGGGCGCCGCAAAGATGTATCAGGACGTGCGGCAGCATTATTGGTGGCAGAGAATGAAGAAGGATATCGTTGCATATGTGGCTCGGTGTTTGAATTGTCAGCAGGTTAAGTACGAGCATTAGAGGCCCGGTGGCTCATTTCATAAGATTGAGATACCTGAGTGGAAGTGGGAGCGTATCACTATGGATTTTGTTACTGGGCTCCCACGGACTCAGAAGAAGTACCATGCAGTGTGGGTCATTGTTGATAGGCTGACCAAGTCAACGCATTTCATTCCTGTGGCAGTCTCCTATTCTTCCTAGAGGTTAGCTGAGATCTGTATCCGGGAGATTGTTCGTCTTCATGGTGTGCCCGTGTCTATCATTTCGGATTGAGGTACGCAGTTTACCTCACATTTCTGGAGAGCAATTCAGCGAGAATTGGGCACACGAGTTGAGTTGAGCACAGCATTTCATCCTCAGACGGACGGGTAGTCCGAGCGGACTATTCAAATTTTGGAGGATATGCTTCGAGCTTGTGTCATTGACTTTGGAGGCTCGCGGGATCAATTTTTACCTTTAGCAGAGTTTGCCTACAATAACAGCTACCAGTCGAGTATTCAGATGGCTCCCTATGAGGCTTTATATGGTAGACAGTGTCGGTCTCCGGTTGGATGGTTTGAGCCGGGAGAGGCTCGGTTGTTGGGTACGGATCTGGTTCAAGATGCCTTGGACAAGGTCAGGATTATTCAGGATAGGCTTCGTACAGCTCAGTCCAGGCAAAAGAGCTATGCTGACCGCAAGGTTCGTGATTTGGCATTCATGGTCGGTGAGCGGGTATTGCTTCGAGTGTCGCCTATGAAGGGCGTGATGAGATTTGGGAAGAAGGGCAAGCTTAGTCCTAGGTTCATTGGCCCGTTTGAGATTCTTGATCGAGTGGGAGAGGTGGCTTATAGACTTTCATTGCCGTCGAGCTTATCAGCCGTGCATCCAGTGTTTCATGTGTCCATGCTTCGGAAGTATCACGGCGACCCATCCCACGTGTTAGATTTCAGCACTGTCCAGTTGGACAAGGACTTGTCTTATGAGGAAGAGCCGGTAGCTATTCTAGACCGGCAGGTTCGTCAGTTGAGATCGAAGATTTTTCCTTCTATTCGTGTTCAGTGGAGAGGTCAGCCTGCTGAGGCATCGACCTGGGAGTCCGAGTCCGACATGCGGAGCCGTTATCCCCATCTTTTCCCCGACTCAGGTACTTCCTTCTTGTGTCCGTTCGAGGACGAATGGTTGTTTTAGAGGTGGAGAATGTGATGACCCAAAAGGTCATTACTTGTTTTTAAAAATGAATTCTGCGTTCCAAGGCCTTAAAAACCTCTCTTATCATCACCTCGATTTGCTTGCGAAGTCCGGGCGCATAGCCGGAAAGCCTAAATGTGAAAATCTATGAAAAATGATAAATTTTGACTATAAAATGAATTAATTTGACTTCGGTCAACGTTTTGGATAAATAGACCCGGACCCGTGATTTGACGGTCCCGGAGGGTCCGTAGCAAAATATGGGACTTGGGCGTATGCCCGGAATCGAATTCCGAGGTCCCAAGCCCGAGAAATAAATTTTTAAAGAAAATTGTTTTCTGAAATTGTTTATAAGGTTTGGAAATGAATTTTGATTAGAACATGTTGGTATCGGGCCCGTATTTTGGTTCTGGTGCCCGGTACAGGTCTTATATATGATTTAAGATAATTCTGTGAAGTTTGGTGAGAAACGGAATCCGTTTGACGTGATCCGGACCTTAAATGCAAAATTGATGTTTAAGGAAGTTTTGAGAAATTTTATTGATCTTGAGGTTTAATTTGATGTTCATGATGTTATTTTGGTGATTTTATTTCATGAATAAGTCCGCAGGATATTTTTGAGGTTGGGTGTATATTTGGTTTGGAGCCCCGAGGGCTCGGGTGAGTTTTGGATAGGCCACGGGGTGAAATTTTGGACTTAAGGAATTGCAGGCCTGCAGGCTTCGCATTTCCAACCTCCCTTCGCAATTCCCAGGCTTCACATTTCCCAACCTCCCTTCGCAATTCCCAAGTTCGCATTTCCCAACCTCCCTTCGCAATTCCCAAGCCAGCAGAGGTCGGGGTTCGCAATTGCGAACCCCTGTTTGCAATTCCCGCATCTGAGACCTGCAACTTTTATACTTAGACGATTTTAAACCCATTTTTCACATTCTCTCAAAACATAAACACACTTAGGCGATTTTTCAAGGATTTCTTCTTCTCCAAATCAATTGTAAGTCGTTTAACTAACTTCCTTCAATTTTTAACATCTTTTAACATGATTTCAACTTCAAATCAATGATTTTCATGGGGGGAAATTGGGTGTTTTGGGTAGAACCTAGGTTTTTAAAAAATTGGGGATTTGGAGCTCGATTTGAGGTCCGATTTCAAAACAAATTATGTATTTGAGTTCGTAGGGGAATGGGTGATCGGGTTTTGGTTCGAACCTCGGGTTTTGACCATGTGGGCCCGGGGGCGATTTTTGACTTTTTGGGTAAAACTTTGGAAAATTTATTTTTATGCATTCGAATTGATTCATTTAGCGTTTATTAATGTAATTAAGTAACTTGTGACTAGATACGAACGAATTGGTGGTGGAATCGAGGGGTAAAGCTATAATTAAAGCGTGAATTGTGTTCGTGGCATCGAGGTAAGTGTTTGGTCTAACCTTAGCTTGAGGGATTAGGAGTTGAGTCCTATTTGTTAAGTGTTAATTGTTGAGTACAACGTAGAGGCATGGTGACGAGTATCTATACGTTGGTGTCTAGCATGCCCGTGAGTCTTTATATTATGATTTTCATGACTTTGTTGTATCTTTCATGCCTTGGTGATGGTTTCTATATGTTGTGTAAAGTTTGTGGAAGGAATTGTGACTTATGAACATTGAGGAGCATTAGCTCAAGTTATGTAACAAATTGTGAAAGAGTAAGTGATAATTGAATCTCTAGAGCATTGGCTCGAGTTATGAAGTGAATTGTGGAGTAAAAGTGAGAAAGAAAAGAAGTTATCATGTTGACACCCTTGCCGGGCTATTGTTGATTTATTTGTTATCTCTCTTGCCGAGATGTTGATATTATTGATGTTGTTCCCTTGCCGGGATATTTATTGCAATTTCAATTATTCCCTTGCCCTATTGTTTGTGATTATTGTTTGGGTGAGGAAGAGCGTTAAAGCACGAAGGGTGATGCCGTGCATTGTTTGTTTTGTGAGGAAAGAGTATAAAGCACGAAAGGTGATGCCGTGTATTATTGTGAGGAAGAGTGTAAAGCACGAAGGGTGATGCCGTGCCGCACGATGTACCATTCCGTGCCGATTTTATTGATTATATGGTGAGGAAAGAGAGTAAAAGCACGAAGGGTGATGCCGTGCACACTTTTATTATATGATTGCTTTGGTGAGGACGAGAGTAAAAGCACGAAGGGTGATGTCGTGCATTTATTGAATTCTGATTCTTGTTGATATCTGAGTTATGTTATTTCTTTCGTTTATTTGATGCCTTTCTATGCGAATTGCATCTCCCCCACAGCATGCTCCCCTCCCATTTTGACTGATTATTTCTGTGTCTCTTTTGCCCCGCGTAATATATATATATATTCGAACTGCACAGGTTTATATGGTAGTCTGGTCTAGCCTCGTCACTACCTCGCCGAGGTTAGGCTAGATACTTACCAGCACATGGGGTCGGTTGTGCTGATGCTACACTCTGCACTCTTTTGTGCAGATCCTAGTGTTGTTTACTTCGGACCGTAGGTTAGAGGCTATTTTCAGTTCACGCGAAGATCCAAGGTAGACCTGCAGGCGTCCGCAGGCCCTGGCGTCTCCTCTATCCTTATTTCCTGTTTCATTTTCCTTATATTCAGAAACAGTGTATTGATATTTCTTCAGACTTTGTATGTAGTAAATCTTAGACCGTCTGTGATACTGTGACACCAGTTCTGGGTAGTCGAGGTTCAAGCGGTTGTATTAGATATTCATGTTCAGATAGTTTATGGCTTCTTTCTTCCGCTTATGTTAAATTCCGTTGTTTAAATGTTATTATTATTATTAAAATTGCTAATGAATATAAAATGAGTAATAAGGGTAAATTGTGAAAATTAATTGGCTTGCCTAGCTCGTACTAGTAGGCGCCATCACGATTCCCAAGGGTGGGAATCCGGGTCGTGACATGATTATAGTGACTTATCATCCAAATATGAATAAAAAGAAGTTCTAAAGAAAAAGAAAGCGCCGAACAGAGAGAGATTTTTCGGAAAATAGGTGCTACGAAAAGGAAAGGTATTTGATTTAAACATGTTTCAAACTTTAAAATTTCTAATTTTTTCTCAAATAAAGAAGGCATCAGTGATCAAAAGGGTTTCAAAAATTATCAAAAGCTTACTAAAGAAATCAAGATTGAGGGCGTATTAATATTCAAAGAACTAAAGAAGAGTCTCAAACTCTTAGTTGCCATTGCCGAGTCGGAGTTGACGTATATCCGCTACTTTGTCAAAGTGATTGTTGAAGAAGGTTGTGGCAAAAGGATTTGTAATTTTCTATTTAAGGAGTGACAAGTTGCAAGTGGCACAAGTAAAGTATTTAACGGTCACGGCTGTATGTACAAATATATAAAAGATATAATATACAAGGTTTTTGTCGAGGCTAACGGAATTCTGTGACCCCTCAATCTTCAACATAGGTCTGCCTCTGAATACAAGGCAAATTAAATACAAAAACATGAACTTTTAGCCTAATATCATCTTTATAGTATATAGAGCAGTAAAGAATTGCATACTTGCTGGTAGGAACCTGCAATGATTCGATTTGACATATCAATTATTAAAATACATCTTGAACTTAAGGCAAAGAGCACAATTTCTTCCAATAACAACTTCAAAATTCAAGCGACTTTCCTAAGGTTCGACTTCAGGAAAATTGCTTGAAGTTGGTAGTTCAAACTTCGAGCAATTTTTTGAGTTTTTAGATTATGATTACTTTTCAAATACTTCACAAAACGTTAGTTGTTTTATAAACAACAATTCAGAAACTGGTTACCTGATATTCCTCTTAATTTATTTCAATTCAATTAATTGGGTACATAAACTTCTATTTTTTTGTTCAAAATACTTACTATAGTGTACTTAGTACTTACTATTCATATTTACTGCTACTAGTCTTAGGGTATGCGCGTAGCGCGTATATACCATATTAATAAATATAATTTTTTAAAAGTAAAATAAGCAATAGTAATGTACTTGAGTTATAAATGAAAATTTAAAATATAAATTAAAAGTTCATGAAAATAATAAAAATTAATTTTTAGATGGAATATTTCGCTCTAAATCGTAGTCTCATGTTTTATATACATATATCCAAAATTAAAACAACCCTGGAGTAGAAAAACTAAATTTTAAAAAAAGATTCGCATAATGGAAAACATTTTAATAGCTTCGTGCATTTTTTCGTGCTATATATGTTTTTGCCTTTTTTCTATTCTTTACAAAATTACAAATAATAAATAATCACAACTTTTTTGAGTTAAAATATTAAACATTCATACGTAAATATAATAAAAATGATAGTAGAAAAATCGAGAAGACAATATAATGAAAAATATAGTCATATTTTAGTCTTTTGTACGAAAAACAAAATAAGCAGTTACTTACTTTGCTTTTGATGTCAATTTTGCACGCCTATAGTCATTTTACAATCAAATTACTAAATTATCATATGATTCTAAACCATAATAGCATATGCTGTTAAAACTGTACAAACAAATATATACACTACGATATGATTTTAATGCAAAGCTTTGCATTCTCCAATTTGCATATAGTCCAAAGGTGAAGCAAAGAACTACCAAATAATTAATAAATAGAAATTATGAGAAAATTCTGTTTTAGGGTGGTTGGTAATTTGATTCTGTAAATTGTACAAAAATGACATCCACATAATCACCAAAGCACATCGTGAGGAACATAAAACAAAAATAGAATTACCTCAATATACTTTGTTGTGCTAGTTTCAAAGTATCCAAAAGCTTCTATCATTTAGAATCCGCAACCTAAAATTGGGAGGAAGAAAACACATAGATCAGACAATATCAAGTTATGAAAATAAAAAGAGATGATAAATAGAAGCAAAAACATTAAAAACAATAAAGGGGTTTGATTTAGAATTAATGGTTAAAACTTCACCAACCTAACAAAAATATCAAACTATTGATAAGACATACTAAACTCGTTCCAAGTTAAATCAAGGATCAACCATAATAACGAATGCGCCACAAAATAAAAAACAAGAAATTTAACTCTTAAAAGAAATAATAAAATTTTCAATGGCTCTCGCCAAAGAATGCTAGTGCCACTGAAAAATAAAAACATGCAAAAGATAAAAGTTCTTCTGAATAAACATCTTGAGTGGGTATTCTAAATTTTACTATTGTTTCAGCTCGTTTTTATTCTATAGTTTGGGTTTTAAAATTCTAGATTTAAGAGGTCCATCGACAAACAAATTAGGTTGC
Organism: Nicotiana attenuata; assembly: GCF_001879085.1. NCBI lineage: Eukaryota > Viridiplantae > Streptophyta > Magnoliopsida > Solanales > Solanaceae > Nicotiana > Nicotiana attenuata. The sequence goes on from NC_031991.1 coordinate 60,934,622, forward strand.
CGAATTCATTAACCAACCAGGAAACAAAACCTTAGTGTCCCAGAATAAATAAAAAATTGGTATATTAATTGATATCTCTTAACCCTTTCTAATAGGGGTATTAATTAAATGGATAAATATTACCCCCGGTAGAAGATTATCCATACCGGGTACAATAAGCTTATCCTTTCGATACTCCGTTATGGATAAATATTACCCCCGGTAGAAGGTTATCCATACCGGGTACAATAAGCTTATCCTTTCGATACTCCGTTATGGATAAACATTATCCCCGGTAAAAGATTATCCATACCGGGTACAATATGCTTATCCTTTCGATACTTTCGTTATGGATAAACATTACCCCCAGTTGAAGATTATCTATATCTAGTACAGTACCAGCTTACACAGCAGCTTGCAATAGCAGCTTACACAACAGCTTGCTTTCTTCTATAAATAGAGGAGATTTCAGTTTATTATGTACATAAGTTTTGAAGTTGAATAATATATCAGTTTCTCTTTATACTTGTCTTTACTTTATTGTCTTTATTTTATAACACGTTATCAACACGAGACTCTGCCATCTCGAGGAAATACTTTGAAAGTATCAGAGGTACGAACTTTCTTTTTCTAAATAATGTCAAATCTCTCTAAACTTGAATTTGTAGCCCTGGAAATATCGGGCAAAAGCTACATGTCTTGGGTGCTTGATGCTGAAATTCATCTTGACGTGATGGGTCTGGCAGACACCATCAAGGATAAAAATCAAGCATCAAACCAAGACCGTGCCAAAGCAATGATATTCCTACGCCATCACCTTGATGAGGGCCTGAAAATGGAATATCTTACTGTTAAAGATCCAGTCATACTGTGGAATAATTTGAAAGATAGATATGACCACCTGAAGATGGTCGTTCTTCCACAAGCACGTTATGATTGGACTCATCTAAGGCTACAAGATTTTAAATCTATAAGTGAATATAATTCTGCTATGTTCAGAATTATTTTCCAATTGAAATTATGTGGTGATAATATTACAGATCATGATATGTTGGAGAAAACTTTCACCACTTTTCATGCCTCGAATATGCTCCTACAGCAGCAATATCGAGAGATGGGATTTAAAAAATATTCTGAATTTATCTCACATCTTCTTATAGCCGAGCAACTTAATGGGCTATTAATGAAAAACCATGAAAGCCGACCTACTGGTTCTTGTCCATTCCTTCAAGTGAATGAGACAAACTTCCACCAGGCTAAGCGCGGAAGAGGTCGTGGCCCCAGTCGTGGTTGGGAAAGAAACTTTAATCATGGTAATAATAATGCACCAAAGAACCCTCCTCACCACCATCAGTGGAAAAGGAAGGAACAAAAGCATAAAGCGGTGCAAGCTCTAAATGTAGAAAATGCATGCTATAGATGTGGAGGAAAAGGGCACTGGTCACGTACTTGTCATACGCCAAAGCACTTGGTTGAGCTTTATCAAGCCTCCTTAAAGAAGAGAGAGAAAAATGCTGAAGCAAATTTTATTTCTGAAGATAATTTAGACTTCATGCATTTGGATATAGCTGATTACTTTGCACTCCCAGAAGGAAAAACAAGTCATGTGATCGGTGGTGAATCTGTAGAAATGTAAATATTTTAATTTTTGTTTGTAATAGATAGTATAGTTATGTAATTGTACTTAAATAAAAGTTATGCTTTGATAATAATGTTTACTATATATTTTTTATTTATGTCATTTTGAAAAATATGGATAACATTAGTAGATCAACTTAAAGTCCAGCAGAGTTTGGAAGAAATATACAACCACCAGAAGTGGTTATATTTCATATATCTCATTCTAACTAAATTTTGTTAACCACCAGAAATGGTATATTACTATGATCACCAGAAGTGATAATTTAGGTTTTGTATGGTTACAATTGAAGATAAGCTACATAAATATTCTCTATATTAAATGCACGCCTCGATTGCTCCTGAAGTAGTAAATATTTTAAAAGAGGTTGAAGCATCACAATTTGATGTGATCAATGCGCGTTTAGATAATTATGTTCGATTTCCTTAAGGATGAGAACTTTTGATAATATTAATCCATTCCCTGAAGTGAATGTGACAATATTAACAAATCTCGTAAATATGAACGCGCTCTTGATGTAAATATATTACAATTCACCTCCAGAAGAGGTAGTATAATTGAGAGAATATATACTCAATATTTCGTATTTTAAATTTGCTCCTGAAGAAGTAACACAATTGAAATTGCTTCCTGAAGTAGGAAAATATTATGAAGAGAAGTTTTCTTGTGCTTAAACAATTGTTTTATATTATTTATTTGATTGCGATTATCTATTATGATACCAGAAGTGTCTGAGCAATATTTGATAGTACAAAATGTATCAATAACTCCTGAAGAGCTAATTGTTTTCCTAGAAGACACATGACACTAGTAGTGTCCGATAAATATTAGATTGTGGATAATAAATGAAGGCTCTCGAAGAGCTTATATACAAATATGTCATTCATATTATATGATTATGGTCAAAACATATGTTGTAGTAAACCCGAAGTTTACTAAAATAAATGGCTATCATATTGAGACTATAAATGATTGGAAGATTGAAAATCTTCATGTTTCCACAATCATAGGGGGTAAAATAATATGTATATGAGAAGTTACCCCCCTTATTCTTCGATTTGTACTACATCATGTATCACGGTAAATCAGAAGTTTACTAATACAAAAGTAGCCACGGTAAATCAGAAGTTTACTAATGCAAAAGAATATGTCATAGTAAACCAGAAGTTTACTAAGAGATAGCACATGCCATGATAAACTTGAAGTTTTCATTTGCCATTTTTAAATGAGCTATTTGAGAATTCAGATAAGCATATACTGAAGAACTAGAAGATTCTTCAAGAATTCTCCTGTGTTGTTTGTTCTCATAATAAATTGATTATACCAGCTAAAGTTGGGACTAAGACCCTGATTTTGAAATATATAAAAGGTGAATATAGGCCCATTCACCTATCATGTGAACCACTTATAGATGCATATATAAGATGGTTACATGTATGTTTATTGTCAACCTGCAGTTTGGCATTTGAAATTGCTTTTCTCACTTAAGAGCATAATTTTCAGATTATGAAATCAAGACAGTTCATCTTGATAATACTGGTTTATATACAAGCTAGTTTAGCAGTGAATACCTCCTATTAATGGCTAAACTATTATTTATGAGAATAAAGCTTCATGTGTTGGTCTAAGATTTTCTAAATTGCATATAGTAGGACTTATATGCATCAGACCAACAATATATGATAAGTCCTCCCCTCACAATTGGTTTAGGATCAGAAATCAAATATTTTACTATTTTTTGATGTGTGGTATATGATTAATTTCTCTACCACAATGCACAAAGATATGTTTCCCAAAGAAGATTGGGGATATATGTTAGTTTTTCTAACATTTGGGGGATGGAATAAACAACTGAAAAATATGCTATATGAATCGAATTATCATTAATATGATCCTCACTTAGAAGATAATTCAAGTCAAATGCCAGAAGCATTTGCCGATCCAAAATCAAATATCATATTTCAGCTGCAAATGCTCCTATTAAAATTAAAAGTCCATGAAGGATAGAGTTTACTATACGCATGAAGCGTGGTAGACCAATCGGTTCCAAAGGTAACAATCCTTGAAAAATGATAAGGAGCTAATGATCAAAATGATCATAATGAGGAGGAAATGAGCTCTAGAAGAGCCCACGACATAACATTTCATGAAACTCCAGAAGAAGTTGAGGTACCTGAAAATAAAGAAAGTGATGAGATCTCAACAAGTTATGTCGCTTGGGAACCGATACAAAATGATCGTCGACGATATATTTGATACAATATAGTGCATAATACTGTGAAATATTGTGAGGATTGGACCAGTAGTCCAGACACCTGAAGATGTCATACCATTTAAATGCGAGTCATAACCTATATGACTCATTTGATTAAATCTCTATAGAAATTCTTGAAGGATTTAAAAATGCCTGAAGCATATAGTTCAAAGTCTCGAGAAATGTACTCGATCAGATTACACAGGTCTTTGTACGGTTTAAAGGAATCTGAGCGCATGTGGTATAATTGCCTCAGTGAATATTTGCTGAAAGAGGGTTACCTAAGTGATGTTATTTGTCCATGTATTTTTTTATAATGAAAATATCATCAGAATTTGTTATACTTGCTGTTTATGTTGATGACATAAATCTTGTTGGAACTCCAGAAGAGCTCCAAAAGGCAATTGAATATCTAAAGAAAGAATTTGAGATGAAAGATCTTGGAAACACAAAACTTTATTTTAGTCTGCAAATTAAACATTTAGCAGATGGGATTTTTATCCATCAATCTGCCTATACAAAAAGGGTCGTAAAATGCCTTTACATGGACAAAGCGCACCCGTTAAGTACACCAATGGGTGTTCGATCATTTGAAGTGAATAAGGATCCGTTCGGACCTCCAGAAGAGTATGAGGAACTCATTTGTCCTGAAATACTCTATCTCAGTGCAATTGCTATGCACTTATGTATCTTGCTAATTCTAACAAAGGTGGTACAGATCGTATTGGTTATGCAAATACAAGATTAGAATGCGGAGACTAAAATATTTGAAACAAGATTTTCATTAGGGGGAGTAAAATACGCTATGTAGTCTTTTTTCCTTACTAAGGTTTTTTCCTATAGGGTTTTCCTTATAAGGTTTTTAATGAGGCACCTAGCAATGCGTATTACTAAATATGTGTACTCTTTTTCCTTCAATAGAATTTTTTTCCACGGGGTTTTTCCTAGTAAGGTTTTAATGAGGCACATTATCTTTTAATGAACATCCAAGGGGGAGTGTTATAAATATATTATATTATGAATGTTCATTTAGTACTCCGTTGTAAATAGGCTTCCTGAAGAAGCTTATCCATATGGGACTCCGCCGTAAATATGTTTATCTATTTAGTACTCTATTAGAAATAAGCCTCCTGAAGAAGCTTATCTCTTTGGTACTCGGTTATGGATAAACATTACACCCGGTAGAAGATTATCCATACCGGGTACAATAAGCTTATCCTTTCGATACTCCGTTATGGATAAATATTACCCCCGGTAGAAGATTATCCATACCGGGTCCAATAAGCTTATCCTTTCGATACTCCGTTACCCGGTAGAAGATTATCCATACCGGGTACAATAAGCTTATCCTTTCGATACTCCGTTATGGATAAACATTATCCTCGATAGAAGGTTATCCATACCGGGTATAATAAGCTTATCGTTTCGATACTCCGTTATGGATAAACATTATCCCCGGTAAAAGATTATCCATACCGGGTACATTATGCTTATCCTTTCGATACTTCCGTTATGGATGAACATTACCCTCCAGTTGAAGATTATCTATATCTGGTACAGTAGCAGCTTGCTTTCTTCTATAAATAAAGGAGATTTCAGTTTATTATGTACATAAGTTTTGAAGTTGAATAATATATCAGTTTCTCTCTATATTTGTCTTTCTTTTATTGTCTTTATTTTATAACAGTTTCTTACTTATTCTCTTGCTATTTTTTTTTTTTAACTAACCAAATTTTGACCTCTCACTAATAGGTACATCAGATATTTCTTATCTATTCTCCTATTAATGCTTTTTTTTTCTTTTTTAACCTAAGACAACTCTTTGTTACATATATTAATTGAAGAAGGAGTTCTCAACTAATTCTCTTCTTCTTTTTCCTTTTTTTGTTGTATGGTAATTTTATTTTTTCTCCAAAAAAGTACACTTGTATTTGTAAACTTTATCCAACTTAGAATACACTTATAAAGGATGAAAAGGTGAAAGAAATTTCGCTAAGGAGCGCGTTGCGCGTGTATCTCGTATCGATGAATATAAATTTTATAAAAACTACGTAGATATTAATTTTTATTAAGGAAAAACAAAATCAAGTTCCTACAGCAATAATAAACATTAATCCTTATTTCCCAAATTGAATAAAGGAAGATCTCTATTCTACGAAAGTCCCCATATACTTTATTATTTGGACTTTCTTTAGGGATAGCTTTAGGTTCTTATTACTATCATAATAAAGAGATTATACATGTTGATATAAATGCTCTTACTTTCTTTAGCTCAATAATAATAGATAATATCAGTCAGCCACATATCCCTACTCTAATATTTGGTTGTTACATGTAATAGCTATACGCTAAAAGCATTTATTGATAGTAGAACAAACTACGAAAACTCTATTATAATTTTCTTAAACAATAATCGCTTGAGTTGGAAATAGACATTAGCAATCTAAAAATAGTCATGAACTCTTGAGTATGATTTCTGTAGAATTTGCTTTAAGTTTGTGTTTTTTTCTTCTACAGTTAACTTAGCAACTGGAGTTTCTGATATCTCAAAGTGAAAAACTTTTAATATCACCTGGATTATTATTGTTTCGGAATAAATAATTTTTAAAATTATAAATTCTTTTGAAAATAACTTTACTCGACTTACACAACTTATTTTGGTAGGGTAAATACCTAAATATTAGGGTTTATATATAGTTCAAATAAGGAAAGATATAATAGTCAAGACCTTAGTTAGTTTAATGTTCCAAATATTAGAAATACTGCCACGACCCTATTCCCCGAACTCGATCGTGATGGCACCTCTCGTGAAGACAAGGCCAGCCAACTAAACCTAATTTAGCTTGTTAAACAGTTAAACAACATACAACAGTCTAAAACATGATTTAATAATATTAAGTTGTCACGACCCCAACCCCGATCGTGATGGCGCCCAACACAATGCTAGGCAAGCCCGACCAATTTCACAACCTTAACCCAATTCCTTATACAGTTCATTATTAATTAACACAGATAAATAACCAAGTCATAACACTAGAAGTCTGAAATAAGAGTTTAACATGCGGAATATCAAATAAAATCCTACTACATAGCCCAAAAAGATCCGATGTCACAAGTCTGAGCCTCTAATACAGGTTTATCATCCTAATGCATAGTAGTCTAGAGAATACGAAATAAAAATGAAAGATAGAAGGGAGAGATCAGGGTTGCGGACGCCATTGCAGCTACCTCGATGCTCCCGGGAATGTGCTACTCAGCAGAAAATCCTCACTCAGCCTCAGATGCACCTAGATCTGCACGCAAGGTGCATGGAGTAATGTGAGTACTCCGACCCAGTGAGTAATAAACATAAATAAAGGCTGGTAATAAGAAATCATGGATAAAACACATTGTAATCTATAATACGGCAGTTTAAACCAAGTAGCATGAAATCAATAAACTAGTGAAGTAGAAACATGGAAAATCTACAACAGATAAGCAAATAAATGATAGCTAAATAAGGAATGCAGCACATAATACGGTACTCTCTAGTACCCGCTGCGGCGTGCAGCCCGATCCATTTATTTATCGTCGACGGCGCTCACTGGGGTGTGCAGACTCTGGGAGGGGCCCCTTACGGCCCAAGCGCAATATCAAGCCATCTCGTGGCATCAGCTAGGCCCTCGGCCTGGTACCAATATTAATATAATACTGCTGGGGCGCACAGCCCGATCCATACTCAGTCCAGAAATCACATAAGCCCCTCGGGCCATAATAAAATAGTAGTTCTCAGCCCAAAACATCATTAGAAATTTCATTTAAGTTTCTAATCGGAGTAAAAGTGGCTGAGTTTATAAAACAGTATTAAACAATAGGACTGAGTTCAAGTAATATGTCAAAATAGTGAGAAAACAGTGATAGCAATCCCCGAAGGGTTCAAATAAATGGCATGAAGCCCAAATATGACAATTAGTCAAATCAAATAATGATACCAAATATGCTTCAATCAATTACGCGGTAAAAACATCACTCGGGACGGACCAAGTCCAAATCTCCAATAGTAAATGATCCCGCGCTCATCGTCAAGCGCGTGTCTCACCTCAATATAGCACTACGATGTGCAAATCCGGGGTTTCAAACCCTCAGGACATCATTTACATCATTACTCACCTTAAACCGGCAAAAACTCTAGCTCACTATGCCCTTGCCTCTCAAATAGGCCTCCTCGCGCGTCGAATCTGACCAAAAGCAGAGCAAATATGTCACAATATGCTAAAGGAACAAAACCCAATCAAAAACAATCGAAAAATATAAAAAATCTCGAAATTAGCAAAAACCCGAGCCCCGGGCCCACTTCTCGAAACTCAGAAATTTTCACATCAACGGATTCCTTATCTCCCCACGAGTTTATACATATCAAAAACACAAGAATCGGAGTACAATTAACCCTTCAAATCCCCAATTTTTGCTCTCTTAAGTTCAAGCCCTAAACCACCATTTTTGTCCATTAATTTCTTAAATTTTCACTCCTAATCCATGAAATAGCACCATAGAATCGTGTTTTGGGTCCAAAAATCCATACCTTATCGAAGCTCCTTGGAATCCCTCTTCAAAATCGCCCACAATTCTCCAAGTCCGAAGTTAGAAATGAGAAACCCTTCAAAATTCGCGAAGATGAACTTAAATACCTTCTGCCCAGTCATAAGCGCTTCTGCGGTCCTACCTCCGCATCTGCGGAATTCCTTAAGTCCAGCCTGACCGCATCTGCGGTCCTATAACCGCATCTGCGGCTCCGCAAGTGCGGTCCCCCTATCCGCATCTGCGATTCCAGCATTTCCCTTGCCTTTCCGCTTCTGCGACTTCCTCCGCTCCTGCGATACCGCTTCTGGGGTCCCAATTCCGCAGAAGCGGAAATACTAGAAGCAGTAGGGTCTGCAATTTGCACAAGTCCAAAACTCTCCGTTAGCCATCCGGAATCACCCCGAGGCCCACCGGGACCCCAACCAAAAGCACCCACACCTCCTAAAACCTTATTCAAACTTGTTCCCATCATCAAAACACCTGAAACAACACCAAAACCATCAAATTACATCGGATTCAAGCCTAAGTTCTTCTAAAAATTCCGAAACACGCATTTGATCAAGAACCCAACCAAACCACCTCCGAATGACCTGAAATTTTGCACGCACATCCCAAATCACATAAAAAAGCTACAACAACTCTTGGAATCCCATTCCGACCCTCGGATCAAAATCTCACCTATCAACCGGGAATCGCCAAAATACTAACTTCGCCAATTCAAGCCTAACTCTACACCGAACCTCCAAAATCACTTCTAATCACACTCCTAAGTCACAAATCATCCCCCGAAGCTAACCGAATCATTGGAATTCATATCCGAGCCCTCTAACACATAAGTCAATATCTGGTTGACTTTTCCAAACCAAGCCTTCCTTCAAGAGACTAAGTGTCTCATTTCCTACCAAAACCACTCCAAACCAACTCGAACATATATAACACGGATAACGAAGCATAAAGAAGCAGAAAATGGGGAAAACGGAGCGGTAACTCACGAGACGACGGGTCGGGTCGTCACATTCTCCCCAACTTAAACAAACGCTCGTCCTCGAGCGAGTCGAGAAACATACCTGAAGCCTCAAATAGGTGAGGATATCTGCTCCACATCTCCCACTCGGTCTTCCAGGTGGCCTCCTCCACGGGCCGACCTCTCCACTGCACCTTCACTGAAGCTATATCCTTCGACCTCAACTTTCGAACCTGTAGACCCAAAATAGCCACTGGCTCCACATCAAAGGTCAAATCATCATCCAACTGACCCGTGCTGAAGTCCAACACATGAGACGGGTTCCCAACATACTTCCGGAGCATAGAAACATGGAATTCCGGATGCTCACTCGACAAGCTGGGTGGCAAAGCAAGCATATAAGCCACCTCCCCAATCCTCCTAAGTACCTCACAATGCCCAATGAACCGCGGACGAAAATTCCCTTTCTTTCCAAATCTCATAACACCCTTCATAGGCGAAACTTTCAGCAAGACCTTTTCACCAACCATGAAAGACACATCTCAAACCTTCCGGTCTGCATAACTTTTCTGACGCGACTGCGCTGTACGTAGTCTCTCCTGAATCACCTTCACCTTCTCTACGGCATCCTGAACTAAATCTGTCCCCAGTAGCCTAGCCTCGCCGGGCTCGAACCAACCAACTGGAGATCTATATCGTCTCCCATACAAGGCCTCATACGGTGCCATCTGAATGCTAGACTGATAGTTGTTGTTGTAGGCAAACTCTGCAAGTGGCAAAAACTCATCCCATGAACCTCCAAAATCAATGACACAAGCATGCAACATGTCCTCCAATATCTGAATGGTACGCTAGGATTGTCCGTTCGTCTGAGGATGAAACGCTGTGCTCAACTCCACCTGAGTACCCAACTCTCTCTGCACGGCTCTCCAAAACTGCGCAGTAAACTGAGTACCCCTATCTGAGATGATAGAAACCGGAACACCATGCAATCGAACAATCTCCCGGATATAAATCCCTGCCAGCCGCTCTGAAGAATAGGTAGTACACACAGGAATGAAGTGCGCGGACTTGGTCAGCCGATCGACAATCACCCAAATAGCATCAAATTTCTTCAAAGTCCGAGGAAGTCCAACAACAAAGTCCATAGTAATCCTCTCCCACTTCCACTCGGGAATATCCATCTGCTGAAGCAAGCCACTAGGTCTCTGATGCTCATATTTCACCTGTTGACAATTGAGACACCGAGCCACAAATCCCACAATATCTTTCTTCATCCTCCGCCACCAATAGTGCTGTCTAAGATCCTGATACATCTTCGCGGAACCCGGATGAATGGAATACCGCGAGCTATGGGCCTCCTCCAATATCAACTCCCGAAGCCCATCCACATTGGGCACGCAGATCCGACCCTGCATCCTCAACACGCCATCATCAGCAATGGTCACATCTCTGGCATCATCATGCTGAACTCTGTCCTTAAGGACAAGCAAATGCGGATCATCATACTGGCGCTCTCTAATTCGATCATACAAGGAAGACCGAGAAACCACACAAGCCAACACCCGACTGGGCTCCGAAATATCTAGCCTTACCAACCGATTGGCCAAGGCCTGAACATCAACTGCAAGGGGTCTCTCCCCGACTGGAATATACGCCAAACTCCCCATACTCACTGCCTTTCGGCTCAAAGCATCGGCCACTACATTGGCCTTCCCCGGATGATACAGAATAGTAATATCATAATCCTTAAGCAACTCTAGCCATCTCCGCTGCCTCAAATTAATATTCTTTCGCTTGAACAAATGTTGAAGACTGCGATGATCAGTGAATACCTCACAAGATACGCCATACAAATAGTGCCTCCAAATCTTCAAGGCATGAACTATGGCAGCCAACTCCAAATCATGAACAGGGTAGTTCTTCTCATGGGGCTTCAACTGACGAGAAGCATAAGCAATAACCCCACCGTCCTGCATCAATACACAACTAATCCCAACTCGCGAAGCATCACAATATACGGTATATGAACCTGAAGCTGATGGCAAAATCAATACTGGAGTTGTGGTCAAAGCTGTCTTGAGCTTCTGAAAGCTCTCCTCACACTCGTCCGACCATACAAATGAAGCACCCTTCTGAGTCAACCTGGTCAAGGGCGATGCAATGGATGAAAATCCCTAAACAAATCAGTGATAATAGCCTGCCAACCCAAGAAAACTACGAATCTCTGTGGCTGAGGACGGTCTAGGCCAACTCTGAACCGCCTCTATCTTCTTTGGATCAACTTGAATACCCTCACTGGACACCACGTGTCCCAAGAAAGTCACTGAACTGAGCCAAAACTCACACTTGGAGAACTTTGCATAAAGCTTCTCCTCCCTCAATCTCTGCAATACTACTCGCAAATGCTCCGCGTGCTCCTCCTGACTACGCGAGTACACCAGAATATCATCAATGAAAACAATAACGAACGAATCCAGATAAGGCCGAAATACACTGTTCATCAGATGCATGAACGCTGCTGGGGCATTGGTCAGCCCGAAAGACATGACAAGAAACTCATAGTGACCATATCTAGTCCTGAAAGCAGTCTTAAGAATATCTGAATCCCTGATCTTCAACTGGTGATAGCCCGAACGAAGATCAATCTTGGAAAACACCCTCGCTCCCTGAAGCTGGTCGAACAAATCATCAATGCGAGGCAGGGGATACTTGTTCTTAATTGTTACCTTGTTCAATTGCCTATAATCGATGCACATTCTCATTGTGCCATCCTTCTTCTTCACAAACAGAACTGGCGCACCCCACGGTGACACACTAGGCCGAATGAACCCCTTATCTAGGAGTCCTGAAGCTGCTCCTTCAATTCTTTCAACTCCGCTGGTGCCATACGATATGGCGGAGTAGAGATGGGCTGAGTGCCCGGCACCAGGTCAATACCAAAATCAATGTCCCTGTCCGGTGGCATGCCCGGCAGGTNGCTATTATAATCTATTAAAAGTAATTACCTAGTTAATATAATTTTTTTAAAGATTATGCTTATAGTTTATAATTATTTATAATAATTGTAGTTAAATAAAATAAATATTTATAGCTAATAATAATTTTTTTTATAGCTTATAATATTTAAAAACCAAAAAAGAAAAAGAAATAATTTTTTTTTTAGAAATAGCGACCAACGTTGGTCGCTATTTTGGTCAAACGGTCAAAACTCAATTACCGACCAAAAATAGCGACCAACGGTTGTCGCTTTTCCTAATAACAGAGTCAAAAACGGGTTCTCCCCTCCCCCCCCCCCTGTCACGACCCCAATCCCGGTTGTGATGGCGCCCAACACACTGCTAGGCAAGCCCGACCAATTAACAACCTTAACCCAATTCATTATACAGTTCATTATTAGCTAACACGATTAAATTACCAAACCAACATAATAGAAGTCTGAAATAAGAGTTAAATGTGAGAAATTTCAAATGACCATACTATTACATAGCCCAATAGATCCGGTGTCACAAGTCTGAGCATCTAATACATAAATACCAACCTAATGCAAAGCAAATCTAGAAAATGCGGAGGAAACAAGAAGATAAAAGGGAGAGATCAGAACTGCGGACGTCAATGCAGCTACCTCGATGCTCCCGGATATGCGCTGCCTAACTGAAAATCCTCAACAGCCTCAGATGCACCTGGATCTGCACGCAAGGTGCAGGGAGTAATGTGAGTACTCCGACCCAATGAGTAATAAACATAAATAAAGGCTGAGAATAAGAAATCCTGGATAAACACATTGTAATCTATAATACAGCAGATTAAACCAAATAGTATGAAATCAATAAGCCAATGAAGTAGAAACATGGAAAAACTACAACGGATAAGCAACTAAATGATAACCAAATAAAGGAAATGCAACACATAGTACGGTACTCTCTAGTACCCGCTGCGGCGTGCAGCCCGATCCATTTATTTATCGTCGATGGCGCTCACTAGGGATGTGCAGACTCCGGGAGGGGCCCCTTACGGCCCAAGCGCAATATCAATCCATCTCATGGCATCAGCTAGGCCCTCGGCCTGGTATCAATATCAATATAATACTGCTGCGGCGCGCAGCCCGATCCATACTCAGTCTAGAAATCACATAAGCCCCTCGGGCCATAGTAAAATAGTAGTTCTCAGCCCAAAACATCATTAGAAATTTCTTTTAGGTTTCAAATCGGAGTAAAAGTGGCTGAGTTTATAAAACAGTATTAAACAATAGGACTGAGTTCAAGAAATATGTCAAAATAGTGAGAAAACAGTGATAGCAATCCCCTAAGGGTTTAAATAATTGACATGAAGCCCAAATATGACAATTAGTCAAATAAAATAATGATACCAAACAAGCTTCAATCAATTACGCGGTAAAAACATCACTCGGGACGGACCAAGTCCAAATCCCCAATAGTAAACGACCCCGCGCTCATCGTCAAGCGCGTGTCTCACCTCAATATAACACTACGATGTGCAAATCCGGGGTTTCAAACCCTCAGGACATCATTTACATTCATTACTCACCTCAAGCCGGCCAAAACTCTAGCTCGCTATGCCCTTGCCTCTCAAATCGGACTCCTCGCGCGTCGAATCTGACCAAAACCAGAGCAAATACGTCACAATATGCTAAAGGAACAAAATCCAATCGAAAACAATCGAAAAATATCAAAAATCCCGAAATTAGCAAAACTCGAGCCCCAGGCCCACTTCTCGAAACTCAGAAATTTTTACATCAACGGGTTCCTTATCTCGCCACGAGTCTATGCATATAAAGAACACCAAAATCGGAGTCCAAATGACCCCTCAAATCCCAATTTAAAATCTCAAAATCTCAAGCCCTAGTTCTTCCATTTTTGGCTAAATTTCCATGAATTTCTAGGTTAATTTCACATAATAATCAGTTTTTAGTTAATAGGACTNTCCCTCTCCTCTCGCTCTCGACGGCGAACTAACTCGATCTCACGAGCGATATCCACCACCTCCTCAAACGTAGCACCCAATACTCTTTCTCTAGTCATCAGAATACGGAGATGGTAGTTAAGGCCATCTACAAACCTCTGAATCCTCTCACGATCTGTCGGAATCATCCAAATAGCATGACGGGCCAACTATGAAAACCTCACCTCATACTGGGTCACGGACATATCCACCTGTGTCAACCACTCGAACTGTCTACGCAGCTCCTCTCTGCGGGACTGCAGTACATACTTCTCCAAGAAGAGAGCGGAGAACTGCTGCCAAGAAAGGGGTGTTGCGCCGGCAGGCCTACGTCTCTCAAAGTCCTCCCACCAGGTAAGAGCAGCCCCGGTAAACTGAAAGGTGGTAAATGCCACACCACTAGCCTCAAGAATCCCTGTCGTACGGAGCATCCGCTGACACCTGTCAAGAAAACCCTGGGCATCCTCGCCCTCAGCACCACTGAATGTCGGAGGCTGGAGTCTACCAAACCTCTCAAGACGACGCTGCTCATCCTCCGGCATAACTGGAACCCTGAACTCCTGTGCTGGTGCAACCTGCTGAGCTGGAGGTGCCTCTGGCATCTGTAGTCCCTGCACTCTCTGCTCGGGTGTGCGAGCAGCGGGGGTCTGATTGCCTCCCCCTGCCTGCGAAGTAGCTGCTGCCGTGGTGGCTGAAACTGCCTGAGCTAGGCCAGTGCAAACTGTCAAGATCTGAGCCAAGGTCTTCTGAAGACCCGGAATCACGATGGGCACAGCTGGTGCTTGAACTGGTGCTGCTGGAGTTTGATCTGGAGCTGGGGCAGCTGGTGGATCAACAGGTGCTGCCCTCGCTACTCTGCCTCTGCCACGACCACGACCGCGTCCACGGCCTCTGGTGGCCTCAATGGGTGGTACTGGTGGTCGTCCACCTCGTCCGGTCGCTCGTGTCCTCACCATCTGTGAGAGAATAGAATAATAGAAGTTTTAGTTCTCAGTTCAACAAAGCCGCACGACAAGAATTTCAAGAATGTGAGGTTTTTCCTAAAGGTTTTGCAGCCTCTCGAGGATAAATACAGACGTCTCCGTACCGATCCGCGAGACTCTACTAAACCGGCTCATGACTTGCGAGACCTAGTAACCTAGGCTCTGATACCAACTTGTCATGACCCCAACCCAGTCGTGATGGCGCCCAACACAATGCTAGGCAAGCCCGACCAATTTCACAACCTTAACCCAATTCCTTATACAGTTCATTATTGATTAACACAGATAAATAACCAAGTCATAACACTAGAAGTTTGAAATAAGAATTTAACATGCGGAATATCAAATAAAATCCTACTACATAGCCCAAAAGGATCCGGTGTCACAAGTCTGAGCCTCTAATACAGGTTTATCATCCTAATGCATAGCAGTCTAGAGAATACGAAATAAAAATGAAAGATAAAAGGGAGAGATCAGGGCTGCGGATGCCATTGCAGCTACCTCGATGCTCCCAGGAATGTGCTACTCAGCAGAAAATCCTCACTCAGCCTCAGATGCACCTGGATCTAC
The DNA here is from genome assembly GCF_001879085.1 of Nicotiana attenuata. Taxonomy (NCBI): domain Eukaryota; kingdom Viridiplantae; phylum Streptophyta; class Magnoliopsida; order Solanales; family Solanaceae; genus Nicotiana; species Nicotiana attenuata. The sequence goes on from NC_031991.1 coordinate 60,950,533, forward strand.
ACGCAAGGTGCATGGAGTAATGTGAGTACTCCGACCCAGTGAGTAATAAACATAAATAAAGGCTGAGAATAAGAAATCATGGATAAACACATTGTAATCTATAATACGACAGTTTAAACCAAGTAGCATGAAATCAATAAACTAGTGAAGTAGAAATATGGAAAATCTACAACATATAAGCAAATAAATGATAGCTAAATAAGGAATGCAGCACATAATACGGTACTCTCTAGTACCCGCTGCGGCGTGCAGCCCGATCCATTTATTTATCGCCGACGGCGCTTACTGGGGGTGTGCAGACTCTGGGAGGGGCCCCTTACGGCCCAAGCGCAATATCAAGCCATCTCGTGGCATCAGCTAGGCCCTCGGCCTGGTACCAATATCAATATAATACTGCTGCGGCGCACAGCCCGATCCATACTCAGTCCAGAAATCACATAAGCCCCTCGGGCCATAGTAAAATAGTAGTTCTCAGCCCAAAACATCATTAGAAATTTCATTTAAGCTTCAAATCGGAGTAAAAGTGGTCGAGTTTGTAAAACAGTATTAAACAATAGGACTGAGTTCAAGTAATATGTCAAAATAGTAAGAAAACAGTGATAGCAATCCCCGAAGGGTTCAAATAATTGGCATGAAGCCCAAATATGACAATTAGTCAAATCAAATAATGAAACCAAATATGCTTCAATCAATTACGCGGTAAAAACATCACTCAGGACGGACCAAGTCCAAATCCCCAATAGTAAACGATCCCGCGCTCATCGTCAAGCGCGTGTCTCACCTCAATATAACACTACGATGTGCAAATCCGGGGTTTCAAACCCTCAGGACATCATTTACATTCATTACTCACCTCAGACCGGCCAAACTCTAGCTCGCTATGCCCTTGCCTCTCAAATCGGCCTCCTCGCGCGTCGAATCTGACCAAAATCAGAGCGAATACGTCACAATATGCTAAAGGAACAAAACCCAATCGAAAAATATCAAAAATCTCGAAATTAGCAAAAACCCGAGCCCCGGGCCCACTTCTCGAAACTCAGAAATGTTCATATCAGCGGATTCCTTATCTCCCCATGAGTTTATACATATTAAAAACACAAGAATCGGAGTACAATTGACCCTTCAAATCCCCAATTTTTGCTCACTTAAGTTCAAGCCCTAAACCACCATTTTTGTCCATTAATTTCTTAAATTTTCACTCCTAATCCATGAAATAGCACCATAGAATCGTGTTTTGGGTCCAAAAATCCATACCTTATCGAAGCTCCTTGGAATCCCTCTTCAAAATCGCCCACAATTCTCCAAGTCCGAAGTTAGAAATGAGAAACCCTTCAAAATTCGCGAAGATGAACTTAAATACCTTCTGCCCAGTCATAAGCGCTTCTGCGGTCCTACCTCCGCATCTGCGGAATTCCTTAAGTCCAGCCTGACCGCATCTACAGTCCTATAACCGCATCTGCGGCTCCGCAGGTGCGGTCCCCCTATCTGCATCTGCGATCCCAGCATTTCCCTTGCCTTTCCACTTCTGCGACTTCCTCCTCCGCTCCTGCGATACCGCTTCTGCGGTCCCAATTCCGCAGAAGCAGAAATACCAGAAGCAGCAGGGTCTGCAATTTACACAAGTCCAAAACTCTCCGTTAGCCATCCGGAATCACCCCGAGGCCCCCCGGGACCTCAACCAAAAGCACCCACACCTCCTAAAACCTTATTCAAACTTGTTCCCATCATCAAAACACCTCAAACAACACCAAAACCATCAAACTACATCGGATTCAAGCCTAAGTTCTTCTGAAACTTCCGAAACACGCATTTGATCAAAAATCCAACCAAACCACCTCCGAATGACCTGAAATTTTGCACGCACATCCCAAATCACATAACGAAGCTACAACAACTCTCGGAATCCCATTCTGACCCTCGGATCAAAATCTCACCTATCAACCGGGAATCGCCAAAATACTAATTTCGCCAATTCAAGCCTAATTCTACACCGGACCTCTAAAATCACTTCTGATCACACTCCTAAGTCACAATTCATCCCCCGAAGCTAATCGAATTATCGAAATTCATATCCGAGCCCTCTAACACATAAGTCAATATCCAGTTGACTTTTCCAAACCAAGCCTTCCTTCAAGAGACTAAGTGTCTCATTTCCTACCAAAACCACTCCAAACCAACTCGAACACATAAAACACGGATAACGAAGCATAAAGAAGCAGAAAATGGGGGAAACGGAACGGTAACTCACGAGACGACGGGTCGGGTCGTCACATAAGTAGCGGATAATATCAATAAAATACGGAAGTACAACCCAAACACAGCCCAAACCGGGGTGTCACTAGTCATGAGCATCTACTAAGGTCTAAATACAACTGACAAAGTCTGAAATGTACTAAGTACAGACTAATAAAATGAAGAGAGAGAAAAGCAGTGCTGCGAACGCCGGCAGCTACCTTGCTAAACTCCGATGACTCTGCCTCCGATCAACCTATACCCGCTACCGGATCCAGAAAATGCCTGAATCTGCACACAAGGTGCAGGGAGTAAAGTGAGTACTCCGACTCAGTGAGTAATAATCATAACTAAAGTCTGAATGGTAAGAACTCACGAAAAGTGCATCAACATGCTGTATAGAAGCAGTTCAAAAACTAGTAAGAAAGCAATGAAGCTGTAAAATCCCTTAAAACATCTTAGCTCAGTTTGAACTTCTTTGAAAATGACTTTTTCAACAGTTACGCAAATGAATGCAGAACAACTAGTGCGGATAAGCACAGAAATCTGCCCCTCGGGCACAAATACACAATTAAACAGGTAAATAACAGGCAAATAAGAAAGATAAGCATATAAGGTTCGCCCCTCGGGCACAATGTCAACAAATCCGGTCCTCGGGCAATATCTCAGAACAGTACCAGCCCCTCGGGCAATCACGTGGAACAATATCAACCCCTCGGGCAATCACATAGAACAATACCAGCCCCTCGGGCTATATATCACATCACAATGGGTACCCGCGCTCACTGAGGGTGTGCAGACTCCTGGAGGGGCCCCTTACGGCCCAAGCGCAATAACAAGCCATCTCGTGGCATCAAATCTAGGCCCTCAGCCTCATATCAATCAAGCCACCTCGTGGCGTACATATCTCGGCCCCTCGGCCTCAAATCAGTATCAGTGTTTCCTCACGACATAGGCCCTCGGCCTTACTCAGTAAAAAATCCTCACAAGCCCCTCGGGCAATAGTAAAATAGTGTTTCTCGGCCCAAACATCATTTAAAATATCATTTAAGTCTCAAAACTGAGTAAAAATGGCTGAGTAGTAAAACAGTGGAAAATAACATGTCTGAGTTCAAGTAGTAAGTCAAAACAGTGAGGAAATATCAATAAAAAGCCCCGAAGGGTTCAGATAGTTGGCACGAAGCCCAAATATGACATTCAGCCCAAATCATAATGATAGCAAATAAGTTTTCAGTCAAATACGCGGTAAAATCATCAACTGGGACTGACCAAGTCACAGTCCCCAATAGTGCACAACCCCACGCTCATCATCAAGCCGTGTGCCTCACCTCAATATAGCACTACGATGTGCAATCCGAGGTTTCAAACCCTCAAAACATCATGTACAATCATTACTCACCTCTATCCGGTCCAAACTCTAGCCCCCGGTGCCTCGCCCGCACTAATCGATCTCCGGATGCTCCGAATCTAGCCACAATCAATACATAATCATTAAAATATGCTAAGGGAACGAAGCCCACTCAAAAATGTCCAATTTAACATCAAAATCCCGAAATTGCTCAAACCCGCCCCCTCCCCCCGGGCCACGTCTCGAAATCTGATAAAATTAACATCAATGGAATTCTCATCCTCTCACGAGTTCATACATATCAAGAACATCAAAATCAGACCTCAAATGGCCCCTCAAATCCCCACTCAAAGGTCTCTTAAATCTCAAGCCCTAATTACCCATTTTTGGCTACTGATTTTCCATGGATTTCAAGCCTACAAATGTTAAAATTCATCATAGAAACAAGTTTAGGGTCCAAAAATCTTACCTCCATGAAATCCTCTTGAATTCCCTCTTCAATTAGCTCTCCCAAGCTTTCTCCCGGATGAAATATGGTGAAAACCCTCTCAAAATCGCGAAGGGCGCAATATATACTTTCTGCCCAAACATTTTTGCATCTGCGGCCCAAATTCCGCTTCTGCGGTACCGCATCTGCGGTCAAGACCACCGCATCTGCGGTCCTCACTTATATTACCAAAATCGCATCTGCGACGCATTTCCCGCATTTGTGACATCGCAGATGTGGTCACCCTTACCGCTTCTGCGGTCACTGCTCATCAGACCCCCTTTCGCTTCTGCGGCCAATTCCTCCGCTTATGCGGCGCCGCACCTGCGGTTCCCAATCCGCAGGTGCGAAAATATCAGAAGCAGCAAATTCAGCAGCTACAACAAAATCCAAACTTCTCCATTAACCATCCGAAATCACCCCGAGGCCTCCGGGACCTCAACCAAATGCACAAACATATTCTAATACTTTATTCAAACTTGTTCCAATCATCAAAACACCTCAAACAAGACAAACTTTCTAAAATCTTCCGAATTCCGCTTTTGATCAAAAACCCAACCAACCCATGTCCGAATAACCTGAAATTTTGCACACACATCTCAAATGACATAACGGAACTATTACAACTTCCGGAATTTCATTCCGATCTCTATATCAAAATCTCACCTATCAACAAGAAAACGTCGAAATCTCAATTTCGCCAATTCAAGCCTAAACCTTCCACGAACTTCTAAAGTACATTCAGATCACGCTCCCAAGTCCCAAATCACTTAACGGAGCTAACCAAATCATCAAGAATTCCGATCCGAGATCATATACGAACAAATCAAATATTGGTCAAACCTTTCGAATTTCAAGCTTCAAACTGGGAACTGTTCTTCCAAATTCATTCCGATTACCCTGAAACCAAAACCAACAATTTACGTGAGTCGTAATACATCATACGGGGCAGGTCATGCCCGGGAACTGACGAACAAAGTGTAAAAGCTCAAAACGACCGTTCGGATCGTTACAAATACTAATCAAATAATAATTTTATCCAATATAGCATTTATTTTAAATGATAAAAAGGTCAATCAAATTAGTTTTGTAGCTTCGTGCTTTTATAATAATATAGAATGAATAAAGAGACAATTTTTTTTTTATTAAAAAAGGTAGAATTTGCCTATATATTTAGTAGTTTCTAGTATTAGTGTCACGTGAATTTACCACATAATCAGAGTATTAATGTAATTTATTGAAAATATTAAGTGTAAGTAAAATTGTTCTTCAAAAAAGTATTTATAAATGTTAAAAAATTGCTATATAGAACAATTGCAAAAAGATGTATTTGTTATAAATAGAATTGTATTTGGAGTGAATGACTATCTTGTAGAGAGTTTTACTTTGTGACTAAGTTTTTTTCTCCCTATAAATAGAGGGGTCTTACCCCATTGTAAATCATCCCAAAATTCAATAAGAATTTTCTCTCTCTCTCTCTTTCTCTGCAATATTGTTCTTCTACTTTTATTGTTTCATAAAACGTTATCAGCACGAGACTCTATCGTCTCAAGAAGCTCTTTGAGAAGATTAAGGTATAACTTTCCTCCTCTTTTTAATTATGACTGACATTATGAAAAGAAAGTTCGTTGCCCTTAAAATTTCGGGCAAGAACTATATGACATGGGTGTTGGATGCTGAAATCCATTTAGATGCAATGGGTCTTGGAGACGCGATTAAAGAAAGAAATAAAACATCCACCCAAGATTGTGCTAAGGCCTTGATTTTCTTGCGCCATCACCTTGATGAAGGGTTGAAAATAGAATATCTCACAGTCAAAGACCCACTTGTTTTGTGGAATGGCTTAAAGGAAAGATATGACAACTTAAAGTTGGTCACTCTTCCACAAGCACGATATGATTGGGCTCATCTGAGGCTCCAAGACTTTAAGTCTGTTTCTGAATATAATTCTTCAATATTCAGAATTACTTCTAAATTGAAACTCTGTGGAGATACTATCACTGACTATGATATGCTTAAAAAAACGTTTACAACGTTTCATGCCTCCAATATGGTCCTGCAACAGCAGTATAGAGAGAAAGGTTTCAAGAAGTACTCTGAGTTGATTTCTCTTCTCCTTGTGACTAAACGAAACAACGATTTGCTCATGAGAAATCACGAAAATCGACCCACTGGGTCTACACCATTGCCTGAAGTGGATGAGGTGTATTCCCATTATGCTAAGCGTGGAAAAGGCCGTGACTCTATTCGTGGTCGAGGTCGTGGCCGTGGCCGTAGACAAGGAAGAAATTTTCCTGGTATTAATCATCCCCCAAAGAGAAATAACCACCAAAAGTGGAAAGAGAAAGATGAGAAGCCAAAAGCAAATGGTTCAGAAACTGAATGTTATCGTTGCGGTGGAAAAGGGCATAGGGCAAATATTTGTCGTGTACCAAGACATTTGGTTGAGCTTTATCAAGCATCTCTAAAGAATAAAGGCCCTGAAGCCAATTTTGTCTCTGACAATGATTTTGACATCACCCACTTGGATGTGGCAGACTTCTTTCAGCACCCTGATGCGAAAATAAACCACTTGATCTGTGATGGATCCGTGGTTAAAGATGATTAAGTAGTTTAAATTTTATTTTTGCATATTCATAGTAGCTAATAAACATCATGTAATCACATTTCTTTACATGAGTAGTAGTCATTAGTATCAATTAGTATCACGGAATAGTGTTAGTTCGTTTTGATTAAATATAATTCTAATATTTGTTTTAAAGAATGTTTCAGTTTACTTAGACAGAGAACTATTAGTAGTATTTATTTAAGTTACACTGTCTTGTTTGATATTATTACGTAACTACGTTTATTATACCAAAGTTCATTATTTTACACAAATAATCACCAGTGAGTCTACATGATTCTTTTGTTGTTCTTCTTTTCTATTTTTATTTCCCAATAAACAATATTTTATTTACAGTTCTGCAAAAGAATGATAAGTGAGACGTAAAACAAATTCTTTTCCCTTTACGACCTTTCCTAATTGAAATCTTCAAAATCTTTGGCTAATTTCTCATGAAAATTATGAAACTACAGAATGAGTGTTTCAATCATCTCACTAATTCGATGCAAACTTTGTACACAAATGACACTCTTTGGCTAATTTCTCATGAAAATTATGAAACTACAGAATGAGTGTTTCAATCATCTCACTAATTCGATGCAAACTTTGTACACAAATGACACTAATTCTTATAGTACCTATTGTTATTGAATAATACATACGTACACAAAATATGATTGTGTTGTACTAGCTTTTATGTTGTACATGCTACCACTGTAAATTTTAGTATTCACATAATCAAATCATAGACTTAACTTTGTTTCTTTTCTTTTTCCCTGAAAATACTAATCTTTATTCATATATTTCTTTTGTATGTCAAACAATGGGAAGCAAATATGTATATCTCACAAAACAAACTTGGATCAAAGTTCAATTGTAAAAATATTTGTTTAGTTGATTCATGTACGACACATACAATATTCAAAGAGAAGAAATATTTCTCTCATTTAAGTATGTGTAAGGCAGATGTTACTACAATTTTTGGTAGTAGTAAATTAATCGAAGGCTCTGGAAGAGCTACTATAACTCTGCCTAAAGGAACAATACTTATCATAGAGAATGCAATGTTCTCCTCCAAGTCCAAGAGGAACTTGTTGAGTTTTAGAGATATCCGCCGAAATGGATATCATATTGAGACAATGGATGAGAATAATCTTGAATATCTCATCATTACCAAAAATATCTCTGGCCAAAAGAGGGTTATTGAGAAGTTCCCATCTTTATCTTGTGGCCTGTATTGGACAAGAATTAGTGCAATCGAGGCACATTCTATTGTAAACTGATTCCAATACTTTTGTACTTTGGCATGATCGATTGGGACACCGTGGATCAATTATGATGAGACGAATTATAGAAAACTCAAATGGGCATCCATTAAAGAATTTTAAGATTCTTTTAAATAATGAATTTTCTTGCACTTCTTGTTATCAAGCCAAGTTAATTATAAGACCATCACCAACAAAGGTTGGGATTGAGTCCCCTGCGTTTTTAGAACGTATACAAGGGGACATTTGTGGACCTATTCACCCACCTAGTGGGTCGTTTAGATATTTTATGGTCTTAGTAGACGCATCTTCTAGATGGTCTCATGTGTGTCTATTGTCATCTCGCAACCTCGCGTTTGCAAAATTAATGGCACAAATAATTTGATCACGGGCGCAATTTCCCGATAATCCAATTAAGTCTATTAGACTTGATAATGCTGTGAGTTTTCATCCCAAGCATTTAATGATTATTGCTTATCAATTGGGATAAAAGTGGAACATCTTGTAGCTCATGTTCACACTCAAAATGGCCTTGCAAAGTCTTTAATTAAACGTCTGCAATTGATAGCAAGACCGTTACTCATGAAAACGAGGTTGCCCACTTCTGTTTGGGGTCACGCCATTTTGCATGCAGCAATGCTAGTTCGTCTCAGACCGACAAATTATCATAAATATTCCCCGTTGCAATTAGTTTTGGGTCATGAACCTAATATATCCCATTTAAGAATTTTTGGATGCGCAGTATATGTGCCTGTAGCACCGCCATATCGCACCAAAATGGGTCCCCAAAGAAGGTTAGGAATATATGTTGGGTTTGAATCGCCCTCCATTATTCGATACCTCGAAACATTAACGGGGAATTTGTTTACTGCACGATTTGCAGACTGTCAATTCGATGAGACACTTTTCCCAAAATTAGGGGGAGAAGTTGGTGAAACCAAACGGGAAATTTTGTGGAAAAATCTATCATTATCTCATCTTGATTCACGTGCCTCTATTTGTGAAAAAAAGGTGCAAAAGATTATCCATTTACAGAGAATAGCAAATCAAATGCCCGACGCATTTACTGATTTGAAAAGGATAACAAAATCACATATCCCTGTAGAGAATGTTCCAATCCGTATTGATGTCCCTATTGGACAATCTTCTAGTGTCATAGCCAATGAGTCAAAAGCACGACTAAAACGTGGCAGACCATTAGGTTCTAAGGATCGAAATCCTAGAAAAAGGAAAACAAATGATCAAAATGACACTACGAAAGAGTCTCATGAAGAAATCCACGATTTAACCAATCCTGAGATTCATGAGAAAATCACTAAGCCTGAGACTCAAGAAAGTAAGGAACTATCAATAAATCCAATCGATATTGAGACAAATTTGAATCGAGTGGATATAGTGGTGGATTATGTCTTTGCATATAATGTTGCATTTAGCATTGTCCAAGAAAGTGAGGATCTTGAACCTCAATCTGTTGGAGAATGTCGACAAAGACTTGATTGGCCAAAATGGCAAGAAGCAATCCAATCAGAGTTGAATTCACTTGCAAAACGTGAAGTTTTTGGGCCTGTAGTCCCAACACCTAATGGTGTTAAGCCTGGTGGCTATAAATGGGTCTTTGTACGCAAGAGGAATGAGAAAAATGAGGTACAAAGATATAAGGCACGCCTTGTTGCACAAGGATTTTCACAAAGGCCTGGTGTCGATTATGAAGAGACATATTCACCCGTTATGGATGCTATAACGTTCTGTTATCTCATTAGTTTTGCTGTCCATGAAAAGCTTGACATGCATTTAATGGATGTGGTTACCGCATACCTTTATGGCTATCTTGATAATGAGATATACATGAAAATTCCCGAGGGATTTAAAATGCCTAAAGCACATAATTCAAAGTCCCGGAAAATATTTTCAATCAAATTGCAAAGATCTTTGTATGGTCTAAAGCAATCAGGACGAATGTGGTATAATCGTCTTAGTGAGTATTTATTAAAGGAAAGGTTATATAAATGATGCCATTTGTCCATGTGTTTTTATAAAGAAAACAACATCGGAATTTGTTGTACTTGCCGTATATGTTGATGACATAAACCTTATTGGAACTCCTATAGAACTCCAAAAGGCAATTGATTAGTTAAAGAAGGAATTCGAGATGAAAGATCTCGGAAAGAAAAAATTATGTCTTGGTTTGCAAATTGAACATTTGGCAAACGGAATTTTTGTTCATCAATCTGCCTATATAGAAAAGGTATTGAAACGGTTTTACATGGATGGAGCACATCCATTAAGTACTCCGATGGTTGTTCGATCACTTGATGTGAATAAGGATCCATTCCGACCTCAAGAAAAAAATGAAGAGCTACTTGGTCCTGAAGTACCATATCTTAATGCAATTGGTGCACTAATGTATCTTGCTAATACTACAAGGCCTAACATAACCTTTTCAGTTAATGTCTTAGCAAGATATAGCTCATTGGAATGGAATCAAACACATATTGCGGTATCTAAAAGGAACTACCGATATGGGCTTATTTTATGGCAATAATTGTAGTCCTGATCTTGTTGGTTATGCCGATGCTGGGTATTTATCTGATCCACACAAGACTCGATCTCAAACAGGCTATGTGTTTACCTGTGAAGGCACTGCCATATATTGGCGATCGACTAAGCAATCAATTGTGGCTACTTCATCTAATCATGCTGAGATAATTGCTATTCATGAAGCAAGTCGAGAATGTGTGTGGTTGAGGTCTATAATACATCTTATTCGAGACAAATGTGGTTTGAAGTGTGACAAACTGCCCACGATTTTGTATGAAGACAATGCAGCATGCATAGCTCAATTGAAGGGAGGATTCATAAAAGGAGATAGGACAAAGCACATTTCACCAAAGTTATTTTTCACACATGATCTTCAAAAGAATGGTGATATCAATGTGCAACAAATTCATTCAAGTGATAATATGGCTGATTTGTTCACCAAGTCTCTACCGACGTCAACCTTCAAGAAGCTAGTGTACAAGATCGGGATGCGAAGGCTCAAGGATGTGAATTGATGCTCTCATCAGGGGGAGTTAATGCGCGTTGCACTCTTTTTCCCTTACAAGATTTTGTCCCACTGGGTTTTCCTTGCAAGGTTTTTAACAAGGCAACCAAACGCATTATTAGATATGTGTACTCTTTTTCTTTTTTCTAGAATTTTTTTCTCATTGGATTTTATTTTAGTTAAGGTTTTAATGAGGCACATTACTTATTGAGTAGACATTCAAGGGGGAGTGTTATGAATAGAATTCTATTTGGAGTGAATGTCTATCTTGTAGAGTGTTTTAATTTGTGACTAAGTCATTTTCCCCCTATAAATAGAGGGGTCTTACCCATTGTAAATCATCCCACTCTCTCTCTTTTTCTGCAATATTGTTCTTCTACTTTTATTGTTTCATAAAAGTATTCAATTTTTGTACTAACGTCTCAAATAATTGATTTTTAAATGATTTAGTTAATATAAAATTGAAGTTGGTTCTAAAATCCTAAATTTTAGGTACATAATTTAAATGAGGGAAGATTTAATAATTAAATTTTAATTAATTTCTAAGTCCTAAATATAAAAAATAATTAAATAATTATTTTATCTAGTATAAAATTTAATTTTAAAGAGTGAAAAATGCAAAGGATATTTAGCTGAGCAGTTTCGTGCTTTTAATATAGCACAGATACTCTTGGTCGTCATATGAAAACCACAAATCTTCAACATTCTCCACTTCACAACAAAACCCTTGGAGACAAAAAAGCGCGCGAAACTCCATTAGTTTCGAGAGAAACTCAGCTAAGCTCGAAAAATGCCGGAGCTTCCGGAGGTAGAGGCAGCTCGAAGAGCCATAGAGGACCACTGCATAGGCAAGAAAATCGTGAAAGCCATCATCGCCGATGATCCCAAGGTCATCGACGGCGTGTCTCCCGATGATTTCAGAGCCTCTCTTGAGGGCAAAACCATCGTAGCTGCTTATCGCAAGGGAAAAAACATGTGGATTGAGCTCGATTCCTCTCCTTTTCCTACTTTTCAGTTCGGTGAGGTTACTACTCTTCTTTTGTTGAAATTGGCGATTTTTGTTTACCATATTGTTACAATAACTCCTTTACTCTAGCTTCTACGGTATAAAAATGTTAAAACGTATACGTATCTGCATGTCTGGAATAGTGACCCACACTGTTAGGGTTTTATGTAAAAGAATGAGATTCATCAGTTCGGCGCTGAATAACCCTAATTCTGCTTAGCTTATACTGCAGTCTGATGGCATTAGTTATCTTCCATATGCATAAAGACAGGTTGGATGAATACTTGAAGACATGGCTCTTCTATTTTTTGTTATCTTCCCCTTTGTGCTAGAGAAGCGGGCGAGGGTGTTGGGAGATCAATTTTCAAATAGAATAGAACTTAATTCTAATTCTTAATGCTGATTCTTCCGTGACAAGTAAGATCTGCAGGACAGAGCTGCAGAGGGGGCAAAACAGAAAAAATAAAAGAGACTAATGTTATGTTTTGTCAAGTAAAGGTGCTTGGAAACGAGAGAACTCTGTTCAAGAAACCAAATCTTAGCTTAGTGTAGATGCCATGCCTATGATTTATTTGCTAGAGTTATTCTGTGGTTGTTACTGCAAGCTTCTAATGATGGCCAGAACTAAGACCGGTATCTTAATGATATCCGGCGAGGCAACTGATAAACCATTGTTGTATGCTACATGCTTTCCTCCGAATCAAGTTGCTCCTGGGCACAAATATCTTTTACCATTAAGCTATTGATGAAGTTCGTGGTCATTTCTCGGATGTTAACTCTGCCTTTCCTAAGCTGTATTCTAGGTTTATCTCTATAACAGAATAGACTGTGAAGATATCAGATTGGAAAGTCATGACATTTCTGTTGCTTGGTTGGTTTGTTTGACCTCTAATTATTTTGTACATCTACTGTCAGGAATGGCGGGTGCTATATACATCAAAGGAGTTGCAGTTACAAAATATAAACGGTGAGCTTTAATGTCATATTGTGCTGGGCAATTATGTAAAGCTATTCATTTTGCAAACTGATGAACATAAATGGGTAAAGGGTCCCAAGTGTCTAACCAGATTATGGAAAGGTTCTCATTTATTTATCCCAAAAAAAAAAAAAAAAATTCTTGAAAGGTTCTATTACTGGACTGCTGTAAGAATTGCCAATATCAAATTAGCTTCTCATTTATTATGTGATATTATGACTTGCTCTTTATGTTGCATTGAGTTTTAGTTATGAAATGTAGATCTTCGAAACAAGTTGTCTATGGGGGTATGAGAGAAAAGAATGAATTCATCTTCAGCATTTATCACAAATGTAATATTTTTCTAGGTCTGCTGTAAAAGACGATGACGAGTGGCCTTCCAAGTATTCAAAGGTTTTCCTTGAGGTAAGTTTACTCTTTATAGCAAGTTAATGTCTCAGCTGTATCTTTTTTTTTTTTTTTAATTGCTAACAAAAATTGTGACATACATTTACAACTATAAAGTTAATAGTAGATTCATAAAAAATAATGGTCCGAGGTGATTTTCTGGCTCAGATGGAATTTGCACAAGCAGATGTGGATGAAGAAACATGTTTGCACCCTTTATAAACAACCGTGTGAATTTTTAACTGGTAAAGGCAACTAGATGGAACATGAAAACTAATTCAGCATTTTTGGGGTCCTATTCCTGTATGTAAAAGAATAAAAAAGAAATTGGATTGATTTGGTTGTGAATGGAAATAACTTGCTACAAGGCCGAGATGGTAATGACATTTCAATGGTCATTATGCCTTAATCTGTTTACTGTAGATTGCATTCATTCTTGCGGTTAGAATATTAGAAACTTGTGATTTCACAACCATCTTCTGCTTCTCCCTTTCTTTTCTTCATCTACTTCTTTTCCGCCTGCTTCTCCTTTGCCATTCTTTTAGAGATCAAACTGGCACATGAATGTAGCTACTGATGAATGTGGACACCTTTCAAACTTGTGTAGTTGGACGATGGTTTGGAGCTCTCATTTACTGATAAGAGGCGGTTTGCCAGGGTGCGCTTGCTGAAGAATGTAAGATGATATTATCGCCCAATCCATGATACTTTCCCTTGAACGAAAAGCTTGAAAATTATCTCCTAACGAATTTATCGTTGCAGCCGGTTTCTGTTCCTCCAATATCTGAACTTGGTCCTGATGCACTGTTGGAGCCAATGACTGTAGATGAGTTCTATAAAGCTTTCAGCAAGAAGAAGATTGGTGTTAAGGCTTTATTACTTGACCAGGTTAGGAACTGTCTTTTACTTTATAAACTTTTGTGAAATGGTCAAAAGATATCCTTTATAGTGCATAATTTAATTAATATAGTTAAACTGTGCAACGTTTTAGGATTAAGGCATATCCATCTGAACAAATGTATCAGAACTGGACTACTAGTTACTACAAATGACCACTTCTCAATCTCTGCTAATTTGAAGAGAAGTTCAAATCAGTACAGAGAATCAAGTTTGATTGTCTTTGTTGTTTCATTCTTGGTGTGAATTGGAGTATGCTAATGAAGTTTCCTCACTTGAGCAACAGCTCATATAGGCGGAGGGGTTATAGTTACTTGGAATGGGAATCTCACAGGAAAGAGGCAATACAAAGTCACTTGGATTTGGAACTGGGGAAGACATGTTGACAGAAAACTTGGGTTTGTTTGTAGAAAAACTACTTCTGAATTTCAGGTGTCAAGCACAGTTCTTATAACTTGATTCATATCAGGACCTACTAGTATAAACTATAAAGTTAATTTTGCGCATCAACTGATTAAAAGATACTGCATGTCTACCAATCAAAAAAGAAAGGGATATTGCATATCTGAGTGGTGACATCTGTCCTTGAATGCTTTTATGCATGAAAAGATATCTATGTTTCTATCGCTATCCTGATCTGAACAACCATTATCCAGCTAAACATTAGGAGCCAGCATGTGGCGAAAAGTTAGATTCAGTAGCTTATAGTTGAAACTCTCTTGCTGTATAAGAAGAGTTTAATAAACAGTATTCGTTTATAAGTAAAGAGAAAAAAAGCTATATCACTCTTAAATTCATTAGGAGTTATAGCCATTTTCTTGTAGGCATTATAAATACTTTTCCTGCTGTTTCTGCAGAGTTTTATTTCAGGAATTGGCAACTGGATTGCAGATGAAGTGCTATATCAGGTGTGTGCGCTCGACTCTTGGCGAGAATAAAAGAACTAGAGTTTCTCAGCTCTATTTTTATTGCAAGTTATAAATTTTGTTTACTTATTTGCTCATTTGAATTCTAGTTACTATTTTGTTTAATATATGGTCAAATCTGTCTCTTCATTTGGTTGTAAGCAATTCAAGGTGTCTGGATGCAGATTGATGTTGCTTGCAGATTTTTGCTTGCTCTTGTAAAGTTTATGACCAAATAAAAGAAAGCTCCAGTCAGAAATTTTTGTGGTTTGTGATTAACGTTGTCAAATTTCTTTCGACAGGCAAGAATCCATCCTATGCAGACTGCTTCTATCATATCCAAAGAGGACTGTGCAACATTGCTGAAGTGCATCAACGAGGTACGTCATCTTTCTTAAACTAGATGTTGTGATCACTTATAAGTTGTATGAGAATGCTTTCCTCATGGCTAGCTATTGGAGATGATACTTCTAGGTTACAGAATTTGCGGTTGAAGTAGATGCCGACTGCAGCCGCTTCCCTTCTGAATGGTTGTTTCATTACCGATGGGGCAAAAAGCCTGGAAAAGTTAATGGTGAGATAATTTTCCATATGCACCCACATTTTGACATACGATTGTATGTACACAGGTCGTCGAAAAAGCTGCTGAAGTTGGCGCAGATAATAGTCAGTATCCTTCTAGTTGGATTTTCCATTCCCGGGAAAAGAAACCTGGCAAGGCCTTTGTTGATGGTTTGGCTCCTCACCTTTAAGCTACTCCTGGTTGGGTTCTGGTTATACTCATCATCCTTGCTCATCATATCCACATTGTAGTGAACTAGATATTTTTTACTTTGTTTAATCGCCTGATGATAAATTAAATAGCTTTGCATACTTTATGAAAGAAAAAAGACCGATCTCCTTTCTTGTACTGACTGTTCTGCCCTGATTTTAGATAAAAACTCTGCAGCTTTTTATATCCTTACCACTTTAGTTTTTCTACTTGAAAAAATTGAGAGAAATTTGGGTGTTTTGCAGGGAAGAAAATCGAGTTTATCACGGCTGGTGGCAGGGTATGGCTCTCTAACACTGTTCTCTGGTTTATCTCAAGTATGATCTAGATAAAAACATTTTTTTTCTTTTTTAAACGCTAGACTTCAGCCTTTGTGCCGGACCTACAAAAGATAGTGGGAGCTGAATCTGCAAAAGCAGCAGGTAAACGGCAGCAGGGCAAAGTTAAGAGAGTCAAGCATAATGATAGTGATGGTGAAGATGAGGAGCCAGAAATTGAAGAGGCAGAAGCTGGGAAATCAAAAGGGAAGCAGCGTGGGACAGATAATAAGAGAGCTTCTACTAACAAGAAGTTGAAGGGAAGCAATGGTGACAATGATGAAAATGATAATGATAATGATGAAGGTCTAAAGAATCCTTCTGAAAAAGCAAAACACAGTGGGAGCTCCAAGGGAAAAGGTGGCAATCAAGAGAAGAAAGCCAGAGCAAATATGGCTGCAAAAAGAAAACTAGAGGAAAGTGGTGATGATGAAGATGATGACGGTAGTGAGGGTGATGATGATAATGAAGGGGGCAAGGATCGCAAGCTTTCTAGTAAAACAAAATCAAAGGGGAAGAAGACGACCAAGCGAACGGCTGAACCAAGGCAGACTAGGAATAAGCTGTCCAATAAGCAGAAGTAACTGAGCATAAAAGTATCAAGTGTAGGTGAAAAAGAAAGTCTGAAGTATCAAATGTGCAATTTTGTCAACATTAAGGAAGTGGAAACAGTTAGTGCTTTTCGTTATCACAAGGTGGTAATTGCCCGTAAATAGCTACTAAAGCTGTATGATGACATGATTTGTAATATTTCACCAGCGGTTTAGACCTAGGCTAGGTTTGCTTTGGATGTCTGTTGCAACTTGTGCCATGGATAAAAATTGGTAGTACTACTATGTTTTAGGAGGAAAGAAGAATCAACCCAAATAGCAGTCCACTCAACGTTTAAACTAAAAATAGCCCGTGGAGGTATAATGTATGCATAATTTATATTATATGTGTATAATTATATATAAATAATGATTATGGCTAGAAAAAGTAAATAATGAATATCACCGACTATTTATGTAAAGATCCCTTTAGGAAATTGTTGTAAAGCTTCTGAAGGTTTAATAGGGCTTGGGTTGAACCTAACGTCTCACAGTGGCCATTTTATTACTATTACTTAAACCTTAGACCATTTATTTATGTCATTACACTACCAGCTCATTGGCAGTCAATATCTGTTTAGACGAAAGTATGTTGCTACTATAATTTACTTATATATTCGTGCATAGTTTCATTGATGTGCTTGAAATCTACTAGTACCTAGAAGAAACAAATTGAAAATTAAAGTATAAGGATATATATTCAGTAATTTCCTTTTGTTTTTAAAGTTCTTATTGTAAATTGTTTTTGTGGCATCATTAAAAAATTAAAGCAGCAACAACAACAACAACAACGACCCAGTAAAGGGAAACTTACACAAATGCCCCAAATAAATCTCAACTTACCAACCTCTAGCCATTAGTAATAGACTTACAAAAACTAGCTAACAAAAATTGAAAAACCAAATAATAGGGTTCTTTCTCTCAAAGAATCACATGCAAAAATCACCTTCCATATTTTTAAGCGTGATTAGCAACATTAGATACAAGACGTAAAGGAAATTTCATGGACGGGGTAGCAAATAAGGTGATGAAATACAAAAATCTATACAATATTCCAAAAATCTAAATAAAAAAGGAACTTTTTCAATGGGTATAGTTGGAATTCATTGAAAATATATAGATAAGTCAATATACAAAATTTGAGGAAGATTGGAGGTGATTTGGACTGGTTTTATATCAAAACTCGTAATTAAATCGAGTTCAAAAAAGTCTTCTACGACACATGTATCAAACATGTATCACGCATGTATCACACACACAGGTATACATGGATATACATGTGATACACAATTGATACAAATATGATACATATGTGATACACAAATGATACACATATCATTTTTTTTCATGTTCAGCTTTTACTTCGAATTTTCAATTCAAACCACCTCAAAACTTCATCAAATCATCCCAAAACTGAGATTCAAGCTCCTTAAGTTGTGCCCAATCTATTCTAATAACACCCACTCAAAACAAAGCAAAAATTTGATATTTTTTTCTACAAATAGCTAATTGGCTAATTTGGCTAATATTAGTAATATTTTATCAATTGGCCAATTTTTGTAATGAGCTACTTATAAATGGACATAGCTGGTAATTTCCCCCCAGTAAAGTCCCACTAAGTGGGGTCTGGGGAGGGTAGTGTGTACGCAGATCTTACCCCTACCCCGATATGGCAGAGAGACTGTTTTCGATAGACCCTCGGCTCAGGAAGATGGAAATAAAACAATAAAAGAAAAGACAATTCATCAGTATTGCCAACATAACCATAGAAATAATGACAGCATCCTAAAAACCATAAAATAGATGACATGCAATAACAATAACCCGCAACTAAGATCCAGAGCTATGGAAAACAGTAAGGTTAGTGTGAACTCTACATCAACCACAAGCCGTCTAGGAACAACCTACTCAAACTCGCTTCACCCCCGAAATGGAGAAGGAGAAGCTCGACTACCACTCTATCCTACAACCCTAATGCTCGACCTCCAGACCTTCCTATCAAGGGCCATGTCCTCGGAAATCTGCAATCGTGCCATGTCCTGCCTGATCACCTCTCCCCAATACTTCTTAGGCCGACCTCTAACTCTTCTCGTACCCACTAAAGCCAACAGCTCACACCTCCTCACCAGAGCATCCAGGCTTCTCCTCTGCACGCGCCCGAACCATCTGAGCTTCGCTTCCCGCATCTTGTCATCCACAGAGGCCACACCCACCTTCTCCCGAATATCTTCATTTCTAATCTTATCTATCCTAGTGTGCCCGTACATCCACCTCAGCATCCTCATCTCAGCTACCTTCATCTTCTGGATATAAGAGTTCTTAACTGGCCAACACTCTACCCCATATAACATGGCCGCTTTAACCACCGCCCTATAAAACTTACCTTTGAGTATCGGTGGCACTTTCTTGTCACATAAGACTCAAGATGCTAGCCTCCATTTCGTCCACCCCACTCCTATGCGGTGAGTGACGTCCTCGTCGATCTCTCAATCCCCTTGAATAACCGACCCAAGGTACTTGAAACTACCTCTCTTGGGGATGACCTGTGATCCAAGCCTCACATCCATGCCTACTTCACTCGACTCGACGCTGAACTTGCACTCCAGGTACTCTGTCTTAGTCCTGCTCAATCTGAAACCCTTAGACTCGAGATCCTGTCTCCAAGCCTCCAACCTCTCGTTAACACCGTCCCGCGTCTCATCAATCAGGACTATGTCATCAGCGAATAACATACACCATGGCACTCCCCCTTGAATATGGTGTGTTAGTGCATCCTAGACTAAGGCAAATAAGAACGGGCTAAGGGCAGATCCTTGGTGTAACCCCATAACAATCGGGAAATGCTCCGAGAACAACAATAACAACAATCCAGTAAAATCCCACTAATGGGTCTGGGGAGGGTAGTGTGTACGCAGACCTTATCCCTACCCCGAAGAAGTAGAGAGGTTGTTTCCGAAAGACCCTCGACTCAAGAAAATAAAAAGACATAAGTAGATAATATTAGTATCACCATAGAAATCATAGGTAAAATAGGAACAATATGAAGTACAGAAAAAAGATGCAAAGCAAAGCAAAGCAAAAACGATAGCTATTAAATAGGTCATGCACTGAAAGGCGAAATAGTAAGACACAACATTCCCACCAGCTATCTTAGACAAAAACTCTACTAGACTAGTCTCATAATGGCACGAAGTAAGGCAAGACTCAACTACCTCCTAACCTACAACCCTAATACTCGACCTCCACATCTTTCTATCAAGTGTCATGTCCTCGGAAATGTGAAGCTTTGCCATATCCTGCCTGATCACCTCTCCCCAGTACTTCTTAGGCCGCCCTCTACCTCTTCTCGTTCCCTCCACAGCCAAGCGCTCACACCTCCTTACCGGAGCATCTGGGCTTCTCCTCTGAACATGTCCAAACCATCTTAGCCTCGCTTCCCGCACCATGTCCTCAATGGGAGCCACGTGCACCTTCTCCCGAATAACATCATTCCTAATCTTATCCGTCCTAGTGTGCCAACACATCCACCTCAACATCCTCATTTCTGCTACTTTCATCTTCTGAATATGTGTGTTCTTAACAGGCCAACACTCAGCCCCATACATCATACCCGGTCTAACCACCGCTTTATAGAACTTACATTTGAGTATCGGTGGCACTCTCTTGTCGCACAGGACTCCAGATGCTAACCTCCACTTCATCCATCATACCCCAATACGGTGTGTGACATCCTCGTCGATCTCCCCTCCCCACTAGATAACCGATCCAAGGTACTTGAAGCTGCCTCTACTTGGGATGACCTGTGATTCAAGCCTCACTTCCGCGCCCACTTCTCTCGGCTCAGCGCTGAACTTAAACTCCAGGTATTCCGTCTTCGTCCTACTCATCTTGAAACCCTTAGACTCAAGAGCATGTCTCAAAACCTCCAGCCTATTGTTAACACCGGCTCGCGACTCATCGAACTATGTCACGGCGAATAGCATGCACCATGGCACCTCCCCTTGAATATGGTGTGTTAGCGCATCCATCACCAAGGCGAATAAGAACGGACTGAGTGCAGAACCTTGGTGTAACCCCATCACAATCGGAAAATGCTCAGAGTCGCCTCTTACTGTCCTAACCCGAGTCTTAGCCCCATCATACATGTCCTTAATCGCCATAATGTAGGGAACCGACACACTTTTTGCCTCCAAGCATCTCCAGAGAACTTCTCTAGGAACCTTATCATATGCTTTCTCTAGGTCAATGAACACCATGTGCAGATCCTTCTTCCTCTCTCTGTACAGTTCCACCAACCTCCTAACAAGATGTATAGCTTCTGTAGTAGAACGACCCGACATGAACCCGGACTGGTTGTCGAATACAAACACTATCATCCTCACCCTCGCTTCAACCACCCTTTCCCATGCTTTCATGGTATGACTCAGTAATTTGATACCCCTATAATTGTTACAACCCTGGATATCACCTTTGTTCTTATACAATGGAACCACCGTACTCCACCTCCACTGATCCGTCATCCCCTTCGCCTTAAAAATAACATTGAACAACCCATTCAACCACTCCAAACCTGCTCTCCCCACACACTTCTAAAATTCCACCAGAATCTCGTCTGGCCCGGTTGCTCTGCCCCTACTCATCTTATGCATAGCTCTTACGAGCTCCTCAACCTTGATACGTATGCAGTTCCCAAAGTCACGGTGACTCTCGAAATGCTCCAATTTGCCTAGCACAATATCCCGATCCCCTTCTTCATTCAGAAGTTTATGAAAGTAAGCCTGCCATCTCCTCTTAATCTGAGAATCTTCCATCAATACTCTACCATCTTCGTCCTTGATGCATCTCACTAGGTCCAAATCCCGAGCCTTCCTCTCTCTCAACTTGGCCAGCCGGGATAACTTCTTCTTCCCGCCTCTTTCCCTCAGTTCCTCGTACATACGACCAAAAGCCACTGTCTTAGCCTCCGTGACCGCCAGCTTAGCTTCCTTCCTAGGTACATTATACCTCTCTATGCACGCTCGCCTCTCCTCTTCACCTCTGCTCCCCACTAACTTCAGGTACGCCGCCTTCTTCGTTTCTACTTTACCTTGGACCACTTCATTCTACCACCAGTCTCCTTTGTGCCCACCAGAGACGCCCGTCGAGACCCCTAACACCTCTTTCGCAGCCTCCCTTATACAGTCTACTATCGCTGACAATATAGTGCTCGCATCACCACTGCTCCTACAAGCTCCCATAGCCGACAACCGCCCCTCTAACTCTTGGGCTTTATCCTTAGTCAAGGCTCTCCACCTGATTCTCGGTTTTCCTCGAGCACACTTTTTCCTTCTCTTTAACATAATACCAACGTCCATCACAAAGAAACTATGCTGCGTCGCGAGTATCTCACCCGGAATCACCTTGCAATCCTCGCACAACCCTCTGTCACACCTCCTGAGGAGGAGATACTCAATCTGAGTCTTTGCCACCGTATTTTGGAAAGTAACCAAATGCTCCTTCCTCTTCGGAAAGCTAGAGTTCGCAATCACCAACCCAAAAGCCTTAGCGAAGTCCAATAACGAGGTACCTCTTCTGTTCCTCTCCCCAAAATCGAATCCTCCATGCACCTCGCCATAGTCACCTGCGGCTGCGGTCGAACCAATATTTACCATTGAAATCCCCTCATATGAATAGCTTCTCAGCAGGTGTGACCTGGCGCACAATCTCACCTAACCCTTCCCAGAAGCGTTGTTTAACCTCCTCATCTAGGCCCGCATGCGGCGCATAGGCGCTAACGACGTTTAGGGTGCACTCCCCGACCACCAACTTAATAATCATCAGTCTATCATCCACTCATCTAACCTCAACCATAGACTCTCTAAGTTCCCTATCCACCAAGATACCCACTCCATTCTTACCTTTCTGGACTCCTGAGTACTAAAATTTATACCCGTCTGCGTCCTTCGCCCTCGAACCTACCCACCTTGTCTCCTGGACACACGCTATATTGACCCTCCTCTTCTGGAGGATCTTCGCCAACTCTATAGACTTACCCGTCAATGTGCCTAAGTTCCATGACCCAATTCTCAACCTATTGAGACCCTCATTCCCTTTCCCTCCCTTGCCTCCCGACTCACCCCCTTAACCCCTTCCCTACCTCCCGCCTCACCCCCCTCTCCCCCTGAGGACATGGCCTTACTCAACCATCCCGGACCACAGCCACTATACCTACGGCGGACTAAATGGGATCACTAACACACACAAGACAACGGACATAACTAGAATAAGACAAGTTGCAACTACAAGCACACTAATACGGTGAATAAACTAATACGAACTAAGATGAAAGCGATTTAACTAACATAACAAAGGGAAACAGGAAAACGGGAGGTACCAACTCCCGCGAGTAGAACCTGGGAATTGATTGAGGGATGTTATGCAAAAAATGTTTTTATGGATATTATTGTTTAATTTTTTAAAGTTATATTGAATATAAGATGTTTTATGTTCTCAATAATCTTGTGTAAAAGTTTCTTTTCAATACTATATTCAATTTATTCTATCAATTTCTCCCTTATTGTAAGTGACCTTATATCTTACAATTTAATTTCATTATTCACCCTTTAGGTTAAGTCTCTAGTACATTTGAGAAAGAAAAAAGAGAGTATGAACTATGAAGTATGGTGCAAGGAACAATGAATGGTAATTGGTATGCGTACATAAGACTACTACCATTCGTTGTGGCACAAGGGGTGTAGTTAGAATTAAATTCAAATGTTTGTTTTGACGTCAACTCAAAAAGATTATCCAACCATATAGACACAATGTATAGCACTTACTCTTAGTTGTCTCATATCTAACAATTTAATCCAACGTTCTAAAGGAGTTTTAATTATATTGGAAATTTATATACTGATAGAAATTATATAGAACATTTAGTGTTTTTGTTTGATTTTATTTTATAAAATGTTAGATTAAGATGAGTTTAAATGTTACATGAGTAGTGCAATTTATATGCTTGGCCCCAACTCACTTAGGGTCGAGTCATAGTGGTATTTTTCTCGTTATTGATGTTTCTTTCTTATGCAATTTAAAAAAACCCTTAAAATTTCAATTTTCATGCACCTTAGTTAAATAATTAACAGAGCCTTTCTTTTTCAACTCGAAAAATTGTTAAAAAAATGAAACTATATAATAGGACAAAAGGTAATTTTTTTTTTTTGGTTGTAAATTTTGGGAACATTTTACCAAACACACCCTTTTTGCAAGTTTCCTGAAAACTCATATAAAGGCAACCAAGGCTCTTTTTAGTTTTAAAAGAGACACTAACTTTTGCTAAATCAAAATTACATAAGATAATTTATTCTATTCCTGCCACAAATACACACACCAAAGAAAATGTAACAATACAAGCTGGACAATACGATGTTGTATGCAACTTTTCTTGTATTAATATTAAGGACAATTTAATGTATAATTTCCAGAAGTACTAAATCGATAATTACAATCAGGTTATAATATAATGGTCTCTCATAGACTTAACAGATTTAAAACGATCGTGCACATATTTACACTCCAGACAACATTTGCTTCGAATATATATATATATATATATATATATATATATATATATATATGTGTGTGTGTGTGTGTGTGTGTGTGTGAAAATATATTGGATAACCAAAGTAATAAAGAATTAATCAAACAGAACTTTTTCCAAATTAAACTACAAAAGTTAATTAAATTTGCTTCAGTGACAAAACATGCAAAAAAGAAGTCAGTAATGACAATTTGTTGTCTAATATTAATGATAAATTAATTTCTCATTTTTGTCGCAATCTGATCACTGTCTAATGCTTAATGACAACTTAATAACTTATTTTCGAAAGTAGTAAATCGGTAATAAAATTAGGTTACAGTCTAATACTTTCAACATTGACTTACATAAAAGAAATCGATGTGAGCATTTTTACTCTTCTTAAGTATTTTGCAACATCTTTTTTGGTATTAATTCTATTTTTAGTTAAAAAAAGTTATAATTCATGTAACGACCTGACCGATCGTTTTGAGCTCTAGCGCGTCGTTCGGCGGTTTGAGGCATTAGGTAGCTTCACTTCATGTGTTATGACTTGTACGCATAGTCGGAATTGAATTTCGGGATGTTCGGAGTTGATTCGAATAGAAAATTCTCATTTCGGAAGCTTTAAGTTGGAAGAGATGACTAAGGTTTGACTTTTAAGTAAACGATCTCAGAATCGAGATTTGAAGGTTCCAATAGGTTCTTATGATGATTCCATACTTGGGCGTATGTTCGGTTTGAGTATCGGGTCACCCGGGAGCATTTCGGCGCTCATTGTGAAAAGTTGGCTTTACGAAGGTTTTAGAATTTCCCAAGTTTCGTTTGAGGTGGACTTTAGTGTTATCGATGTTCGTTTGGGGTTCCGAGACTTGGAATAGGTTCGTATTGTGATTTATGACTTGCACGTAATGTTTGGCGTCATTCTGGAGTTTAAGTATGAATAGGACGCGTTCGCCGAAATTTAAATGTTTGAAAGTTGAAAGAAGGTTTCTATCATCGATTCGTACTTTGATGTTGTTTGGTGTGATTTGAGGCCTCGAGCACGTTTGTATTATAATTCGGGACTCTTTGGTGTGATTAGACGGGGCCCCGGGGGCCTCGGGTGTGATTTAGAGTGGTTCTGGACCATTTTTCCTTATTTTGTAACTGCTGGTGCTGGTGTCTGGTTTGGTTCTTTGCGAATGCGAAGGGTCTCATGCATTTGTGAAGCAGGATTTTGGGGCTGCTGGGTATTGCTCATCGCGAACGCGACGCAGGAGTCGCAAACGTGGAGAAGAGGCTGAGGTAGCCTATGCGAACGCGACTTGGAGATCGCGAATGTGTAGAAGGAAGGGGAGCTGGGCCTGACAGGCGTTAAGCCTTCACGAACGCGAAGGGCAGGGGTCAGAAGGCTTCGCGAACGTGACGTGTAGATCGCGAACACGTAGAGGAATTTTTTGAGCTAGTGATTCTAGCCTTCACGATTGTTGATACCCAATTTTGCCCTCATATTTTTCAAAATAGTATATATATTTTTAAAATGTCATTTTGCATCATTATTTAATTACAAGATTTTTACTAGTAATTTCCATAATTTTCCGCAATTTTTAGAGCTTTAAAATCAATTTTCTTGCATTTAAATTACTTCATTATTTATCAATTATCCTTTCAAATTATTTTTGTGATGAATTAATCATCCAAATTTATAATACACCCACATGTTTGTTTATAGCATTTTTACTTCATTTCATAAAATTATATTAAGAAAATCTCACTTTATACCCATTAATTTCAAACTATTTACCCTTTAATGCCCATGCCCAAACTATTTACTACTCCTACCCATGGCCCCCAAACTATTTACCCGCACTTCTTCTTCCTCATTTTACCCACATACAATCTACCACCTTCAACTGATTCTAACTCAACACCTTCTTCTTTTTCTTCAATTTCCTCTTCTTCTTCGGCTGACAATGCAACTTCTTCTTTGTCATCATCTTGGACAACCTCAACTCCATCAGACACAGAAGCACAAGTGCTCAAAAAGATTGAAGAGCGATAAAGAGAAGAAATGGGGAAATGGGCTTTGAGTTTTGTTGAGTTTATCTTGAAGTTGAAGTGAGTATTATAAGTACTCAAGGAAAGATGATCTACTGAGAA
This sequence comes from Nicotiana attenuata, assembly GCF_001879085.1. Taxonomy (NCBI): domain Eukaryota; kingdom Viridiplantae; phylum Streptophyta; class Magnoliopsida; order Solanales; family Solanaceae; genus Nicotiana; species Nicotiana attenuata. The sequence continues at coordinate 60,977,060 of NC_031991.1, forward strand.
TTTAGGCTTTTGAGTGAAGAGATACATTGAAGAAGTAGAAGAAGTAGATGCTGTAGCAGCAACAGAGAAGCAAGAACCTGACATATTTTGTACCGAAGAACCAGTTCGGGGTGATGCTTCCATGGTCCTACCATTGTTGGGCTTGAAGCTCAATTTTATTTTTGAAGATTTTTTGTTTGATTCAAAGTGAGTGCTGTTAAATATTGCTTCTAGTACCTTCTGGAATTTCATACTGAAATTTGATAGCGTTTGGAGCTGATTTGAGGTGATTGAGATCGAAATTTTCAGTTGAAAATCGAAGAAGAACACAGCTACAATATACCGCTACGGTATACAATATGCTGTAGGAGTATATAGCTATACTGCAATACTATACTATTATAGTTTACAAAACAGTATACCGCTACAGTATACTAATATACTA
>NC_031991.1:60977830-61079662 GCF_001879085.1 Nicotiana attenuata
TGTTGGTATATCTATATACTATACTGGTATCATATGTTAGTTAATATTTTTTTGGTTGTATTAGCTACATTTAATTGGTACACAATTTGATTTTTCTTTAGTAATAATATAAAAAAAAATAATAAAAAATAGTAAAAACAGTAAATGAAATTAGATTATGAAGAGAAAAAGAATATATAAAAAAACAAAAGTTAAATAAAATTAGAAAAGGAAAAAAGAAAAAAAAGAAGAAGAAAACGAGGAAAAAAAGGAGAAAAGAAAAAAGAAAAGAAAAAAGAAAAGAAAAGAAGCATAGAAATAAAAAAGAATTGGAGAATAAAGAAAAAATTCCCCACAAAATCTACTATGGGTAGGAAATATAATTAGTTTATGGGTAGGAAAACAAATGGGTAGACAAGGATAAATAGTTTTGTTTTTGTGGGTAACTGTGTCAAAACTCCAATTATATTTGCATTTTTGAGTCACTTATGCAATTTTGCAATAATAGTCTATATTTTACAATTAATTACATTTATCATGTTATTTCAGGGTCAAATTAATTTTTACATATTTTATAATCTTCAATTATTATTGTATAATATTAATCTTCATAAATAGTATTTTATATTTACTTAGATATTTTATTAAATTGTTTTCCCCTTAATTTCATTTATTTAAGATCTGCCCCAAAAACTAGGCCAATTTTCGGACCAAAAGCTGGCCGAACACCCTCACAGCCCAAACCAGACGTCCCTTTACCAAACCCGGTCGAACCCATTTCAAATATCCGCCCACTTTCCCTTTGATCCTGGCCGTTGATCTCAAATGATCGCCCATAATAAACCTACCCATCCCTTATATCCGCATAACCCAAACCCTAGACCCCATTTATCATTTCCATCGCCTTCAAACTCTCCCCCTCATCTCTCAAACCTAAACCCTAGCGACCAAAACCGTCTCACCTTTTCTCTGTATAATTCCTTCGAACCAGAGATTTTCTTGCTTTTTCTGAACGCCTACCACTTAGACATGGTAATGTTGAGTATCATTCCGTATATGGGAGGTGTATCTAATGTGAATCGGGTCCAAATGGGCTCAAACATGAAGATATTGTGGGATTCCGGTTAGATACCTTAAAGAACACGAAGTATCTCTTCGATTTGGGCTTATTTCCATCGAATCCGGCTTAACCTGGGTTTGCCTTACTCATTGTCCTAATTCCGATTTGAAATTAGTTTGCATGTGGTCTTTTTCTTATTCTGTATGATTGATTTCCTTTTCCTTCCCTCATTCCGTATGATTAATTTTCTTTCCTTACTGTGTGATTAGTCTTCCTTCCATGTTCGTTCTTTCAATTACTACCACAATATAAACCCCTCCCCTAATTCCCCTAAGACGGACCTAATTTTATTTTGCTATTACTCTCACTATACTCCTCTCTCACTCGTTCACTTCTTCTGAGACTTGAATATTTTCCGGAATCGTTGAATTCTGGGGCGGCTGAAAGCCAAGGCCATAATATCGCTAAACTAACCTCCTCCGGTGCAAGAACTGCTTGGAGCCCTTCTCGAGGCTCTTGTGAACTCTGAAGCATCGGGGATTTGGGGGTTCTCTCTCAATTAGTGTCACCAATATTCTAAACTCCTCACTTTTTGCTCGTTTAACTTTACTACTGGTTAGAGTCTTTGACTCTTACCATGTTAAATATTTTCCTTTCTGTTCGTCTTTCATATGTGTGTTCTATGTGCTAATTTTGTCTAAATTTTGTAAGCATGATTCCGTTTCCTTGCTATTCATGGATCCTTGATACTGTATTCTTTACTGCCACTGTTTTTAACTGTCACGACCCAAACTACCATGTCGTGATGGCGCCTATCGTGGTACTAGGCTAGCCGACTCTTCACCAAAAACAACACGAAATATTATTTCAAAGATAAATTCAAGCTATTTAATAATAAAACTTCATAAAGAAATTCTAAACAACAAAAGTCGAAAAGAAAAGCCCGACATCGGGGTGTCACCAGTCATGAGCATCTACTACTATTTGTCCGAAAATAATGAGACTAAAATAGTCTGGAAAGTAACTATAAACAACTATAGAAAAATAGGAGGGAGGAGCAGGGTTGCGATCGCCAGCAGCTACCTTGCTAACTCCGAGAAGATCTACAGCTGGAATAGTCAACAGCCGCTACCGGGTCCTGATACGCCTGGATCTGCACACAAGGTGTAGGGAGTAATGTGAGTACGCCAACTCAGTAAGTAACAACAATAAATAAAGGCTGAGCAGTAGTGACGAGCAATAAAGCATTTAAAGTTCATATCATGAAAGCTCAGTAAATACAACAGGATTTTAAAATTAGGGTTTGAATCAAATAATCTCGTTTAAACCTAGTTCTGGTAAAAATCATTTAAAGATATTTTTCAACAGTTTTCAAACAAAGGCTCAATGCAAGGGTGACCAAAAATGATGAAATCATAAACCGCCCCTCGGGCAAACATCACTCATATACAGCCCTCGGGCAAACGTCACAGCCACTCGTATACAACCCCTCGGGCATACCTCACCATCACTCATGCCTCCCAGTTAATCAGGCCCTCGGCCTATATCAAACATGCTGCGGCGTGCAGCCCGATCCCATAAATATCCTCACAAATCAGGCCCTAGGCCTCACTCAATCATAAACCTCTCAAGCCACTCGAGCTCTCAGTAAAAACAGGGTACTCAGCCAAAAATAACATTTATATGCATCAAAACAGAGCAATTAAAATTGAGTTATGAATTAAATAAGTATAAACATGACTGAGTATAGATTTTCAATCGAAAACAAAGAGAGGATAGCAATAAAAGACCTCTAAGGTCCAAACAACACTGGCATAAGGCCTTAACATGTTATCCAGCCTGATTTGCAGAAATTCTTTCTAAAACAAGTGAGATGCATGTAGTTTCAACAAAATATCTAACTTTACAGTAGATACGGGACGAACCATGTCACAATCCCCAACTGTGCACGCCCTCACGCTCGTCACCTAGCATGTGCGTCACCTCTAAATAGTCAAATGACACAAAATCTGTGGTTTCATACCCTCAGGTCTAGATTTACATTTGTTACTTACCTCAAACCAATCAAATCTCTACTCCACGATTCTCTTGCCCCTCGACTCGGTCTCCAACTGCTCCGAATCTATTCACAATCAGTACAATACCATCAATATATGCTAAAGGAATGATTTCCACAAGAAAAACTACCAAATTAGACCAAGAACCCGAAATTGGCTCAAACCCGGCATCCGGTCCCACGTCTCGGAATCCGACAAATTTTACAAAACTAGATAGCCCATTCACTCACGAGTCCATACATACGAAATTTATCAAAATGCGACTCCATTTGACCCCTCAGTTCCTCAAATCAAACTCTCCAAATCCCAAGCCCTAACCCCTTATTTTCACCCCTAATATTCACTAATTACATAATTAAACAACGGGCAATCACCACATATACGAGTATTAGCGCTCAAGCAACTTTCCTCATTGATAATCCCTTGAATCCCTCTGCAAATTCTCTCCCAAAAGCTTCAAAACCCACTGAAAATGGTGAAGAATGGACCAAAATTCGCGAAGGGTTCAATTTATACCTTCTGCCTAGGCTTCTCGCACCCGTGGCCTAAGTCGCGCACCTGTGGTGCCGCTTCTGCGCCAAATCTTCTGCATCTGCGGAAGTCACTTAAGTCCTTCAAAGCCACACCTGCGCCCTAGTTTTCGCACCTGTGGGCCCGCAGATGCGACATATCCTCCGGATCTGCGACTCCAGTCTTGATCTTCCATTTCCGCATCTGCGGACAGACAACCGCACCTGCGACTCCCCTTCCGCAGGTGTGGAAACAATAGAAGAATTAACACCAGCAGTTTTTCAGCAGCTCTCAAATACCAAAATCAATCCGCCAACCATCCGGAACACACCTGTGTCCCTCGGGACCTCAACCAATAATACCAACAATTCTTATATCACCATACGAACTTAGTCGAACCTTCGGAACACTCAAAACAACATCTAAACACCAAATTACCCTCGGATTCAGGCCTAAGAACTTCTGAACTTCCAAATTCCGCAGCTGACACCGAAACCTACCGAATCACCTCCGAATGACCTGAGTCACAAATGACACTACGAACCTACTTCAACTTCCGGAATTCCATTCCGACCTCGATATCTAATTTTCCACTGCCAACCAAAATTGCCAAATTTCCAACTTTCGCCAATTCAAGCCTAATCCTACCACGGGCCTCCAAAACACATTCCTGACGCCCTCCTAAGTCCAGAATCACCTAACGGAGCTAACAGAACCATAAAAATCCAAATCCGAGATCGTTTACTCATAAGTAAACATCAGGATTGACTTTTCCAACTTAAGCTTCTAAATAGGAGACTAAGTGTCTAATTCTGCTCTGAAACCACTCCGGACCCGAACCAACCAACACGATATGATAAAATATAGCTGAAGAACACAAAAGGAAGCAGAAATGGGGAAAACGGGGCTATAACTCACGAAACAACCGGCCGGGTCGTTACATCCTCCCCTTCTTAAACAAACGTTCGTCCTCGTACGGGTCAAGAACATACCTGAAGCCTCAAATAGGTGTGGATATCTGCTTCGCATCTCCCGCTTGGTCTCCCAAGTAGCCCCCTCTACGGGCCTACCTCTCCACTGCACTTTCACTGAAGCTATATCCTTTGATCAGAGCTTTCGGACCTGCCGCTCCACAATAACCACTGGCTCCACATCATAAGTCAAATCACCATCTAACTGAACCCTGCTGAAATACAAAACATGAGACGGATCGCCGATATACTTCTGGAGCATAGAAACATGAAATACTGGATGCACACCCTACAATCTAGGTGGCAAAGCAAGCTCATAAGAATCCTCCGAAGCACCTCAAAAGGCCCAATGAGCCGAGGGCTCAACTTGCCCTTCTTCCCAAATCTCATAACACGCTTCATAGGTGAAACCATCAGTAGAACCTTCTCCCCAACCATATAAGACACATCACAAACTTTTCTATCAGCATAACTCCTTTGTCTTAACTGTGCTGTACGAAGCCGCTCCTGAATCACTTTCACCATGTCCAAAGCATCCTGTACCAAGTCTGTTCTCAAAAGCCTAGCCTCACCCGGCTCAAACTAACCTACTGAAGATCTACACCGTCTCCCATATAAAGCCACATACAGAGCCATCTGAATAATCAACTAATAACTGTTGTTATATGCAAACCCACGACTGGCAGAAACTGGTCCCATGAACCCCCCAAAATCAATGACATAAGCGCGTAACATGTCCTCCAATATCTGAATAGTGTGCTCGGACTGTCCGTCTGTCTGAGGGTGAAAAGCTGTGCTTAACTCAACCTGAGTACCAAACCCTCACTGCACGGCCCTCCAAAACTATGATGTAAACTGAGTACCTCTATCTGAAATGATGGAAACTGGGACACCATGTAGGCGAACAATCTGTCGGATATAAATCTTAGTTAACCGCTCTGAAGAATAGGTAGTACACACGGGAATAAAGTGAGCGGACTTGGTCAGCCGATCTGCAATCACCCAAATAACATCGAACTTTCTCAAAGTCCGTGGGAGTCTAACTACGAAATCCATGGTGATCCGCTCCCACTTCCACTCTGGAATCTCTATCAGCTGAAGCAACCTGATCTCTGATGCTCATATTTCATTGCTGACAATTGAGACACCGAGCTAAAACCCCACTATATCTTTCTTCATTCTCCTCCACCAATAGTGCTATCTCTAATCTTGGTACATCTTCGCGGCACCTGGATGGATGGAATACCGCGAACTATGGGCCTCTTCCAGAATCAACTTCTGAAGCCCATCTACATTAGGTACACATATCCAGCCCTGCATCCTCAATACCCCGTCATCACCAATAGTCATGTCTCCGGCATCATCATGCAAAACCGTGTTCTTGAGGACAAGAAAATGAGGATCATCATACTGGCGCTCTATGATACGATCAAATAAGGAAGACGGAGAAACCACACAAGCTAAGACCCGACTAGGCTCCAAAATATCCAATCTCACGAACTGATTGGCCAAGGCCTAAATATCAACTGCCAGAGGTCTCTCCCCAATAGGAATAAATGCAAGACTGACCATACTCACCGCCTTCCTACTCAAGGCATCGACCGCCACATTGGCCATTCCCGGATGATACAAAATGGTGATATCATAGTCCTTTAGCAGCTCCAACCATCTCTGCTGCCTCAAATTGATACCCTTCTATTTGAACAAGTGTTCGAGGATACAATGATCAGTAAACAAGGATACAATGATCAGTAAACACCTCACAAGACACACCATAGAGATAGTGCCTCCAAATCTTCAACACGTAAACAATGGCAGCGAACTCCAAATCATGAACATGGTAGTTCTTCTCATGGGGCTTCAACTAACGAGAAACATAAGTAATCACTCTACCCTCCTACATCAACACACACCCAATGCCGACCCGAGAAGCATCGCAATATATTATATAAGCTTCTGAAGCTGACGGAAGAACTAACGCTGGAGCTGTGGTCGAGGCGATCTTGAGCTTCTAAAAGCTCGCCTCACACTCATCCCACCACCTGAAAGGAGAACCCTTTTGGTTCAATTTGGTCAAGGGTGATGCAATAGATGAAAACCCCTGAACGAACCGGCATATAATAACCCGCCAAACCAAGAAAGCTATGAATCTCTATGGCTTAGGATGGTCTGGGCCAACTCTGGACCGCCTCTATCTTTTTCGGATCAACCTTAATGCCCTCACTGGACACCATGTGCCCTAGGAACGAAACTGAACTGAGCCAAAAGTCACACTTGGAAAACTTAGCATAAAGCTTCTCCTCCCTTAGCCGCTGCAATACATCTCTCAAATGCTCGGCATGCTCCTCTTGGATATGAGAGTACACTAGGATATCATTGATGAATACAATAACAAACGAGTCTAGATAAGGCCGAAACACGCTGTTCATCAAATGTGTGAACGCTGCTGGGACATTGGTCAGCCCAAATGACATCACAAGGAACTCGTAATGACTATATCGGGTCCTGAAATCTACCTTAAGAATGTCCGAGTCCCTAATCTTCAACTGGTGATACAATGACTTGAGATCAATCTTGGAGAACACCCTTGCTCCCTGAGGCTGGTCAAATGAATCATCAATACGAGGCAAATGATACTTGTCCTTGATTGTGACTTTGTTCAACTGCTTGTAATCAATGCATATTCTCATAGTGCCATCTTTCTTCTTCACAAATAGAACAGGCGCACCCAAGGTGACACACTAGGCCGAATAAACCCCTTATCATGGAGTTCCTGAAGCTGCTCCTTCAATTCCTTTAACTCCGCCGGTGCCACGATATGGTAGAATATAAATGGGCTGAGTGCCCGACACCAAATCAATACCGGAGTCAATATCCCTATTTGGCTGCATGCTCGGCAGGTCTACAGGAAATACATCTGGAAAATCTCTCACCACCGGAACTGAATCAATAGTAGGAGTCTCTGCACTGACATCCCTCACAAAGGCCAAATAAGAAAGACAACCCTTCCCAACCATTGCTGGGCCTTCAAGTTTGAAATTAATCTACTGGGGACATAATCCGACGAACCCCGCCACTCAATCCATGGCACCCCCGGCATAGCCAACGTCACCGTCATAGCGCGACAGTCCAGAATATCATGACATAGAGACAACCAATCCATGCCCAATATCACATCAAAATCAACCATACTAAGCAGCAAAAGCTCTACTCAGGTCTCTTATCCCCCAATAGTCACCACACAAGATCGATATACGCGGTCCACAATAATAGTATCACCCACAAGAGTAGATACAAGAACAGATGAAACAAGAGACTCGCGGGGCGTATCCAAATAATGAGCAAAATATGACGACACATTTGAAAAAGTGGAACCAGGATCAAATAATACAGAGGCATCTCTATGGCAAACTGAGATAATACCTGTTATCGCAGCATCTGAAGCAATAGCATCTGGTCTGGCAGGGAGTGCATAGAAACGGGCCTGAACACCACCTGATCGACCTCCCCCTCTAGGGCGACCCCCAGCTGACTGTCCTCCACCCCTAACTGACTGGGGTATTGAAGTAACTGGTGTTGAAGTCGAAGGCTGACTCCTCTGTTGAGGTGGACCCCCGTGACAACGAGGACACTACCTCCACATGTGCCCAAACTCCCCACACTCAAAACAACCCCCTAATGCTGGTGATGAGGACTGATGGGAATCCCTAGCACCGGGATAACTAGTAGAAGAACCTGGCATAGAGAAGCCCTGAACTGATGGAGCACGGGACGAACTTTAGGCTGGGAGGGCTAAGTGATGAATGGACCCGATGAGAACTATGAGAACCATGGCCCGATGATATACCACGGTGAACTGGGCGAGCTGACTGAGCATGTCTGAATGGACGGCCTCTACCGTGCTGGAACTGACCCCCATAAGGAGCACCATCAAAACTACTGGATCCACGAGACCTCTTGGCCTCCTTCTACACTCGCTCGTGGTGAGGAATCGACTCTATGTCCTGAGCAATGTTAACAACCTCCTCAAAAGAAGTACCATACACCCTCTCTCTAGTCATAAGAATCCGCAACTGATCCGTGAGGCCATCAACGAACCTCCTGATCCTCTCTCTGTGTGTGGGAACCAACCAAATAACATAACTGGATAACTCAGAAAACCTCATCTCATACTGCGTAACAGTCATATCATCCCGCCGCAACTGCTCAAACTGTCTGTGCAGCTCCTCTCTACAAGACTGCGGCACATACTTCCCCAGAAAGAGAACGGAGAACTGCGGCCAGGTAAGGGGCGCTACACCAACTGGCCTACGCCTCTCATAAGCCTCCCACAAAGTAAAGGCAGCTCTAGAAAACTGAAAGGTAGTGAACGAGACCCCACCGGTCTCCAGAATACCCACTGTACAGAGAATCCTCTGACACTTTTCCTAGAAACCCTGGGCATCCTCGCCCTCTGCACCACTGAAATTCGGAGGCTGAAGTCTACCAAACTTCTCCCATCTACGCTTCTCGTCATCAAGCATGACTGGTACCATATAATCCTTAGTAGGTGCAACCGGCTGGGCTGGCAGTGTCTCTGATGTTTGAAGTCCATGAACAACCTGCTCGGGTGTACGGGCGGCGGGAGTCTGAGTGCCTCTCCTGACCTGGGAAGTAGCTGCTGTAGTAGAAACAACAACCGCCTGAGCAAGACTGTGCACACGATCAGAATTTGAGCTAAGGTCTCTTGAAGACTTGGGATAACCATAGGCACAGCTGGTGCCTGAGCTGGTCCCGCTGGTTCATCCACAACTCGGACCCGATCATGAACTGGGGCGATTGGTGGATCTGTACGTGCTGCCCTAGCTGCTGTTCGGGCTACACCCTTGCCCCTACCACGGCATCGATCGTGACCTCAGCCTCTTGCGGCCCCAACTGGTGGTACTGGTGGTCGTCCGTTCTGACCGGTAGCACGTGTCCTCACCATCTGTGAAAGAATATAATAACAAAAGTTTAGTTACCAATATCAATAGATTCGCACGATATGAATTCAAGAATGTGAAGTTTCCTAAGGGTTCTGCAGCCTCTCAAAGATAAGCACAGAGGTCTCCGTACCGATCTGCAAGACTCTACTACACCTGCTCATGACTTGTGAGACCTATGTATCCTAGGCTCTGATACCAACTTGTCACGACCCAAACTACCATTTCGTGATGGCGCCTATCGTGGTACTAGGCTAGCCGACTCTTTATCAAAAACAACATGAAATATCATTTCAAAGATAAATTTAAGCTATTTAATAATAAAACATCATAAAGAAATTCTAAACAACGAAAATGCGCAAAGAAAAGCCCGACAACGGGGTGTCCCCAGTCATGAGCATCTACTACTATTTGTCCGAAAATACTGACACAAACACGGTTTGGAAAGTAACTATAAACAACTATAGGAAGATAGGAGGGAGAAGAGCAAGACTGCTTGCTAACTTCGAAAAGATCTACAGCTGGAATAGTCAACCGTCGCTACCGGGTCCTGATACGCCTAGATGTGCACGCGGGGTGCAGGGAGTAATGTGAGTACGCCAACTCAATAAGTAACAATAGTAAATAAAGGCTGAGCAGTAGTGACGAGCAATCAAGCATTTAAAGTTCATATCATGAAAACTCAGTAAAATACAACAGGCTTTTGAAATCAGGGTTTGAATCAAATCATCTTGTTTATACCCAATTCTGGTAAAAATCATTTAAAGATATTTTTCAACAGTTTTCAAACAAAGGCTCAATGCAAGGGTGAGCAAAAATGATGAAATCATAAACCGCCCCTCGGGCAAAACATCACTCATATACAGCCCATCGGGCAAACCTTATAGTCACTCGTATACAGCCCCTCGGGCATACCCCACCATCACTCATGCCTTCAGTTACTCAGCACTCGGCACTCGACACTCGCACTCAGTAGGTACCTGCGCTCATTGGGGTGTGCGGACACCAGAAGGGTTCCTTCAGCCCAAGCGCTATAACCAGCCAACTCATGGCATAAATCAACCAGGCCCTCGACCTATATCAAACATGCTGCGGCGTGCAGCCCGATCCTATAAATATCCTCCCAAATCAGGCCATCGACCTCACTTAGTCATAAACCTCTCAAGCCACTTGAGCTCTCAGTAAAAATAGGGTACTCAGCCCAAAACAACATTTATATGCATCAAAACAGAGCAATAAAGAATGAGTTATGAATTCAGTAAGTATAAACATGACTGAGTATAGATTTCCAATAAAAACAAAGAGAGATAGCAATAAAAGACCTCTAAGGTCCAAACAACACTGACATAAGGCCTAAACATGGCATCCAACCTAATTTGCAGAAATTCTTTCTAAAATAAGTGAGAGGCATGTAGTTTCAACAAAATATCTAACTTTATAGTAGATACGGGAAGGACCAAGTCACTAACCCCAACGGTGCACGCCTACACGCTCGTCACCAAGCATGGCCGTCACCTCTAAATAGTTAAATGACACAAAATACGGTATTTCATACCCTCAGGTCTAGATTTATAATCGTTACTTACCTCAAACCGATCAAATCTCTGCTCTACGATGCTCTTTCCCCTCGACTCGGTCTTTAAATACTCCGAATCCATTCACAATCAGTACAATACCATCAATATATGCTAAAGGAATGACTTCCACAAGAAAAACTACCAAATTAGACCAGGAACCCGAAATTGGCTTAAACCCGGCCCCCAGGCCCACGTCGCGGAATCCCACAAATTTTACAAAACTAGAAAGCCGATTCACTCACGAGTCCATACATACGAAATTTATCAAAATGCGACTCCATTTGACCCCTCAAATCCTCAAATTAAACTCTCCAAATCCCAAGCCCTAACCCCTCATTTTCATCCCTAATTTTCACAAATTACATGATTAAACAACGGGAAATCACCACATATACATGTATTAGGGCTCAAACTACTTACCTCACTGATAATCCCTTGAATCCCTCTTCAAAATCTCTCCCAAAAGTTTCAAAATCGACAGAAAATGGTGAAGAATGAACCAAAATTTGTGAAGGATTCAATTTATACCTTCTGCCCAGGCTTCTCGCACCTGCGACCTAAGTTGCGCACCTGCGGTGCTGCTTCTGCGCCAAAGCTTCCGCATCTGCGGAAGTCACTTAAGTACTTCTAAGCCGCACCTGCACACCAGGTCTCGCATCTGCGGGCCCGCAGATGCGACAAATCCTCCACATCTGCGACTCTAGTCCCGGCCTTCCATTTTTGCATCTGCGGCTGCACGACCGCACCTGCGACCTTGCACCTGCGACCCCCCTTCTGCAAGTGCAGAAACAGCAGAAGAATTCCCACCAGCAGTTTTTCAGTAGCTCTGAAACACCAAAACCAATCTGCCAACCATCTTGAACACACCCGAGGCCTTCGGGACCTCAACCAATAATACCAACAAGTCTTATATCACCATAGTAACTTAGTGGAACCTTTGGAACACTCAAAAAAACATCGAAACACCAACTTACCCTCAGATTCAAGCCTAAGAACTTCTAACTTCCAAATTCCGCAACCGACATCGAAACCTATTGAATCACCTCTGAATGACCAGAAAATTTGCACACACGTCAAAAATGACACTGTAAACCAACTCCAACTTCCTGAATTCCATTCCGACCCCGATATCAAATTTTTCACTGTCGACCAAAATTGCTAAATTTCCAACTTTCGCCAATTCAAGCCTAATTCTACCACGGGCCGCCAAGACACATTCCGGATGCGCTCCTAAGTCCAAAATTATCTAATGGAGCTAACCGAACCATAAAAATCCAAATCCGAGATTGTTTACTCATAAGTCAAAATCCAGTGGACTTTTCCAACTTAAGCTTCTAAATAGGAGACTAAGTGTCTCATCCACTCTGAAACCACTTCGGACCCGAACCAACCAACACGATACGATAAAATATAGCTGAAGAACATAACAGGAAGCAGAAATGGGGAAAACAGGTCTATAACTCACGAAACGACCGGCCGGGTCGTTACATTAACAATCCCCTGCAGTTCCATGTTCTTTATTAGTTGAATTCAGTATGCTTCCGTACATGTAATATGCTTTCATTTTTGGGATGGATTCCAGTTCTCTTAGGTGCTTCTAGACCAATGTGTGTTCCCTACCTAGTCCTGTATTTCTATGTTTGTATTCTAGACCTTGTTGATTCTTGCCCAATATGATAGATCTCTGAGGCTGTATTGATTAGCTAAAACATGTTTCCATGTCATTTAAGTTTCCATTGTATGTTTGGTTTGAATGGCTTTTAGGGCAAACTTCCATGTTAGTTTCTTTTTTGTCTAAGTAATTGGTACGAATGGTTATGCTTTCCTAACTCATTCCCCTTAAGTGCTATATATTCTCATGAGTTAGACACTGTTGAGGTTTATGGTAGACCATGCTATTAGTTTGCCGCTATACTGTTTGTGGTCATCTTCATGAGGTTTATGGCAGACCATTGTAGTTATATCCTTGTAGTCCTTAAAGATTTGTACCAATTCTCATTTTGTTTAAATGAAACTCTTCAACTTTTTTATGTTTTCTTGTTCATTTGATCACCTAGCCTAATTACACAATCCACATAGTTTTAAGTTCGGCCATGACCTATAGTTGTGGACCTCAAAGAATGCCTAACACCTTCTCTTTAAGGTAATTTGAGCCCTTACCTGATCTTTGGTCGCGTTGAGTAGTCAAAATAGGTGCCCTAACGCACCTTAAAATCATTAAGTGGCGACTCTTCTCTTTTTACCTCCTTTAAAAGAGTTGTCACATGTCGAAGCCTGCTTTCGCGAGAAAACGGGGCGTGATAGCGTGGAGACTCTTCTGGGGATTTACACTTAGGCTCTTACCATAATGAACTTGGCTTATGTGGATTGTTTTCTTTGTTACATGTACATCCCTTCCCTTTCTCACCTTTATTTGTTTAAATCTGCTATGATATGCACATCCCTTCCCCTACTCACCTTTATTTGTTTAAATTTTCTATGACATGCACATCCCTTCCCCTATTCACCTTTACTTGGTATGACCTCTCTTTTATCTTGTCAAAATTGCTATATCATGCCTACTTCCTTAATTGCTTTAATACATTCCTGCATATGTTCCACGAACTAAACTGGCTTCTTCTTTTTGCGTTTCTTTTCTACGTTTTCCATGTTTACTTTGCTATTGTATTTAGCGCTTTCACATATTTTATCATGCAAATACTTGGCAACATGTTATTATCTCTGCATAAAGCATGCTCCCCATATACTCCACTCGTACCAATTATCAACATAGCGGCGCTTGATGAGTGTCCACGCTCTTCCAAAATTACCCCTTTTTAAATTGGAAAGCTTATTTGCGGTAGACTAGTCTATCAGCGGTGCAATCGACTGTCCCATGCCTTTTGCCTTTTCCTCTCAAGTTGTCCACTTGAGAGTACATTCTAGACCATTCTAGAAACCCTACTCCAACTGAAAATGTACATGCCTCATGCTAAACCTAGTACGGGTTGGAGCGTTATTAACGTAACAACCCACTAAGATAAACCTTGTCATAAGTACGACGGGATTTCCACAGCCCCAATGGACACTATCATATTACGTTCGTTACTTGGAGAAAATATGCCAACATGTTGATCGTTATTGTGTCAGTAGTCAAATCTGGAGGGGGAAGGGGCTAACTCTTATTTGTTTGCAAAAAATAAAGCACGAAGTCCCCAGGTTCAGTATAGTCCAAAATATCCAACCTTTGCTACTTGACTGGTGGAAAGACCTTGCACCTTGCGAAAAGAACCATGTGAGAAGAGTATTGGGTAAATTGCCATCCTTGCTAAATATTCAACCAAACAGGGCATTGATTGAGGCCGCTACCATGTTATGGGATGAGAAAAAGGTTGTCTTTCGATTTGGCAATATAGAAATGGCTCATCTCCTAGAAGAAATAGGAGGCTTTGCTAAGTTTTGCATGGGATAGTACGGGATTACTAGTACAAGAGAATTTCCCCCCTCCACCGTTTTCTAAAGATGTTGGGTTTCAAGAAAAATTACGAGCTGCTCTGTTTAAAGAAGTCATACATCCCTTTCAAATTTCTTTACGAACGTTATGGGCATAGCAAGTCGTATCGTCTTCATCATGATGAACTTGCCATTACTTCCTTGCTTTGGACACATTTATGTGTTCATCTTCTGCTTCTTGGGGTTGTTGATATTTCCAATGAAATAGGGAAGGATTCATACTCGCTTATCCATGGTCCCCAGGACCTTGATGGAAGGCATCGAGGGACAAACTTATACCATCATCCCTATGATCTTAGTTGAGATGTACCACGCTCTAGATCGGTGCAACCAGGGATTTGGACACTTTGAGGGTTGTAATCTGTTACTACAAGTCTGGCTGCTAGAACACTTTCAGAGGGGAGAGTATCATCAACAACTTCTACGATGGCTGTTGAATGACTACATAGCTTACCATCACCCAAAGAAAATGACGTTTATCCCAGATAGGTTTGCACAGCCTGGAAATGCTGTAAGTTGGGTACGTTTCTTCAGCAAACTGACTGACGAACAGGTACATTGGATGTTTGAGTGGTTTCCTAGCAGTGAGTTCATCATCAGGTCAAGAAGACTACTCATCTGGTACTGATCGGGTTGCTAGGCATCTATCATTATTCTCCCATAAGGGTAATGAGGCAAGCAGGAAGAAAACCGGTCATACCTCAGGTTTCCAACATGATCCAGTACAAGGCAGATTTCACGGGAGACGTCATTCCATTCAAGTTCAAGGAACAACATATGTGGAACTAAAAGGTCATTGTGAAAAAAGAAACCATCGAGCCAGACATGTATCACGCCGGTCATATGTACTACTATCTATCATGGTTGGAGGACGATGTAGGGGGGAGATGTCAAGCCAGGAGTCAATCTGAAGGAAAGAATCATAGATAAAGCAGATGAGGCACATGTTAAGTATAGAAGGCTACACAAAAGGGTTTTCAAGTTTGAAGCTAAACATATGGAACAACACAGAGTGAACATGGAGGCGATAAAGGAATGGAAGTATATTGCCACTAAGTTGACAGAGAGATTGGAATAGTTGGAACAAGGATTGATGGAGCTTGAGGGAAAGATGAGAAAGAGACTCTCAGATTGTCAAAGCACTGGTGGCAGTGAAGGAGGACATCTATCAAAGGCTAACTTACTATTGGATATGCGCGATCTGGGGAACCTGATTGATGGGGTAAAAAGAGCAAAGCACGGAGAAGGTCCTTCAGGGACCAATTAGACTAGGAAATAATGTTCTTTACTCCTTTCTAGCTTAGTTTAAGATTTTGATTGAAATAAGGATAAATGCCATTAGTAATTTTATTTATTGTCGAGTTACTAAAGGTTTGACTCATTTTCTACATTAATGAAATGATACAAATATTGGCATAAATTTTCTCCAAGTATATGTGTCGCTTAGGCCAACTTCGGGCACAATGAGGTTCCAAAATTAGGATACGAATTATTGCATGACTTTGTGAAACATATTTTAATATTGCAAACACTCTTTTAATATTTCCTTACTAACTGGGTTACCTTTTGCTTTTTCTTTTCTTTTGATTATTCCCATTCCCAAAGGTTGGTTCGTGCATACTGGCATCATTAGCATATCACACCAAATCCAGAGGTCCTCCACCTCCTCCTCCACCAAGCAATCCTAGAGGAAAAAGAAAAGGAAACGGAAAATGCATGATTTGAGAGGTATCAGGAAAGACAACGCTACCATGGTAGAAAACGTTAAAACTTCAGATGGCCGGAGCACTGCGGCACAGAATGAGTTGGTCTTACGCCTGGAATAGAAAAGCTTGGAACTACAAGGCGAGCTTGAGGAGGTCCAAAATTTGTCAAACTTCTCCCTCACTCTCAATGTCTAGGACATTAACTAGAAAAATCCGACTACCCAGAACCAAATACCAACACAAAACACACAAAACTAAAACCCACCACCAAATCTTCCTGCACCACACCAGTATCCCATGCCTCCTCAGAACCTTAACCCGCCACCGGTACCAACCCCTCAACAATACCACCATCATCCAACTCAATACCCACAAACCACTACTTATCACACTCCCCAGAATGCACCACAACCTGCTCCTTATCCCTAAAACTCAACCAATGACCACCCTTATGCCCAGGTTCCCAAAGTTCATCAAAGCAATCCAATATATGTGGAAATTTAACCCCATACCTCGCAACAAACCATATACATACCCGAATCGGCCGAGAAAGACCTGCTCATTAAGAACATAGTGGAGTAACTCAAGAAGACTTCTGGTAGAGTTCAGAGTGTTGAAGGTGGTAAAGGCATTGAAGGTCTAAACTATGAGGACTTGTGTATTCAGCCAGATGTGGAACTGCTAGAGGGTTACAAACCTTGCAAGTTTGAAATGTTTGATGGAACTGGTGACCCGAAAGTGCATCTGCGAATGTATTTTGACAAAATCTTAAGAGTGAGAAAGAATGAACGAATCCTCATAAAACTGTTCATGTGAAGCCTCATAGGGGATGCTTCGTCTTGGTATATTAGTCAGAACCCAAAGAAGTGGGTTAGTTGGGTAAGCATGGCGCCAGATTTCATGGACAGATTCAGGTTCAACACGAAAAATGCACCAGACATTTTCTACATTCAAAACCTCAAGAAGAAGCCAACAGAAACCTTCCGCGAGTATGATACTCGTTGGAGATCAGAATCTGCAAAAGTAACGCCAGCACTTGAAGAAGAACAAATGAACAAGTTCTTCATCAGAGCTCAAGACCCGCAGTACTATGAAAGGTTAATGGTTATTGAGAATCACAAATTCTCCGACATCATCAAGCTAGGAGAAAGAATAGAAGAAGGAATTAAGAATGGAATGGTAACCAACTTCGAGGCACTGCAGGCCACGAATAAAGCTCTGCAATCGGGAGGCATTTCAAAAAAGAAAGAAGTAGGTGGCGTGATGGTAGCCCAGGGTCCTAAGTCTCCTCTCACATGCTAAACACCTCCACCCACATATCAACCTTCACCCCCCAGATACCAACAACCTACTACCACCCACCATGCCTATAATACCCAATCCTCATATTACCATTCACCACACCCGCTCGCCAAAATTACCAGAAACCACATCCTAATTTCGACCGCAGACCACCTAGACAATACACCCCAATCGCTGAACCCATAGACCGACTGTACAAGAGACTAAAGGTCGCTGGTTATGTTACTCCCATTCCCGCCGTTGTTATGGAGAATTCCTCCCAGTGGATCAAACCAAATAAGACATGTGCCTATTATTCAGACATGAAAGTTCACACCATTGATCAGTGCCTCACATTGAAAGACAAAATTCAGACACTGATCGACACTAAGGTCATACAGGCAAATGAAGCTCCATCTATCAAACCCGGGCACCATTTGAAGTTGAGGTATCTACACTCTTCACTGTGATGGTAGCTCCCACACCATCTTACAAGTATGATGCCATCCCATGGGACTACGTTGCGGAAGCAAAGAGAAAGGGAAAAGCAAAAATGGAGGAAACAAGTGCAACATAAGGTATGACTAGAACTGGTAGAGTTTATACACCTGAGAACCTGGGGGGAACAAGCAAGGAACATGTTGTTGAGACTGGCAATGATGATATTTTGAGAAAGGTACAAGCGAGAGAATACTCTATTGTTGACC
This sequence comes from Nicotiana attenuata, assembly GCF_001879085.1. Taxonomy (NCBI): domain Eukaryota; kingdom Viridiplantae; phylum Streptophyta; class Magnoliopsida; order Solanales; family Solanaceae; genus Nicotiana; species Nicotiana attenuata. Next base: position 60,996,132 of record NC_031991.1, read on the forward strand.
AATTGAACAAAACTCCCTCTTAGATATCCATCTTATCACTGCTGCAAAACTCAGACACACAGCTTGGATCAAGGTGTTGAGTGAAGCTTATGTATCCACCAACATCACTAGTGGGGAGATGGCTAACATGGTCAGACAGGTATTGGAGAGCTGCAAAATCACTTTTCATGAAGATGAATTACCACCAGAAGGGCTGAGTCACAACATGGCGCTACATATCACGGTGCAATTTGAGGATAAGTTCATCTCTAGAGTATCGATAGATGGAGGTTCGAGTCTCAACATATGCTCGCTGAATACTCTGAAGAGATTGGGAAAAGGCCTGCACGAGATACGAATAGGAAGCATGAACGTGAAGGCGTTTGATGGATCTTAGAGAGCTACCATTGAAGAAATCAACCTCAATCTACAGATAGGCCCGACTTGGTTTGATGTCGAGTTCCAAGTGCTAAACATATCTGCTACTTACAACTTATTGTTGGGACGACCGTGGATACATGCTGCCTGTGCAATGGCTTCAACCCTGCATCAGGCTATGAAGTTTGAGTGGAATCATCAGGAGGTGATCATTCATGGAGATGGAAGTAACCCCATCTACACCAATCAGATTGTTCCAGTCATTGAAAATAGAAAAAAGCTGGGTGGAGAAATACACCATCGCATTGAACGAGTCAACGCAATTGAAAAGGACCGACGATGGAGCAACAAGATAGAAAGCATACTGCTATGGACAGGGTATGAACTCGGCAAGGGTCTCGACAAAAATCTTCAAGGGATCACCAAACCCGTACAACCACAACGTCATGGAACGACTTTTGGACTCGAATATGAATACACGTAGCAGGAATACTAGGATTGGTCACCACTATGGGGTAGTCCTTATTACCAACTAGAACAACCGGTACCACCTCTGCACCAGACATTCCATCAAGGTGATATGATGTGGGGATCTGAGGAAGATGAAGTTTTATCTAGCATGAGGAAGCTATTTCTAGACGAAGAGGATATGGAATGCAGTGCAATAATTGAGGAGGAGGAGGATGAAGACCTTACCATTCAGATCGTGGAGAAAGGAGCAGTTCTTAAGAACTGGACCGCTGCACCGTCCCGGGCCCGTCGAGTTCCTGGGTAGCTTGGCAAATTAGCTTGAATTACTTAAAAAATATAGTTTTGAGCATTTGAGACATTTTTTCAGTCTTTCTATTTTGAAATAATTGCTCGAGCTATTGATCCGCACTTGTTGACGTTTTTAAGATTCTATTAATGCATTACTACTTTTCGTATTTATCATTATGCATACATTTTTCTTTTAGCGTTATTATAACCTATCCCGATGAACCTAATTGTGACATGTAATGAGACAATGAAACATGATGATAGTGATTCAGAGGATCTAGAAGATGATATAATACCTGAGGAAATTGTCAGAGAAGTAGAAAACTTTGAAAACAAACCAAAGCCTAATTTGGAGGAAACTAAAACCATTAACTTAGTGGATTCTGAAACAGTCAAAGAAACATGTATAGGCATTCATCTATCACCATCAGAGAAGGAAGAGTACATCAGATTCCTAAAAGAGTATGATATCTTTGCACTGTCCTACGACGATATGACTGGTTTGAGCACATCCATAGTGGCTCACAAGCTACCCACTAATCCCATGTGTCCACCGGTAAAGCAGAAGCTCAGAAAATTCAAGCCGGATATGAGTTTGAAGATAAAAAGAAGAGGTCACCAAGCAAATCAAAGCCAAGATTCTCTAAGTGGTCGAATATCCGACCTGGTTGGCCAACATTGTGCCAGTTCCGAAGAAAGATGGGAGAGTTAGAGTATGTGTGGATTACCGAGATCTGAACAGAGAATGTCCTAAAGATGATTTTCCATTGCCCAACATACACATACTAATTGATATCCGTGCCAAGCATAAGCTCCAATCCTTTGTGGATTGCTTTGCAGGATACCATCAGATCTGGATGGATGAAGAGGATGCCGAAAAGACAAACTTCTTTACACCATGGGGGATATATTGTTAAAAAATGATGCTGTTTGGTCTGTAGAACGCTGGAGCCACCTACATGAAAGCCATGACAACCATCTTCCACGACATGATACACAAGGAAATAGAGGTGTACGTGGATGACGTTATCATGAAATCTAAAAAGATCTCGGATCGTATAGCAGACTTGAAGAAATTTTTCGACCAACTTCGAAAATACAATTTGAAGTTGAATCATGCAAAATGTGCCTTCGAAGTCCCTGCTGGAAAATTTTTAGGATTCATCGTCAGTCGCCGAGGGATTTAGTTAGACCCATCAAAGGTCAAAGCTATCCAAGACCTACCACCTCCAAAGAATAAGAAAGATGTGATGAATTTTTTAGGTCGCTTCAATTACATCAACTGCTTCATAGCACAATCAACCCTGATATGCGAGCCGATCTTCAGAATGCTGAGGACAGATGCTGCAATAAGCTGGACTGAAGAATGACAAAAAGCCTTCAACAAAATCAAGGAGTATTTATATAAACCACCCGTTCTGGTCCCACCAGAACTAGGAAGACCTTTGCTGCTTTATTTGTCTGTGTTGGATGAGGCTTTAAGTTGCGTTTTGGGACAACATGATGAAACTAGAAGAAATGAGCAGGCAATATATTATCTGAGCAAGAAATTCACGCCTTATGAAGCTCGGTACTCTTTGCTGGAATGCACCTGCTGTGCTTTGACATGGGTAGATTAGAAGTTGAGGCATTATTTCTGTGCATACACTACATATCTCATATCAACGATGGATCCGCTAAATTACATCTTTCAGAAACCCATGTATACGGGTAAGTTAGCAAAGTGGAAAATATTATTAAGTGATTTCGACATCGTCTATATGACTCAGAAGGTGGTCAAAGGGCAAGCATTGACGGATCATCTGGCAGAAAATCCCATAGACAGAGAGTACGAACCATTAAAAACGTGCTTTCCCGACAAGGAGATGTCATTTGTAGGAGAGGATATCATCGAGACATATGATGGATGAAGGATGTTCTTCGACGGAGCAACAAACTTCAAAGGAGTATGTATCAGAGCTGTCTTAGTATCAGAAATCGGCCAACACTATCTGGTATCCGCAAAATTCAGTTTTCCATGCACCAACAATATGGCAAAATATGAGGCATGCATCTTAGGACTCACGTTGGCCATTGGCATGAATGTTCAGGAGTTGCTGGTAATTGGAGATTGAGATCTTCAGGTGCACCAGGTTCTAGGGGAATGTGCTACGAAGAACACCACAATATTGCCATATTTGCACTATGTACAAGAGCTGATTAAGAGGTTTGCGAAGATAAAGTTCAAACATGTTCCAAGGATTCAAAATGAGTTCGCAGATGCGTTAGCCACTTTGTCTTCCATGATACAACACTCGGAAAAGAATTTCATTGATCCTATCCCAATAGGGATTCATAAGCAGCCAACTTATTGTGCTCATGTTGAAGAAGAGATTGACAGAAATCCATGGTTCCACGGCATCAAGAAGTGCCTGGAAAAAGGAGAATACTTAGAGATTGCTACCCATACTCAGAAGCACACGCTTCGAAGATTAGCCAACCATTTCTTTCAATGCGAGGGAATTCTGTATAGAAGGAATCCTAATATGGGATTACTACGGTGTGTCGATACCAAGGAGGCATCCAGATTTCTCGAGGAAATACATGCCGCAACCTGCGGACCGCACATGAATGGTTTCATCTTAGCCAAGAAGATACTAAGAGCAGGGTATTTTTTGATGACTATGGAAACAGACTGCAACAAGTATGTTCAAAAGTGTCACCAATGCCAGATACATGCTGACATGCTACGAGTACCACCCAATGAACTCAATGTACCAAGTTCACCTTGGACTTTTTTCGCTTGGGGTATGGATGTCATCGGCCCAATCGAGCCCACTGCTTCGAAAAAGCATAGGTTCATTGTGGTTGCCATAGACTTCTTCACAAAATAGGTCGAAGCTGCATCTTATAAAGCTGTAACTAAGAAGGTCGTAGCAAATTTTGTTCGAGACCGCATTGTTTGTCGATTTAGTGTACCAGAGTCAATCATCACCAACAACTCTGCCAATCTCAATAGCGATTTGATGAAGGCCATGTGTGAAACATTCAAGATCAAGCATAGGAACTCTAAAGCATATAAACCATAAATGAACGGAGCCGTAGAAGCTGCCAATAAGAACATCAAGAAGATATTGAGGAAAATGGTGGACAATTAGAAACAATGGCACGAGAAGCTGCCATTTGCTTTACTTGGATATCGTACCACAGTGTGCACATCAACTGGGGTAACTCCCTACCTACTGGTTTATGGTACTGAAGCCATTATTCCCGTCGAAGTGGAAATTCCTTCCTTAAGAATCATACAAGAAGCTGAGCTCAGTGATGCGGAATCGATATGAAGCCGGTATGGACAACTATCTCTCATTGACAAGAAAAGAATGAATGAAGTATGTCACGGTCAACTCTACCAGAACAGAATGGCAAGAGCCTTAAACAAAAAGGCCAGGTTAAGGCAATTCACACCAGGGAAATTGGTACTAAAGCGAATACTCCCACACCATGATAAAAACAAGGGGAAGTTCTCACCCAACAAGCAAGGTCCTTACATAGTTCACCGGGTACTGACAGGAGGAGCACTTATACTCGCAGAAATAGACAGAGAAATTTGGCCAAAACCTATCAATTCAGACATAGTCAAGAGATACTATGTTTAAGATTGTTTGCATTTTCTATTTGATATAACTGAACTACGCTTGACCTGATTCCCATTTAAGAGGGGATACGTACGCAACCCTATAGGTTTGGTCATATCCTAATAAAATCTTCATTTTCCCCCATGATAAGAAACTGGGGCAAGATTTCGAGTTTGTCTGACTTCATCACGTTTGGAACAACTAAGGAATGTGTTATCAGAAGTACGCATTAAAACAGGGGCAGAATTTTTAGGAGGACCCTTAAAATTCTAAAGCAAAGAGGCTACAATGTCTCTAAATGTGTCGCAGTCAGCATTCATCTAAATTATTTGCTCTCTCGCATTATCATTTACGGAAATAATTTTATCAAATGCATACATGCTTTTCAAAAACTTTGTTTTTATGGCAGCCAAATGTTAACCAGGGTGACTCAAGCAGGATCCCAAGAGAGGAGTAAAAGCGAAGCTGGGAATCCAGAGCACAAACCAACCGTTCCCTCGAAAACTCATAATTTTTCTTTGAATGCAGGCACGATAAACACAACAGTAATATCCGCAAATACATACGCACATCAAAATCACTACCTTCATGACGACAAGTTGCCAAATGCGAACGCATCAAGCTAAGAAATGCTTCACTCTTTCGCGGCCACTTATTGATTTCCTTGCATAAGGCTAAACACTGCCTTTCTTTGCGTGAGACTAAGCATTGTCTAATTTTCTTGCATGAAGCTAAGCATTGCCTCCGTAATTGCATAAGGCTAAGCACTGCCTTTCTTTGCATGAGAGTAAGCATTTTCTCCATTTCTTGCATGCGGCTAAGCATTGTCTCCGTAATTGCATAAGGCTAAGCACTGCCTTTCCTTGCATGATGCTAAGCAATGTCTCCATTTCTCGCATGAGGCTAAGCATTGCCTCCTTAACTGCATAAGATTAAGCACTGCCTTTCTTGTATCGGACTAAGCATTGTCTCTATTTCTTGCATGAGGCTAAGCATTGTCTCTATAATTGCACAAGGCTAAGCACTGCCTTTCTTTGCATAGGCTAAACACTGCCCTCACCATTGCATGAGGCTAAGCATTTCCTCTCCTTGTCAGATACTAAGCATTGTCTCCATTCCTTATATGAGACTAAATACTGTTTCCACTATACCGCATAAGGCTAAGAACTTCCCTCTTCTCATATAAGACTAAACCTTGTCTTGTCTCGTCCTCACATATAACTAAGCGCCATATCTTTGCATTTCATGGGCTGAAAGATCGCCACATTGTACGAATGCATCATAGTTTGAAGGCACCATCCTCATAGCCGGAAGACACCATTCCATTGCCCGAGGATCTCACAAAATTGCACATCATTATTCAAAGGCGTCATAGTCCAGAGGCACCATCTTCATGGACCGAGGACACCATTTCATGGCCTGCGAATCCCTTATCATACGCTTCATGGCCCAGGACGTCATGGTCTATGAATATCATCCCTATCGTCCAAAGACAGCTCTCATGGTTCAAAGAGAATTTGCATCATGTTTAAATTTTTGCAATAACCCATATATATTCGCATGCAGTGTGTTTTGAGTTTTGCACGTAACTCGGGAGGTAATCGTTCTACAAACGGGAGAAATCTTTGCTCCGGTTTCTATTCTCAACGTTCACATCCTTTGACTACCTAAAACGTAACCGACTACCAGTAGTTGACTACCTTGTACTCTATGACCATTCAGATATCTGCCTTGTAATCCACCCGTAATATTCATTTCGCATTCATGACTCCACCTAAAATTCTCCGTTAGTTACAAAACTATCCTACCCAAAAAGAATCTTTTCGAAACATGCAACCATTCTTGTAATAACTCCATCGGTTTTGTTAGCCGTTGGATCTATAACTATATACGGCCTGATTCCCGTAACACCAGGGATATGTAGGCAACTTAGGAACCAGGGTTCAACCCCCATTTTTTCAAATCACATGATTCCCCACTCAATGCGGCCAAAATTGGTCATTATTTTCTTTAGTTGACAACTCTTTCATCATTCCCGTGTAAAGAGGGGCAACTATTGATATCCAATTTTGCCGTCATATTTTTCAAAATATTATATATATTTTTAAAATGTTATTTTGCATCATTATTTAATTTACAAGATTTATACTAGTATTTTCCATGATTTTTCGCAATTTTTAGAGCTTTAAAATCAACTTTTTCGCATTTAAATTACTTGATTATTTATTAATTATCATTTTAAATTATTTTTGTGGTGGATTAATCATCCAAATTTATTATACACCCACATGTATGTTTATATCATTTTTATTTCATTTCATACAATTATATTTGCATTTTTGAGCCGCTTACGCAATTTGCAATAATAGTCTATATTTTACAGCTAATTGCATTTATCATTTTATTTCAGGGTCAAATTAATTTTTACTTATTTTATAATCTTCAATTATTATTTCATAATATTAATCTTCATAAATAGTATTTTATATTTATTTAGCTATTTTATTAAATTATTTTCTCCATAATTTCTTTCATTTAAAATCTGGCCTAAAAACTAGGCCAATTTTCGGACCAAAAGCTGGCCCAACACCCTCACGGCCCAAACCACACATCCCTTTACCCAACATGGTCGGACCCCTTTCAAATAACCCGCCCTGCTTTCCCTTTGATCCTGGCCGTTGATCTCAAATGATTAGCGACCCATAATTAACCTACCCATCTCCTTATATCCCCATTACCCAAACCCTAGACCCCATTTATCATTTTCACCGCCTTCAAACCCTCCCCTAATCTCTCAAACCTAAGCCCTAGCAATCAAAACCGTCTCACCTTTTCTCTGCATATTGCCTTCGAACCAGACATTTTCTTGCCTTTTCTGAGCGCCTACCACTCTGATATGGTATTATTGAGTATCGTTCCATATATGGGAGGTGTATCTCATGTAAATCGAGTCCAAATGGGCTTGACCTTGAAGATATTATGGGATTCCGGCTAGATACCTCAAAGAACACGACTATGTCTTCAAGTTGGGCATATTTCCATCGAATCAGGCTTAATTAGGGTTTGCCTTGCTCATTGCCCTAATTCCAATTTGAAATTAGTTTGCATGTAGTCTTTTCTTTATTCTGTATGATGGATTTTATTTTCCTTATTTTGTATGATTGATTTTCCTTCCGTTATTCTGTATGATTAATTTTCTATCCCTATTTTGTGTGATTAGTCTTCCTTCCATGTTTCTTCTTTCAAATCCTACCACTATATATACCCCTCCCGTAATTCCCCTAAGATAGACCTAATTTTACTGCTATACCTCTCACTTACTCCTTTCTCACTCGTTCACTTCTTCTAAGACTTGAATATTTTCCGAAATCATTGAATTCTTGGCCTGCTGAAAGCCAAGGCCATAATATTGCTAAGACAACCTCCTCCGGTGCAAGCACTGCTCAGAGCCCTTCTCAAGGCTCTTGTGAACTCTGAAGCATCGGGGATTTGGGGGTTCTCTCTCAATCACTGTCACCAATATTCTGAACTCCTTACTTTTTGTTCGTTTAACTTTGCTAGTGGTTAGTGTCTTTTACTCATACCAGGTTAGCTATTTCCCATTCTGTTTGTCTATGACATGTGTGTTCTATGTGTTAATATTGTCTAAATTTTGCAAGCATGATTCAGTTTTCTTGCTATTCATGGATCTCTGATACTGTATTGTTCACTGCCGCTACTTTTAACAATCCGCTGTAGTTCCATGTTCTTTATTAGTTGAATTTAGTATGCTTCTGTACATGTAATATGCTTTCATTGTTGGGATGGATTCTAGTTCTCTTAGGTGCTTCTAGACTAATGTGTGTTCCTACCAGGTCCTGTGTTTCTATGTTCTGGACCTTGTTTGTCACGACCCAAATTCATTAAAGGTTTTGATGCGCCGGATACCACTGTCAGGCAAGTCAACAATAAATACTTAATTTAGTTCTCATTTTAATATTTTTGAAATCATAATTTCCTTCAATTTAAATAGTAAAAGATGGAATTTACAGAGTAAATCATAATATTTTAACCATTTCAATACTGAACAACCTATAATCACCCCAAAACCTAGTGTCACAAGTGCATGAGCATCTACTAGGAAGATAAAATAAAATACAACATTTGTCTGGAATACAAATTAGACAGGAAAGATAAAAATAACTTCGAAGGAGACTCTGCTAACTGCGGATCGTAACATGGAATACAGCTCACCTAAGTCCCTGCTTTAGCCGCGCCTCAGCGCCCACAAGCCGCTAAGCATATATGCCTGCACAACAAAATGTGCAACAAGTTTAGTATGAGTACATAAATCAATGCGTATCCAGTAAGTATCCGTTCTAACCTCGAAGAAGTAGTGATGAGGGGTCAACTCCGACACTTACTATGGGCTATAAATGAAATACATATGATATAATAAAGCATGCATTATATAGAGCGGCTGTAATCTCAATATCATGAAGTATGTAAACAATTCTTTTTTAAATAAGAAATTTCCAAATTTATTTTTCATCATTTAACAATTTATAACTCAGGCCAATAAGGCAATATCAATTATTATAAATTCCAAAGCAACCAATTCAAGCATGCGCAAATCATGCCGAGGTCGTACGACCCGATCCAATATAAATATTTAAACTGTGCACTACTGAGGGTCGAACGGCACGAACCATAGATGCATTTATTTAACCTGCTTAGAAGTTCGGCCTGCTCTACAAAAGAAAATACATTCAACAACCAAATCAAGAATTCAATAAGGAGCTATTATTCAAGGAAATGCAATTTTTCGTTTAACTGTCAAGACAACGAAGTTTAACCTTTTAAAAATTTCTTTACCAAGTTCAATATGATTTAAGCAATTTAAATTAACAACAAGGTTGCAAACATCGCAAGTATAGCATTATTTGCGTCGTAGACTACCCGGACTTAAACTTAATAGTAGCTACGCACAGACTCTAGTCACCTTGTGCGTACGTAACCCCTACATATAGAAGCACACATTGAATTGCTCACCTATGGGGTTAATTCCCTCTTACAAGGTTAGAAAGGAGACTTACCTCGCTCCGAAATTCCATAACCGGCTCCCTGTAATGACCCGGCCGGTTGTTTCATGAGTTATAGCCCTGTTTCACCCATTTTTGCTTCCTTCTATGTTCCTCATCTTTATTTCATCGTATCGTGTTGGTTGGTTTGGGTCCAGAGTGGTTTCGGTGTGGAATGAGACACTTAGTCTCCTATTTAGAGGTTTAAGTTGGAAAAGTTAATCACATGTTAACTTATGTGTAAAAGATCTCGGATGTGAATTCTGATGATTCGGTAAGCTCCGTTAGGTGATTTTGGACTTGGGAGCGGATCCGAAATGTGATTTGAAGGTCCATGGTAGATTTAGGCTTGAATTGGCAAAATTGGAAATTTGGCATTTTTCGGTTGGCAGTGGAATTTTATATATCGGGTAGGAATGGAATTCTAGAAGTTGGAGTAGGTTCGTAGTGTCATTTGTGATGTGCGTGCATAATTTCAGGTTATTCGGATGAGGTTTGGTAGGTTTCGGCAACGTTTGCAGAAATCGGAAGTTTAGAAGTTCTTAGGCTTGAATCCGAGGGTAATTCGGAGTTTTGATGTTGTTTTGAGTATTAAGAAGGTTCAACTAAGTTTGAATGTTGATATGTGACTTGTTTGTATTTTTGGTTGAGGTCCTGAGGGCCTCGGGATGAATTCGGATGGTTAACGGAGGATTTGGAAATGGAATTGTGCAGCTGAAGCTGCTACTTCTGATGTTTCTGCACCTGCGGATTGGGGACCGTAGGTGCGAGGTCACAGATGTGATGGGGAAGACGCAGATGTGGAACTGGAAGGCTAAGGAAAGAGCTGCCGATGCGGTGAGTTTGACGTATATGCGGGCCCGCAGGTGTAGTGCTTGGGGCGCAGATGCGGTCTTTGGACTTTAAGTGATTTCTGCAGGTGCGGTTGTTTGGACCGTAGAAGCAGTTGCACAGGTGAGAGAATAGGGCCGAGGGTGCGAGATGCCAGGGCAGAAGGTATATAATGCACACTCCGCGAAATTTGGGTTATCTTCTATCATTTTTATTCAGACTTGGAGATTTTTGGAGAGTTTTGAAGAGGGAATCAAGGGGGTTTCCATTAAGGTAAGTTGCTTTAGCTCAATACTCATGATTATGGTAATTTTAAGTTGTTTAAGCATGTAATTAGTAGAAATTACGGATGAAATTGAGGGGTTAGGGCTTGAAAATTGGAGAGTTTGATTTGAGGATAAGGGACCATTTGATGTCGCATTTTGATGAATTTGGTATGTATAGACTCGTGAGTGAAAGGAGTTTCTAGTTTTATGATTTTGTCGGATTCTGAGACGTCGGCCCGGGGGCCGGGTTTGAGTGAATTTTGGGATTTTGTCTAAATTGATAGTTTTTCGTATGGAATTGGTTCCTTGGCCTATATTGATTGCATTGTATTGCTTTTGGTTAGATTCGGGACATTTGGAGGCCGATACCAGAGTCAAGGGCGTCGCGGAGTAGGGATTTGACCGGTTTGAGGTAAGTAATGATGGTAAATCTAGTCTTGAGGGTAAGAAACCCCAGATTTCACATCGTTTTACTACTTTGAGGTGACACACATGATAGGTGACGGGCGTGTGGGCGTTCACCATTAGGGATTATGACAGGGTCCGTTCCGTAGCAACTATTAAGTTGCGTATTTGACTGAAACACTATGATACTTATGTGTTTTAGAATGAATTTCTAAAAGTTGGGCTGACTGCCATATTTGGGCCTCGTGCCAAAGCTGTTTGGACCCGTAGGGGCCTTTTCTTATTATCCTCTCACTTTTTTGATTGAAAATCTATACTCAGTCATGCTATGTTTACTGATTTCATAACTCAGTCTTTATTACACCGTTTTGATGCATATAAAATGTTATTTTGGGCTGAAAACCCTGATTTTTTATTGATAGCCCAAGTGGCTTGAGATGTTTATGACTGAGTGAGGCGGAGGGCCTGTTCTTGCGAGGATATTAGGGATCGGGCTGCACGCCACAAATTGTGGTTACTGATTCATGATTTTGTGAGGCCGAGGGCGTGATTGATTTATGCTATGATATGGCTTGTTATAGCGCTTGGGTTGTAGGAGCCCCTCCGGAGTCTGCACACCCCCAGTGAGCGCGGGCACCCTGAGTGAGTGATATGAGATATGCCCGAGGTGCTGTATACGAGTGACTATGAGGTTTTCCTGAGGAGGCTGATTTTGAGTGATGTTATGCCCGAGGGGCTGTTTATGATTCATGTTGCCCGAAGGGCTGTATACGAGCGATGTTTTTCCCGAAGGGCTGTTTATGATTTTCATCACTTTTACTCTCATTTGCATTGAGCCTCTCTTGAAACTGTTGAAAAATATATTCAATGATTTTTACCGAAAACTGGATTTTTAAACGAGATGATCTGACTCACCTACTGATTTGAAAGCATGTTGTACTTACGGAGATTTCATGATATGGACTTTATGTGTTTCCTACTACTCAGTCTTTATTTACCTTTATTACTCACTGAGTTGGCGTATTCACATTACTCCCTACACCTTGTGTGCAGATCCAGGGGTTGTTGGACGTGCTAGCGAGCATTGATTTTCATCCGTCGCGGATCAGTTGGAGTTAGCAAGGTTGCTGCCTGGCGATCGCAACCTTGCTTTTCTCCCTCCTATCTTCCTTTAGATGTTATTAGTTGTTTTCCAGACTGTCTTAGCCTTACTTTTATCGGACAGTTCTTAGTAGATGCTCATGACTAGTGACACCCTGATGTCGGGCTTTTCTTTCCGCACTTTGTCATTCAGATTTATCTTATGAAGTTTTATTAATTAAATAGCTTGAATCAATCTTTAAACTAAAATATCAGGTTGTTTTGGTAAAAGAGTCAGCTTGCCTAGTAACACGATAGGCGCCATCACGACGTGGTAGATTTGGGTCATGATAAATTGGTATCAGAGCCTAGGTTACATACGTCTCACGGGTCATGAGCGGGTTTAGTAGAGTCTTGCCGATCGGTACGGAGAGATCTGCACCTATCTTCGAGAGGCTGCCGAACCTTTAGGAAAAATTCACATTCTTGAATTCTTATCGTGCGAATCTGTTGATTCTGGTAACTAAACTTCTATTATTCTATTCTCTCATAGATGGTGAGGACACGTTCTATCGGTCAGGACGGACGACCACTAGTACCACCAGTTGGTCCGTGAGAGGCTGAGGTCGCGGTCGAGGCCGTTGTAGGGGTAGGGGTGTAGCTCGCACAGTAGCTAGGGCAGCACTTACAAATCCACCAACCGACCCAGTTCATGATCACGTCCCAGTTGTGGATGCTCCAGCTGGACCAGCCTAGGCACCGACTTTGCCTATTGTTAGTCCAGGTCTTCAGGAGACCTTAACTCAGATATTGAGCATGTGCACTGTTGATATCCAATTTTCCTTGTATATTTTTATATATAAAATACCTTTCAAATAGCATAGGAATGCATATATAAGTATGTCCAAGAATTTCCCTATTTTTTCTTTAATTTTTTGAAGATTTTTAAACAAATTTTATTGCCCTATTTAATCAATAAAAATCAATAATTATTCCCCAAATGATCATTTTTGTGATTCATTTATTGTATTTTTATATTTATACCAAAATATAGCTAAGGTAATTTTTTTCACATTTTCACAAATTTATTTAGTATTTTAAGGCTAAATTACATATAATTGCAATATTAGCCTATTCTAAGAATTAATTGCGTTTATAATTATAAATTGGATTCCAGTATTTTTAATCTAATATTTATATATTATTAATTAATTTAGTACCTTTAATTTGTCTTCAGAAATCATTTTACTATTTTTATAAAATAAAAAGGGAAAAAGTGGCTATTTAAAATCTGGCCCTATTTATTTCAATTTTTAGCCCAGATCGCCCCCCCCCCTCCCCAATTAACCCCAATTTCAATTTCAAATGGACCGGCCCAATTCCTAAATTAATCCAACCTGCCCGGCTCCCCAATAAATCCAGGACGTTGATCAAAATGATCAACGGCCACGATCCCTCCATTCCTTTTTAATTTACTAAACCCCCTCAACCCTATATCATTTCACCTAAGACGCCGCCTCTGAATCTCTTCACTCCCTCAAACACTCTCGAACCTTCCCTAACCCTAGCCGCCTCTCATCATCTTCCCCCGTGAAACCCACCGGAATCCATGACTTCTCAGGCTATGGGAGTCCTATACTCACCTCCTATTGCTCCTATGTGCTTGATACCTGAAGATTCGAGGCATGACTTCGAAAGTTTTCGCCCAAACCTCTATCGATTCAAGGTTCTCTGGTCATCTCCGGCTTTGCTCCGTCGTACTATAGTTGTTTGAGCCTGGTTCTAACCTCTCCGACTCAGATCGGTGACCTCTCAAAGCCTTTCTCATTTCTAGGGTTCTTCTGAAACCCTAACCCTTCGAGGTTTTCTCCGATTTCTTTAGATCTGTGGGGTATCTGTGCTCTCTTTGAGTTTTCAAACGATTTCCCTAACTTTTCTTTCGAAATTACCTTTTTAAAATCTTTCTTTCCGATCTAGGGGTTTCTGAAAAAATGTTTAAGTGTTTCTCTGGCTCTCTTTCCCCTTTCTTTTGTGTATTTGCCTCTATTGTGCTCCTGTGTTTTATCTACCACGTTCTTGTATGTGTTCTGTTCTTGTATGCTCTTCTACTGAGTTTTTATACTCCGTTCTTGTATGTTCTTTTTTTTTTACTGTGTTTTATATGCTCCATGCTTGTATGTTCTTCTACCATGTTTTCCATACTATGTTCTCGTACTTTCTTCTACTATGTTCTGCTATGTTTCGCCTATTGTTTTTCTACTATGTTCTTAAGGTTTTGCTACTTTTTCTTCTACTGAACCTTGTTTGAATTTCTCCTGAAAGATCCTCTTAAGTATGCTTCTTCTACTGTTCTTATCAGTATTTGCCATTATGTTCTTTGAATCTTTCTACTGTGATTGCATGTTACTTTGCTATCATGTTTTCTCATGAGTTCTGTTGCTGAAGAAGCCTGCTCTTTTCTGAAACTTCTAAACATGATTTCAATTCAATTGCCTGCCCTCTCATCTTTGCTTTATGGTTTGCTTGAATTAGGGTTTTATTTCGAAACCCCTAATTCTTTCAGATTGACTTCGAGTCTTTGAATTGAGTTTGGACTTCTTTGTTTTCATATGACTCTGACCTTTTGCTAAACTCTTCTATACTGGATTTTCTACTGATTATACAATGACACTACAGTCTTCTTTCATGCTTAACGTGTTTGTAGGCTCCTTATATATGATGAACTTCCCTCTAAAGTAGTTTTTAAATCTGTAATTAGTCCATACTCCCCTCTGAATATGGGTCTAATTGATTCCCTTTCCATATTTGCTAATCCTTTAAGTTAAAAACCTTTCCCATCTTTGACTCTGTTCATTCATAACAAATCTCTGACCTCTGATTTCTTGGCTATTAATTGATTCTCTTTCCTTAATTGCACAACCGTGTATTTCAAAATTCTGTTTTTAAATAAAACTCTTATGTATTCACCCCTAATTGCCTACTTTGCACAAAGTGTTTGATTAATTTCTTTCCTTAATTGGTTTATACCCGTTTGAATCTGAATCCCTTAATTAAAGGAAGTCTTGTGTAATTGATTGACAATCAGTTCTTCAAGTGTTTTCTTACCTTATTTCCCCATGACTTTCACACTATAAATACACGACTCTTTAACACAAAGCAGACACGATTTAACAATCCTCCACTACTTCACAATTCACAATCTCTTCTGAACTCTTACTCTCTTTCTTGTCTGCACTGTGGCTTTTACAAGACTACTGCATTTTCTCTATTTGTTTCTTTGAAACTGGTATGTCCTAATTTAAGTTTTAGCATCACCACAATGTGTTTACTTACAGATTTCTACATCTATGTCTACTTTATTACTTCTGCAGATTTAAATATTTAAACTAGCATGTTAATCTTTTTTCTATTTGTTTCTGCTATGAACTCTTGCTCCCTATCCCCCTTATGTGCTATGAGTTGCAGTTTAAAACATGGCAATATGCAAGTTATTGTCTATGGTTTGAACTTGATCCCTTAAAGGATCCTAACTTCTAAACAATGTATTCTAACAGGCTTATGGGGTAGGCCATCATTCCTCATTGCTGAGTATGCCCCACCAGCCTGCTGTTGCTTTTCCTTTACTATCTCCCCATTCCCTATACCCCTATGTGTATCAATGTGAACTGTTTCCCTTCCCTCTTTCCCCTTTCAGAATTCTGCACTTGCTCTCTCTCTCTTAGTTCCTAAGTTCTGCCCCCCTCCTATGAGCCTTGCCTTGGGACCCTGAGTTCCCTCTGAACTTAGACACTTGAGGGCTGGCCCTTCCACACTGCACTATGTCCTAGTCTGGTAATGTATTTGGGGTGTAAGCACTGCCCGGAATCCAGGCTCTTAGGGAACTCTGACACACCCCAAATGAGAGAAAGGCTTTGAAATCTGATCTTTGGAGTTGGTTTACTTCATACTTCAGACAGGAAGTCTGAATCAGGCTCTCCTTGGTTGTAATTTTTAATTTCTGATGTATTTTTTTTTTATTTTCTTTGGACTGTAATAACTTTGTAATAAACATTCGGGGATGGTTAGTGAAAAGGGAGGGGTAACCATGCATGTAAAAGGGTAGATAACTTGCCTATAGGAATCTCAAATTTCAGTATTTTCTCATATAGATACCATTTCTATAGGAATTTCTGCATTCTCATTTAGTTACCATGTCTATAAGGACTTCTGCATTCTCATTTAGTTACCATGTCTATAAGAACTTCAGCATTCTCATTTAGATGCCATGACTATAGGGATCCTGCACTTTTATGTAGATATTATGTCTATATCTTCTGCACACGCATGTAGAAAATATGCCTATAGGCCCCTTCTGATTCTTGCATACCCGCTTTTCACTAGGCAAACTTGTCTATAGGTCCTAATAGCCAAAAAATGTAATCAGATGTCACGTTCGTAATAAAATGTAACACCTAGATATCATGTTGTAGGTTTTATGCATTTTTGTTTTCATATCTATAAAAGTGTTTAAAATCAACAAAGTGTAGAAAGCATGCCTATAGGAACTATCAACCAAGTCTGAAACGTTTCCACTCGCTTATGAGTCTAATACCAGTAATAATGCTTGCAGAACCTGTTACTTTTGCTAAATTTTGCTTTTCTTTAATAATCTGGTAACCCCTCTTAATCAGTATGTGTTCAATCTATTTCATTCTTTTCTGAAATCAGTAGATATCATGGGCTATAGGAGCTTTTTTCCCACACCTAGGCAAGCCTTAGGGTAAAGTTTTTAAACTGCATCAGTCTTTATCAATTACGACCAGCAGGCAAGCCTAATTCGGACTTCTTATCTGGAAATATGTGATAAATCAGCCTGCCCCAGCTTTTAAGTTTTAATCAGACCCTTAAATAGTACGTGTAAGACATGCTAAACTATATGCTTTTCTTTGCTTAAAGGAGGTCTGCTTGAGCCTTTTGTTTGTTTATATGCTTCTCCCCCCAAACTTGCTATATGTGTTTTGTTTGTCGCCATAGCATTTTTACCTTTTGAAACAACAAATAAGCCCAACACCTCATCCTTTTAGGATTAGTAGTCCCAAGTACCTCTGGGACTGATAGGATTGGGGCGGGTAATAGCATGCAATAAGTAAACGAGACTATTCCGCGCTTTAATACCTTAAAGGGGTAGGAAAGGGTAGATATGGATATGATGACCACGCGATAATATCACGCATAAGAGTGATTACCGGATGTTGTGTGGGGTGATCCATATTATTACTAAACCTAGGACCCCCTTCCCTTTGTTTCTTTGTTTCTTTTAAATCTTTTAAAACGTTTCTTTTAAGAAAATCAACTCTCTTTAATTCTTTCCAACTNTGCTCTACCCCACGCCCGTTATCCGGCGTGCAAGTCACCTCACATAGCACTACGTTGTGCAAATTCGGGGTTTCAAACCCTCAACACAGCATTTATATTTATTACTAACCTCAAGCCGGCCAAAGTCCTAGCTTGCTACGCCCTTGCCTTTCGAATTCACCTCTTCGCGCGTCGAATCTGACCAAAACCACAACGAATACGTCACAATATGCTAAGGGAATATAACCCAATCGAAAAACATCGAAAATAACGAAGTTGGCAAAACCCGAGCCCCGGGCCCACTTCTCGAAAAATTATAAAATTCACATCACCGGGTTCCTCGCCTCGCCGCGAGTCTCTACATATAAAGAACACCAAAATCGGAGTCCAAATGACCCCTCAAATTTCCATTTTTGTTCTCTTAGGTTTCAAGCCCTAAACCACCATTTTTGACCTTAAATCCTTGAGTTTTCAGTGTAATTTCATGTATTTGCATGATAAAATTGTGTTCTAAGTCCAAGAATTCTTACCTGATCGAAGTCCTTCAATTTCCTCTTCAAAATCGCTCAAGAACACCCCAAGTCCGAAGTTAAAAATATGTTTTGCCTGGTCGTATGATGGTATGACCGGTCTCAGTACATCTATTGTAGCTCACAAACTGCCAACAGATCCGACATGTCCGCCGACAAAGCAGAAGCTCGGGAAGTTCAAGCCAGACATGAGTTTGAAAATCAAGGAGGAAGTTACCAAACAAGTCAAAGCCAAGGTCCTCAGAGTAGTGGAGTATCCAACGTGGTTAGCCAACATTGTGCCAGTGCCGAAGAAGGAAGGGAAGGTCAATTTTAACTACGTCTGACCTGATTCCCGTTTAAGAGGGGATACGTAGGCAGCCTTATGGGTTCGGTCACAATTCACTAAAATCTTCATTTCCCCCGATATTGGAAACTGGGGCAGAATTTTGAGGAGGACCCTCAAAATTCCGAAGTTGATTTTCAGCCAGTCATCGCACGCAGCCGTCGGAAGACCAGACCAGTAAACTGGGGCAGAATTTTGAGGAGGACCCTCAAAATTCCGGAGCAAAAGAGGTCGCAATGTCTTGAACCGCGTCGCAATCGTCGGTTTATCTAAAAGAAAATCATTTTAAATTATGTATTTACATCATGTTTTTACTAAATCATGCATGGCTACTATCAAAATTGCTTTGTTTAGCGACGCTACCCCAACGAAAGCAAGAGCCGTGTAGGACAAGCGAAGTCCACGGGAAGACGAACTAACCTTCCCGCTTTACAAAACTCACGATTTTTCTTTGGTTGCAGGAACCCAAGACATAAAATCATCAGATACGACTACATACTCATACTTTTTCAGGAATACAACTCTCAGAATCATCGCCTATTTACAAGTGCTATTCGCACGTGACATCCCGAGCAGCCACAGTGACAATCAAGTAGCAGCTATCGTCTCTCAGCTAAGGAATTGTGTTACTCTTCACTTTTATTTCGCGCATTGCGTAAGGCTACCTTTCTGCCTTCCGAGACTAAGCATTGTCTCCATCTGCACGTCTCTGCATTGCATAAGGCTACTTTCTTGCCTTCCGATACCAAGCATTGTCTCCATCTGCATTTTTTCTCTGCATTGCATAAGGCTACTTTCCTGCCTTCCGAGACTAAGCATTGTCTCCATCTGCATTTCTCTGCATTGCATAAGGCTACTTTCCTGCCTTCCGAGACTAAGCATTGTCTCCATCTGCATTTTTTCTTGCATTGCATAAGGCTACTTTCCTTCCTTCCGAGATTAAGCACTACCTCCATCTTGCATTTCCTTGCATTGCATAAGGCTACCTTTCTGCATTCCGAGACTAAGTATTGTCTCCATCTGCATTTCTCTGCATTGCATAAGGCTACCATTCTACCTTCCGAGACTAAGCAATGTCTCCATCTGCATTTCTTTGCATTGCATAAGGCTACTATTCTGCCTTCCGAGGTTAAGCTCTACCTCCATACGCATGGCTGAAAGATTGCCAACCTTTATTTAAATCTTGCATGGTTGAAAGATCGCCAACTTTACTTAATCCTGCATGGCTGAAATATCGCCAACTTTATTTAAATCCCTATCGGCTGAAATACCGCCATTTATATTTATGCTTTACATCGGCTGAAATATCGCCAACTTTATTTAAATCTTTACATCGGGTGAAATATCGCCATTTATATTTATGCTTTACATCGGCTGAAACATCGACAAATTATGCATTTTATGGGCTGAAGTATCGCCAAATTGTCCAAATGCGTCATTGTTCGGAGGCACCATTTCATAGCCCGAGAACGCCATGCCATGGCCTGAGGACCCCGTCTTTACCTTTTGCACATTATTATTCAAAGGCATCATGGTTCGGAGGCACCATTATCATAGCCCGAGAACATCATTTCAGCCATGCAGAGATTTAAATAAAGTTGGCGATATTTCAGCCATGCAGGATTTAAATAAAAATGGCGATCTTTCAGCCATGCAAGATTTAAATAAAGGCTGGCGATCTTTCAGCCATGCGTATGGAGGTAGAGCGTAACCTCGGAAGGCAGAATGGTAGCCTTATGCAATGCAAAGAAATGTAGATGGAGACAATGCTTAGTCTTGGAAGGCAGAATGGTAGCCTTATGCAATGCAGAGAAATGCAGATGCAGACAATGCTTAGTCTCAGAAGGCATAAAGGTAGCCTTATGCAATGCAAGGAAATGCAGGATGCAGGTAGTGTTTAACCTCAGAAGGCAGGAAAGTAGCCTTATGCAATGCAAGAAAAAATGCAGATGGAGACAATGCTTAGTCTCGGAAGGCAGGAAAGTAGCCTTATGCAATGCAGAGAAATGCAGATGGAGACAATGTTTAGTCTCGGAAGGCAGAAAGGTAGCCTTATGCAATGCGCGAAATAAAAGTGAAGAGTAACACAATTCCTTAGCTGAGTGACGATAGCTGCTAGTTGATTGTCACTGTGGCTGCTGGGGATGTCACGAGCGAATAGCACTTGTAAATAGGCGATGATCTGAGAGTTGTATTCCTGAAAAAGTATGAGTATGTAGTCGTATCTGATGATTTTATGTCTTGGGTGCCTGCATCCAAAGAAAAATCGTGAGTTTTGTAAAGGGGGAAGGTTAGTTCGTCTTCCCGTGGACTTCGCTTGTCCTACTCGGCTCTTGCTTTCGTTGGGGTAGCGTCGCTAAACAAAGCAATTTTGATAGTAGTCATGCATGATTTAGTAAAAACATGATGTAAATGCATAATTTAAAATGATCTTCTTTTAGATGAACCGACGACTGCGACGCGGTTCAAGACATTGCGACCTCTTTTGCTCTGGAATTTTGAGGGTCCTCCTCAAAATTCTGCCCCAGTTTACTGGTCTGGTCTTCCGACGGCTGTGTGCGATGACTGGCTGAAAATCAACTTCAGAATTTTGAGGGTCCTCCTCAAAATTCTGCCACAGTTTCCAATATCGGGGGAAATGAAGATTTTATTGAATTGTTACCGAACCCATAAGGCTGCCTACGTATCCCCTCTTATACGGGAATCAGGTCAGACGTAGTTCAAATTACATCATATATCATAAATGGTTACACATAGTATCGCTTGATTGCATTTGAGTTAATCGGCTTTGGCCAAACTTCTCCGTCCATTTCTGCAAGTATGAGGGCTCCTCCTGTTAGGACCCGGTGAACCAGGTATGGACCCTGCCAGTTGGGAGAGAATTTTCCTTTGGCTTCATCTTGATGTGGAAAGATTTTCTTCAATACCCGCTGTCCTGGTGTAAATTGTCTTGGCTTGACTCTTTTGTTGAAAGCTCTGGACATCCTGTTCCAATACATAAAAAGACTATGTCTTTTTTCGTTTATAAGGGCTAACTGCTCATAGCGACTTTTTACCCATTCTGCATCTTCAAGTTCCGCTTCCTGTATGATTCTCAGAGATGGAATTTCTACCTCGGCCGGGATGACTGCCTCGGTGCCATAAACCAACATATAGGGAGTCGCCCCGGTTGATGTGCGAACTGTGGTACAGTATCCCAATAAAGCAAAGGATAGCTTTTCGTGCCACTGCTTGTATTTCTCTATCATTTTCCTTAATATCTTCTTGATGGCCGCTTCTACAGCTCCATTCATCTGAGGTCTGTAGGCTGTAGAATTCTTGTGCTTAATCTTGAACGTCTCACACATTGCTTTCATCAGATCACTGTTGAGATTTGAACCATTATCAGTGATGATTGTCTCTGGAACGCCGAACCGGCAAATGATACGGTCGCGGACAAAGTCTGCCACAACCTTCTTGGTTACTGCCTTATATGATGCTGCTTCAACCCATTTGGTGAAATAATCAATTGCCACTAGAATGAACCTGTGCCCGTTTGATGCAGCAGGCTCGATAGGTCCGATGACATCCATTCCCCAAGCGGCGAACGGCCATGGCGAGCTTGTTGCATTGAGCTTGTTAGGAGGCACCTTTATCATATCTGCATGTATCTAACAGCGCTGGCATTTTCGGACATACTGGATGCAGTCCGTTTCCATAGTCATCCAAAAGTATCCAGCTCAGAGTATTTTCTTGGCTAAGACAAAACCATTCATATGCGGACCACAGGTTCCAGCATGAACCTCTTCCAACAACCTGGATGCTTCCTTTGCTTCGACACACCTCAGTAATCTCAAATCGGGAGTCCTCCTATACAGGATTCCTCCGCTGTGAAAGAAGTGATTGGATAACCTCCGCAGTGTGCGCTTCTGAGTAGCGTTTGCAAATTCTGGGTATTCTCCTGTCGCCAAATATTTCTTGATGTCATGAAATCATGGTTTTCCGTCTGCTTCTTCCTCGACATGAGCACAGTAAGCTGGTTGATCCTGGATTTTTACCGGGATAGGATCAATGAAGTTCTTATCTGGATGCTGAATCATGGATGATAGGGTGGCCAATGCATTGGCGAACTCATTCTGGACTCTGGGGACATGCCGGAATTCTGTCTTCGTGAACCTCTTCCTCAACTCCTGTACGTGATGCAAATACGGGAGTATCTTGGAGTTTTTGGTTGCCCATTCTTCTCGGACCTGATGTATGAGCAAGTCTGAATCCCCAATCACTAGTAACTCCTGAACGTTCATACCAATGGCCAGCTTGAGCCCTAAGATGCAGGCTTCGTACTCGGCCATGTTGTTGGTGCATGGGAACCTGAGCTTGGCGGACACCGGATCTGTTGGCAGTTTGTGAGCTACAATAGATGTACTGAGATCGGTCATATCATCATACGTCCAGGCAAATATGTCCTCATATTCTTTTAAGAATTCCGTGTACTCTTCCTTTTCTGATGGTGACAGATGAACACTGATGCGCGTCTCTTTGACATTCTCCGTATCCCTCAAGTTGACAACCTCAGTTTCGTCCAAGTTAGACTTAGGCCTATTCTCAAAGTTCTCAAACTCTTTAACAACCTCTTCTGGTATATCATCCTCTTCTGAGTCTATATCCGTTTGTTGCGTTATCTCGTCGCATCTCATATTCTTTGGTTCATCAAGATAAGTAATAGTAATGCTGTGTAAATAAAGTAAATGATAGAGAAAATAATAAGAGCGAGTTTATAAGAAACTGAAATACTTTGATAAATTCCATAATTGTTTTGAATATCGGAGCTCTTTTCGAAATTTAAAGAAAGTACGGAAAGGAAATCAACTAGCGAAAAAGTAAAAGATAATGCATAGTGCTTTGTTCAGCCTTGCTACCCTGAAGCTTTCTGGGCCTTGGTGGTTCTGATGGACCAATTGTTGAGGCATGCTCCTCGGCTCACGGCTTGTATGGATGGGCCTTCCTCCCCCCTCCTCCTCGAAAATGACACAACAGTCCATATTATCATCTTCCAGGAACAAGTTTCTCATTACCGCTAATGCTTCATCTTCCTCTGACCCATATATGATGTCTGCTGGCTGGAAAGTTTGCTCCAGGCGAGGTATAGGGTGCTCCAGCGGATAGTAAGGGCCGCACCATGGTGGCGACCAGTTCTGGAATTCTTCCCAAGTATATCCATACCCTAACCCGAAGGTGGTGCCATGCTTCTTCAGTTTGATAGGTTTAGTGATTCCGTGGAGGTTCTTACCGAGCCCTTTGCCAGGCTCATATCCACACCAATTCAGTACACTTTCGATCTTGTTATCCCACCACTTATCCTTGTCCACGGCGTTGACTCGCTCGATATGATGGTAGGTTTCCCCACCTATCTTTCTCCTTCCTCCGATCGCTGGAATGGTTTGGCGACTGTATATGGGATTGCTACCGTCGCCGTGAATAATTACCTCTTGGTGATTCCACTCAAATTTCACCGCTTGGTGTAGGGTTGATGCTACGGCTCCAGCAGTGTGGATCCAAGGTCGTCCCAATAGCAAGCTGTAAGATGCTGGGATGTCTATCACTTGAAAGTCGACATCGAACCAAGTTGGTCCCATTTGCAGACATAAACTGATTTCCCCAATGGTGGACCTTTGGGAACCATCAAAAGCTTTGATGTTGATAGCCCCATCCTTGATCTCATGCAGGCTCTTCCCCAATGTTCTGAGGGTCACCAATGGGCAAATATTTAGGCTGGACCTTCCGTCAATCAAGTCCTGGTGATGAAATAGTCTTCACATTGCACAGTGATGTGCAATGCTTTGTTGTGGCTTAACCCTTCTGGGGGCGACTCATCCTCGTGGAAAGTGATCTTATGACTCTCCAATATCTGCCCGACCAGGTTTGCCATCTCTCCTCCAGTTATGTTGCTGGGTACATATGCCTCACTTAGTATCTTCATCAGGGCGTTCTTATGTGTCTCGGAGCTTTGCAGTAGAGCTAAAATGGAGATCTGGTTGGTGTTTTATTTAGTTGATCAACGACTGAGTACTCTTTTGCTTGTATCTTCCTCCAGAGATCATCGGGCCCAGTTTCAATAGGCCGTCCAGAGATCTTCTTACTTGATTCAACTAAGTGCTCCGGAGTATAAATTTTGCCGGTCCTGGTCATACCCTGTGCTGCAGTTGCTTCTCCAGACCTAGTTTTCCCTTTCCTTCTCGCCTTGGCGGTGTAATCCCAAGGAACGGCGTTATGGCTGACATTGCTATAGGAATGGGCACCCTCGTCCTGGGAGGTAACACAGCAACTTCAAATGGTACAGGTGCCTTTGGAGACCCAAACTCCACCTCAATTGGCTCTGCGGTCTTTGTGGATGAGGGTGTTTCAAGCTCGAGAGGCACGGACATGTTTACTTCAGCATTCCCAGAGGGCTGGATCTGGACTACAATTGGATTCAGTGTGGCTGTTGGTTTCTTGGGCTCGTCACCTTCGGCAATTAATCCAATCGACCCTTTGGGGTCCCAATCATCTTCTACCTCGATCATGTGCACACCCCCACCCTTATGATCAGGCAAGGGATTGTTGCGAACATTAGGAGCAGGCTCCTTCGCCACGATGATTTTGTTGTCAATTAGAGCCTGGATTTTGTCCTTTAGAGATCGGCACTCATCAATGGTATGCCCTTTCATGCCGGAATGGTATGCACTGGTTTTGTTTGGGTTGACCCATTGGAAGGATTTTCTGGAGTTATGGCAGGGATTGGGGTGATGTAACCGGCGGCTTTGAGCCTTTCATATAGCTGGTCGATTGGTTCGGCGATGGCGGTGTATTGCTTGGGAGGTCTACGGTCGAAGTTAGGGCGTGGCCTGGGGAAGTTTTGGCGGGTGGGAGGTGATTGATAGTGAGAGGGTTGAGCATTATAGGCTTGGTAGACGGGTGCGGTTTGGGAATATCTTGGTGAGGTAGGTTGATATGTGGGGGACGGGGATGACTGGTAAGTCGGTGGTGGAATTTGGTAAGAGGGCGGAGGTGCTTGGTAATTAGGGATAGGTTGATATGTGAGAGGAGGTACTGGGTAAGCTTGGTATTTTACTGGGATTTCGTTCTTTGTGCAACCATCACGGCACTCACATCCTTTTTCTTGGATATGCCACCAGACTGTAGAGCCTGTTGGTAGCCTGCAATGCCTCAAAATTAGTGACCATACCACTTTTAATGCCTTCCTCAATTCTTTCTCCTAGCTTGATGATGTCGGAGAATTTCTGGCCTTCGATCAACATCAACCTCTCGTAATACTGTGGGTCTTGAGCCCGAACGAAAAACCTGTTCATTTGTTCTTCTTCCAAGGCCGGCCTGACCTTATCAGCCTCTGATCTCCAACGAGTAGCGTACTCGTGGAATGNTATGAGGAATTGTTGTAATTATTGCTTTTATAACATGCAAATACGTGACAACTTGTTTTAATTATCGCATAAGCATGTTTTCAACATCATATTCCACTCGTGCCAAACAAAATACCATAGCAACGCTTATAATGAGTGGTTGCGCTCTTCCAATATTATTACACCCTAAATCCGGCAAAGGCATATTTGCGGTAAAACCAGTCGATAACGGTGTAGTCGACGGTTCCACGCCTTTCCCTCTTGAGTTGTCCGCTTAAGGGTACCAGTCTAATACCCTATAGAAACCTTACTCTATTTAATTGTGCATGCATCATGGTCAAAGGCGCCGTTTGGTAGGTTTCGGCAACGTTTGCAGAAATCGGAAGTTTAGAAGTTCTTAGGCTTGAATCCGAGGGTAATTCAGAGTTTTGATGTTGTTTTGAGTATTAAGACTAAGTTTGAATGTTGATATGTGACTTGTTTGTATTTTTGGTTGAGGTCCTGAGGGCCTCGGGATGAATTCAGATGGTTAACGGAGGATTTGGAAATGGAATTATGCAGCTGAAGCTGCTGCTTCTGATGTTTCTGCACCTGCGGATTGGGGACCGCAGGTGCGAGGTCACAGATGTGATGGGGAAGCCGCAGATGCAGAACTGGATGGCTAAGGAAAGAGCTGCGGATGCGGTGAGTTTGACGTATCTGCAGGCCCGCAGGTGTGGTGCTTGGGGCGCATATGCGGTCTTTGGACTTTAAGTGATTTCTGCAGGTGCGGTTGTTTGGACCGTAGAAGCAGTTGCGCAGGTGAGAGAATAGGGCCGCAGGTGCGAGATGCCAGGGCAGAAGGTATATAATGCACACTCCACGAAATTTGGGTTATCTTCCATCATTTTTATTCGGACTTGGAGATTTTTGGAGAGTTTTGAAGAGGGAATCAAGGGGGTTTCCATTAAGGTAAGTTGCTTGAGCTCAATACTCATGATTATGGTAATTTTAAGTTGTTTAAGCATGTAATTAGTAGAAATTACGGATGAAATTGAGGGGTTAGGGCTTGGAAATTGGAGAGTTTGATTTGAGGATAAGGGACCATTTGATGTCGGATTTTGATGAATTTGTATGTATAGACTCGTGAGTGAAAGGAGTTTCTAGTTTTATGATTTTGTCGGATTCTGAGACGTCGGCCCGGGGGCCGGGTTTGAGTGAATTTTGGGATTTTGTCTAAATTGATAGTTTTTCGTATGGAATTGGTTCCTTGGCCTATATTGATTGCATTGTATTGCTTTTGGTTAGATTCGGGACATTTGGAGGCCGATACCAGAGTCAAGGGCGTCGCGGAGTAGGGATTTGACCGGTTTGAGGTAAGTAATGATNCCACACTAGTGGATTCTGAGGGGTGCCTAACACCTTCCCCTTGGAATAATTTCAAGCCCTTACCCTATCTCTGATTATCCAAAATCCAGCTCTTCTAAAAGTGTCCTAATGCACTTAAATCATTAGGTGGCGACTCTTCAATTCCATTAAACCCAATTCCCAAAAGGGAACGAGTTGTCTTCCCAAATGTCATAAACCCGATTTCGCGAGAAAAAGGGGGCGTGACAGCATGGCGACTCTGCTTGGGATTTCTTTTAGGCTTTTACCATTTGAAGCTGTTACTGTGACTTTACATTTCTTATGTGCCTTTATTTGTTTAATCCGTTTAAGTATTTATTTCCTTCTCCTACTGCAAAAACCGACTCGTTTCTTTGTTTCTTTCCTTTATTTTTTTACTGCTTTCCTTTACTACTTTCCTTTACTACTGTTTTAAATTATGAGGAATTGTTGTAATTATTGCTTTTGTAACATGCAAATACGTGACAACTTGTTTTAACTATCGCATAAGCATGTTTTCAACATCATATTCCACTCGTGCCAAAAAAAATACCATAACAACGCTTATAATGAGTGGTTGCACCCTTCCAATATTATTACACCCTAAATCCGGCAAAGGCATATTTGCGGTAAAACCAGTCGATAACGGTGTAGTCGACGGTTCCGCGCCTTTCCCTCTTGAGTTGTCCGCTTAAGGGTATAGTCTAATACCCCATAGAAACCTTACTCTGTTTAATTGTGCATGCATCATGGTCAAACCTAGCCGAGTCAGTTATGTTGTCCACATAATGACTCTTTAAGATAGCCTTGTCCAAAGTCCACTGGGTTTCCTTGAAACCCAAAACGGAACTTATCACGTTCTATGCATTTATTTGGAGAACTAAAATGCTTTTATGCTAATTGTTGATATTAAACAGTCGAGTCTGGTGGAGGTAAGGGCCTAACCTTTTTGTCTTGCAGAAATATGAGGCACGAAGTCCCTAGATTTAGCATGGTCACCAACATCCACCCAAAATTGCTAAGCTGGTGGAAGGATCTTCATTCCAGTGATCAGACTTTTATCCGGAAATATTTGGGGAACCTACCCTCTCTCTTGGAAATTCAACCCAACAACAAAATCATAGAAGCAACTACTCTATTCTGGGATTGCGATAGGTCTGTGTTCCACTTCGGAGACATTGAGATGGCACCCCTGCTCGAGGAAATAGGAGGACTGGCTGGAATACCGTGGGAAACTCCGGGTTTGTTAATGCCGGAAAATCGCAAAGGTAGAGGTTTTCTCAAAATGATGGGTCCAAAGAAGAATCCAGACTTGACATGTTTGAAAGAGTCATACATTCCCTTTGACTATTTGTACGAGAGGTACGACCACATCAAATCTTACCGTACTTATCCTGATGAGTTCGCCCTTACATCATTGGGGCATATTCACCGAAGGGTCTTTGTCTTCACGTTCTGTTTCTTGGGGATGATAGTATTTCCAATGAAGAAGCAAGGATCCATACCAGGTTAGCTATGGTCACCAAAACTCTAATGGAAGGAATTGACGGACAACCATTCAGTCTTGTGCCAATGATCATTGCAGAGATATACCGAGCCCTAGAAAGGTGTCAAAAGGGAGCCAAACATTTCGAGGGATGTAATCTGCTGCTTCAACTTTGGCTCATGGAATATCTCCAAAAGGGTGAGTACCGACAGGAAATCCATCGAAGGGACTGGGACGATCATATCGCCTTTCATCACCCAAAGCGAATGAATTACATGCCCAACATGTTCTCCCAACCGGAGAATGCTAGAGAGTGGGTTGAACTCTTTGATAATTTGACTGAAGACCGGGTACAATGGATGTTCGAGTGGTTCCCTACTGAAGAATTCATCGTTCGATCCAGGGATGCGCCATTTCTGATACTGATCGGTTTGAGGGGGACCTACCCTTATGTCCCTCTCCGAGTTATGAGACAGGCTGGCAGGAAGCAGGTTATACCAAGGGTTGACAAGATGAGTCACTTCTGAGATGACTTCCCGTACAGGTGCCAGGCTCAGCATATGTGGCTCTGCAAAATTGTCTTGGGAAAGGACACCATCCAACCAGACTGATACCATATTGGTTGTACCCTACACTACTCAGGCTGGCTGGAGGATAATCACAATGGTCTGGGTCAACCCGGGTTTGTTCGAGGTCACAGGATCATCGATGAAAAGGCTGAGGCACAGGTCAAGTACAACCAACTGCGCAAGAGGATTCGGGAATGTGAAAATGAACACCGTGAAATACAAGAAGCCAATCAAAAACTAATTGAAGAGTGCAAGGATATGGCTGTCAGCGCCAACAAGCGATTGGTCTATCTGGAGCGAGGTATAGTGGAATTGGAAAAGAAGTTTCTGAAGAGGGTCGAAGACTGCCGGACTGCTGAAGGAAATGAAGGCGAACATCTGGCCAGAGCCTACTTCCTACTAGGACTGCGTGAGCTGGGAGAGCTATTCGATGGAGTCAACAATGCCGAGTCTGGGGAATGTCCCTCTGGGACCAAATAGATAGGAATTTTCATTTTTCGCCTTATGAGATGTAATAAGGCCAATGGCCATTAGTGACTTTTTATTTTCTTATTATTTAGTGTCGTTTTGGGATTCGTCTACCTTTTATCAATAAAATGAGGCATTTAGCATTCTAAGTTCTCCAAAAATTAACTTGTCGCTAGGCCTACCTCGGGCACAACGAGGTCCCCAAAATTAGGACGCGCTTTATATTTCAGCACTATGTGTTTAAATATTGCAACATTTTTTTTTATAATCCTTACTGACTTGTTACCTTTTGTTTTTACTTTTTGTTAATTCCCCTCCCCAAAGGTTAGTTCGTGAACTCTGGCAACGTCATCATATTTTACGAGATCCAGGGGCCCTCCACCTACTCCTCCTCCCAGTCCTGTCAGACATAAAAACAAAGGAAAAATGGAAGATTTGAACAACTCAGCTGAACGGGTAGAGGTCACTCGTGGTACTCTGGTTCCCAAGGAGAATGCATCCCAACTAGAACAAAAGCTGTTGAAGTTTCAGGAAGAACTTGATCAAGTCCGGAATTTGGCGAATCTATCATTTTCCCTCACCACTCCAGAGGTTACTTTCCCAAATTCTCAGAATTCTGTACCTCCACAAAGTATCTCAAAGCAACAAAACCATCCCATTCCTCACCACCACTGCAATACCTGTCATACCTCAAGTACCACCCCACTGCTAATCCCAGAACTCCACAAATGACCACTGCCACACCCAACATAATACCCCCATCTACGTGGAGACTATGCCACACTCCACCCAACCCATCTCAAGCACACCCGAGTCCAATGATAAGGACTTGCTCATCAGAAATCTGGCCGAAGAGCTTAAAAAGTTGACTAGCAGAATTCAAGGCGTTGAAGGTAGTAAGGGAATTGAGGGGCTAAACTATGAAGATCTGTGCATACAGCCCGATGTCGAACTGCCCGAGGGGTACAAACCTCCCAAGTTCGAAATGTTTGATGGTACAGGGGATCCCAGGGTCCACCTGAGAACATACTGTGACAAGCTAGTCAGAGTAGGAAGAGACGAGAAGATCCGCATGAAGCTTTTCATGAGAAGCTTGAAGGGGGACGCCTTATCTTGGTACATTAGCCAGGATCTGAAGAACTGGTCAAACTGGGTAAGCATGGCGTCCGATTTTATGGACAAATTCGGGTTCAACACACAGAATGCACCAGATGTGTTCTATATCCAAAACTTGAAGAAGAAACCCACGGAGACCTTCCGTGAGTATGCTACTCGATGGAGGTCAGAAGCTGCTAAGGTTAGGCCTGCNAAGGTAAGTTTGCTTTAGCTCAATACTCATGATTATGGTAATTTTAAGTTGTTTAAGCATGTAATTAGTAGAAATTACGGATGAAATTGAGGGGTTAGGGCTTGAAAATTGGAGAGTTTGATTTGAGGATAAGGGACCATTTGATGTCGCATTTTGATGAATTTGGTATGTATAGACTCGTGAGTGAAAGGAGTTTCTAGTTTTATGATTTTGTCGGATTCTGAGACGTCGGCCCCGGGGCCAGGTTTGAGTGAATTTCGGGATTTCGTCTAAATTGATAGTTTTTCGTATGGAATTGGTTCCTTGGCCTATATTGATTGCATTGTATTGCTTTTGGTTAGATTCGGGACGTTTGGAGGCCGATACCAGAGGCAAGGGCGTCGCGGAGTAGGGATTTGACTGGTTTGAGGTAAGTAATGATGGTAAATCTAGTCTTGAGGGTAAGAAACCCCAGATTTCACATCGTTTTACTCCAAGCCGTTGATCAAAATGATCAACGGCCACGATCCCTTCTTTCCTTTTTTAATTTCCCAAACCCCCCAACCCTAAATCATTCTTACCTAAGACGCCGCCTCTGAATCCCTTCACTGCCTCAAACACTCTCGAACCTTCCCTAAACCCTAGCCGCCTCTCATCATCTTCCCCCGTGAAACCCACCCGAATCCATGGCTTCTCAGGCTGTGGGAGTCCTATACTCACCACCTATTGCTCCTATGTGCTTGATACCTGAAGATTCAGGGCCTGACTTCGAAGGTTTTCACCTAGACCTCTATCGATTCAAGGTTCTCTGGTCATCTCCGGCTTTGCTTCGGCGTACTATAGTTGTTTGAGCCTGGTTCTAACCTCTCCGACTCAGATCGGTGACCTCTCAAAGCCTTTCTCATTTCTAGGGTTCTTCTAAAACCCTAACCCTTCGAGTTTTTCTCCGATTTCTTTAGATCTGTGGGGTATCTGTGCTCTCTTTGAGTTTTCAAATGATTTCCCTAAATTTTCTTTCGAAAATTACTTTTTAAAATCTTTGTTTCCGATCTAGGGTTTTCTGAAAAAATGTTTAAGTGTTTCTCTGACTCTCTTTCCCCTTTCTTTTGTGTATTTGCCTCTATTGTGCTCCTGTGTTTTATCTACCACGTTCTTGTATGTGTTCTGTTCTTGTATGCTCTTCTATTGAGTTTTTATACTCCGTTCTTGTATGTTCTTTTTTACTGTGTTTTATATGCTCCATGCTTGTATGTTCTTCTACCATGTTTTCCATACTATAGTCTCGTACTTTCTTCTACTATGTTCTGCTATGTTTTGCCTATATTTTTTCTACAGTGTTCTTAAGGTTTTGCTATTTTTTCTTCTACTGGACCGTATTTGAATTTCTCCTGAAAGATCCTCTCAAGCATGCTTCTTCTACTGTTCTTATCAGTATTTGCCATTATGTTCTTTGAATCCTTCTACTGTGATTGCATGTTACTTTGCTATCAAGTTTTCTCATGAGTTCTGTTGCTGAAGAAGCCTGCTCTTTTCTGAAGCTTCTAAACATGATTTTAATTCAATTGCCTGCCCTCTAATCTTTGCTTTATGGTTTGCTTGAATTAGGGTTTTATTTCGAAACCCCTAATTCTTTCAGATTGACTTCGAGTCTTTGAATTGAGTTTGGACTTCTTTGTTTTCATATGACTCTGACCTTTTGCTAAACTCTTCTATACTGGATTTTCTACTGATTTTGCAATGACACTACAGTCTTCTTTCATGCTTAACGTGTTTGTAGGCTCCTTATATATGATGAACTTCCCTCTAAAGTAGTTTTTAAATATGTAATTAGTCCATACTCCCCTATGAATATGGGTCTAATTGATTCCCTTTCCATGTTTGCTAATTTCCTTTAAGTTAAAAACCTTTCCCATCTTTTGACTCGGTTCATTCATAACAAATCTCTGACCTCTGATTTCTTGGCTATTAATTGATTTTCTTTCCTTAATTGCACAACCGTGTATTTCAAAATTCTGTTTTTAAATAAAACTCTTATGTATTCACCCCTAATTGCCTACTTTGCACAAAGTGTTTGATTAATTTCTTTCCTTAATTGGTTTATACCCGTTTGAATCTGAATCCCATAATTAAAGGGAGTGTTGTGTAATTGATTGACAATCAGTTCTTCAATTATTTTCTTACCTTATTTCCTCATGACTTTCACACTATAAATACACGACTCTTTAACACAAAGCAGACACGATTTAACAATCCTCCACTACTACTTTATAATCTCTTCTGATCTCTTACTAGCACTCTCTTCTTGTCTATTCTGTGGCTTTCACAAGACTACTGCATTTTCTCTATTTTTTTCTTTGAAACTTGTATGTCCTAATTTAAGTTTCAGCATCACCACAATGTGCTTACTTACAGCTTTCTACATCTATGTCTACTTTATTACTTCTGCAGATTTAAATATTTAAACTAGCATGTTAATCTTTTTTCTGTTTGTTTCTACTATGAACCCTTGCTCCTATCCCCCTTAAGTGCTGTGAGTTGCAGTTTAAAACATGGAAATATGCAAGTTATTGTCTATGGTTTGAACTTGATCCCTTAAAGGATCTTAACTTCTAAGCAATGTATTCTAACAGGCTTATGGGGTAGGCCAGCATTCCTCATTGCTGAGTATGCCCTACCAGCTTGCCGTTGCTTTTCCTTTACTATCTCCCCATTCCCTATCCCCTTATGTGTATCAATGTGAACTGTTTCCCTTCCCCCTTTCCCCTTTCAGAATTCTGCACTTGCACTCTCTCTCTTAGTTCCTATGTTCTGCCCCCTCCTATGAGCCTTGTCTTGGGACCCTGAGTTCCCTGTGAACTTGGACACTTGAGGGCTGGCCTTTCCACACTGCACTATGTCCTAGTCTGGTAATGTATTTGGGGTGTAAGCACTGCCCGGAATCCATGTGAGGCTCTTAGGGAACTCTGACACACCCCAAATGAGAGAAAGGATTTGAAATATGATCTTTGAAGTTGGTTTACTTCTTACTTCAGACAGGAAGTCTGAATCAGGCTCTCCTTGGTTGTAATTTTTAATTTCTGATGTATTTTTTTTTTATTTTCTTTGGACTGTAATAACTTTGTAATAAACATTCGGGGATGGTTAGTGAAAAGGGAGGGGTAACCATACATGTAAAAGGGTAGATAACTTGCCTATAGGAATCTCAAATTTCAGTATTTTCTCATATAGATACCATGTCTACAGGAATTTCTGCATTCTCATTTAGTTACCATGTCTATAAGGACTTCTGCATTCTCATTTAGTTACCATGTCTATAAGAACTTCAGCATTCTCATTTAGATGCCATGACTATAGGGATCCTGCACTTTCATGTAGATATTATGTCTATAGCTTCTGCACACGCATGTAGAAAATATGCCTATAGGTCCCTTCTGATTCTTGCATACCCACTTTTCACTAGGCAAACTTGTCTATAGGTCCTAATAACCAAAAAATGTAATCAGATGTCACGTTCGTAATAAAATGTAACACCTAGATATCATGTTGTAGGTTTTATGCATTTTTGTTTTCATATCTGTAAAAGTGTTTAAAATCAACAAAGTGTAGAAAGCATGCCTATAGGAACTATCAACCAAGTCTGAAACGTTTGCACTCGCTTATGAGTCTAAAACCAGTAATAATGCTTGCAGAACCTGTTACTTTTGCTAAATTTTGCTTTTCTTTAATAATCTGGTAACCCCTCTTAATCAGTATGTGTTCAATCTATTTCATTCTTTTCTGAAATCAGTAGATATCATGGGCTATAGGAGCTTTTGTCCCACACCTAGGCAAGCCTTAGGGTAAAGTTTTTAAACTGCATCAGTCTTTATCAATTACGACCAGCAGGCAAGCCTAATTCGGACTTCTTATCTGGAAATATGTGATAAATCAGCCTGCCCCAGCTTTTAAGTTTTAATCAGACCCTTAAATAGTACGTGTAAGACATGCTAAACTATGTGCTTTTCTTTGCTTAAAGGAGGTCTGTTTGAGCCTTTTGTTTGTTTATATGATTCTCCCCCCAAACTTGCTATATGTGTTTTGTTTGTCGCCTTAGCATTTTTACCTTTTGAAACAACAAATAAGCCCAACACCTCATCCTTTTAGGATTAGTAGTCCCAAGTACCTCTGGGACTGATAGGATTGGGGCGGGTAATAGCATGCAATAAGTAAACGAGACTATTCCGCGCTTTAATACCTTAAAGGGGTAGGAAAGGGTAGATATGGATATGATGACCACGCGATAATATCACGCATAAGAGTGATTACCGGATGTTGTGTGGGGTGATCCATATTATTACTAAACCTAGGACCCCCTTCCCTTTGTTTCTTTGTTTCTTTTAAATCTTTTAAAACGTTTCTTTTAAGAAAATCAACTCTCTTTAATTCTTTCCAACTTTGTTTATTTCTAACCTTTATGTGAAAAATCCCCTCTTATTTGAAGTCCTACTTGTCTATATGTTATTTGTACCTTAAGTGACAACAATAGCTTGGCCGGGAACCACACTAGTGGTTTCTGAGGGGTGCCTAACACCTTCCCCTTGGAATAATTTCAAGCCCTTACCCTATCTCTGGTTATCCAAAATCAAGCTCTTCTAAAAGTGTCCTAATGCACTTAAATCATTAGGTGGCGACTCTTCAATTCCATTAAACCCAATTCCCAAAAGGGAACGAGTTGTCTTCCCAAATGTCATAAACCCGATTTCGCGAGAAAAAGGGGCCGCGACATGCACCAGTCTTGCTCAGGCGTTCGCTGTTTCTACTACAACAGCTACTTCCCAGGCCGATGGAGGCACTCAGACTCTCGCCGCACGTACACCCGATCAGGTTGTTCGAGGACTATAGACATCGAAGGTACCACCAGCCCAGCCGATTGCACCTACTCAAGATTATGTGGTACCAGTCTTGCCTGATGATGAGCAGCGTAGATTGGAGAGGTTTGGTAGACTTGAGCCTCCGACTTTCAGTGGTCTAGAGGGTGAGGATGCCCAGGGTTTCTTGGACAAGTGTTAGAGGATTCTTCGTATAGTGGGTATTCTGGAGACCAATGGGGTCTTGTTCACTAATTTTTAGTTCTTTGGAGCTACCTTTACTTGGTGGGAGGCTTATGAGAGGCGTAGGCCTGTTGGTGCAACTCCCCTTACCTGGTAGTAGTTCTCCGTTCTCTTTCTAGAGAAGTATGTGCCGTAGTCTCGTAGAGAGGAGCTGGGTAGACAGTTCGAGTAGTTACATTAGGATGATATGACTGTGACGCAGTATGAGATGAGGTTCTCTGAGATAACCTGTCATGCTATCTATTTGGTTCCCACATACATGGAGAGGATCAGGAGGTTCGTGGATGGCCTTTCGTATCAGTTGCTAATTCTGATGACTAGAGAGAGGGTATCTGGTGCTTCTTTTGAGGAGTTTATTGACATTTCTCGGGACATAGAGTCGATTTCGTCAAGAGCGAGTAGAGAGGGAGGCCAAGAGGCCTCGTGGATCCGGTAGTTTTGGTGGTGCTCCTCATGGGGGTCAGTTTCAGCACGATAGAGGCCGTCCATTCAGACATGCTCAGTCATCTCGTCCAGTTCACCGTGGGGCATCATTGGGCCATGGTTCTCATAGTTCTCATTAGGGCCATTCATCACTTAGTGACCTCCCAGCCCAGAGATTGTCCTGTGCTCTATTAGTTCAAGGTTCCTCCATGCGAGGTTCTTCTACCAGTCATCCCGGTGATAAGGGTTCCCTTCAGTCCCCGTCGCCAGCACTAGGGGGTTGTTATGATTGTGGAGAGTTGGGGCATATGTGGAGTCAGTGTCCTCATCGTCATGGGGGGTCCGCCTTAGCAAAGGAGTCAGCCATCGACTTCAGCACCAGTTACTTCACCACCCGCCCAGTCAGCTAGGGGTGGAGGACAACCAGCTAGGGGTCGCCTAGAGTTGGAGGTCGATCAGGTAGTGGTCAGGCCCGTTTCTATGCACTCCCACCCAGACCAGATGCTATTTCTTCAGATGCTGTGATTACAGGTATTGTCTCAGTTTGCCATAGGGATGCCTCTGTATTATTTGATCCTGGTTCCACTTTTCATATGTGTCATCATATTTTGCTCATTATTTTGATAACGCCCCGTGAGTCTCTTATTTCATCTGTTCGTGTATCTACTTTGGTGGACGATACTATTATTATGGACCGCGTATATCGGTCATGTGTGGTGACTATTAGGGGTTTGGAGACCCGAGTGGACCTTTTGGTGGTTAGTATGGTTGACTTTGATGTGATATTGGGCATGGATTGGTTGTCTTTGTGTCGTGCTATTCTGGACTGTCATGCTAAGACAATGACGTTGGTTATGCCGGGGGTGCCACGGATTGACTGGCGACGTTCGTCGGATTATGTTCCTAGTAGGGTGATTTCATTTTTCAAGGCCCAACGGATGGTTGGGAAAGGTTGTCTTTCTTATTTAGCCTTCGTGAGGGATGTCAGTGCAGAGACTCCTTCCATTGATTCAATTTTGGTAGTGAGGGACTTTTCGGATGTGTTTCTTGTAGACTTGCCGGGCATTCCACCGGAAAGGGATATTGATTTCGGTATTGATTTGGTGCCGGGCACTCATCCCATTTCTTTTCCACCGTATCGCATGGGACCGACAAAGTTAAAGGAATTGAAGGAGAACCTTCAGGAACTCCTTGATAGGGGGTTTATTCGGCCTAGTGTGTCACCTTGGGGTGCGGCTTTCCTATTTGTGAAGAAGAAGGATGGCACTATGAGAATGTGCATTGGCTACAGGCAGTTGAACAAAGTCACAATCAAGAAAAAGTATCCTTTGCCTCGTATTGATGATTTATTTGACAAACTTCAGGGGGCGAGAGTGTTCTTAAAGATGGATCTCAGGTCAGGGTATCACCAGTTGAAGATGAGGGACTTGGACATTCTTAAGACAACTTTTAGGACCCGATATGGTCATTATGAGTTTCTTGTGATGTCTTTTGGGCTGACCAATGCACCAGCAGTGTTCATGCATTTCATGAACATCGTGTTTCGGCCTTATCTCGACTTGGTTGTTATTGTATTTATTGATGATATACTGGTGTACTCGTGCAATCAGGAGGAGCACGCTGTGCATTTGAGAGTTGTATTGCAGCGGTTGAGGGAGGAGAAGCTTTATGCAAAGTTCTCTAAGTGTGAGTTTTGGCTCAGTTCAGTGGCGTTCTTGGGGCACGTGGTGTCCAGTGAGGCTATTCAGGTCGATCTGAAGAAGAAAGAGGTGCTGTAGAGTTGGCTCAGACCATCCTTAGCCACAGAGATTCGTAGCTTTCTTGGTTTGGTGGGTTATTACCGTCAGTTCGTTCAGGGATTTTCATCTATTGCATCACCCTAGACCAAATTGACTCAAAAGGGTGCTCCTTTCAGGTGGTCGAATGAGTGTGAGGCGAGCTTTCAGAAGCTCAAGACCGCCTTGACCATAACTCTAATGTTAGTTTTGCCATCAACTTCAGGTTCTTATACGGGGTATTGTGATGCTTCTCGGGTCGGCATTGGGTGTGTGTTGATGCATGATGGTAGAGTGATCGCTTATGCTTCTCGACATTTGAAGCCTCATGAGAAGAACTACCCTGTTCATAATTTGGAGTTGGCTGCCATTGTTCACGCGTTGAAGATCTGGAGGCATTATCTCTATGGTGTGTCTTGTGTGGTGTTTACTAATCATCGTGGCTCCAGCACTTGTTCAAGCAGAAGGATCTCAATTTGAGGCAGCGAAGATGGTTGGAGCTGCTAAAGGACTATGATATTACTATTTTGTACCATTCGGGAAAGGCTAATGTGGTGGTCGATGCCTTGAGTAGGAAGGCGGTGAGTATGGGTAGTCTTGCATTTATTCCTGTTGAGGAAAGACTTCTTGCAATTGATGTTCAGGCCTTGGCCAATCGGTTTGTGAGGTTGGATATTTTGGAGCCCAATCAGATCTTAGCTTGTGTGGTTTCTGGGTCTTCCTTGTTCGATCGTATCAGAGAGCGCCAGTATGATGATCCTCATTTGCTTGTCCTCAAGGACAGAGTTTAGCACGGTGATGCCAGAGATGTGACTATTGGTGATGACGCGGTATTAAGGATACAGGGTCGGATATGTGCGCCCAATGTAGATGGACTTCGGGAGTTGATTCTAGAGGAGGCCCATAGCTCGCGGTATTCAATCCATCCGGGTGCCGCAAACATGTAACAGGACTTGAGATAGCACTATTGGTGGAGGAGAATGAAGAAGGATATAGTGAGGTTTGTAGCTCGATGTCTTAATTGCCAAAGGTGAAATATGAGCATCAGAGACCGGGCGGCTTGCTTCAGCATATAGATATTCTAGAGTGGAAGTGGGAGCGGATCACCATGGATTTCGTAGTTGGACTCCCACGGACTTTGAGGAAGTTCGATACTATTTGGGTGATTGTGGATCGGCTGACCATGTCTGCGCACTTCATTCCTGTGTGTACTACCTATTCTTCAGAGCGGTTAGCTGAGATTTATATCCGAGAGATTGTTTGCCTGCACGGTGTCCCGGTTTCATCATTTCAGATAGAGGTACTCAGTTTACATCACAGTTTTGGAGGGCCGTGCAGCGAGAGTTGGGTACTCAGGTTGAGTTGAGCACAACTTTTCACCCTCAGACGGACGGGCAATTCAAGCGCACTATTCGGATATTGGAGGACATGTTACGCGCTTGTGTCATTGATTTTGGGGGTTCATGAGACCAATTTCTACCGCTCGTGGAGTATGCGTACAACAACAGTTATCAGTCGAGTATTAAGATGGCTCCATATGAGGCTTTATATGGGAAGCAGTGTAGATATCCAGTAGGTTGGTTTGAACCGGGCGAGGCTAGGCTTTTGGGTACAGACTTTGTTCAGGATGCTTTAGACAAGGTGAAAGTGATTCAGGAGCGGCTTCGACAGCTTATTCAAGAGAAAAGAGTTATGCTGATCGGAAGGTTCATCATGTGTCTTATATGGTTGGGGAGAAGGTTCGACTGAAGGTTTCGCCCATGAAGGGTCTTATGAGATTTAGGAAGAAGGGCAAGTTGAGCCCTCGGTTCATTGAACCTTTGAGGTGCTTCGGAGGATTGGGGAGGTGGCTTATGAGCTTGCTTTTCCACCTAGCTTGTCGGGTGTGCATCCGGTATTTCATGTTTCTATGCTCCAAAATTATATCGGCGATCCATCTCTTGTTTTGGATTTCAGCACGGTTCAGTTAGACGGTGATTTGACTTATGATGTGGAGCCAGTGGCTATTTTGGAGCGGCAGGTCCGAAAGTTGAGATAAAAGGATATAGCTTCTGTGAAAGTGCAATGGAGAGGTCGGCTCGTGGAGGAGGCTACCTGGGAGACCGTGCGGGAGATGCGGAGTAGATATCCACACCGTTTTAGGCTTCAGGTATGTTTCTAGACTCGTTCAAGGAAGAACGTTTGTTTAAGAGGGGGAGGATGTAACGACCCAGCCGGTTGTTTCATGAGTTATAGCCTCGTTTCAGCCATTTCTGCTTCCTTATGTGTTCCTCAGCTGTATTTCATCGTATTGTGTTGGTTGGTTCGGGTGCGGAGTAGTTTCGGTGTGGAATGATACACTTAGT
The DNA here is from genome assembly GCF_001879085.1 of Nicotiana attenuata. NCBI lineage: Eukaryota > Viridiplantae > Streptophyta > Magnoliopsida > Solanales > Solanaceae > Nicotiana > Nicotiana attenuata. The sequence continues at coordinate 61,036,881 of NC_031991.1, forward strand.
CTCCTATTAGAGGTTTAAGTTGCAAAAGTCAACCGGATGTTGACTTATGCGTGAACGATCTCGGATGTGATTTCTGATGATTGGGTTAGCTCCGTTAGGTGATTTTAGACCTAGGAGCGCGTCCAGAATATGATTTGGAGGTCCGTGGTAGATTTAGGCTTGAATTGGCGAAATTGGAAATTTGGCATTTTTCGATTAGTGGAAATTTTGATATCGGGGTCGGAATGAAATTCCAGAAGTTGGAGTAGGTTAGTAGTTTTATTTGTGATGTGTATTCAAAATTTCAGGTCATTCGGACGAGGTTTGGTAGGTTTTGGCATCGTTTGCGGAATTCGGAAGTTTAGAAGTTCTTAGGCTGAATCCGAGGGTAATTCGGTGTTTTGATGTTGTTTTGAGTATTCCGAAGGTTCCACTAAGTTTGAATGTTGATATGTGACTTGTCGATATTTTTCGTCGAGGTACCGAGGGCCTCGGGATGAGTTCGGATGGTTAACGCAGGATTTGGAAATGGAATTGTGCAGTTGAAGCTGCTGCTTCTGATGTTTCCGCACCTGCGGTCCCCAATCTGCCGGTGCGAGGTCTCATATGCGGTAGGGAAGAGCCGCAGATGCGGAACTGGAAGGCTAAGGGAAGAGCCGCAGATGCAGTGAGTTTGACGCATCTGCGGGCCCGCAGGTGCAGTGCCTAGGGCGCAGATGCGGTCTTGGGAGTTTAAGTGATTTTCTCAGGTGCTGTTATTTGGACTGCAGAACCGGTTGCGTAGGTGAGAGAATAGGGCCGGAGGTGTGAGATTCCTGGGCAGAAGGTATATAATGCACACTTTGCAAAATTTGAGTTATCTTCCACCATTTTTATTCGGACTTGGAGCTTTTTGGAGAGTTTTGAAGAGGGAATCAAGGGGGTTTCCATTGAGGTAAGTTGCTTGAGCTCAATACTCGTGATTATGGTAATTTTCAGTTGTTTAAGCATGTAACTAGTAGAAATTAGGATGAAATTGAGGGGTTAGGGCTTGGAAATTGGAGAGTTTGATTTGAGGATTTTGAGGGACCATTTGATGTCGGATTTTGATGAATTTGGTATGTATGGACTCGTGAGTGAAAGGAGTTTCTAGTTTTGTGATTTTATTGGATTCCGAGACGTGGGCCTGGAGGCCGGGTTTGGGTGAATTTCAGGATTTTTGTCTAAGTTGATAGTTTCTCGTATGGAATTGGTTCCTTGGCCTATATTGATTGCATTGTATTGCTTTTGGTTAGATTCAGGACGGTTGGAGGACGATTCCAGAGGCAAAGGCGTCACGGAGTAGGGATTTGACCGGTTTGAGTTAAGTAATGATGGTATCTAGCCTTGAGGTTATGAAACCCCGGATTTCACATCGTTTTACTACTTTGAGGTGACGCACATGCTCGGTGACGGGCGAGTGGGCGTGCACCGTTAGGGATTGTGACTTGGTCCGTCCCATAGCAACTGTTAAGTTGCGTATTACTGAAACTATATGATACTTGTGTGTTTTAGAAAGATTTTCTATAAATTGGGCTGAATGCAATATTTGGGCGTCGTGCCAAATATTGCATTCAGCCCAATCTATACTCAGTCATGCTATGTTTACTGATTTCATAACTCAGTCTTTATTACACCATTTTGATGCATATAAAATGTTATTTTGGGCTAAGCACCCAGATTTTTTACTGATAGCCCGAGTGACTTGAGAGGTTTATGACTAAGTTAGGCCGAGGGCCTATTCTTGTGAGGATATTATGGGATCGAGCTGCGCACCGCAGGATGTGGTTACTGATTAATGATTTTGTGAGGCTGAGGTCCTGATTGATTTATGCCACGAGGTGGCTTGTTATAGCGCTTGGTCTGTAGGAGCCCCTTCGAAGTCTGTACACCCCCAGTGAGCGCGGGTACCGTGAGTGAGTGATATGAGATATGCCCGAGGGGCTGTATACGAGTTACTGTGAGGTTTTCCCAAGGGGACTGATTCTGAGTGATGTTATGCCCGAGGGGTTGTATACGAGCGATTTTTTGCCCGAGCAGCTGTTTATGATTTTCATCACTTTTGCTCTATTTTGCATTGAGCCTCTCTTGAAACTGTTGAAAAATATCTTCAATGATTTTTACCGAAAACTGGATTTTTAAACGAGATGATTTGACTCACCTAATGATTTGAGAGCATGTTGTACTTACAGAGATTTCATGATGTGGACTTTATGTGGTTTCTACTGCTCAACCTTTATTTACCTTTATTAAATACTGAGTGGCGTACTCACATTACTCCTTGCACCTTGTGTGCAGATCCAGGGGTTGTTGGACGTGCTAGCGAGCGTTGATTTTCATCCGTGGCGGATCTGTTGGAATTAGCAAGGTAGCTACATGGTGGTCGCAGCCTTACTTTTCTCCCTCCTATCTTCCTTTAGATGTTATTAGTTATTTTCCAGACTGTATTAGCCTTAGTTTTATAGGACAGTTCTTAGTAGATGCTCATGACTAGTGACACCCTGATGTCGGGCTTTCCTTTCTGCACTTTGTTATTCAGATTTATCTTATGAAGTTTTATTAATTTAATAGCTTGAATCAATCTTTAAACTGAAAAATCAGGTTGTTTTGGTAAAAGAGTCGGCTTGCCTAGTTCTACGATAGGTGCTATCACGACATGGTAGATTTGTGTCGTGACACTCCCAAGCCCTTCCAACAACTCAAACCGATTCCCAACGCTCCAAAACTAGTCAATAGGTGCAAACCCATAAATATATACTCTAATACTCTTTAAAATCCAATTTATAAGAATTCCCAACTCCTCCCGAAAAGTCGATAAAATCACCCTCGGGCCCATGTGCCCGGATTCCTAAAATTTTTGAAGATGAACTTTACCCATAACCCCACGAACTCAAATATATAATTTATTTCCAATTCCATGCCCAAATTCGTGGTCCAAATCCAAAAATGCCAATTTCTAGGTTTTTCTTCAAAATCCCAAATTTCTACAAATTTTCAAGTCTTAATCCATATATAAACCTTGTATTTAACTCAAAACTAGAAGAAATCACTTAACTCTTGATGATGATGGACCCCCCTCTCAAAATGCTCTCAAAAGTCGCCTAAGTCCAAGTGGGAAATAAGGGAAATGAGCCAAGCCTCGGAATAAAATCCTTTGTCTCCAGTCGCAGATGTCGCATTTGCGACAGGGGGTTCTCAAATGTGACCTTCGCAAATGCGAAGAAAGCCTCGCTAATGCAACCCTTGACAGACCAGACCTTCATCACAAATACGATACAGAGTTTGCAAATGCGAGCTCTTCAGGCTTCGAAAATGCGACCCGGTTGTCGCAAATGCGATCCCTTCCCTCAACAGTACAGGTTCGCAAACGCGAGCACTACCTCAAAAATGCAATAGTCGCATTTGCGACCAAAACATCGCAAATGAGATTGAACCAAAACCATCAATCTATATTCTTAACAAAACGCTCTAAAGCTACTGCGAAACTCACCTGAGACCCCGGGGCTGCAAACAAAACACCCATACAAGTCTAAAAGCATAACACTAACTTGCTCGAATCCTTAAATCACATCAAACAATGTCGAAACCATGAACCGCACCCCAAATCAAGATTAATGAACATTAGAACTTCAAACTTCTACATTTGATGCCGAAACCTATCAAATCATGTCCGATTGACCTCAAATTTTGCACACAAGTCACATTTTATATTACAGACCCACTCTAACTTCTGGAATTGGAATCAGACCCCAATATCAAAAAGTGCACTTCCGGTCAAACTCCTTAAAAATCTTCAACTTTCTAACATTCACAAAATGACCCTGAAACGAACTAAGGCTTCCAAATCCACTTTCGGACGCGCTCCCAATACCAGAATCACCATACGAAGCTATTCCCAGACTTGGATACACCTCAAGACAAATTTATGAAAAATCTTCCAAATGTCAACTTCCACAATAGGTGCCGAAACATTCCCGGGTCATCCAAAACCCGACCCGGATATATGCCCAGGTCCAAAATCATCATACGAACCTGTTGGAACCTTCAAATCCCAATCCCGAGGTCGTTTACTAAAAAATCAGTCTTTAGACAAATTCTTCTAACTTAAAGCTTCCGAAATGAGAATTTTCTTTTCAATTCAACTCCGAACTTCCCAAAATTTAATTCCGACCATGCGTGCAAGTCATTATACCTGAAGTGAAGCTGCTCATGGCCACCAACCACTGAACAATGCGCTAGATCTCAAAACAACTGATCCGGTCGTTACATTGTTGAGTTCTTCTTGCCCAATATGATAGATCTCTGAGGTTGTATTGATTAGCTAAAACATGTTTCCATGTCATATAAGTTTCCATTGTTTGTTTGGTTTCAATGTCTTCTAGGGGAAACTTCCATGTAAGTAGAATTATCACATAAATGGGTAGAAAGCATGCGTATAGGATCTATGTGGTCTATTCGCTTTTTGCTTTACATGTTTTTAATTTCATGAGTATAAAGCCTGCCTATAGGAGTCACACGCACACACATCACTTAAGCATATGCTCTTTCAAGTATTTGCCGTACCTGTTTCCCCTATTGTATTACCTTAGATAGCATGTCTATAGGGCGTAGCAATACAATATTCTACTTACCTAGATGCCATGCCTGTAGGACTTCGAATGGCTAATCTATCACTTGCTTCAATTATTTAGGGTACTGCTCATCTAGATTCCATGCCTATAGGATTAATAATTAACCAACTGCTCCATATCATTTGTGTTGATTTTGATTAGATAGCATTCTTATAGGGATGAAACTATATATCAAAATCAATTGCCAACTATTAGATATCATGCTTTTAGGACACTGTCATCTTCCTAAGAAACTCGTTTATAAAATCAACATTGGTAATTCATGATTCTGGGTTGTTTCACCGCCTTTTGCGCAAACAATCTAGAAATCATGCCTATAGGTTTGTAATATGCAAATACGTTGCTATACACTGCTAAAAATTAGAATCACTTAGAAACCATGTCTATAGGATTTATAAAGTTTTAATCTGTCCGTACTTAAGCCTAATATTGCAGCATTACTTGTTTGATACTGGAATCGTATAGAGATCATGCCTATAGGACCAAAGGACTCTAAGTCTTAAGTTCGAAATGTTCTATTGCTTAATCTGAAAATGAGTCTGCATGCTTCTTTGCTTATGTGTAGAGGCTAACATGAGCCACTCTTTGCTATTATGTGCAGTCCTATTTGTTTTGTATGTGTGATTAGTTTTTATCATTTTGAGCAACCTAAATAAGTCTAGAACAATCCAAATAGAGGTCCAAAGCCTCCTGGACCATAGGCATGCGACGGGTAGTGCACGCATATGACACGACTTAGAATTGACTTAGAACTCTTTAGGTAAACAACTTCAACATAGTAATTGGGTAACAGGAGATGATAGTCTGTGCCCACTGAATAATATGAGCAACTCCTATCTAAAAGGAGTTGTGAAGTATTATTTATTTTGCACGGGGTGATCTTTTAGGCTAAAACACCTAGGACCCCCCTCTTTTATATACTTGATATTCACACATAGTCATTTAATATAGACCATTGTAGTTGTATCCTTGTAGTCCTTAAAGATTTGCACGAATTCTCATTGTGTTATAATGAAACTCTTCGACTTTTATATGTTTGCTTGTTCATTTGATCACCTAGCCTAATTACACAATCCACATAGTTTTAAGTTCGGCCGGGACTCACAGTTATGGATCTTGAAGAGTACCTAACACCTTCTCTTTGAGATAATTTGAGCTCTTACCCGATCTTTGGTGGCGTTGACTAGTCAAACAGAGTTATTTACAGATAGGTGCCCTAACGCACCTTAAAATCGTTAGATGGCGACTCTTCTCTTTTAATACCTCCTTTAAAAGAGTTGTTACATGTTAAAGTCCGCTTTCGCAAGAAAATTGGGCACGACAGTGATCGGTATGGTTTTTCTGCGATTAGGAAGAAGAGCGGGCCTGGGCAGATTGATTTGATACAAGACTTACAATTTGGTATTTTTGGATTTTTACCACGAAATTCGACGCGGAATTAGGAAAAAACTATACATTCGAGTTCATAGTGTTATGGGTAATGATTATCTACAAGAATTTTTAGAATTCGGGTACGTTGGCCCGAAGGTTAACTCTGTTGACTTTTCGAGCAAAGTTGAGAATTATTATAAATTGTTAATTATACGTATTTGAGTGTATTTTGATTGATTTGCACCTTGTTTGACTAGTTTCGGATCAATAGGCATTGGTTTGAGGTGCTAGAGAGGTGTTGGAGCCGGTTATGGAACTTCAGAGCAAGGTAAGTCTCCTGTCTAACCTTGTTAGGGGGAAACTACCCCTAGGTGATATAATTGTTATGTGTTACTTGTTGTGGGTGCTACGTATGCACGAGGTGATGAGAGTCCGTACATAGCTAAAGCATGCTTATGTCGTAGACTTAGGAATTTATCATGTAATATTTAAATTATTTGAACTCATTCCGCTGGCTAAATTAATTCAATTCATAATTAAAATTTATGCTCCTGTACTATATTAGGCCGAGCCTTATCACCTTGAATTGTTGGCAAATTATTTGAGAAACGGTAAAGGTTATATTTACTTTATGCTCATGTACTTCATTGTAAGCACGTGTTTCGTAATTCGATAAGTTTCTTCCTTTCTTGTGGAGCGGGCCGAACGCCTTAGCAGTATAATTGATGCATCTATGGTTCGTTTCGGTCGACCCTCGGTAGTGTACACAATATTCTGGATCAGGCCATACGACCTCGGCGTAATCGTGCGTTATATTGCTAGCCGTCCGAATATTCAGGAGATTATCATTCCACTGAGGCCTGGCATTTTATATGGCATTACTTATCCATTTGATACTAGCACTTTTTACATTTGAGCTGTTGAGATAGAATACGAGATTGAGAATTATGTAACTTACGGTTTTACCCCATTATTGTTGTTGTGCTTTATATCTACTTATGATTTATCATATTATTTTATTGGATTTCTGGTAAGTGTCGATGTCGACCCCTCTTCACTACTTCTCCGGGGTTAGGCTAGATGCTTACTGGGTACGAGTTGATTTATGTACTTATGCTATACTTCTGCACTAAATGTGCAGGATCTTACATGTTCAATTGGTGGTCATCTTGGCGCGTAGGCGCAGCTGCTGAGGAGACTTTATGGTGAGCTACATTCTAGGCTACGTACCGCAGCCCACGGAGTCTTCATCGTACTATTTACTTTATCGTGTCTTATTTATATTCTGGACAGATGTTGTATTATTATTCTACTCCTTAGTAAATGCTCATGCACTTTTGACACCGGGTTTTGAGATGTTCTAGAATTTGTTTATGGTTTGCTTAACCTCGATACACTTTTACTTGTATAATATTTAAACTGTATATATCTACGACTTTAATGCATTTAAGTCTCCACCTAACCAAATTCATGATTTCAAAAATAATATAATGAATAACTAAGTTGTTAGTTCACTGTTGGCTTGCCTAATGGCGACGTTGGGTGCTATCACGACCTACAGTGGGTTTTGTGTCGTGACAGCTTGGTATTAGAGCTCTAGGTTCCCTTAGGTCTCACGAGTCATGAGCAAGTCTAGTAGAGTCTTGCGAATCGGTACAGAGACGTCTTTACTTATCTTTGAGAGGCTATAGAGCTGCTAGGAGCACTTTCCTTCTTGATTCCTCATCGTGCAACTTGATTCCCTTGAAGCTTATGCCTCCATTTACTTCCTACTTAATATTATGCGACGTGGAACACTTGTTATCAATTGGGCATTAAGGAGTTGTCGTGGTACTGCAGACATGGTGCATGATGTTTCTCCATGCGTATTTGGCAGGCTATTATTGTCGCCTTGCGCAAGAGTATTCTGTTGTTTCAGCCCAATATCTGTATTTCCTATGGTTTCGAGGCTATGCACAGACTATTATGATTTTTATGCGTTGTTATCGGACAATGTTGGTGTAATGGTAGGGTGCTTGTTTATGTGTTGAGGCAGTAAATGACTCGAAAAGAGGATTTCTCAGCGCATGGTTTAGAGGTTCGACATTTATTCTAGCGGAGTAAATGCAATCGGACTATAGATGTTCAGGATTTGGTTGATGGAGTAACGAGACTTGATATTTTCGAGCATGGTGGAATTATCATTTGTGATGTGGTGTCTTCGTCCTTGTTTGAATGCATTAAGGTTCGGTCTTCTTTGATTTTCCTTAAGGGTAGGGTGTTGTGGAATGGTGCTTGAGAATCGGTTGTCAGATATGGCGGTGAGTCGCGGTTTCATAATCGAATCAGTGTTCCTAATGCTAATGGCTCGAGAAAGATGATCTTCGAGGAGGCTTAGAGTTGGTAGCAATTTATTAGTTCAGGTGCTTAAGAGATGGATTTTGTTTTGAGGTAGTATTTGGGCAGCGAAGGGTGAGGAAGGACATGGTGGGGGGTGTCTCGCGGTGGTTGAATTACTAGCAGGTCAAGTATGAAAATCAGAGGCGGAGAAGTAGCTTAAATGAGATAGTTTAACCGAAGTGGGAGTGTCAGAGTAACATATGGATTATGTGGTAGGATAGCCACATTCCTTGAGAAAAGTTTAAAGCGATTTGGGAATCATGGTAGGCAGTGACTAGGTCTAAGGATTTTATTTGGAATGGTGGCTACTGTGCCGAGGAAGGTTGAATATGACGGAAAGATGTTTGCTTAAAGATATGTGGGGGAGCCACCGTCTACGATTGGATCACGTGGTTTTCTGCTTGTACGACTTCCGATTATCGGTGCATTGGTGGTTTATTTAAGAGAAGAAAACATCAGGGATAATTCGAGCAAAGAACTTGATGAATGTGTACTATATTTTGCCTTATCGATTCATGTGTAGGTTTTGGGAAGAATCAGAGTTTATGCTTCTCGTGGATGTGATGTACAAGGAAAAAAATTCATACGATTGCTTCTTTGGGAGTGTTCATGTGCAAACAGAGTGTTGGAGTTTCATTATATCCGGGACCAGGTCAGAGTGGGTGACTCTCAACAGTGGTTCTAATGGGTTCAAGGATGTAAGCGCGATGTCTAAGGATTTTGGGTTTGTTGTGTGGCTGAAGACTGGGCAGCAGAGTATGAAGAATACTGGGGAAATTTTCTATGTTATCATCGAGTCTGCGGGGTAGTATTGGAGGAATGGAAGAAATAGTTTCGGATTCGCGGAAGATCTTGCAGAATGGGTGTAGTAGTTTGAGATGCTATTGTGCATTTGAGGAGGGTATGAGATGTTTCATGGGTATTGAGACGATGTGGTCTCGTGATTAGGGTCACTCGGGATGAGTGTTGATTGATTTCATTATGTTTTTGAATATAGCTATTGACGAGCGCAAAACCGGCATATAAATTTAGGCTCGATAGTCGAATATAGTATAGAAAATATCGTATCCACAGGGATTGGATTTAAACATGTTTTCATAGTTTATAGCTTGAATGCTATCCAAGATGATCAACAACTTAGAGTTGTGTGATTTAAAACTAAATTAGCTAAAAGTCTAAACTATTGGCTAATGATAACTGCAACAAGATTAAGCAAAGAAGATATCAGTGGGAGAAAATGGGGGTTGATTGGATAGGTGTAAGATACTTGTTCGGGAGTTAACTCTAGTCGATTCACTTCTAAGGTTCAGTGAGTCTCTCGAGTTCACTCAGTTATTAGTTCAAACGTTCAGTAGAAACTCCTCTCTTGATTAAGTCTCAACCTCACAATATAAACTAAGTTAATGCTCAGTGAAGATATGCAAGAATTCGTAGGGGTTAATCTTTAGGAGAACCTCTTTCGATTATCCTCCTAACTAGGTCTAAACAATAATTCAACTAGCCTCTTTTGATTACTAGGAAGAAATCAATGAATTCAACCAACAAAATAATGCAATAACATCACAAGATACGCCTCTTTCGATTACATAAACATGTGAATATCTATGCAACAATTAAAACACCCAAAACGATTCAATACATAAAACTAGAGTTAATATCCACAAACAATTCTCAAAACACCAAATCTATCAATCCCAAGGAAGAATTACTCCATGGATATGGAGAAATTCATCACAATTAAGAGTCAAAGGAAAATATAAAACATCCAAACCTTTGTCTTGAGTGAGTATGAATGATGAAATCCTTGTGCTCTTGCCTCTCCCTCTTCTCCTTAGCTTCCTTAGGTCTAAATTATGTCAAAAGTCCCAAAAATACCGTTTTCTGATGTATATATACCAAGTAGGATCAGTCCCAAACACATACACCTTCTCCTACGCGAAAAAGAACACTTTTCCTGGACAGGACGTATGCGGCCGTGCACCTGGAAGTGTGCCTACGTGCTTGGCCGCGCACTTTTCACACTATTCTGCACCATATGCACGTCCAGTGCACGGCCACGCGCTTGCCGCACACTTTTCACCTTGTTCTGTTGGGAATTTGAAAAAATGTAAAATATGAAAGTTGTATCCCTCTGAAATAGCTTCCAATAACATATAGTGGAGCCCAAATGGAGTTCCGAGCAAAACTTTATGTGCATTTTACTAGACACTGCGCAGTATGCCTGCTCGTTTCTTCGTTCGTTCTAAACTATCATCCGTTGATCCCGAACACGATCCTGACTTAATTCCTTGGGCTTTTACTCAGACGTCAAAGCTCCAAATCACTTGAATTCATTCCATAAAATCTACATAGCTCGGAATCACACATACAAGGCATAAAACACACAATTAGTGCAAAACACTAGCGATTAAAGCACAAACTCAACTAAAGTGAAGTAAATTGGAATGTAATAATTGACTAAAATATGAGATTATAGCCAAAGGCAATTCAAGAGTATATTGGATGAAGTTGAGTTGATTAGTAATGGTTTGAATCAGCATGATTGTGGCAATGATCAGTTCCTTCGGCGTGTTAAGTTATATAGGTGGTTTGTGGTTGTACGTACGTGCTTGATAGCCACCATAATTGATTGATTTGGGAGGTATTTGATTCAAATGGCCTTGTTATGTGTAAATGGATCCTAGAAGAATTATAGTGGTTTCGACCACAACTTGAGGTTTGTATTTTCTATGGTTATGGGAATTCTGTTGTGTGTTACAATGGTTCCTCTGAAATGAGTTAAGTGAATGGTTTCTAGGCAATGAAGTGTTTATTCTACTAGTAATTCAGGGGTTATGATGAATTCTAGTACTCTCGCGTAGCAGCATGATAGGTGCAGTGAGCGATATGGGAATTGGAAGTTGAGGATCAAGGTTGTGGCTCAGTGTTGATAAAAATGTCACGAGCTCGGATGAGTAGGTAAGAATTCAGATGTTCAGAGTGAGCTAGCTTTTTCTTTAGTGTCACTTGAGAATGGTGTCCTGTGTAAGAGGCATTGTGTATTGATTTGCAGATTCTTGATTTGCTTTACAGAATTAGTACGGTAAGTGGTATGGAGGTACAAACTTTGCTACCTGGTGCGGAAGGTCGTGAGAGCGTATTCCATGGGGAAACTTGTATAAATGTGACATGATAGTCACTTGATTGTTAAGGATTGAAACCAAGTATGGAGATTCTGGTACTATCGCTAATGAGAGAGTTTATGCCTGAAAGGCGCGCTACTCATTTGGTTGTGGAATGTGGGAGTTTGGTCCGGATTGGATGATTGCTCGTGTCATGAATACGGCCATTGTGGATCCTTGGAAGGTTGTTGGCCCAATAATGATCAGAATCGTCTTTAGGTCCATTGGTGGGTCTATTGTGAGAGTGTGCTCTACGTCAGGTCGGGTGTGTTCATTCAGCATAACATTGCTTATGGAGGAGTCTTCGAGCGTTGGTTGTTATTCCTGTCATCAGCTATTCCATGTAATACTCAATTCTGCCATGTGGGTTATGAGACGGCTTGATTATTCACACATGTGCTGTGATCCCATGTGGTTTGTGGTGTTATATGAGCAAGAGGCCTCTCAAGATGCATGTCATTTATTGCACCTTAGTTGTGCTTGGGTTTTGTAGTGTATGGTGCTACTCCTCCCCAGGGTTGTATTATGCACTTGGCGTGATTATGGTTGATCTTCGGGCATCTCGTAAGTGTAAGCATTACAGCTTGATAGGTGTCTCCTTATTGATTGTTGTGTGGATTGGGTGGCACTCCGCCATAGGTATATTGATTGGATCGAGTGGCACGCTGCCACGGGTATTTTGTATGGATTAGGTTCCACGCAACAATAATGTCAATTCGGATTGGGTTGCATGCCGCAATAGTCTCATGTTTTGATTGGGTTGCACGCTGCAACAGTGTCATAGTTGGATCGGGTTCTATGCCGCAACAGAGAGATATTGAGTACGGTTCCCTATACTTATTTTTGTGTATGTCTTGTTTCTCATCATCTAGAAAGGATTACAACATTTGATAGCCGTTTTATTCGTTATGCAGGCTGGGTAGTTGCTTATTGAAGTTCGTTCTTCCTTATAAGTCATATTCGATTTAAAGCTTGTTGCCGCTTTGATGGCGTTATATGAGATTTTAGATGGTGTTTAAGGTGGCTTATTGCTCGAGTAACTTTTACTGGGTGAGATGAGGTTATTTGACTTGAGATTAGTGCGATCGAATTTATATCGGGTATATTAAAGAGAAAATATCGTTATTCAGTTCAGAATGAGGTAATGGTTCTTTTCAGGAGGAGGGACCCTATGATTTATTGATTTTGCAGGTATTTATGAGCTTCTATGCACCGTTTTAATCATTCCAGTATCGCGAGGGTTGGATTAGGGCTTATGCGCATATAAGGTATACTACGGGCATTAGGTTAGTGAATTTGCACCTTCTACAGTTGGAAGATGTTATTATGGGTATGAGAATTATGCGGTGCATGGTCTGATTTCAGCAAAGGTGCATGATCAGGTTTTGGTACAGTGTATAGTGATTGATGCGGTGTTCGTATGTTAAAATCGGGTCTCGTGGAGAATTTCGGATGTTTGAAACTTGTTCTAAGGATTGTTGGGTAAGAAAAAGGAAGGATCTTCAGTCTGGCTCGAGCTAATGTGCTCACATGGGTGGTGGCGGCACAGATAGGTGCATGAGGTGTTAACAATGATTTTGGACAACTCCGGAACAATTCTTGGGACGTTCGAGGACGAATGTCTGATTAAGTGGGGGAGAATGTAACAACCCGACCGGTCTTTTTGAGCTTTAGCGCATCGTTCGGAGGTTTGATGCATTGGATAGCTTCACTTCATGTATTATGACTTGTACGCGTAGTCAGAATTGAATTTCGGTAAGTTCAGAGTTGATTTGGATGGAAAATTCTCATCTCGGAAGCTTTAAGTTGGAAGAGTTGATTAAGGTTTGACTTTTGAGTAAACGATCTTGGAATCAGGATTTAAATGTTCTAATAGGTTAGTATGATGATTTCGGACTTGGGCATATGTTCGGGTTGAGTATCGGGTCGCCCAGGAGCATTTCAACGCTTATTGTGGAAAGTTTGCATTTTGAAGGTTTTAGAATTTCCTAAGTTTGGTTTGAGGTGGACTTTGGTGTTATCGATATCTGTTTGGGTTTCCGAGCCTTGGAATAGGTTCGTATCGTGATTTATGACTTGCACGTAATGTTTGGCGTCATTCGTAATGTTTAAGTATGAATTGGACGTGTTCGTTGAAATTTGAATATTTGAAAGTTAAAAGAAGGTTTCGATCATTAATTCGTAGTTTTGATGTTGTTTGGTGTGACTTGAGGTCTCGAGCAGGTCGTGTTGTTTTTTGGGACTTTTTGGTATGATTGGTCGGGGTTCCGGGAGCCTCGGGTGTGATTTAGAGTGGTTTCGGGCCATTTTTCCTTGTTTTGCAACTGTTGGTGCTGGTGTCTGGTTTGCGAAGGGTCTCATGCGTTCGCAAAGAAGGATTTTGGGGCTTCTAGGAATTGCTCATCGGGAACGCGAAGCAGGAGTCGTGAACGCGGAGAAGAGGCTGGGGTAGCCTACGCGAATGCGACTTGGAGGTCACGAACGCGAAGAAGGAAGGGGAGCTAGGGCCTGACTGTCGTTAGGCCTTCACGAACGAGGCTCGTGGCCCCCGAATGCGAAGGGAAGGGGTCATTAGGCTTCGCAAACGCTACGTGGAGGTCGCGAACGCGCAGAGGAAATTTTGAAGGCAGTGATTCTGGCCTTCGCGATCGCGATGGTTTTTCCGCGATCACGAAGTAGAGCGGGCGTGGACAGATTTATTTAATACGGGACTTAGCCCATTTCTCTCCCATTTTTCATTTGGTTGGGCGATTATTGGAGCTCATGGAGGGAAGATTTTCATCGTCTGTGGCAAGTTAAGCAATTCCCGCACATTGTTAGCTAACTACATGGATTCTACAAGGATTTAAACATGAAAATTAGTAGAAATTGTGAGATTTTGAAAGAAACCTAGAAATTGGTCTTTTTGGATTTTTACCACGAAATTGGACATGGAATTAGGAATAAACTATATATTCGAGTTTGTGGTGTTATGGGTAATGATTATCTTAAAGAATATTTCGAATCCGGGCACGTGGGCCCGATGATTGACTTTGTTGACTTTTTGAGTGAAGTTGAGAATTATTATAAATTGTTAAATTACACGCGTTGGAGTATATTTTGATTGATTTGCACCTTGTTTGACTAGTTTCGGATTGATGGACATTGGTTTAAGGTGTTAGAGAGGCGTTGGAGCCGGTTATGGAACTTCGGAGCATGGTAAGTCTCCTATTTAACCTTGTGAGGGGGAAACTACCCCCTAGGTGATGTAATTGTTATGTGTTACTAGTGTTGGGTGCTACATATGCATGAGGTGACGAGAGTCCATAAGTAGCTAAAGTATGCCTATGTTTGGGTAGACTTAGGACTTTATCATGTAATATTTGAATTATTTGAACTCATTCTGCTGGGTAACTAATTGAATTTATAATTTAAACTGATATATATATATATATATATATATATATATATATAGAGAGAGAGAGAGAGAGAGAGAGAGAAAGTTGTTGGCAAATTATTTGAGAAACGGTAAAGGTTCTATTCACTTTGTGCTCACGTACTATATTGTAAGCACGTGTCTCGTAATTTGATAAGTTCCTTCCTTTCTTGTGGAGCGGGCCGAATGCTTCAGTAGTATAATAGATGCATCTATGGTTTGTGTCGGTCGATCCTCGGCAATGTACATATTATTCTGGATCGGGTCGTGCGACCTCAGCATAATCGTGTGTTATATCGCTAGCCGTCCGAATATTCACGAGATTATCCTTCCACTAATGCCTGGCATTTTATGTGGTATTCCTTATCCGTCTGATACTGACACTTGTTACATCTGGGCTGTTGAGAGAGAATACGAGACTGATAAATTTATATGTTTAAAAGTTGGATGATTTTGTAACTTACAACTTTACCCCATTATTACCGTTGTGCTCATATATGCTTATGATTTATCATATTGCTTTATTGGACCTCTATTAAGTGTCGTTGTCGACCATTCGTCACTATTTCTTCGGGGTTAGGCTAGATACTTACTGGTTACGGGTTGGTTTACGGCCCAATGCCACACTTCTGCACTAAATGTGTAGGATCTTACATGTTCAATTGGTGGTCATCTTAAAACGTAGGCACAGTTGCTGAGGAGACTTTGTGGTAAGCTGCATTCCAGGCTACGTACAGCAGCCCATAGAGTCTCCATTGTGCTATTTACTTAATCATGTCTTATTTACATTCCGAATAGATGTTGTATTATTATTTTACTCCTTAGTAAATGCTCATGCACTTGCGACACTGGGTTTTCGGATGTTCTAGAATTTGTTTATGGTTTGCTTAACCTCGATACACTTTTACTTCTATAATATTTAAATTGTATATATCTACAACTTTAACGTATTTAAGTCTCCACCTAACCTGATTCACGATTTCAAAAATAATAAAATGAATAACTAAGTTGTTAGTTCAGCGTTGGCTTCCCTACCGGCGACGTTGGGTGACATCACGACCTACAATGGGTTTTGGATCATGACAATTCATGTGCAAAATATACTTGGAAGAGTGGTTGTTTCACAACTTTTAAAAGGACCTAATAGCTAACACATTGAAAAAAGGCTTATAAATTAGCATCATTTACTTCAACATAAGTGAAAGGAATATATACAAGTGTAAAATTGTGTTAAGTTTATGAGAAGAAGAAATCTATTGAAATCATGATATACATAGAGAGATAGAGAGAGTTGAGAGAAGCTCATTTTCATTATCGAAATGAACTTAACTAACTACAAACAGAGGAGAGAGTTGGTTATATACAGCTAAGCCATCTATCCTAACTAACTTTCTAACTATAGTCAACTAACTATAACTCTGACTACCTAGCTTGGACAACAAACAGTGATGTTGATGCCTGCTAAGACCCTTCGTTATGAGATCAACCTGCTGCTCAGAAGAAGCCAAGTAAACAATCAGCACAAGACCTTGAAGAATTTTCTCCCGAATAAAGCAACAGTCTATGTCGATATGTTTGGTACGTTTATGAAAGACAGGGTTAGCAACAATTGGATGGCTGATTTTCTATCACAATGCCAAGGCACTGGCAAAGAGAGTGGAGCATTGAGTTCCTTGAACGTGCTAGTAAGCCACACAATGTCAGCAACTGTGGAGGCCAAACTTCTGTATTCTGCCTCAGCATAGCTGTGAGACACAGTGGATTGTTTCTTGGATTCCCATGAAATAAGAGGTTTCCCATATTTGATCACATAGCCAGTGGTAGATCTCCTACTAACTGGACAGGAGGCGCAGCCAGCATCAGAAAAGGCCTGAAGCTGATTAGAATTAGAAGCAGAGAAGAAAATACCAGGTCTAGGGGACTGCTTCACATATCTCACCACCCTAGTTGCAACCTCTATATGAGAAACCTTAGGGTCATGTGTAAACTAACTAAGGCATTGGACAACATAGAAAATATCTGGTCTGCTGATGGTGAGATAGAGTAGTCGACCAATAAGCCTCTGATAGCCTCCAAGATCAGGTAACAAAGTATCCTGAGATTGGCCAACGTGTTGATCAAACTCTGCAGAGGTAAGCTTGAGATTCATCTCTAGAGGAGCACCAAGAGGCTTGGATCCAGCTAGCACCAAATCAGAAATCAACTCCAAAGCATATTTCCTCTGGTTCATGAGGAAGCCATCCTTAGTTCTTGCAAACTCTAGGCCAAGGAGTACCTAAGTTCTCCTTGATCTTAAAATTGCTTTGCAGTATATTTTTTGTGTCTTGAATTAGAGAAGGATCATTTACTGTGATTAGAAGATCATCAACATAAATCAGA
Organism: Nicotiana attenuata; assembly: GCF_001879085.1. Lineage (NCBI taxonomy): Eukaryota > Viridiplantae > Streptophyta > Magnoliopsida > Solanales > Solanaceae > Nicotiana > Nicotiana attenuata. The sequence goes on from NC_031991.1 coordinate 61,054,214, forward strand.
ACAAGGACTAGCTTGTCTCCTATTTTCTTTGTTAGTAAAGAGTAGTCAAGGTGACTTTGATTGAAGCCAGATTCAAGTAAGCCAGTCATCAATTTGATATTCCAGTGTCTAGAGGCTTGTTTAAGCCCATAGAGAGCTTTGAGCAATTTGCAGGTCAGTGGCTTGTTTAATGGTTGAGAAAAACCTTGAGGCAATTGCATATATACTTACTCATGAAGATCTCCCTGTAGAATTGCTTTAAAGACATCCATCTTATAGATACACCAATCATTGACTACTGCCAAAGACAGTACAATTCAGAGAGTGACCATTTTTATCATTGGTGAAAAGGTCTCTCGGTAATCAATCCCATTCTTCTTCTTATACCCCTTGACTACTAGCCTTGTTTTGAACCTCTCTATTTCACCAGTGGCCTTGTATTTTCTTATATACCCATTTGAACCCTATGGCCTTTTTTCTAGTAGGAAATGGTACTACAACCCATGTGTTGTTATCTTCTAAATCCTGAATTTCAGCCTTCATAGCTTCAATCCACCTAAAGTCTTTAGCTGCTATAGTAGGACATAGGTTGTAGTTATGTTGACATCTTTTCTACATAACTTTGATATGTAGCTGAGATACCTGCATAACTCATCACATTAGATAGTGTATACAAATAATTACTAGTTGTTGCCTTCCCTTTATCCAGACTCACAAAGTTCTTGAGCCATATGAGAGGTTTGCTTGTTCTTTCTGACTTTCTTAGTCTAGCAGGAGCTTGTGTATTAAACACAACAGGAGCCTAAATCATCTCTGATGCAATGGCTTCTATAACATGCATAACTTCCAGTGAACTTGTGGCATTCTCACTAGTTGAATTCTCCCATGCATCCACCTGTACTTCTGAATAAGTTGTTGCATCTCCAGGCGCAATGTGAATAGGAGAGGATGGTGGTTCTGGTAGTTCTTGCTGCAGAGTAGATTCAGTTGCACTCTGGTGCTGTGATGAGCGTAAAACAGAACACAAAATTATTGCTCGCTAGTCAAAGATAGTATAGTTATTTATCGTCTCTACATGGATTGGATTTGAACAGTGTTCGAATAGTCTTCAGTTGATTACTATCCAGGAAAATTAACACTTAATTTGATGATTACAGAAGATAGAAGATGAGAAACAAAGAGATATCAATGACAGAAATAAGGGTAGTTGACTAGATAGGCGAAAGATAATTGCCTCGGTATCCAATTCTTGAGTTAGTTTACTCTCTAATACTGTTGATTCTCACGAATTCAACGGATAATTAGATTACACATGATTTTAATGTTCCTCTTTCTATTAAACGTTTATTTCAATAATTAATCCAGTTACAGCTCGGCAAACAATTATAATAAATAAAATGATGGTTATGGTCAATGTCACGACCCGGTTTCCTCTATAGGCCGTGATGGCGCCCAACGTCGCCGCTAGGTAAACCAACAGTGAACTAGTCATGTAATTATTCGTTTTAACAATTTCAAAGTAGTTGATTTTTTATTAATTAAGTAGATGAGAAGTGGAATATTTTAGTAAAGTAAAGCGTAAGCAAATGAAATAGCAAAATACTGTGAAATATGTACTCAAAATCATAAAGTTTCTACTAGCATGTTCCCAAGACACAGTGTCACAAGGGTATGAGCAACTAATAGAATATACAAAACACCTATGAGACTGTTTGAAATAATATAGAGAGAAATTAAATACAAAAGAGAGACGGCGGGTGCTGCAGAACGGACTCAGAGAGCAGCTCACCACTATGCCTCAAGGTAATGGGGGTGGGCGCCTAAATAGATGCCAGATGCACCCGACTCAGGTCCTGCATGATTAGTGCAGAAGTGTAGCGTGAGTATACACATAACATGTATCCAGTCTAATCTCGAACAAGTAGTGATGAAGGGTCATCCGAAACCCAATTCGAACATACGCCCAAGTCCATAATCATCATACGAACCTATTGGGACTGACAAATCCCAATTTCGAGGTCATTTACTTAAAATGTTGACTCAAGTCAAACTTAACCATTATAAGCCACTATTAAGGAACTAAGTATTCGGATTTTATCCCAAGCCCTTAACCCAAACTAACCATCCTTGTAAGTCATAAAACAGTAAAAGCATATACGGGGAGTCTTAATTAGTGGAATAGGGATCTAGAAAGCAAAACGACCGGTCAGGTCGTTATATACTCCACCTCTTACACAAATGTTCGTCCTCGAACGGGTCTAGGATCATACCTGGAGTGCCGAATAGGTGTGGATATCTGCTCCGCATGTCCTACTCGGTATCCCAAGTCACCTCTTCAAGTGGTTGACCCTTCCACTAAACCTTTACAATATAAATCTTCTTGGACCTTAACTGGCGAACCTTCCTGTCAATAATGGCAACTCCTCTTCATAACCCAGACTCTCATCTAGCTGTACCGTGATGTAGTCTAACAATACGACCTGTCATCATGAAACTTTCGGAGCATAGACACGTGGAAAATCAGATGAACTACCCATAGATTGGGAGGCAAAGCAAGCTATAAGCAACCTCCCCAACTTGCCTCAACACCTCAAATGGACCTATAAACCCCAGGCTCAACTTTCCCTTCTTCTCGAACCTCATGATTCCCTTCATTGGGGAGACCTTCAAGAGAACCTTCTCGCCCACATAAATGATAAATCATGCGCCTTTTGATCCACACAACTCTTCTGTCTGGACTATGCTGTGTGAAGTCGCTCCTAAATCAACTTCACTTTCTCCAAGGCATCCTTCACTAAATCAGTACCATATAACCTAGCCTCACCTGGCTCAAACCATCTGATAGGCGAACGACATCACCGACCATACAAAGCCTCAAATGAAGCCATCTCAATGCTGAATTGATAATCATTGTTATAAGAAAACTCGTCCAAAGGCAAGAATCGATTCCACTGCCTCCGAAGTCGATCACACATGCTCTTAGCATATCCTCCAAGATCTGAACCATCCGCACCGACTGCCCGTCGGTCTGTGGATGAAAGGGTATGCTGAGCTCTAACTGGGTCCCCAACTCACTCTATACTACCCTCCAGAAATGCGAAGTAAATTGAGGGCCTCTATCTAAAATGATGGAAACAGGAACACCATGGAACCGAACAATTTCCTAAATGTAAATCTAGGCCAATCTCTCTGAAGAATATGTAGTCACAACCGGAATAAAGTGTGCTGACTTGGTCAACCTATCGAAAATGATCCAAACTGCATCAAACTTCCTCAAAGTCCGCAGCAACCTAACTACGAAGTCCATAGTAATGCGCTCCCATTTCCACTATGGTATAACATCTGCTGAAATAGGCCACCTAGCCTCTAGTGCTCATACTTAACATGTTGGCAATTCAGAAAACTCAACTATGTCCTCTTCATCCACTGCCACCAATAATGCTGCCTCAGGTCGCAATACATTTTCGTAGCACCTGAATGAATAGAATACCGAGAACTGTATTCCTCTTCTAGAATCTTCTCCCTCAATCCATCAACATTAGGAACGCATAGACGACCCTGGAGTCAGAACACCATCCTCACTGATAGTAACATCCTTGGAACCACCCTGTAGTACCGTCTTCCTAAGAACCAACAAGTGCGGATCGTTGTACTGACGAGGATTGATTCGCTTGAATAATGAAGACTGAGCGACAACACATGCAAGAACTCGACTGAGCTCGGACATATCCAATCTCACAAGTCTGTTAGCCATGGAATGAATGTCTAAAGCCAATGGCCTTTCCTCTCCTGAAATGAATGCCAAACTACCCATACTCTCAGCCTTTCTGCTCAAGGCATCCGCAACCACATTCGCCTTGCCCGGATGATAGAAAATGGTGATATCATAGTTCTTTAGTAACTCAAGCCACATGTGATGCCTCGAATAGAGATCCCTCTACTTGAACAAAAGCTGCAAGCTATGATGATCGGTGTAAACCTCACAGGATACCCCATAAAGATAATGCCTCCAGATCTTGAGAGCATGAACTATCGTGGCCAACTCCAAATTGTGTACAGGGTAATTCTTCTCACCACGCTTTGGCTGACATGAAGAATATGCAATAACTCGCCCCTCCTGCGTCAATACACTACCCAGGTCAATGCATCAAGCGTCGCAATACACAGTATACATCCCTGAACCGAAAGGCAACACCACTAGTATTGTAGTTAATGCGGTCATGAGCTTCTGAAAGCCCACCTCACAATCGTCGGACCATCGGGACGGAGCACCCTTCTAGGTCAATTTAGTCAAGGGTGGTGTAACAGATGAGAAGCCTCCATAAACTAGCTACATGCTAACCCCAAGAAACTCCAGATCTGGGTCGCTGTGGTAGGATGAGGCCAACTCTGAACTTCCTTGATCATCCTGGGATCTACCTTAATACCCTTGACTGATATAACATGCCCAAAGAATTCCACATAATCTAACAAGAACTCACACTTGGAGAACTTAGAATATAGCTTCTATTCGCGCAAGGTCTGAAGCAAGACTCTCAAATGTTTTTTCGTGTTCCTCCATGCTACGGAGTAGATCAATATGTCGTCAATGAAGACAACAAAAAACAAGTCAATATATGGCCTGAACACCCGGTTCATCAAATCCATAAATGCCGGGGGGCATTGGTCAAGCCGAAGGACATCACCAGAAACTTTCAGATGATGATACCCCGATCTTAAGTCGATCTTAGAGAACACCTTGGAACCCTACGGTTGGTCAAACAAATCATCAACACGCGACAATGGGTATTTGTTCTTAATGGTAACTTTGTTCAACTGGCGGTAATCAATGCACATTCACATAGTCCCATCCTTCTTCTTCACGAACAGAGCTGGTGCACCCCAAGGAAACACACTCGGTCTGACGAACCCCTTTGCTAGAAACTCCTCAAGTTGTTCTCTACGCTCCTTCAACTCTTTAGGAGCCATGAGGCATGGTGGAATGGAGATGGGCTAGATACCTGGAGCCAAATCAATGCAGAAATTGATATCACGATCTAGTTGCATGCGTGGTAGATCAGAAGGAAACACATAGGAGAACTCCCGAACCACGAGCACATCAAATTCTCTACAACCGTATCCCAAACATAAGCTAGATAAGCCAAACAGCCCTTCTCAACCATGTGTCGAGCCTTCAAGAAAAAGATATCCTGACTAGAGGCACTGACAGATGAACCCTTCTACTCTAATCTAGGCAACATTGGAATCTCCAAAGCAATAGTCTTGGCATGGCAATCAAGGACGACATGATATGGAAACAACCAGTCCATGCCCAGGATGACCTCAAAGTCGGTCATATCAAGAACCAAAAGATCTGGTCTAGTCTCAATACCACAGAAAGTCACGATACAGGACCGGTAGATCCGATCCACAACAATAGAATCGCCCATCGGCGTGGACACATATATAGGGGTATCCAAGGACTCGCGAGGAACACCCAGAAAATAAGCAAATAGAGATGAATATATGAATACGTAGACCCTGGATCAAATAGTACCGAAGCATCCCTAATGTAGATAGAAACAATACCTGTGATCACGGCAGCTGAGGTTACTGCATCTGTTCTGGCTGGAAAGGCATAGAACCTAGCTGGGGCGCCAACTGGCTGGCCACCATCTCTAGACGGCCGAATGGCTGGTGCGGTAGCTGGCACTGTAATCATAGGCTGATGACCTTGTTGTACTGTCTTGTCCCGAAGCCTGGGCAGAATCTCCTCACATGACCAAGATCCTCGCACTCAAAACAACCTCTCGGTGTGTAAGATGACTGACCCTGGGTCTATCTCTAGGGACCCGAACTCCCACTAGAGAAACCCTGAATGGCCAGAGGAAGGTAGGAGCTCTCTAGGATGGCACTGAAATAGGGCCTTACTGGAGTACCCCGAGAAGGAGGCGGTGCTGAATATGTGGGCCTACTAGACTGACCCCTCACAAGCTGACCCTTGCCCCCAGACGGAGCATCACTAAACCCTCTAGAATATCGAAACCGCTTTTCTCTCGGCCCCGCTGACAAACACCCTTGATCCTTCGAGCTATCTCCACAACTTTCCCGTGAGGAGTCCCTATCTCAACCTCTCGAGCCATAGTGGCCTAGATACCATAGTGAAAGCCTGCAACAAACCTTCACACTCTCTTTGTATCTGTGGGGAGTATCATAAGTACATGGAGAGACAACTCCGAGAATCTCACTTTATAGTCGGTCACCTACATTTGGCCCTACTGGAGATGCTCGAACTGACATTGCAACTATTCCCTCTGAGAGGGTGTAATATATCTCTCCAGAGAGAGACGTCTGAACTAGTCCCAATTCAAGGGAGGAGAACCTGTTGGTTTGCCGAGAAGATAGGGCTGCCACAACCTACGGGCCCTGCCCTCCAACTAAAAGGTCTTAAAGTCCACCTTGTGGGACTCCAATATCCTCATGTTGTGCACTTTGTCCCTACAATGATCAATAAAGTCATGGGGGTCCTTATGTTGCTCGCCTCAAAAGGCAGGAGGATGTAGCTTGGTCCGTCTATCCAATAGCTTCTGAGGCTCACTAGCCGCAGCTGGTCCGGGATCTGGTATAGCTGTTACAACTAGCTGAGCTCCAACCATGGGTAGTGCACCCAGAGCCTGATATACGGCTGCTGCATACCCTGGAGCCTGAGCAGTAAGGGTCTGTGCTCCCCCTCCCACCTGAGATATGGCTAGGTCTATTTGAAATAAACCAGCCTGCATCATAGAATCCATGAACCGCAGTATACTAACCATGACCTCGTGGAATCCTGGTGCGAACATGAAATCCGTTGGGGTAGCTCCACTACAGGCACCTCACCTACTCCTCAATAACAGGATCCTCCACTGGATCAACTGTAGCACAATTGAAGCAACTCTAGGACGCCCTCGTCCTCTAGCATGAGCTGGAGCCCTCCCTCGGCCTCTAGGAACAGAGGGAGCAGCTCTTCCACAGTTGGTTACATCTTCCACGCACGTTCTCACCACCTGTGAGAGAATAAGAGAAAGATACTTAGCACAACAGCATCTGCACGATCGGAGATGAAGAAAGAGTAGTTTCCTAACACCCTATAACCTCTCGAAAATAAGTATGGACGTCTCCGCACCGATCCACAAGACTCTATTAGGCCTGCTCGTGGCTTGTGAGACCTATGGGAACCTATTGCTCTAATACCATGTTGTCACGACCCGATTTCCCCTATAGGTTGTGATGGCGCCCAACGTCGCCGCTAGGCAAGCCAACGGTGAACTAGTCATGTATTTTTTTTAAAAAAAAAATTCAAAGTAGTTGATTTTTATTTATTAAGTATATAAGAAGTGGAAAAGTTTTAGTAAAGTAAAGCATAAACAAATGAAAGAGCAAAATACGGTGAAATATATACTCAAAACCATAAATGTGTACTAGCATGTTCCCAAGAGCTGGTGTCACAAGTGTATGAGCAACTTAGTAGAATATAAAAAACACCTATGCTACTGTCCAAAATAAGATAGATAGAAAGTATATACAAAAGAGAGACTGTGGGTGCTGCAGAACGGAATTAGAGAGCAGCTACTACTATGCCTCAGTGTAATGAGGGTGCGCGCCTGAATGAATGCCAGATGCACCTGTCTCGGATCCTGCACGATTAGTGCAGAAGTGTAGCGTGAGTACACAAGCAACATGTACCCAGTAAGTATCCAGTCTAACCTCGAAGAAGTAGTGATGAGGAATCGACATCGAAACTTACTATTGGCAAACAAATAAAATACAGAAATCTTAAATGGGCATGAAATATGTGAATAATAATAACGAAATAACAAGTAGTGAATAATTGATTCTTCAAAAATCTCCAACTGACACGTACTAACTCAAACAAATTTCGGGCCAATAAATAAATTATAGCCTCTGAAGTCATAAACGTAATATCAAGTGTAACAGGTCTCCAAGCATTATCACGCACGATTTATGCAGAGGTTGTACTGCTCGATCCAGAATAATATGAACACTTATTGAATGACACGAGCCATAGATGCATCTATTATACTGCCGAAGCATTCGGCCCGCTCCACAAGAAGAGAAAATACACTACACAAACATCCGATTTAAAAGCTATCACAAGACAAATACACAAGGAAGCACAATTTCTATTGACGGTCAGGTAACCCGCCAAAAATCAGATTAAGTGAAATTTGGTCTTTACGAATTCTTTATCAAGCTTCAATATAATTTAAGCACTTAAATTAGCAAGTAGAGTGCAAACAATACAATTATTCATGATTGGGTCCTAAAACTACCCGGAATTAAGCATGATTTGTAGCTACACACGGACTCTCGTCACCTCGTGCGTACGTAGCCCCCACAAATAGAAGAAAATAGTAATTTAAAACACCTATGGGGTAAATTCCTTCTTACAAGGTTAGGCAAGAGACTTACCTCATGCCGAAACTCACTTTTCGGCCCACAAATTCACTCTAAAGCCTCAACTTGGTGCAGAACACTTCGAAGCTAGCCAAATATTATATAATTTAATCAATATACACTCACAAGTTCAAAATTTAGCTATTAGAGTAATATACACTCACAAGTTCAACCCAAATTGGAAGATTCTTAAAATTTACCCCCAGGCCCACTTGCCTGGATTCCGAAAATATTCGAAGATAAGTGTTACCCATAACCTCACAAACTCAAATATGTAAGTTCTACCAAATTCCATAATCATTTTCATGGTTTAATCCCATTTTTATCAAAACCTAAGTTTTTCAACTAACATATAATTTCTACAATTTACATGTCAATAATCTACCCAAAATGCGTGATTTAAACTCATATTATTTAGAAATTACTTACACCAAAGTGGTAGGTGAAAACCCCTCTTCAAAGTGCTCTAAATTTGACCAACAAGTGAGAGAAATGAAGAAAATGGGCCTACGCCCTGATATAAATTAACCTCACTGCCCCAGCGATTTTCTCACCTGCGGCAACTTTGCAGCTTCTGTGTGGCCGCTTCTACGGGCAATTTTCCACTTCTATGGAACACGCACGCTCCAGCTTTGGTCGCACCTACAAAAAATCTCCGCATCTGCGAGCCCGCTTCTGCAGCTCGCCTGGCGCACCTGCAACCATGCATTGCTGCCCCCTCCACATCTGCGATCTCTCCATTGTATAAGCGAGTCCGCTTCTGCGAACACTGGCCAGTCCACTCCCAGCCGCTCCTGTGCTCGCTGGCTCGCACCTGCGTCTACTTTTTCCCAGGTGCGAATGCACTACAACTGCTCCTACATTAGCCCTTCTTCCAAGTTCAAACATGCTCCACACATCATCTGAATAGCACCCGAGGCCCCTCGAGGCGCGTCCAAACATACCAACAAGTTCGTAAACATAAAACGGTCTAGCTCGAACCCTCGGAATGTGTAAAACAACATCAAAACAAAGAATCGCACCCCAAACCAAATCGAATCAACTTATTAACTTCAAGTTCTTCTAACTTACTCTAAACGTGCCAAATCATACTTAAACTTCTCGAAATGACACCAAATTTTGCATGCAAGTCACAAATCAGCATACAGAACTATTCTTAGGCTTGGAATCCAAAATAGACCTTGATAATATTGAAACCTTCTTCAAACCAAATTTAAAGAAACGCTCTAGGGTCATACGTAACCCAGTACGAACATACCCCCAAGTCCAAAATAATCATACAAACCTATTGGGACCGTCAAATCCTGGTTCCGAGGTTGTTTACCTAAAATGTTGACTCAAGTCAAACTTAACCATTATAAGCCACTATTAAGGAACTAAGTGTTCCGATTTTAACATGAGTCCTTCCACTTTGAGCTAATCATCCCCGCAAGTCATAAAATAGTAAAAGCACATACATTGAGTCTTAATTAGGGGAACGGTGATCTAGAAAGCAAAATGTGTAATGACCCAACTGGTCATTTTGAGCAATTACATCCGGTTCGGCAGTTTGAGGTCACGAACAGCTTCATATTATGTGTATCGACCTGTGTGCACAGTCCGGGCGTGAAACCGGAAAGCTTTTATGTGAAAATATAAAAAATATAGTAGTTTCTAGAGTTAAAATTTGGATTTTAGTTGACTTTGGTCAACATTTTTGGTAAACGGACCCGGATCTGTGTTCCGCCGATCCCGGGAGGTCCGCGGTAAAATATTGGACTTGGGCGTATGCTCGAAATTGAATTCCGAGGTCCCTAGCCTTAGAAAACAAATTTTGAAGAAAATTGTTGTGCTGGTTTTTAAAGGAAATAAAGAAATGAATTAATGTTTGAACTCGTTGGTATAGGGTTCGTATTTTGGCTTGGAGCCCGGTACAAGTTTGTTATGATATTTAATTCCTATCTATAAAATTCTGTGAGAACCAGAATTTATTTGATGTGATTTGGACGCCCGGTTGAAAAATTAGAAAATTTGAGTGTCCTTGAGAAAATCATGAGTTTTGAGGTTAAATTCGTAGTTTTTGATGTTATTTTGATGATTTGATTGCAAGAACAAGTCCATATGATGTTTTTAGACTTGCGAGCATGTTTGGTATGGTGCCCCGAGGGCTTGGGTGAGTTTCGGATAGGTTTAGGCTATGTTGTGCTTGTTTTCGGATGCTTCATCATAGTTTCTTCAAGCAAAAATAATACCACGGTGAGAAAATGAGATCCAAATTCCGTTTTGTTTGAATGATTAGATCCGTATCGAAATTACAGAGCCATAGGAAAAAGAATTATCAAATTTGGACATCGTATGAGGAAGTTATGCTGAATTTTGTGTCGGGAAAAATTGCTAGTTTCTGGTGTGTTCGCAAATGCGAATTTCTTCATCGTATTTGCGATGCCCAGTTCGCAAATGCAAACTTTTTGTCGCAACTGCGACTTTTACCAGCCCTGCTTTGTTTGCAGTTTGTGAGGGTTCGCAATTGCGAACCCTGGGTCGAAAATGCAACTTCTGAGGCCTGTTAAGTGAGGTTTTTGACGAGATTTTCACCCATTTTTCAATTTTCTCAAACCCTAAACCTCCATGGGCGATTTTTGAAAGACCCAAACTTCTCCAAATCATTGGGTAAGTGTCTCTAATCAATTTCAAACTATATTTTGTGATTATATCTTAAATTTAACATCAAATTCATGAGAATCTAAAGGAAATGTGGGGAAAATTGTGAAATCTTTCAAAAATATAAAATTATGATTTGAATGACCAAATGGTATCGGAATTAGATAATTTTTGTATGGGAGAACTCGTAGCAGAATGGTTGTTCGATTTTTGTAAATTTTGTCAGGTTCGGAGGTGCGGGCCCGGGGAGTTGACTTTTGTTGACTTTTTGCAAATTGTATAAGAGTCATAGTTTTGTCAATTGAAATTGTTTTCTCTTGCATTGTCTGATGTAATCAAGTCGTTTTTGGCTAGATTGAGCCGAACATTGATGAATTGGTAAAGGAAAAGCTAAATTGAGTATTGAATTGGCCGAATTGAGGTAAGTATCTTAGCTAACCTTGTGTGGGGGACTTCCCCTTAGGATTTGAGTCTTATATGTTGATTGCAGTTCATGTACGCGAGGTGACGAGTGCGTACTCGGACTTATTTGTGGGAAATTGGCCTTTTAGGGTACGTAGGTCTTTACATTCGTTGTGTATGAACGTGTTCTTGATATGGCTGAGTTCCTATTTACTAGTTTCACCTCTACATGCGTAATTTGAAATTAATTGCTTCATGATTCACTCTTATTGCCTAATTGACTCCTATTTCACTTAGCTGAAGAGTTTTGCCTCTCCTATTGTCATGTTATATTTTCATATTTGCTTGTCTTGTTTGAGAATTATTATTATCCCTCCTGAAAATTACTTAGTCTTAAGTGAAGCTAAGATTATTTTTCCCAAATTGAATTGTTGAATATCCTTGTAATTTTCCAACCTTAAAAAAGGGGTTTAGATAATCTATATCCTGGTTGACCTGCCTTTATTTGGGGCGACTTGAATCGTGTTGAGGTTCTTATTATTGACTTGTATATTGTGGGATCGTTGCTACTTATTAGTTTTTCCGTTGTTGAACTGTTCCCTTTATGCCAACATCTTTTATGTGGTTATTCCTTGTGAGCTGGTTCTACCGTTCCCTTGTGATTTACAGTCCTTGAGTTGATTTATTTGTCTTACCTTGTATTATTGTCATTGTTGATGTTATATGTAATGTGGTGATGTTCGATCTTTCTGTTGTAATGTAATTATTGATTCTGTTGGTTGCGCTGCGTATTTTCTTTGGGACTACGGGATGATATCCCGGGAGATCCCCCTGCATGTTTACTTTGGGACTACAAATTTGGTATTCCGGGAGATCCCCCTGCACATTTATGATTGGAATTACGGGAATGCACTCGGTAGATTCCCCCAGTACTGGGTATTTACATTTGGGACTACGAATTGGTATTCCGGGAGATCCCCCTGCACATTTATGATTGGGACTACACAGCACCCGGTAGATTCCCCTTTACTGAATATTTACTTTGGGACTACGGATTTGTATTCCGGGAGATCCCCTTGCACATTTATGATTTGGACTACGGGACGATATCCCGAGAAATCCTCTGCATGTTTATTTTTGGGACTACGGATGTATTTCGGGAGATCCTACTATATTGTATAATGAATTCAGGGCTACAAATGGGACCAGGTAGATTCCCGTGTTGATATATTTGTGTTCGGAGCTCTTAATCTTCTATACTTAGGTGTCACCGGGTGACCTATACTCCAAGGATATTTACTTAAAAATTGTATTTGTAAAGCGTTCATCTTGAAGAAATTATGTTCAAAAGACATTTATTTAAAGAGTGTATTTGAAAAGAAACTATCTTGAAAGAATTATGTTTGAAGAATCTTTAGTTGAAATATTCAAAATAAGTATATTTTGTTAAGCAATTTTTCCCAATTGGAAAGGATTATATTTTAAAGATTTCAATATAGAAATTTATGAGTGAAAGTTTATACTTGAAGAATTTGACTAAAATATTGGGGTTGTTGGCTAAGGCCTGACGTGGAGATTATTGTAGTGCTGAGTTACTAATTGCCCTTACTGTATTGAAATTTTCGGATTTGAGCTGTGATTCCATCCATCCTGCTGTGTCGTTATTATAATGTTCCATTGCTACTTGTTGTTTTCATTCCTTATTGTAATAACTGTACTGTTAGCCATACTGCGTAGTCTTTATATGTAGACATCATATCCTGTTGTTTTTATACCCACCCTTATTCAGTTTATTAGACCAGTAGGTGTCATGACTGTTCCTTGTCACTACTCCACTGAGGTTAGTCTTAATACTGACTGGGCATTGCTGTGATGTGCTCATACTACACTTTTGTACATTTTTTGTACAGATCCAGTTATTGCTCGTTAGTAGCTGTGTGGGTCGTTGCTGAGGAGACTCAAGGTAAACCTGTTGCTGCGTTCGCAGGCTTTGATCACCTTCCTATTTAATATCCACATTGTTTTAGTTATCTTCAAACAGTTGTATTTAGAAGTTGTAGTGAACTCTGTAGAGCTTATGACTTTTACTACCGGTTTTGGGAATTGTAATTGTTCATAGTTATGTAATTTGAAGTTAGTGAATATCAATGTTAATTTTGTAAATGTTAGGCTTACCTAGTTTAGAGACTAGGTGCCATCACGACTCCTTCTGAGGGATTTTAGGTCGTGACAAGTTGGTATCACAGCTCTAGGTTCATAGGTGCTACGAGTCATAAGCAGGTTTAGTAGGCTCTTACGGATCGGTACGGAGACATCTGTACTTATCTTCGAGAGGCTACAGAACTATTAGGATAATCTCGCAATTTTCATTCCTTATCGTGCGATATTGATTCAGCTTGAAGCATATAACTTATGTTCGTTTACATCAACTCATGTGTAATATTACGCTCTCGGTATCTGCTATGCGCCAGTGGTTCGCGATGCTACAGACAGGCTACGAGGGAGTCAGGGACGCTTAGACATACTCTCAACGTGTTGTCCGGACTGGAGATACAAAGGTATTGAGAGACTATTCAGTTGTTTATATGGAGGCGCAGCGGAAGCGTGGTGGGTATTGATTGAGGATAGTTGGCGGTGTTGGAGTACCTTGTGATCTGTGTTGTATGAGCTGTGCAAGTTAGCTCTGCGATCATCAGTTTTCTATGGCTTCGCGCCAAGTGGAGGAGTCCATCAGCAACATTCAGATTGCATAGTCAGACTTGCATCAGTTTCGGCCGAGGTATGTGTATGTGTGGTGTTGGTAGGTTCCTAGAATTTGTATATGACTAAGGTCTGAGATCTTGCACGGGACGATGTTGGGACTTTGTATAGGATTATTACATATCGACTATCCGAAAAAATAGATCAGCAATGTGGTGTTGGGTCAACATAGCGATGAAGTGATTGGTCCTTTAAATAGGAATCCTCTACTGGTATTTGTGGAAGCACTCTTGGATTGGATGGTTTGTGTGACTCGGTTGAGTTGGGGAGGTGCAGTCCTGATGGCTTATTGGCGTGCGGGCGGATCTCAGAGGGTTCTCAGTGGTTTGACTACGACTTGAGTTGGGTGTCTACTATGGGCGTAAGGAATATGTGGTACATTGTGGCTTTCTCCTGAATAGGCATCAGAAATTAATGGGGTGTTGACATTGTTGGCTATCATATGTGAAGAGTGTGCATTTTGGAAAGGACCTTGAGGTTTGGTTTGCGGGTGCATGGCTGGTAGCATGGTGATTACTGGGTTTTGAGGCTTTTGAGGTTCATGTTTTGTTACGTGGCCAGAAACTCTATATGAGTGCTTCAGCAGGATGATAGGGTGTAAGTGTTATATTATCCATTTGATTTGCGTAGTGGAGTTTGAGTATGGAAGTTTTGGTATTCCTGAGGTTTTGGGCTAGATGCCCTCATATGTGGACCATTTCTTACTGGCGGATTGTGAAGAAATGTTGACGATGAGGTAATTAATAGCATGCATGATTGATAGGTCGCTGAGGATTTTTGGAAAGGATATTTACCTATTTGGAAATAATCAGGATTTGGGTTGGGGGCTATTTGAAAGCTCGATGAGAATATGTATCTTGTATCAGATCAAGTTTGAGCGCTCCGGTGAGATTGTCATTATGGCTATGTTACCGGGCAGAATGGATATTATTTGTGCCCCTAGCCTATGTTATGTGCTACTCTTTTATGTCGTGTTAGTCGGTGATGTTGTATGATTATTCCCCACGCATGTTGTAACTCTGTTCAGGCCTTATGGCGATACAGGCAGGATAGACCTCGTGATGTTGATTTGTTCATTGCACCTTAGTTGTTCTTATTTCTTTCATGTTCTTGCACTTTCATTTATTTTCCCACAGTTTTATTTGTGCACTCTGTTGTACTTGTTTATCAGTATTCATATATTCAGTGAGCCCGAGCATTTTGGCTTGATGAGTATTTGGGAGCGGGCTGCACACCACAACGGATGTTATATGGGATACCCTTTCCTTGTGTTTATTTGGTGTTGTGTCTTCCCTCTGTGGGATAATTTAATGAAAAACCTATACTTTTGTTGTCACATATGTTGTACTTGTTAGATAATTATTCTACTTCGTTTTCCTTTATTTGTGCTGCATAATTGAGTTATTGCTGATTTGGTTTACGAATTGTGTAGTGTAAGAATCTGTGTGGTTCCGTGATGAGTTGTTAGTTAGATTGCTTGTGTTGGCTGAGATGAGGTTCTTAGACCTGACTTTAGTGCTAAGGTATTGGGGGTGGGGAGTGTTTGGATGTGAGAGGGTGTTTCTGCTAAGATTTGAGTAATGGCCCTTGGCGGGCGGGAGAGCTTCGTGACTTGTTGACTTCATAGGCGGCTATGAGTTTTCGCAGGTCTCTTTATCACGGGTAGTGTTGTGGATGTCCGGTACAAGGTTGTATTATATGTGAAGTATATTGCCGGCATCCAAGATGTTATTTGAGCAGCTATGGTGGTTAGAGGTTATTGCTTCGAGTATGTGAGTTGTTTGGAACATCATGTGGTTGTATTATGGATTGGAATTTTTGGCTCGATTCAGCTTGTTTGGGCGTGTTCAGTGTGATGATGTGGAATTCGGGTCCTATGATGAATTTCGGATGTTGAGGTTTGGGTCCTGTTCTAAGGTTATGGACTAAGGAGGAGATGAGACCTTTAGTTAAGTTGCATTGTCAGTTTTGCATAGGTTGGATGATAGGGAATCACCCCCGGGTGTATGTATGAGGAGCTTATGCAGTGGTTCGATGGCTTTGGAACGACTCCGGGCACGTTCGAGGACGAACGTATGTTCAAGTGGAGGAGGATGTAACGACCCAACTGGTCTTTTTGAGCAATTGCAACCGATTCGGTAGTTTGAGGTCACGAGCAGCTTCATATTATGTGTATCGGCTTGCGTGCGTAGTCCGGGCGTGAAACCGGAAAGCTTTTATGTGAAAATATGAAAAAATATAGTAATTTCTAGAGTTAAAATTTGGTTTTTAGTTGACTTTGGTCAACATTTTTGGTAAAAAGACCCGGATATGTGTCCCGACGATCCCAGGAGGTCCGCGGTAAAATATGGGACTTGGGCGTATGCCCGGAATTGAAATCCAAGGTTCCTAGCCTTAGAAAATTTTTTTTCAAGAAAATTGTTGTGCTGGTTTTTAAAGGAAATAAAGAAATGAATTAATGTTTGGACTCGTTGGTATCAGGCCGGTATTTTGGTTCGGAGCCCGGTACTAGTTTGTTATGATATTTAAGTCCTATCTATAAAATTTGGTGAGAACCGGAATTTAGACGTGATTTGGACGTCCGCTTGAAAAATTAGAAATTTGAGTGTCCTTGAGAAATCATGAGTTTTGAGGTTAAATTCATAGTTTTTGATGTTATTTTGATGATTTGATCGCACGAGCAAGTCCGTATGATGTTTTTAGACTTGTGTTCATGTTTGGTTTGGAGCCCCCAGGGCTTGGGCGAGTTTCGGATAGATTTAGGCTATGTTGCGCTTGTTTTTGGATGCTTCATCGTCGTTTCTTCAAGCAAAAATAATACCACATTGAGCAAATGAGATCCAAATTCATTTTTGTTTGAACCATTAGACCCGTATCGAAATTACAGAGCCATAGGAAAAAGAATCATCGAATTTGGATATTGTATGAGGAAGTTATGCTCATTTTTGTGTCGGGCAAAGTTGCTGGTTTCTGGTGTGTTCGCAAATGCGAACTTTTTCATCGCATTTGCGATGCCCAGTTCGCAAATGCGAACTTTTTGTCGCAAATGCGACTTTTGCCAGCCCTGCTTTGTTCGCAAGTTGCGAGGGTTCACAATTGCAAACCCTGTGTCGCTAATGCGACATTTGAGGCCTGTTAAGTGAGGTTTCTCACGAGATTTTCACCCATTTTTTAATTTTCTCAAACCCTAAACCTCCATAGGTGATTTTCCAAAGACCCAAACTTCTCCAAATCATTGGGTAAGTGTCTCTAATCAGTTTCTAACTATATTTTATGGTTATATCTTAGATTTAACATCAAATTCAAGAGAATCTAAAGGAAAATGAGGGGAAAATTGTAAAATCTTTCAAAAATGTAAAATGATGATTTGAATGACCAAATGGTATCCGAATTAGATAATTTTTGTATGGGTGAACTCGTAGAGGAATGGGTGTTCGATTTTTGTAAATTTTGTCGGGTTCCGAGGTGCGAGCCTGGGGAGTTGACTTTTTGCAAATTGTATAAGAATCATAATTTTGTCAATTGAAATTGTTTTCTCTTGCATTGTCTGATGTATTCAAGTCATTGTTGGCTAGATTGAGCCGAGCGTTGATGAATTGGTAAAGTAAAAGCTAAATTGAGTATTGAATTGACCGGATTGAGGTAAGTATCTTGCCTAACCTTGTGTGGGGGACTTCCCCTTAGGATTTGAGTCTTATATGTTGATTGTAGTTCGTGTACGCGTGGTGACGAGTGCGTACTCGGACTTATTTGCGGGAAATTGGACTTTTAGGGTTCTTAGGTCTTTACATTCATTGTGTATGAACGTGTTCTTGATATGGCTGAGTTCCTATTTACTAGTTTCACCTCTACATGCTTAATTGGAATTAATTGCTTCATGATTCACTCTTATTGCCTAATTGACTCCTATTTGACTTAACTAAAGAGTTTTGCCTCTCCTATTGTCATGTTATATTTTCATAACTACTTGTCTTATTTGAGAATAATTATTATCCCTCATGCTTTTCTAGTGGTTATTCATTGTGAGCTGGTTCTACCGTTCCCTTGTCATTTACAGTCCTTGAGTTGATTTATTTGTCTTACCTTGTATTATTGTCATTGTTGCTGTTATATGTAATGTGGTGATGTTCGATCTTGTAATGTAATTGTTGATTCTGTTGGTTTCACTGTGTATTTTCTTTGGGACTACGAGATGATATCCCGGGAGATCCCCTTACATGTTTACTTTGGGACTACGGATTTGGTATTCCGGGAGATCCCCCTGCACATTTATGATTGGAACTACGGGAATGCACCCGGTAGATTCCCCCAGTACTGGGTATTTACATTTGGGAATACGGATTGGTATTCCGGAAGATCCCCCTGCACATTTATGATTGGGACTACGGGACAGCACACTCCTTCGCTCTAGTGATCGCTTCGTATACTATGCTTCTTATCCAGCGTATTGAACTCGTTTATTCCACTCGCTCCCCAACTCTAAGAACAACTCCGCTTTTTAGAATTGTTGAAGAAACTACTAACTCTAACTATCTAACTGCACTGATCGGGGTCGATCTCACTGACCCCTTGCTTCACCACGCCCAAGCCGGAGGCTAAGGAGAGCAGAATTCCCCTGTACTGAATATTTACTTTGGGACTACGGATTTGTATTTCGGTAGATCCCCCTGCACATTTATGATTTGGACTACTGGACGATATCTCGGGAAATCCTCTGTATGTTTATTTTGGGACTACAGACGTATTCCGAGAGATCCCTCTGTATTGTATAATGAATTCAGGGCTACGAACTGGACCAGGTAGATTCCCCTGTTGATATATTTGTGTTCGGAGCTGTTAATATTCTATACTTAGGTGTCACAGGGTGACCTATACTCGAAGGATATTTACTTAAAAATTTGTATTTGAAAAGCATTCATCTTGAAGAAATTATGTTTGAAAGATATTTATTTAATGAGTATATTTGAAAAGAAACTATCTTTAAAGAATTATGTTTGAAGAATCTTTAGTTGAAAAGTTTATATTCAAAATAAGTATATTTTTTTAAAGAATTTTTCCCAATTGGAAAGGATTATATTCTAAAGATTTCAATATAGAAATTTACGGGTGAAAGTTTATACTTGAAGGATTTGACTAAAATATTTGGGTTGTTGGCTAAGGCCTGACGTGGAGATTATTGCAGTGGTGAGTTACTAATTGCCCTTACTGTATTGAAATTTTCGGGTTTGAGCTGTGATTCCGTCCATCCTTCTGTGTCGTTATTATAATGTTCCATTGCTACTTGTTGTTTTCATTCCTTATTGTAATTACTGTACTGTTAGCAATACTGCGCAGTCTTTATATGTAGACATCATATCTTGTTGTTTTTATACTCACCCTTATTCTGTTTATTAGACCAGTAGGTGTCATGACTGTTCCTCGTCACTACTCAACTGAGGTTAGTCTTAACACTTACTGGGCACTGCTGTGGTGTGCTCATACTTCTCTTCTGTACATTTTTTGTACATATCCAGGTATTGCTCGTTAGTAGCTGTGTGGGTCGTTGCTGAGGAGACTCAACGTAAACCTGTTGCTGCATTCGCAGGCTTCAGAGTCACCTTCCTATTTTATATCCGCATTTTTTTACTTATCTTCAAACAGTTGTATTTAGAAGTTGTAGTAAACTCTGTAGAGCTTATGACTTGTACTATCGGTTTTGGGAATTGTAATTGTTCAGAGTTATGTAATTTGAAGTTAGTGAATATCAATGTTACATTTGTAAATGTTAGGCTTACCTAGTTTAGAGACTAGGTGCCATCACGACTCCTTCGGAGGGATTTTGGGTCGTGACAAAATGACCGATCGGGTCGTTACAGTCTAAAGGGTAACTTCTCACGAATATTTTCCTATTTTTTAGTTCGTTTAACAATTCAAGAGGCTCTTTCGATCACCTATCTGAATCACGAATTTAAAGTAGAGCATAATATGTAAAGAAATTCAATATCAAGCTCCTCTTGTGACGAAGAAAAATAAGAAATAACTCCACAATTCAATTTAAAACTCCATCAATTAATTCCAACAATTATCAAGAATCGAATCCCTAATCAAGTAACCAAAACACCGTGTCTGTCAATACCCTAATGGAATTACTCCATAAAAATTGAAAAAGTCATCTCGGTAAGACTTAAAACATAGAAAATATCAATGCTAATGATTCGATACTATAACGACCCGACCGGTCATTTTGAGATCTAGCGCGTAATACGGTGGTTTGAGGCCTTGGGTAGCTTCACTTCTTGTATTATGATTTGTAGGCGTAGTCGGAATTGAATTTTGGGAAGTTCGGAGTTGATTCCGAAGGAATAATTCTAATTTCGGAAACTTGAAGTTGGGTGAATTGACTAAGGTTTGACTTTTGAGTAAATAACCTTGGAACCGGGATTGAAGGTTCCAACAGGTTCGTGTGATGATTTTGGACATGGGCGTATATTTGGGTTGAGTATCGAGTCGCCCGAGAGCATTTCAATGCTTATTGTAGAAAGTTTACATTTTGAAAGTATTAGAATTTCCTAAGTCTGGTTTGAGGTGGACTTTGGTGATATCGACGTCCGTTTGGGTTTCCAAGACTTGGAATAGGTTCGAATCGTGATTTGTGACTTGTGCGTAAAGGTTGGCATCATTACGGAATGTTTTGATATGATTCAGACGCGTTCGTCAATGTTTGGAGAGTTTTAATGTTGAAAGAAAGTTTTTTTCGTCGATTCACGATTTTTGTTTTATTTGTGACGTTTTGAGCCTTTGGATAAGTTTGTATAAGGTATTGGGACTTGTTGGTATGTTTGACAGGGTTCGAGGGGCTCGGGTGAGTTTCGAGGTGGTTTCAGACCATTTCTAGGCCATTTTTATTTGCTGGTTTTTGGCTATAGCAGTGTGCATCACGATCGCGAATATTGGATCGCGTTCGCTAAGAGCAAAATGGGAGAAAGGGGCCTGTGAATCGCGTTAGCGGAGACAGATTCGCCTTTGCCAACAAGAAATTTCTGTTGCACAGGGCTGACTTTGGATGCTCATATCTTGCAATCTATAAGGATTTTGGAGATGATTCAAAAATGAAAGTTCTAGTTATTGGTGTCTAGTATGGTTGGACTCGTAATTGAATGCATTGTATGATTTTGTGACTTTTTCAGGTTCCGATCACATGGGTCCAGGGGTTGACATTACTGACTTTTCAAGCAAAGTTGGGAATTGTTATGTGACGACCCAGCCAGTCGTCTCATGAGTTACCTCTCCGTTTCCCCCATTTCTGCTTCTTTATGTTTTGTTTATCCGTTTTTTGTGGTATCCGTTTGGTCGGATCGAATACGGAATGATTTTGGTGAAGTTTGAGACACTTAGTCTCTTTTAAGAAGGCTTAAGTTGGAAAAGTCAACCGGATGTTGACTTATGTGTTAGAGGGATCAGATGTGAGTTCCAATGGTTAGATTCGGGAAGTGATTTGAGACTTAGGAGTGTGATCGGAATGGGTTTTGGAGGTTCGGAGAAGATTTAGGCTTGAATTGGCGAAGTTGATATTTTGATATAGGGGTCGGAATGGAATTTCGAGAGTTGCAGTAGCTTCGTTGTGTCATTTGGGATGTGTGTGCCAAAATTTCAGGTCATTCGGACGTGGCTTGGTTGGGTTTTTGATCAAAAGCGGAATTCGGAAGATTTTAGAAACTTAGGCTTGAATCCAATGTGTTTTGGTTCATTTAATGTTGTTTGAGGTGTTTTGAAGATTGGTACAAGTTTGAATAAGGTATTAGGATATGTTATGCCTTTGGTTGAGGTCCCGGGGACTTCGGGTGAGTTTCGGGTGGTCAATCGGACCATTTCATGAAGTTTGGAATTGCAAAAATTGCAGGTTCAATTGTTGCAGGTTCTTACTCTTCGCGTTCCTGAGTGGACCCTCGCGTTCGCGAAGGGTCAGTGGGAGTCAGTGGAATTTTAGCCTTTGCGTTCACAAGGGAGGCTCCGCATTCGCGAAAGGCTGGATGCTCGTGCATCGCGTTCGCGAGAAGGGCGTGGCGTTCGTGTAGGGTTTTTTGGTTAGCTGGGTCTGAGGTCGAGTTTGTTCATCGCGTTCGCGATAGAGGGAGTGCATTCGCGAAGGGTAAGTTTGAGGAACCATCGCGTTCGCGCGGGTCTTGTCGCACTCACGTAAGAGGTTTTTGGTCAAAGTTAATTCTTGTGCTTCGCGAACGCGAGGCGTTGACCGCGTTCGCGAAGAAGGAAAATAGGCCTGGGCAGAAAGTTTATAAGGTCGTCTTGTCCGCGAGGGTTGGGTTTATTTCTTCCATTGTTGGTCGTTTTTGGAGCTTTTTGAAGGGGATTGAAGAAGGATTCAAGGGGAATCACTTGGAGGTAAGATTCTTGGTTTTAAAACTCAATTTTAATGTGAATTCCACCTAGTAAATCATGCAAATTATGCCAAAAGGTGAAGGACTAGGGCTTGGAAATTTAGACTTTTGATTGAGGATTTGATGGACCATTTGAGGTCGAATTTCAGAACTTTTGATATGTATGAACTCGTGGGAAGATAAGGAATCTATTGGTGTAAAAATTATTGAATTTCGGGATGTGGGTCTGGGGGTCGGGTTTTGGTAATTTCGGGATTTGTGTCAATTATTCATTATTTTCGCTTGGTCTTTGTTCCCTTAGCATATTTTGACGTCCTCGTTCTGATTTTGGATAGATTCGACGCGAGTGGATGCCAATTCGAGGGGCAAAGGCGTCGCGAGCTAGGGATTTGACCCGTTCGAGGTGAGTAATGATTGTAAATGATGGTCTGAGGGTTTGAAACCCCGGATTTGCACATCGTAGTGCTCTATTGAGGTGAGGCACACGCTTGATAGCGAGCGTGGGGTCGTACACTATTGGGGATTGTGACTTGGTCCGTCCCGATTGATGATTTTACCACGTATTTGACAGAAATCTATTTGCTATCATCATTATTTGGGTTGAATGCCATGTTTTGGCTTCGTGCCAACTATTTGAACCCTTCGGGAATTTTTATTGATATTTCCTCACTGTTTTGACTTTATACTTGGACTCAGTCATGTTATTTTCCACTGTTTTCATACTCAGCCATGTTTACTCTGCTTTAATACATAAATGATATTTTCAAATGATGTTTTGGGCTGAGAAACACTGTTTTACTATTTCCCGAGTGGCTCGTGAGGACTTTTGACCGAGTAAGGTCGAGGGCCTATGTTGTGAGGAAACACTGATATTGATTTGAGGCCGAGGGCCTAAGATATGTAAGCCACGAGGTGGCTTGATTGATATGAGGCCGAGGGCCTAGTGATGACACCACGAGATGGCTTGATATTGCGCTTGGGCCGTAAGGGGCCCCTCCAGGATTCTGCACACCCCCAGTGAGCGCGGGTACCTAGTATGATGTGAGGTTGAGCCCGAGGGGCTGGTATTGTTCTGAGATGTTGCCCGAGGGGTGGATTTGTTGATACTATGCCCGAGGGGTAAACTTCTGTGTGTTTTATTATTCCTTAATTGCCTGTCAATTTCCTGCTTACTTGTTGAAGAAGGATTTCACTTATCTTTTCACTGGTTTACTATTTTTAAATGGTTTTACTGCTTCGTTATAGAATGCTTTGTGCCTTACGTGTTTTCTTGCTTTCAATCGTTATTTACATTTGTTACTCACTAAGTTGGAGTACTCACTTTACTCTCTGCACCCTGTGTGCAGATTCAGGCGTATCTTGTCCTGCTCCCGAGTGCTGATCATTTCCCGCTTCAGGCGGATCCGAGGAGTCTTTAGGTAGCTGTTGGCGTTCGCAGCCTGGAGCTCCTCCCTATCTTATTTCTTCATGTCTTTAGTATTGTACTGAACTCTGTAGTTGATTTAGAGTATTCCGTGTGGTTAGATGCTCGTGACTTGTGACACCCCGGTATCGGGCTGTGTTTGGGCTGTATTTCCGCATGTTGTACTATCTTTTGCTTACACTTTGGCTTAATTACTCATGCTTCGTCTATTTATTACTGCTTAACTGTTTGAAAAGGTGAATTGGGTTTAATTGGTTGGCCTTGTCTTCACGAGAGGTGCCATCACGACCGGGTCCGGGTTTAGGGTCGTGACAGTTGGTATCAGATCCTAGGTTTCATAGGTCTCACGAGTCATGAGCAGGTTTAGTAGAGTCTCGCGGATCGGTACGGAGACGTCTCTATTTATCCTCGAGAGGCTGAAGAACCTTTAGAAAAACTTCATATTCTTGAAATTCTTGTCGTGCGAGTTTGTTGATCCGAGTAGTAAACTTCTGTTATTCTATTCTCTCACAGATGGTGAGGACACGCGCTACCGATCAGGGTAGACGACCACCAGTACCACCAGTTGGGGCCACTAGAGGTCGAGGACGCGACCGTGGTCATGGTAGAGGCAGAGCAGTGAGGGCAGCACCTGTAGATCCACCAGCTGCCCCAGTTCAGGACCAGGTCCTAACTGTGGACGCTCCAGCAGCACCAGCTCAGGCACCAGCTGTGCCTATTGTGATTCCGGGTCTTCAGGAGGCCTTAGCTCAGATCTTAGTAGTTTGTACTGGCCTAGCTCAGGCGGTTTCAGCCACTACAGCTGCAACTACTTCTTAGGCCGAGAGAGGTAGTCACACTCCCGTCGCCCGCACACCTGAGCAGGTCGTGCAGGGACTTCAGACGCTGGGGGCACATCTAGCTCAGCCGGTTCCAGCTGCTCAGGACTATGTAGTTCCTGCCATGCCATAGGATGAGCAGCGTAGGTTGGAGAGATTTGGTAGGCTTCAGCCTCCGACCTTTAGTAGTGCAGAGGGCGAGGATGCCTAGGGATTTTTGGACAAGTGTGAGAGGATGCTTCGTACAGTCGGTATTCTGGAGACCAGCGGGGTCGCTTTCACTATTTATCAGTTTTCAGGAGCTGCTTTCACTTGGTGGGAGGATTTTGAGAGGCGTAGGCCCGTTGGTGCAATACCCATTTCCTGGCAGTAGTTCTCCGTTCTCTTTCTGGAGAAGTATATGCTGCAGTCTCGCAGAGAGGAGCTGCGTAGGCAGTTTGAGTGGTTGCGTCAGGGGGAGATGACCGTGTCGCAGTATGAGTTGAGGTTCTCTGAGTTGGCTCGTCATGCCATCTGGTTGGTCCCGACAGATAGAGAGAGGATCAGGAGGTTTGTCGATGGTCTTACTTATCAGCTCCGTATTCTCATGACCAGGGAGAGGGTGACTGGTGCTACATTC
>NC_031991.1:61082575-61116292 GCF_001879085.1 Nicotiana attenuata
TTTGATTGAGGATTTGATGGACCATTTGAGGTCGAATTTCAGAACTTTTGATATGTATGAACTCGTGGGAAGATAAGGAATCTATTGGTGTAAAAATTATTGAATTTCGGGATGTGGGTCTGGGGGTCGGGTTTTGGTAATTTCGGGATTTGTGTCAATTATTCATTATTTTCGCTTGGTCTTTGTTCCCTTAGCATATTTTGGCGTCCTCGTTCTGATTTAGGATAGATTCGACGCGAGTGGATGCCAATTCGAGGAGCAAAGGCGTCGCGAGCTAGGGATTTGACCCGTTCGAGGTGAGTAATGATTGTAAATGATGGTCTGAGGGTTTGAAACCCCGGATTTGCACATCGTAGTGCTCTATTGAGGTGAGGCACACGCTTGATAGCGAGCGTGGGGTCGTACACTATTGGGGATTGTGACTTGGTCCGTCCCGATTGATGATTTTACCACGTATTTGACAGAAATCTATTTGCTATCATCATTATTTGGGTTGAATGCCATGTTTTGGCTTCGTGCCAACTATTTGAACCCTTCGGGAATTATTATTGATATTTCCTCACTGTTTTCACTTTATACTTGAACTCAGTCATGTTATTTTCCACTGTTTTCATACTCAGCCATGCTTACTCCTCTTTAATACTTAAATGATATTTTCAAATGATGTTTTGGGTTGAGAAACACTGTTTTACTATTGCCCGAGTGGCTCGTGAGTATTTTTGACCGAGTAAGGCCGAGGGCCAATGTTGTGAGGAAACACTGATATTGATTTGAGGCCGAGGGCCTGAGATCTGTACACCATGAGTTGGTTTGATTGATATGAGGCAGAGGGCCTTGTGATGACGCCACGAGATGGCTTGATATTGCGCTTGGGCCGTAAGGGGCCCCTCCAGGAGTCTGCACACCCCCATTGAGTGCGGGTACCCAGTATGATATGAGATTGAGCCCGAGGGGCTGGTATTGTTCTAAGATGTTGCCCGAGGGGCAAACTTTTATGTGTTTTATTATTCCTTAATTGCCCGTCAATTTCCTGCTTACTTGTTGAAAAAGGATTTCACTGATCTTTTCACTAGTTTACTGTTTTTAAATGGTTTTACTGCTTCGTTATAGAATGCTTTGTGCCTTACGTGTTTTCCTGCTTTCAGTCGTTATTTACATTTGTTACTCACTGAGTTGGAGTACTCACTTTACTCCCTGCACCCTGTGTGCAGATTCAGGCGTATCTGGTCCCGCTCCCGAGTGCTGATCATTTCCAGCTTCAGGCGGATCCGAGGAGTCATTAGGTAGTTGTTGGCGTTCGCAGCCTGGAGCTCCTCCCTATCTTATTTCTTCATGTCTTTAGTATTGTACTGAACTCTGTAGTTGATTTAGAGTATTCCGTGTTGTTAGATGTTCGTGACTTGTGACACCCCGGTATCGGGCTGTGTTTGGGCTGTATTTCCGCATGTTATACTATCTTTTGCTTAGACTTTTGCTTAATTACTCAAGCTTGTGTATACCCAATTTTTCCCTGTATATTTTTTATATGCAAAATACCTTTAAAATAACATATGTCTACATATATAAGTGTGTCCAAATGTTTTAGTATTTTTCCTAATTTTTAAAAGATTTTTAAATCAATTTATTGCCCTATTTTAGCTATACAAAAACCAATAATTATTCCTCAAATTATCATTTTTGGTGATTAATTTATTTTATTCTCATATTTATCCCAAAATATAGCTAAGGTAATTTTTTCACATTTTTAAAAATTTATTTAGTATTTTTAAAGCTAAATTGCATATAATTGCAATATTAGCCTATTTTAAGAATTAATTGCGCTTATAATTACAAATTTGATTCCAGTATTTTAACTTAATATTTATATATTTAGTACCTTTAATTTGTTTTCAGAAATCATTTTACTATTTTATAAAATAAAAAGGGAAAAAGTGGCTATTTAAAATCTACCCCTATTTCAATTTTAGCCCAAATCGACCACCCCAATTAACCCAATTTCAATCTCAATTGGACCGGCCCAATTCCTAAACTACCCGCCCATGACCCAATTTAATCCAACCCGCCCGGCTCCCCAATAAATCCAGGCCGTTGATCAAAATGATCAACGGCCACGATCCCTTCTTTCCTTTTTAATTTCCCAAACCCCCCAACCCTAAATCACTCTCATCTATCAGCCGCCTTTGAATCCCTTCACCCCCTCAAACTCTCTCAAACCTTCTCTGAACCCTAATCGTCTCCTACCATCTCCCACCGTGAAACCCACCGGAATCCATGGCTTCTCAATCTGTGGGAGTCCTATACTCACCTCCTATTGCTCCTATGTGCTTGATACCTGAAGATTCGAGGCCTGACTTCGAAGGTTTTCACCTAGACCTCTATCGATTCAAGGTTCTCTGGTCATCTCCGGCCTTGCTCCGGCGTACTATAGTTGTTTGAGTCTGATTCCGACCTCTCCGACTCAGATCGATGACCTCTCAAAGCCTTTCTCATTTCTAGGGTTCTTCAGAAACCCTAACCCTTTGAGGTTTTCTTCGATTTCTTTAGATCTGTGGGGTATCTGTGCTCTCTTTGAGTTTTCAAACGATTTCCCTAACTTTTCTTTCGAAAATTACTTTTTAAAAATCTTTCATTCCGATCTAGGGTTTTCTGAAAAAATGTTTAAGTGTTTCTCTTCCCCCTTTCTTTTGTGTATTTGCCTCTATTGTGCTCCTGTGTTTTTATCTACCACGTTCTTGTATGTGTTCTGTTCTTGTATGCTCTTCTACTGAGTTTTTATACTTCGTTCTTGTATGTTCTTTTTTACTGTGTTTTATATGCTCCATGCTTGTATGTTTTTCTACCATGTTTTCCATACTATGTTCTCGTATTTTCTTCTACTATGTTCTGCCATGTTTTGCCTACTATATTCTTTTTGCGTTCTTAAGGTTTTGCTATTTTTCTTTTACTGAACCTTGTTTGAATTTCTCCTGAAAGATCCTCTTAAGCATGCTTCTTCTACTGTTCTTATCAGTATTTGCCATTATGTTCTTTGAATCCTTCTACTGTGATTGCACGTTACTTTGCTATCATGTTTTCTCATGAGTTCTGTTGCTGAAGAAGCCTGTTCTTTTTCTGAAACTTCTAAACATGATTTCGATTCAATTGCCTGCCCTCTCATCTCTGCTTTATGGTTTGCTTGAAATAGGGTTTTATTTCGAAACCCCTAATTCTTTCAGATTAACTTCGAGTCTTTGAATTGAGTTTGGACTTCTTTGTTTTCACATGACTTTGACCTTTTGCTAAACTCTTCTATACTGGATTTTCTACTGATTTTACAATGACACTACAGTCTTCTTTCATGCTTAACATGTTTGTATGCTCTTTATATGATGAACTTCCCTCTAAAGTAGTTTTTAAATGTGTAATTAGTCCATACTCCCCTCTGAATATGGGTCTAATTGATTCCCTTTACATGTTTGCTAATTTCCTTTAAGTTAAAAACCTTTCCCATCTTTTGACTCGGTTCATTCATAACAAATCTCTGACCTCTGATTTCTTGGCTATTAATTGATTCTCTTTCCTTAATTGCACAACCGTGTATTTCAAAATTCTGTTTTTAAATAAACTCTTATGTATTCACCCCTAATTGCCTACTTTGCACAAAGTGTTTGATTAATTTCTTTCCTTAATTGGTTTATACCCGTTTGAATCTGAATTCCTTAATTAAAGGGAGTCTTGTGGAATTGATTTACTATCAGTTCTTCAATTATTTTCTTACCTTATTTTCTCATGACTTTTACACTATAAATACACGACTCTCTAACACACAGCACACACGATTTAACAATCCTCCACTTCACAATTCACAATCTCTTCTGAACTCTTACTCTCTTTCTTGTCTGCACTGTGGCTTTTACAAGACTACTGCATTTTCTCTATTTGTTTCTTTGAAACTGGTATGTCCTAATTTAAGTTTCAACATCACCACAATGTGTTCATTTACAGCTTTTATCCATGTCTACATTACTGTTTCTGTTTAAATTAAATATGCTCATATCTTGCTGTCTGTTTCTGTTATGAATCCTTGCTCCCCTACCCTATTTTTGAGAGTTGTGGCTTAAGGCATGGCAACATGAATTGTTGTCCATGAATTAAGTCTGACCCAATGGGGTCTTAACCTCTATATAAACAGGCTGAAGGGTGTGCCAGCATATCCCATTGCTGGTTGTGCCCATCAGCCTACTTTTCTTTGCTCTTGCAAATTCCCCCATTCCCTATCCCCTATGTGTGTTAATGTGAATTGCTTCCGTCTTCCTTTTCCCCTTTCAGAATTCCACTTCTACACTCGCACTCTCTCTTAGTTCCTAAGTTCTGCCCCCCTCTTGTGAGCCTTGCCTTGGGACCTTGAGTTCCCTCTGAACCTGGACACTTGAGGGCTGGCCCTTCCACACTGCACTATGTCTTAATCTGGTGATATATTTGGGCTGCAAGCATTGCCCAGAGTTCATGTGAGGCTCTTAGGGAACTTTGACACACCCCAAATGAGATAAAGGCTTTGAAATCTTATCTTTGGAGTTGGTTTACTTCATATTTCAGACAGGAAGTCTGAATCAGGCTCTCCTTGGTTGTAATTTTTCATTTATGATGTATTTTTCTTTATTTTACTTTTCTGGGCTGTAATAACTTTGTAATAAAACTTTCGGGGTTGGCTAGTGAAAAAGGGAAGGGTAACCATGTATGCAAATGGTAGATAACCTGCCTATAGGAGTTTCTGATTTTCTGCACTTCCGTACGTAGATAACCTGCCTATAGGATCTCTAATTTCTGCATTCTTTCACATAGATACCGTGTCTATAGAAATTTCTACATTCTTTCACATAGATACCGTGTCTATAGGAATTTCTGCATTCTTTCACATAGATACCATGCCTATAAGAATCATGCATTCTTTCATGTAGATAACATGCCTATAGGATTTTCTAATTTCAGCATTCTCATACGTAAATAACATGTCTATAGGATTTCTGCACTCTCATGTATAGATGCCATGTCTATAGGATGCATATGCATGTAGAGAATATGAGTATAGGTCATTTCTGATTCTTGCATATCCACTTCCCACTAGGCAAACGTGTTTATAGGTCTTAATAACCAAACGCAATCAGATGTCATGTTCATATAAAACCCAGCATTTAGATGTCATGCCTAGAGGGTTTCTGCATTTTTACTATGTCTATAAAATGTGTTCTAAGGTCAACAAACGCATAGAAAGCATGCCTGTAGGAGCTTTAACCGAACCTGAATCACCTCACTCGTTTATAAGTCTAAAACTAGCAGTAATAATGTATTACCAATGGCACAACTTGTGCACTTCTAAAACTCGCTTTTAACTGGCAACTTATCTTAAATCAGTATGTAATTAGTTCATATTCTTGTTTCTGAAATCTGTAGATATCATGCCCATAGGTTTTCGCCTATCACTTAGGCAAACTGTAGGATAAATTTTATTAACTGAATCAGATCTTATCAGCTACAACCAACAGGTAGGCCTGCTTCGGGCTTCTTATCTGAACTATGCAATAAATCAGTCTGCCTCAAACCTTTTAAGTTTTAATTAGACCTTAAACAGTACGTGCAAGACATGCTAAACTATGTGCTTCTTGGTTTTAAAGGAGGTGTATTTGAGCCTTTATTTGTTTATATGCTTTTCCCCAAATTTGCTATATGTGTTTTTTCCTGTCGCCTTAGTATTATACC
This sequence comes from Nicotiana attenuata, assembly GCF_001879085.1. NCBI lineage: Eukaryota > Viridiplantae > Streptophyta > Magnoliopsida > Solanales > Solanaceae > Nicotiana > Nicotiana attenuata. Next base: position 61,088,312 of record NC_031991.1, read on the forward strand.
TTTTGAAACCACAAATAAGCCAATATCCCTTCCCTTTAGGATTAGTAGTCCCAAGTACCTCCGGGGCTGATAGGATTGGGGCGGGTAATAGCATGCAATAAGTAGACGAGACCATTCCGCGCTTTAATACCTTAACGGGGTGGGAACGGGTAGATATGGATATGATGACCATGCGATAACATCACGTGTAGCCCCTCATTGTGGAGTGATTACCGGATGTTGTCTGGGGTGATCAATATTATTAATAAACCTAGGACCCCCTTTCCCTTTGTTCTTTTTTTTCATCCTTTAAAACCATTTTTTCTAAAGAAAATCAACTCTCTTTAGTTCTTTCCGACTTTTGTTTATTTGTGACCATTACATGAAAATCCCCTCTTATTTGAAATTCTTACTTGCCTATGTGTTATTTATGTTTAAGTCACAATAATAGTTTGGCCGGGAACCACACTAGTGGATCCTGAGGGTTGCCTAACACCTTCCCCTTGGGATAATTTCAAGCCCTTACCCTATCTCTGGCTATCCAAAATCAAGCTCTTCTAAAGTATCCTAATGAACTTAAATCATTAGGTGGCGACTCTTCAATCCAAAACCCAATTCCCAAAAGGGAACGAGTTGTCTTCCCAAATGTCATAAACCCGATTTCCGCGGAGGAAAAAAGGGCGCGAAAATGCTTCGTCTATTTATTACTTCTTAACTGTTTGAAAAGGTGAACTGGGCTTAATTGGCTGGCCTTGTCTTCACGAGAGGTGCCATCACGACCGGGTTCGGGTTTAGGGCCGTGACATGTTATAAATTGATTTATTACGAGTATTAGAGTATATTTTTACTGGTTTGCACATTATTTGACTAGATTTGGAGCGACGGGCATCGTTTTGTTAGAGTGGAGATGGTGCCGGTTATGGAACTTCGGAGCGAGGTAAGTCTCCTGTCTAACCTTGTGAGGAGGAAACTACCCTCTAGGTGATATAATTGTTATGTGCTACTAGTTGTGGGTACTACGGCTGTACCAGGTAACGAGAGTCCGTATGTAGCAAAAGCATATTTATGTCCGGGTAGACTTAGGACTTTATCATGTAATATTTGAATTACTTGAACTCACTCTACTGGCTTAATTAACTGAATTTAAAATTGAAATTGATTTGGATATATATATATATATATATATATATATATATATATATATATATATATATATATATATATATATGTATGTATGTATGTATGTATGTTGGGCCGAGCCTTATCACCCTGAGTTGTTGGCAAGTTATTTGAGAAACGGTAAAAGTTATATTCACTTTGTAAACAAGTGTCTCATAACTCGATAAGTTCCTTCCTTTCTTGTAGAGCAGGCCGAACGCCTCAGCAGTATAATTGGTGCATCTATGGTTTGTGTCGCTCGACCCACGGCAGTGTAAATATTATTTTGGATCGGGCCGAATGACCTGGGCATTATCGTGCGTTATATCGCTGGTAGTCAATTATTCACAAGATTATCCTTCCACTGATGTTTGGCATTTCATGTAGTATTCCTTATCCGTTAGATACTAGTAGTTGATACATCTGAGTTGTTGAGGTAGAATACAAGACTAAAAAATTCATACCTTTAAAAGAAATTACTTACAGATTTACCCTATTATTGTTGTGTGTGTCACACCTCCTTTTTATTACACCGAATTAAGGGAGTTTTTTCCAATTAAAGTGACAATCGAAATGGGATTATTTATTTAAAAATTAGAGTCGCCACTTGGAATAATTTATGGTGTCCCAAGTCACCGGTTTAAATTCCGAATCGAGGAAAGAATGACTCTATTTACAGTCCGCGAACACAGAAATCGGGGTAAGGAATTTTGTTAACCCGGGAGAAGGTGTTAGGCATTCCCGAGTTTCGTGGTTCTAGCACGGTCGCTTTGATCATACTTGGCTTATTAAAATTGTTTAATTACTGATTTTAGAACCTATATGAATTGGCCGCTTTTAATTAGGAAATTATCTTGAAACAGGTCACGCGTACGTGTACCCATTTGTTTGGCGCGTCAAAAATCATGTCACGCGAACGTGTCCACAATTAATAACGCCTTATTGTTATTAAGCGAGTTTTGCCGAAGTTGCGCGAACGCATACTATGTTTTGTTAATAGAAATCGCAATCATGTCACTCGAACGTGTCCACAATCGCGATAGTATATTAAACATGCCTAAAGCAAACTACGATCATTTGTCATTTATTATATCTAAATTATGAAATTAATACGAGGGCATGTATGATTAAATTGTCGATGGCGCACCTCGAACTATATAATCCTAAATTAATTTGGCGGCCTATTAAGCCAATTTTATTATTAAGAAGAATTTGATCGAAGTTGCGCGAACGCATACCCCGAATTGGTTTTAGAATTGTAATCATGTCACGCGAACGTGTACACAATCAAAATTGTATTTTAAATGGCCCTAAAGGCTTTTCTACGGATATTTATCCTAATGTCCAATTATAACATGTTAGGGACATAGATTAATTTTTATGGCACACCTCAATCTAAATTTTTACAAGAGAGAGCTATACTTAACTAGAGAAGCTTAAAGATACTCGAGTTTTGATCTACGCTAAGGTTAATCTAACCTATTTAGTACAAGTTTGCATTGGATAATGTATCAAGTATTCACTCAAATTTTTAGAACAAAATCTGGGCCAGCAATAGGCCCAAAACTTTACAAAAACAACCTGGGCTCACACCAAGCCCAGCGATAGAGACTAAAGCAAGAAGCCATCATAACCCAGCATTCAGCTATTATGGGAGAAAAATTTCCATTGTATAACATGGAGAAATTCGATGAATGGAGATTGCTGAACTTTAACAAGGCTTGGGATCGAACCCCCAAAGAGGGAGACAATAGCAACATTATTTTGAAACTAGTCCCAAACGGACTGCCTAACATTGGCCAAAGTCAGCCCCAATCCCTTAAAAAAAAATTTGCAGAAGAAAGAGCAAGACATAGACATACATTATCAGGTCATCAGTTTAAACTTTCACACCTGTTTAAAAACCAATAGTGAACATGGATTCAAGCTACTTCTTAAAAAATTCTAACTTTTACATCAACCAAATATGCTAACAGGGTTACAATCAGATAATTACTGCCATTTCAACAGCCAAATAATATTTAAATGACTAAACCATGAAACTTTCAACAGTCAATGTTAATATGATATCCAAACTAGCAACCTTAAATATGAAAGAAAATGCAGGGATCAATCACTGATTCCAGCCAAGGGGACTGATTATGAAACTAAAATAATCTAAATCCTAACACCTATGAACTTCCTCCTAAAACCATTGTTCATTCAACAAACCTCATAATAATCACATAAGCTGGAGGAAAACGAACTAAGAATAGACTTAGAAATTCCAAAAAATACATATAGGAGAACTGAAAGTCCTTGAATTATGGATTAACATCCTCATTACAACTACATACATCAAATATGCTTCTGTACTTCAGTAGCCATTGCAGCCGAGAAAATACCTGGAAAAACCAAAAGCCAAGTGATGAGAACACACGGAAATTCAGTGAAGCAAAGCAAGCAGAGCAGCAACAAATGACCAGCTAACCAACAGCTTCAACTTAAACCCATATTATAATCAGAAATTCAGAGTAGATTCTTTCTTTTGAAAACAGGATCAGAAATGAAAACAAATAGCTCAGTATTGCAGGAATTTTTGTGTATTTTCAGAGTATTGCAGGCTGCTCCCAAAATGAATGAAAGAAGTCTTTATATAAGCAGCCCTAGCCTGAATAACTAATTCCTCTTTTACCCTTCCACTTCTTGGTTATTTGACCCCTTTTACCCTTTTAAAAATATCTGACCCTCCTTATCTCTTGACAAACCAACTCTAAGTCTATCTTCTAGAAGCTTCTATGGTAACAGAAAATGATTCCCTCAAACCCCAAATGCCCAAAACACCCTCGACGCCTTCTGTATTTACCCTTAGACAGTCCAAAAATTGGGTCAAATCAACCCAATACCCAGCCCAAACCCATGGGTCTGTATACTACAGCCCAAACTTACAACTTCAAACCATCAACAAAGGAGCATTGAAGCTCAAATGACCCGGGCTGAACCAAGTTTGGATTGGAAAAAGAACAAAGAAGACAAGAGCCAGAATGAAGGAGAAAGAAATCTGATTCAACAAGACTTTAATAAAATTAACAACTAACCTTAAATAATTCCGGCCAAAACAAAAATTCAAACAGAAACAATCACAATAAGATATTAATCCAAATCACGCAATTGAAAAGTTAGAACAACTGATTTTAAGCAAACTAAAAGTAATTCAAACACACAAAAAAAGACAAGAATCAGAGAAAAAGAAAAAAAGAAACGGACACGAAGAACGGAAGAGAAGAAGAAATGGTATTGGTTTTAGCCGGAATAAATAGACGAAGGCGACGAACTTGCCAGGCGTCTGTGGTCTGGTCAGGAGCTGGTGACTCGCGAAATGAGCCAAAACTATCATTAATCGATTATTCTCAACGAGAACAATCGCTTAATGTAAGTCCTAAGTCAGATCGAGTCTTGGGACATAAAAATCGGAATTAGGGGCGGCTTAGGTTTTTTTTTTGAATTTCAGATTTGAGATTGAAAAGAAAAGGTGGGGATTTTGGGGAAATTCGTGTTGTATTCATATTCAACGGGGTGTGGGGATTGTGGAGGAGGAATTTAGGGTTGATTGGGTGGCCTGCAGAGGGTGGGGAATTTCGGGGTGGCGATTAGGGTTCATAGAGGTTAGAGACGACGAGGATTGAGGGGGGGTTCTGAGGGGGTGGGGCTGTCTTAGGACAGTTATATACTGAGGGCGGTTTGGTTCTCGTCCGTCTAATTGGATGAAATCAATGGCTCAGATCTACATTGCCAAAAACGACGTCGTTTTGGGTTTGGGGGGTTTGGACCGGCTAGGGGATTGGGCCTGGGCGGGTAGATGAGAAGAGGGGTCTGGGCTTTGCACTTTGGGCCAAAATCAACAGCCCTATTCTCTTTTTCCTTTCCTTTCATTTTTCAATTTTCAATTGTTTTCTCTTTTTTTTCCTTTAATTGATTAAAACAAAAATTAAACTCTTAAATTAAAATAATTTACAAAATTAAGCTTATTATCTAATATAATATTTACAAGAATTAATTACTCCTAATTTAAAAAAGGAAAATTACTAATTTAGAATTAAAAGGCTAAAAATGCAAAAGATAAACCTGTTTTTGATTTTTAATTTAGATGATTTACTAATTAACTTTAAAAATATAGAAATGACCTAAATGCAATGCATGGTATTTTTTTGGCGTTTTCATGATTTTTAATAAAAACAAACGTGCATAGAAGATGCAAATAATTAACATAAATTTCCACAAAAATTCCTAAAATGGCAAATAATTGAAAGAAAAATCTATTTCCTTGGGATTCTGTAGGAGTATTTCATATAGGGCAAAAATCACGTGCTCACAGCTGCCCCTCTTTGCTCCGAACATGAAGAGTTTTCGTGCAAAGATAAAGTGAGCGGATACGAGCGATTTTTGCCCGTTTGAATACTCCGTGGAAGCATTTTTGAACGATTTGACCGCACCCTGCTCCCGAGGTTGCCTTCATATCCTTGGCTATAAAGGAATCAGATTAGTGTAGTTCGGGAAGTTTCGGTAGCTGGGACTACAAGGAAGCTGTGATTTCACTGTTGCTACTGCTTGCTGAACTCCTTATTACACCAAGACGAAATAAAAGAAGATAGACTAAACTATGATCTATGAATTACAAGAATCCTATCTACACTTCTTCAAACTTGATCTTGCAGTCTCTGTTGCTTTGTTGACTTGTACTTTCTAGGTGAGCTTCGCTTGCTGCTGACTTGAATTGTATTCTGAGGTGCTTTCCCTTTGTTCTCTAGGCGGGCACCTGACCGCTGAACTTGAATCGTCCTCCTTTGAACATTGCTGCTTTCCCTTTGTTTTCCAGGTAGGCGCCTGATTTCCAACATTTGCACTGCTTTTCCTCGAAACTTGAACTGCTTACCTTTGTTCTCCAGGTGGGCTCCTGATTGCTGAACTCCTTTGAACATTGTTGCTTTCCCTTTGTTCTCCAGGTGGGCACCTGATTTCAAAAACTTGAACCGCTCTCCCTTAGTTCTCCAGGTGGATGCCTGATTTCCTACAGTTGAACTGCTCTCCCTTTGTTCTCCGGGTGGGCGCCTGATTTCCAACACTTGAACTACTCTCCCTTTGTTCTCCAGGTGGGCGCCTGATTTCCAAAACTTGAACTGCTCTCCCTTTGTTCTCCAGGTAGGCGCCTGATTTCCAACACTTGAACTGCTCTCCCTTTGTTCTCTAGGTGGGCGCCTGATTTTCAAAACTTGAACTACTCTCCCTTTGTTCTCCAGGTGGGCACCTGATTTCATCAAAACAGACAAAACAAAAGAAATTTTCTGCCCCAGTGTGATATTGGGAACATCTGTGAGTGTTAATCGATTCTTGTTATCAAAATAAATTCTAAATTAAATTCCTTTATCCTGAAAATTTCAAACCAAACCCGATGTCGAAAGTGACAACTTAAATTCCAAATTACGTTTCCCAAAAGTAGACCTCTCGTCAGATGTTGTCATTTGCGAGGGCCTCAAAACTTACTAATCCTGTTATCCTAGGGGGTACTGGAGCTTACTGCCGTGTCTGTCTGGCACTTGCTTTCCTTACGGAGGGTTTCTCCGAAACAAACGAGATTTTCTGCCCCGGTTTCAATCAAAAAAAAATCTTGTCAGTTTAAAAATGTGGTGGTTAGCTTGCGGCATTCTTGTTGGGGGTGGCCCTCCCGCTGCTGTGCTTTGCTTTGACTGGATGCCTTGAACTGGCCAAGAATTGTTTGACTTTCTAACCGACTCTCAAACGCAGGACCATGAATGACCCAAGTGTTCTACACCCAAACCGTTGTTTTTACATTCCTGACCATTTTATCTGAACCAAACCATTCAACCAATGGAACTTTCACTGACACCTTATTTCCCACTTTACATCATGCTATCTCTAGTACATTCTGGCCGCACTTTGCTTTGTGCAATTGAGAAGTTGGTAGTAAGCTTTGAAATCCCTTCTTACTTGCTGAGACAAGGCTGACATTGGACAAGCCTTAGAGAAATAAACCCAAAAGAAATGAAGTGCAATGACTTTGAGAGTTAGGAATAAGGAAGAAAATCCAAAATTGGATGACTGTTTGAGGGAAAAAAGAAAAGAGACTTATCTGACTGGAGCAGCTGGTACCAATGATCATGACATGCATTTCGGATTAATCAGCCCAATCTATTCAACCAATCACTTTTCGGTTGTCATACTTTGTGCCCCATGATCTCCATAATCCAATTTCTTTGCCCAATCACTAACCTTGCTCGGCCTGCGGTGCCCTGAAGGGTTTTCGCTAACAAACCTCTCTCATTTGTTCATCTCTCAACTCATCGTCACCTTACGGTGCCCGTGAGGATTTTCACCAATAAGACTCTCTCATTTTTGATTTCTCTCAGCTTTCCGTCGCCTTACGGTGCCCGTGAGGGTTTTCACCAATAAGACTCTCTTATTTTTCATTTTTCCTGCTTAAACCGGAGTGTTGTCCCTGATATGAATCACCTTACTTGCTTGACTTGGCATCTCTGGAAGACTGATCGGAAGGTCTTTCTTTGGACCGTAATGTGAGCTTTTGGATAGGGTTAAAAAGAAATGATATCAAAAGGCTCAAAACAAACTCAAATGGGTTCAAAATTACAACTTTGGAAGCAGTTCTCTTACAACAACCACAACTTCTGCCCCAGTTTCTTTGCTTGGGGGCTTTTGGATATTTATTTTGATGGGACCGTACCGTGACGCTGCCTACGTATCCTTAAAAGGAATCAGGTCAAACGTAGTTCATGTCATAAGAATTGCTTTGTGGTTGTTACTTCTCTGATTTCTTTTCTATCCCTTTTTCTTTTCTTTTTTCCCTCTTTTTTTTCTTTTTCTTTCTTTTCTTTCTTTTCCATTCTTTCCTTTTCTTTTCTCTTCTCTTTTCTTCTTTACTTCTTTACTGAACTTCATTTCTGATTCCAAAAGAGGGGTATGAAAGGAAATAAATAAGGCTCAAAGTGGTAACAAAGGATAAAGTATTTAGATAGCAGAACAAAATGCCTTCGTCATTCCAATCTTCAAAACATGCCAAGTACAAACAAACACAATTTAAACCAAAGAAATCATACATAATATCTTTTGACTGCATCAGAATTGATAGCCATGTCTACACATTTGCCTTCTATGTCTATTAAATACAAAGCACCATTGGACAACACTCTTGTTATGATGAACGGTCCCTGCCAATTTGGGGCGAACTTGCCTTTTGCTTCAGCCTGATGTGGAAGGATCCGTTTCAATACTTGCTAACCCACTTCAAATTTCCAGTGACGCACCTTCTTGTTGTATGCTCTTGCCATTCTCTTTTAATTCAACTGGCCATGACACACTGCTGCCAATCTCTTTTCATCAATCAAACTCAATTCCTCCAGACGGGTTTTGACCCACTCATCATCATCAATTTCGGCTTCAGCAACAATCCGAGGGGACGGGATTTCAATTTCTGCAGGTATCACTGCTTCAGTGCCATATACCAACAAATAAGGAGTTTTTGGTCAAAATAAGCTGGAATAAATCGACGAAGGCCACGAACTTGGCCGGGTGTCCGTGGTCTGGTCAGGAGCTGGTGACTCTCGAAATGAGCCAAAACTATCGTTAATCGATTATTCTGAATGAGAACAATCGCTTAATGTAAGTCCTGAGTCAAATCGAGTCTTGGGGCATAAAAATCGGAATTAGGGGCGGCTTAGGGTTTTCTTGAATTTTAGATTTGAGATTGAAAAGAAAAGGTGGGGATTTTGGGGAAATTCGTGTTCTATTCATATTCAACGGGGTGTGGGGATTGTGGAGGAGGAATTTGGGGTTGATTGGGTGGCCCGCCGCCGGCAGAGAGGGTGGGGAATTTTTGGGCGGCGATTAGGGTTCATGGAGGTTAGAGACGACGAGGATTGAGGGGGGGTTCTAAGGGGGTGGGGTTGTCTTAGGACAGTTATATACTGAGGGCGGTTTAGTTCTCGCCCGTCCGATTGGATGAAATCAACGGCTCAGATCTACATTGCCAGAAACGATGCCGTTTTAGGTTTGGGGGGAGTTTGGACCGGGTAGGGGATTGGGCCTGGGCGGGTAGATGAGAAGAGGTGTCTGGGCTTTGCACTTTGGGCCAAAATCAACAACCCTATTCTCTTTTTCCTTTCCTTTCATTTTTCAATTTTCAATTGTTTTCTCTTTTGTTTTCCTTTAATTGATTAAAACAAAAAATTAAACTCTTAAATTAAAATAATTTACAAATTTAAGCTAATTATATAATATAATATTTACAAGAATTAATTAATCCTAAATTAAAAAAGGAAAATTACTGATTTAGAATTAAAAGGCTAAAAATGCAAAAGATAAACCAGTTTTTGATTTTTAATTTAGATGATTGACTAATTAACTTTAAAAATATATAAATGACCTAAATGCAATGCATGATATTTTTTTTGGCTTTTTCATGATTTTTAATAAAAACAAACGTGCACAGAAGATGCAAATAATTCGCACAAATTTCCACAAAAATTCCTAAAATGGCAAATAATTGAAAGAAAAATCTATTTCCTTAGGATTCTGTAGGAGTATTTCATATAGGGCAACACGTGCTAACAGCTGCCCCAACGGGCCCCTTCCCAATTCCAAATGAATTTTGAGGCCGGGGAGGACTATTTTATAGGAAAAATGACACTTCACCGACAGACTTGTCCGTTCTTTACGAAAATAGTCCTTCGACAACTGAAGATACTCTAAGGCTATCTCGGCAAGAACGATTTAAGACATTGCCGGAGCTGGATCGGCTTATTTTGACCAAAAACTCCCAACTACTTCAGTGCCATTTTGCGAGCCTTTTTATGTATGATTTCTTTGGTTTAAATTGTGTTTGTTTGTACTTGGCATGATTTGAAGATTGGAATGACGAAGGTATTTTGTTCTGCTATCTAAACACTTTATCCTTTGTTACCCCTTTGAGCCTTATTTATTTCCTTTCATACCTCTCTTTTGGAATCAGAGGTGAAGTTCAGTAAAGAAGTAAAGAAGAAAAGAGAAGAGAAAAGAAAAGGAAAGAATGGAAAAGAAAGAAAAAGAAAGAAAAAGAAAAAAAGGAGGGAAAAAGTAAAGAAAAAGGGAAAGAAAAGAAAGTAGAGAAGTAACAACCACAAAGTAATTCTTCTGACATGAACTACGTTCGACCTGATTCCTTTTAAGGATACGTAGGCAATCTCACGGTTCGGTCCCATCAAAATAAAAATCCAAAAGCCCCCAAGCAAAGAAACTGGGGCAGAAGTTGTGGTTGTTGTAAGAGAACTGATTCCAAAGTTGTAATTTTGAACCCATTTGAGTTTGTTTTGAGCCTTTTGATATCCTTTATTTTTAACCCTATCCAAAAGCCCACATTACGATCCAAAGAAAGACCTTCCGATCAGTCTTCGAGAGATGCCAAGTCAACAAAGTAAGGTGATTCATATCAGGGACAACACTCCGGTTTAAGCAGGAAAAATGAAAAATGAGAGAGTCTTATTGGTGAAACTCCTCACGGGCACCGTAAGGCAACGGAAAGCTGAGAGAAATCAAAAATGAGAGAGTCTTATTGGTGAAAACCCTCACGGACACCGTAAGGCGACAATGAGTTGAGAGATGAACAAATGAGAGAGGTTGTTGGTGAAAACCCTTCAGGGCACCGCAGGCCGAACAAGGTCAGTGATTGGGCAAAGAAATTGGATTATGGAGATCCTGGGGCACAAAGTATGACAACCGAAAGGTGATTGGTTGAATAGATTGGGCTGATTAATCCGAAATGCATGTCATGATCATTGGTACCAGCTGTTCCACTCAGATAAGTCTCTTTTCTTTTTCCCCTCAAACAGTCATCCTGTTTTTAATTTTCTTCTTTATTCCTAACTCTCAAAGTCATTGCATTTTATTTCTTTTGGGTTTATTTCTCTAAGGATTGTCCAATGTCAGCCTTGTCTAAGCAAGTAAGAAGGAATTTAAACAAATAGATACTTGTCTTTGTATGCTCATATCTCAGCTCTTTGTTTGCTTCATATCTACTTATGATTTATTATATTGCTTTATTGGACCTCTAGTAAGTGTCGATGTCGATCCCTCACTACTACTTCTCCGGGGTTATGCTAGATACATATTGGGTACACATGTTCATCTAGTGGTCATCTTGGCGCGTAGGCGCAGCTGCTGAGGAGACTTTATGGTGAGCTGGAATCCAGGCTACGCATCGCAGCCCATAGAATCTTCATTGTACTATTTACATTATCCTGTCTTATTTACATTCCGGACAGATGTTGTATTATTAGTATATTCCTTAGTAAATGCTTATGCACTTGTGACACCGGGTTTTGGGTTATGCTAGTTGTTGCTTACGGATTTATATATCATTATTGCCTTTCATTTCTTTTATAAACTACTACTTATGTACGTTCCCATGGATCTGAAAGTGTAAATTTACTTCCTTAATAAAATTTATGATTTTGGAAGTAATAAAATGAACAATTAATCTGATAGTTCACCATTGGCTCGCCTAATGGCGACGTTGGGCGCTATCACGGCCTATAGTAAATTTTGGGTCATGACAGATACAAACTCCCATGTTATACCGATTGTTGGTTGAAATATTGATGAATTCTTGTGACTTATTACCTTAGTTGCTTATCAATTCTTTCGTTGGTCAAAAGTCCCTTCAAACTGTATTTTGGTGTATTTATAACCTATAGGAGTGGGCCTGAACGAAACTATCATTTCCTAGCAAAAACAGGAAATAACTGTGAGAAACTACCCTTTCCTAAACAAAATTATAATGCTAATATCATTTTACTTCTATATATTAGTGTATAGTTTCATTTATGTGCTTGCAATCTACTAGTACCTAAAAGAATGAAATTGAAAACTAAAGTAAAAAAAAAAAAAATTAATTCAGCAGTTTTCTTCGATTTTTAAAGTTCTTAATGTAAATTATTCTTGTGGCATCATAAAAAATTAAACCGAATTTGGACAAAATGTTAGTGTTATGAAAAAAAAATTAATGGTTTGTGATTGTTCAAAAAAAATAGTGCAGCGTTTTAGGATGTCCAATTCAAAGTTCTAATGAATAGACAATGTTTTATATTCTCAATAATCAAGTGTAAATTTCTTTTTTATTATCTTACAATTTAATTTCATTATTTACTCTTTAGGATAAGTTTTCATTGCCTTTTAGAAAAAAAGTAAAAAGAGAGTATGAACTATGAAGTATGGTGCAAGGGACAATCAATGGTAATTGATATGCGTACATGAGAGCATTACACTTCATTGTGGCACTATGGGTGTGGTTAGAAGTAAACTTGTCACGATCCTAGTTCACCAACCGTGAACATGTCATGACGGCACCTGGTCCCCATGACCAGGTAAGCCTAACATTGCGGAGATATAGTAATTGCGGAAAAATAGAGAAAATCAAATCAAATAACTAAAGGAAACTGTACTGAATGCCGCTTGGCAAGTACAACTCAATATCACAAGTCTAAAACAATTCCCAAAACCCGGAAACTCACGGGCAACACAGGCTACAGAAGTGCATAGTAAAGGTTCCAAACTCCAGAATTTCTAACAACCGAAAGAAGGAAGACTAAGTACTAATGATAGAATAAGAGGGAGACTCGTCGGTCTGCGGACGCAGCAGATCTACCTCGAAGTCTCCGTAGTCCTCCTGCCTCACTGATAGTGCGCCTGGGTAGAGGTACCTGGATGATCTGCACATGAAAAACATGCGCAGGAAGGGCATGAGTACACCACAGCGGTACTCAGTAAGTGCCAAGCCTAACCTCGGTTGGGTAGTGACGAGGAAGGTCAGGGCCATACTGAGACAAAATATAGTAATAACAATAATTAACAGTATGACAATCTGACAGAAATAATAGATACAGCAGTGAAATAAGACAGATTAAACAAGGCAATAGCAAAATACACAAGAACGGAACAACCACAGAATAAGTGCAGCTCAACACCAATGGTAACAATGAGGATCTCCCAGGATACCGTCCTGTAGTCCAACTATCAATGTGCAGGAGGATCTATCGGGAATCTAACCTGCAATCCCAAAGTAAAAGTGTAGGGGGATCTACCGGGAATCGAACCCGTAGTCCCAAAGTAAACAAACAAGGGGGGGGGGGGGGGAGCTACCGGAATCCCACATCCGTAGTCCCGATGTAAATGCGCAATCACAACCAGAAGGTACACGGAAACGAAGTACAAAAGACAAGCAACAGGTAGTACAGGCCTAGCATGCTTCACGTAGTACAGTTAAGGCAACTTAAGCAATTAGGCAAGTTAAATCAACTAAAAATGCTTTTCCTAATCTAGCACAGGTTATAGTTGCAAGTAGAATAAAGCAAATATGAAAGAAACTCAATCGCAATATCTTAAGTAAGACCAGATTTCCAACAATTGGCTCAAGTACACGCCCGTCACCTCGCGTACAAGGCACTCAAATCAACAAATAACAAATCCTAAGGGGAAAGGTCCCCCACACAAGGTTAGACAAGCCACTTACCTCGAACCGGCTCAACATCAACTAGAAACCACGCTCTTGCCACGAGTATCCGACTCCAAATGGCCCAAATCTATTCAATTCAATTACATATCATAAATAATATTGCAAACAACTGATTCCGCTAATAAATTTACAGCTAGGGCGCAAAAATAGGTAAAATGACCAAAATGCTCCTCAAGCCAACGTATCGGAATCGAATAATTTCCACGTTTTCAGAACCCTCGTACTCTCACGAGTCTAAGCATATAAAAATCTCCCAAATCGGAGGTCAAACACCCATCCAAAACTTAATAGTTTGGTCTATGAAGTTTTCCCCATTTTTCATTCAAAAAATCCGAAATTAGGGGATGAAATTAAGAGGAGATTCATGGAAATTGGTCTAAATCGAGTGAGAAGTACTTACCCAAGTCGCCCAGGTGAAAATCCCTCCAAAAATCGCCAAGAGTCGAGCTCTAGAAGTCAAAATGTGATAAAATGGTGAAACCCTCGAATTTGGGGTTTAATTCTGTCTGCCCAGCGATTTGTTCATCGCGATCGCGGAACAATGTTCGTGATCGCGTAGAGGAAATTTGAGGCTGCCCCAAAATACACATCGCGATCGCGTGACAAGGGGTGCGAACGCGAAGAATAGAGGGTGGGGCTTACGCGATCGCGGGAGGTGAAAGGCGAACGTGATGAAGAATAAGCTGAGCTTCGCAAACGCGATTCGACAGATGCGAACGCGAAGAAGGATTTCGAGGTGGTCTTCAACAATGCATTGCGATCGCGGGAGAATCTTTGCGATCGCGTAGAAGGATATCAGAAGCAGCAACAACAGCAGTTCAAAATAGGAGGAAAATGACCCGTTGAGAATCCGAAACACACCCGAGGCCCCCGGGACCTCAACCAAACCTACGGACATATCCCATAACCTCGTTCAAACTTGTGCCAAACCTTAAACCACCTAAAACAACGCCTGAAACACGAATTAATCAAGGATTCAAGCCTAAGAATTTTAAATTCCAACAAAACACACTTTCGATCAAAAACCTAACCAAACCTTGCCCGAATGACCTGAAATTTTGCACACACATCCCAAATGACATGACGGAGCTACTGCAACTTCCAGAATTCCAATCCGACCCTCAGATCAAAAACTCACTATCGGACCGGAAACTTCAAAAATTCAAACTTCGGCATTTCAAGCCTAAATGAGCTACGAGCCTCCAAAATACATTCCGAACACGCTCCCAACCCCGAAATCACCTAACGGAGCTAACAGAACCATCGGATTTCCATTCCGAGGTCGTCTTCACACTGTTCCGATTACGGACCATTTTTTAACTCTTAAGCTCTCATTTAGGGAGTAAGTGTCCCAAAACACTCCGAATCCCATCACCGAACGTCCCGGCAAACCAAAATAGCAGAATGAACTTAGGGGAAGCAGTTAATGGGGGATCGGGGCATAAATTCCAAAAACAACCGGCCGGGTCGTTCCATCCTCCTACACTTAAATATTCGTTCGTCCTCAAACGAGCATAGAGAACATACCTGAAGAAGTGAAAAGATGAGGGTACTGGCTGCGCATATCCTGCTCGGTCTCCCAAGTCGCCTCCTCGGCTGGTTGACCCCGCCACTGAACCTTTACTGAAGCTATGTTCTTTGACCTCAACTTTCTGATCTGCCTGTCCAAAATAGTCACCGGCTCCTCAACATAGGATAGATCCTTGTCCAACTGGACTGAACTGAAATCCAACACGTGCGACGGATCACCGTGATTCCTCCGGAGCATCGAACCATGAAATACCGGATGAACTCCGGCCAAGCTGGGAGGTAAGGCAAGCTCATAAGCAACCTCCCCAACTCGCCTCAAGATCTCAAAAGGGCCAATAAACCTCGGACTTAGCTTCCCTTTCTTTCTAAACCTCATGACGCCCTTCATAGGCGAGACCCGAAGCAGAACCCGCTCACCAACCATATATGAAACATCACAAACCTTCCTGTCCGCGTAACTCTTCTATCTAGACTGGGCTGTACGGAGTCTATCCTGAATCACCTTAACCTTCTCCAATGCATCCTGAACCATCTCTGTGCCCAATAGCCTGGCCTCACCCGGCTCAAACCAACCCACCGGAGATCTATACCTCCTACCATATAAGGCCTCCTACGGCGCCATCTGAATGTTGGACTGATAACTGTTGTTATAAGCAAACTCCGCCAATGGCAAGAAATGATCCCATGACCCTCCAAACTCAATCACACACGCACGGAGCATATCCTCAAGAATCTGAATAGTGCGCTCGGACTGTCCGTCCGTCTGGGGGTGAAATGTTGTGCTCAACTCCACCCGAGTGCCTAACTCCTGCTGCACGGCTCTCCAGAACCGCGATGTAAACTGAGTACCTCTGTCCGAAATGATAGAAAGTGGAATACCATGCAAACGGACGATCTCCCTGATATAAATCTCCGCCAACCGCTCCGATGAATAGGTGGTACACACAGGAATGAAATGAGCGGACTTGGTCAGCCGGTCCACAATAACCCAATTGGAATCAAACTTCTTTAAGGTCCGTGGAAGTCCAGATACAAAATCCATGGTGATGCGCTCCCATTTCCACTCTGGAATCTCTATCTGCTGGAGCAACCCACCCGGGCGCTGGTGCTCACACTTCACCTGCTGGCAGTTGAGGCTTCTAGACACATAACAAACTATATCCTTCTTCATTCGCCTCCACCAATAGTGCTGCCTCAGATCCTGATACATCTTCGCGGCACCCGGATGGATGGAATACCGCGAACTATGGGCCTCTGCTAGAATCAACTCTCGAAGGCCATCAACATTGGGTACACAGATCTGGCCCTGCATCCTCATTACTCCATCATCTCCAATGGTCATATCTCTGGCATCCCCACGCTGGACCCTGTCCTGAAGGACAAGCAAATGAGGTTCATCATACTGCCGCTCCCTGATATGGTCAAATAGGGAAGACCGGGAAACCACACAGGCTAGAACCCGACTGGGCTCCAAAAGATCCAATCTCACGAACTGGCTAGCTAAGGCCTGAACATCCATCGCCATAGGCCCCTCTGAAGCTGGTAAATATTCCAAACTCCCCAAACTCTCCGCCTGGCGACTCAAGGCATCCGCCACCACATTGGCCTTGCCCGAGTGATATAGGATAGTGATGTCATAATCCTTCAGCAGCTCTAACCACCTCCTCTGACGCATATTGAGATCCTTTTGCTTGAGCAAGTGCTGCAAACTCTGATGATCAGTATAGATCTCACAAGGCACACCATACAGGTAATGACGCCAGATCTTCAAGGCATGAACAATGGCAGCTAACTCAAGGTCGTGGACAGGGTAATTCTTTTCATGTACCTTCAACTGTCTGGACGCGTAGGCGATTACCCTACCGTCCTGCATCAACACTGCTCCAAGGCCAACTCTCGAGGCGTCACAATAGATAGTATAAGACCCTGAACCGGTAGGCAACATCAAGATAGGGGCTGTAGTCAAAGCTGTCTTGAGCTTTTGAAAGCTCGCCTCACACTCCTCTGTCCACTGAAATGGGGCACCCTTCTGGGCCAATCTAGTCATAGGGGCAGCAATCGATGAAAATCCCTCCATAAAACTATGGTAGTAACCCGCCAGGCCAAGGAAACTGCGAATCTCTGTAGCTGAGGACGGCCTGGGCCAACTCTGCACGGCCTCTACCTTCTTTTCCACCCGAATACCCTCGCTAGAAATTACATGGCCTAGGAATGCCACAGAACTCAGCCAAACTCACATTTTGAGAACTTTGCATATAATTTCTTCTCCCTCAAGGTCTGAAGCACGGTCCTCAGGTGCTGCTCATGATCTTCCCGGCTCCGGGAATACACCAGAATATCATCAATAAAAACAATCACGAACGAGTCAAGATATGGCCTGAACACACTGTGCATCAAATGCATGAAAGCTGCAGGGGCATTGGTCAGCCCAAATGACATGACAAGGAACTCGTAATGGCCATATCGAGTCCTGAAGGCAGTCTTCGGGATATCTGGCTCCCGAATCTTCAACTGATGGTAACCTGAGCGCAAGTCAATCTTAGAAAACACCTGTGCGCCCTGAAGCTGGTCAAATAGATCATCAATGCAAGGCAAAGGATAACGGTTCTTCATTGTAACCTTGTTCAACTGGCGGTAGTCAATACACATGCGCATAGAACCATCCTTATTCTTCACAAACAAAACAGGAGCACCCCACGGTGAAACACTGGGTCGAATAAAACCCTTACCAAGAGATCGCAATTCCTGCAACTGATCCTTCAACTCCTTCAACTCAGGAGGATCCATATGATACGGAGGAATGGAAATGGGCTGGGTGCCCGGCAACAGATCAATGCCGAAATCAATGTCTCTATCAGGCGGCATGCCTGGAAGATCGGCTGGAAATACATCGAGATAATCCCGTACCACCGGAACAGAATCAACAGAAGGGGTATCAACACTAACATCTCTCACATAAGCCAAATACGCAGCACACCCCTTCTCAACCATGCGCTGAGCTTTAAGAAAAGATATAACTCTACTGGGAGTGTGGTCTATACCACTCCACTCAACACGCGGAATACCTGGCATAGCCAGCGTCACGGTCTTGGCATGACAATCAAGAACAGCAAAATGGGGCGACAACCAGTCCATGCTTAAAATAATGTCAAAATCCACCATACCGAGTAATAATAAGTCTGCTCTAGTCTCAAAACCACAAATAGTAACCAAACATGACCGATAAACGCGATCCGCAAAAAGAGAATCTCCCACAGGAGTAGAAACATAAACGGGGGCACTCAAAGAATCCCGAGGCACACCCAAATGAGGAGCAAAGTAAGAAGACACATAGGAGTAAATAGAGCCCGGATCGAATAGAACCGATGCCTCTTTGTGACAAACTAGAATAATACCTGTAATGACGGAGTCGGAGGCAACAGCCTCAGTACGAGCAGGAATAGCATAATATCTGGCCCAGCCCCTCTCTCGAGGGCGACCTCTATCTCCCCGACCTCCGCCCCTAGCCGGCTGGGCAGGTGGGGTAGCTGCTGGAGCTGTGATCATGGCCTGAGAACTCTGAGGAGCACGCTACGGCTGAGCAGTCTTTGAAGGTGCACCCCGTACCAAGTCTGGGGCAGTCCCTAACCATGTGGCGTGTATGACCACACTCTAAACAAGCTCTGGGAGGACGCAGTGGCTGTGACTGGCTGGACTAGGCCTGCTGGGCTGACCTCTGGAAACACCCCGCGCAGGAGGCGCGCTAAAAACTGGAGGTGCATAATAAGGCTCCTGAGGTGCAGGTGGATCTGGAGTACTGTCGGCTGCTGGTAGAGCTGAATGTACAGGGCGACCCGAATACCTCTGCAATAACGACCTGCTGATGGGTACGGGCACAAAAAGTAATGACCCGACTCTCGAGACCTCTTGGCCTCCCTCTCTCCTCGCTCCCTGGCGAGCATACCCTCAATCCTCCTAGCAATGCTACTACCTGCTGATAAGAGAATGTCCATCTCCAACTCTCGAGCCATGCTAGACCTGATGGGCGGAATAAGGCCCTCAATGAACCTGCGAACTCTCTCTCGAACTGTAGCAACCAAAGCCGGTGCATGCCTGGCCAACCAGGTATATCGGATGGCATACTCTGAAACTGTCATAGCACCCTAGCGCAAGTGCTCAAACTCTGCGCGCCATGAATCTCTGAGGCTCTGGGGAACAAACTCTCTCATAAACATGTCCGAGAACTGGGCCCAAGTCAGTGAAGCAGCCTCGACTGGACTGTCTAACTCATAAGTGCGCCACCAGTCTTAGGCAGCTCCCCGAAGCTGAAAAGCAGTGAAAGAAACCCCGCTGGGCTCCACTATGCCCATAGTGCAAAGAATACGATGACACTCCTCTAGAAATCCCAAGGCATCGTCTGATGCTAATCTACTGAACACTGGGGGATCACACTTCTTGAACCTCTCAAGTCTGCGCTGCTCATCCTCTGAAGCAGCTGACCTATCCTCGGGCTGAACTGGCACTGCAGGCGGTGCCGGAATAATCTCGGTAGCCTGCTCAACCTGCACTCGCTGCTCAGGAGTGCGGACGACGGGAGTCTGTGCTCCTCCGCCGGCCTGGGATGTGGCTGCAGCAATGGGAAGCAACCCTGCCTGAGCCAAGGTGGCGTACATGCTCATGAAATGAGCCAAAGTCTCCTGGAGCGCTGGAGTAGTAGTGGCAGTAGTAGGTGTGCCAGGTGCCTGGGCTCCGGCTGGATCTGCTGGTGGTACCTCAGCGGCAGCTCGCGCAGGTGCTCTGGCTGCACCACGTGCGCGTCCACGACCTCTCCCGCGGCCCCGGCCTCTGACGGCTGCAGTAGGGGGCGCGGGTGCCTGATCATCTCGAGTGGCACGTGTCCTCACCATCTGTGAGAGAATAGAAGTCAGTAGTTTAGAATTGATGAGAAAATATCGCACGACAAGGAATTCCAATGAAACGAAGATTTTTCCTTAACAGTTACATAGCCCCTCGTAGATAAGTACAGACGTCTCCGTACCGATCAGCGAGACTCTAATAAACCGGCCTGTGTTCCATGACTCCTATGAACCTAGAGCTCTGATACCAACTTGTCACGACCCTAGTTCACCAACCGTGAACTTGTCATGACGGCACCTGGTCCCCATGACCAGGTAAGCCTAACATTGCGGAGATATAGTAATTGCGGAAAAATAGAGAAAATCAATTCAAATAATTAAAGGAAACTGTACTGAATGCCGCTTGGAAAGTACAATTCAATATCACAAGTCTAAAACAATTCCCAAAACCCGGAAACTCACGGGCAACACAGGCTACACAAGCTGTTAGTAAGGGTTTCCAAACTCCAGAATTTCTAACAACCGAAAGAAAGAAGACTAAGTACTAAAGATAGAATAAAAGGGAGACTCGTCGGTCTGCGGACGCAGCAGATCTACCTCGAAGTCTCCGTAGTCCTCCTGCCTTACTGATAGTGCGCCTGGGTAGAGGTACCTGGATGATCTGCACATGAAAAACATGCGCAGGAAGGGCATGAGTACACCACAGCGGTACTCAGTAAGTGCCAAGCCTAACCTCGGTTGGGTAGTGACGAGGAAGGTCAGGGCTATACTGAGACAAATATAGTAATAACAATAATTAACAGTATGATAATCTGACAGAAATAATCGATACAACAGTGAAATAAGATAGATTAAACAAGGCAATAGCAAAATACACAAGAACGGAACAACCACAGAATAAGTACAGCTCAACACCAATGGTAACAATGAGGATCTCCCAGGATACCGTCCTGTAGTCCAACTATCAATGTGCAGGGGGATCTATCGGGAATCTAACCTGCAGTCCCAACGTTAAAGTGCAGGGGGATCTACCGGGAATCGAACCCGTAGTCCCAAAGTAAACAAACAAGGGGGGGGGGGGCTACCTGAATCCCACATCCGTAGTCCCAATGTAAATGCGCAATCACAACCAGAAGGTACACGGAAACGAAGTACAAAAGACAAGCAACAAGTAGTACTCGCCTAGCATGCTTCACGTAGTACAGTTAAGGCAACTTAAGCAATTAGGCAAGTTAAATCAACTAAACATGTTTTTTCTAATCTAGCACAAGTTATAATTGCAAGTAGAATAAAGCAAATATGAAAGAAACTAAATCTCAATATCTTAAGAAGACCGGATTTCCAACAATTGGCTCAAGTACACGCTCGTCACCTCGCGTACAAGGCACTCAAATCAACAAATAACAAATCCTAAGGGGAAAGGTCCCCCACACAAGGTTAGACAAGCCACTTACCTCGAACCAGCTCAACATCAACTAGAAACCACGCTCTTGCCACGAGTATCCGACTCCAAATGGCCCAAATCTATTCAATTCAATTACATATCATAAATAATATTGCAAACAACTGATTCCGCTAATAAATTTACAGCTAGGGCGCAAAAATAGGTAAAATGACCAAAATGCTCCTCAAGCCAACGTATCGGAATCGAATAATTTCCACGTTTTCAGAACCCTCGTACTCTCGCGAGTCTAAGCATATAAAAATCTCCCAAATCGGAGGTCAAACACCCATCCAAAACTTAATAGTTTGGTCTATGAAGTTTTCCCCATTTTTCATTCAAAAAATCCGAAATTAGGGGATGAAATTAAGAGGAGATTCATGGAAATTGGTCTAAATCGAGTGAGAAGTACTTACCCAAGTCGCCCAGGTGAAAATACCTCCAAAAATCGCCAAGAGCCGAGCTCTAGAAGTCAAAATGTGATAAAATGGTGAAACCCTCGAATTTGGGGTTTAATTCTGTCTGCCCAGCGATTTGTTCATCGCGATCGCGGAACAATGTTCGTGATCGCGTAGAGGAAATTTGAGGCTGCCCAAAAATACACATCGCGATGGCGTGACAAGGGGTGCGAACGCGAAGAATAGAGGGTGGGGCTTACACGATCGCGGGAGGTGAAAGGCGAACGCGATGAAGAATAAGCTGAGCTTCGCGAACGCGATTCGACAGATGCAAACGCGAAGAAAGATTTCGAGGTGGTCTTCAACATGCATTGCGATCGCGGGAGAATCTTCGCGATCGCGTAGAAGGATATCAGAAGCAACAACAACACCAGTTCAAAATAGGAGGAAAATGACCCGTTGAGCATCCGAAACACACCCGAGGCCCTCGGGACCTCAACCAAACCTACGGACATATCCCATAACCTCATTCAAACTTCTACCAAACCTTAAACCACCTAAAACAACGCCGGAAACACGAATTAATCAAGGATTCAAGCCTAAGAACTTCAAATTCCAACAAAACACACTTTCGATAAAAAACCTAACCAAACCTCGCCCGAATGACCTGAAATTTTGCACACACACCCCAAATGACATGACGGAGCTACTGCAACTTCCGGAATGCCAATGCGACCCTCGGATCAAAAACTCACTATCGGACCGGAAACTTCAAAAATTCAAACTTCGGCATTTCAAGCCTAAATGAGCTACGAGCCTCCAAAATACATTCCGAACACGCTCCCAACCTTGAAATCACCTAACGGAGCTAACGGAACCATCGGATTTCCATTCCGAGGTCGTCTTCACACTGTTCCAATTACGGACCATTTTTCAACTCTTAAGCTCTCATTTAGGGACTAAGTGTCCCAAAACACTCCGAATCCCAACACCGAATGTCCCGGCAAACCAAAATAGCAGAATGAACTTAGGGGAAGCAGTTAATGGGGGATCGGGGCGTAAATTCCAAAAACGACCGGCCGGGTCGTTACAAAATTCAAGTATTTTGTTTTAGCGTCAACTTAAAAAAATTATTCAACCATATATGCGCAATGTATAACACTTCAAAGCATAACTTCAAACATACTCTTTTTCTTATCATGCCATTTCCACAAATAAGATCTCAACTTTTATTAAATCAAAAATACACAAAACTTAGTTGAATTTGCTCAAGTGACAAACACAAACTAAAAATGAAACATGGTTGCAAACTTTGAAATCTAGTAGTAATGATAATTTGATGTCTAATATTATTGTTAACTTAAATTCTCATTTTGTGAAAGTAGTAAATCACAATCAGATTACAATCTAAAGTTTTCATATTAGGTAAAAGAAAAGAAATAGTTGTGTGCATCTTTACTCTTTTGACGTCATCAAGATCGTCATTTAAGGTATTAGCAAAGCACTTAAATTCTGTCATATTTATGAAATGTACTGGACAACTAAAGTAATAAAGGATTAATCAATAGGAAGAAAGACACTTCCAAAAAGTGGCAAGCACACAACATTTAGAAGGATCTAATGTATTCCAGATAAGGGCTTTAGAATAACGTTATTTCTTGAACATAAGAGGAAAGTTGAGTAATAACGACATATATATAGGGGTAAATGTCACGACCCTATTCCCAGGACCCGGTCGTGATGGCGCCTCTCGTGAAGACAAGGCCAGCAAATTAAACCCAATCTACCTTTTTAAATGGTTAAACAACACAAAGCAGATTAAAACATGATTTAATAATATTAAGTAGCGGATAATATCAATAAAGTGCAGAAGTACAACCCAACACAGCCCTAACCGGCTAATTCTCTAGCTCGCGACGCCTTTTCCCCTCGAATCGGCCTCCACGCGCGTTGAATCTATCCAAAAATCAGAACAAGGACGTCAAAATATGCCAAGGGAACAAAGCCCAAGCGAAAACAATCAATAAAGGGCACAAATCACGAAATTACCAAAACCCGACCCCCTGGCCCACATCTCGAAATTCAGAAATTCTTACACCAATACATTCCTTATCTTCCCACGAGTTCATACATACCAAAAACTCAGAAATCCGACCTCAAATGGTCCATCAAAACCTCAATCATAGGTCTCCAATCCTAAGCCCTAGCTTCGCCAAATTTCACCCTTAATTTCCATAAATTTTAGCTCTAATCCATGAAATAATAGCATAGGAATGAGTTTTAGGTCCAAAATCCATACCTCAATGAAGTTCCCTTGAAATCCCTCTTTCAAATCGCCCAGAAAGCTTCAAGGCCGAAGTCAAAATGGTGAAATAACCCAAAATTCGCGAAGGACTTCTTTTAATTCTTCTGCCCAATTATTCAGCATCTGCGGAACTATAGCCGCTTCTGCGGTACCGCATATGCAGTCTTACCTCTGCATCTGCGGAAATCACTTAACGGGAAAAATACCGCATCGGCGGTCAACTCTCCGCACCTGCGCCTTCGCAGGTGCGGTCAAATCACCGGATCTGCATCTCCTGGCTCTTCCTCTCAAATCCGCTTCTGCAGCTCCCTTTCCGCACATGCGGTCCCCAAACCGCAGGTGCGAAAACACCAGAAGTAGCAATCTCAGCAGCTGCAATAACACCTCAACCTCTCCGTTAACCATCCGAAATCACCCCGAGGCCCCGGGGACCTCAACCAAAAGCACAAACATAACCTAATACCTTATTCGAACTTGTTCCCATCATCAAAACACTTCAAACAACATCAAATCAACCAAAACACCTCGGATTCAAGCCTAAGTTTCTAAAAACTTCCGAATTCCGCTTTTGATCAAAAACCCAACCAAACCACGTCCGAATAACCTGAAATTTTGCGCACACATCTCAAATGACACAACGAAGCTACTGCAACTCTCGAAATCGCATTCCGACCCCTATATCAAAATCTCGCCTACCAACCGTAAATCGCCAAAATATCAACTTCGCCAATTCAAGCCTAAATCTTCTCCGAGCCTCCAAAACCCATTCCTATCACACACCTAAGCCCCAAATCACCTCCCGAAGCTAACCGAACCATCGCAACTCGCATCCGAGCCCTCTAACACATAAGTCAATATCTGGTTGACTTTTTTCCAACTTAAGCCTTCTTAAAAGAGACTAAGTGTCTCTACTTCACCAAAACCAATCCAGATTCAATCAGACCAACCCGATATCATAAAACACGGACAAACATAGCAATAAGAAGCAGAAATGGGAGAAACAGAGCGGTAACTCATGAGACGACTGGCCGGGTCGTCCTACCTCCCCAACTTAAACAAACGTTCGTCCTCGAACGAGTCAAGAAACATACCTGAAGCCTCAAACAGGTGAGGATATCTGTCCGCATCTCCCGCTCGGTCTCCCAGGTAGCCTCCTCCACGGGCCGACCTCTCTACTGCACTTTCACCGAAGCTATATATTTTGATCTCAACTTCCGAACCTGACGCTCCAAAATAGCTGCTGGCTCCACATCATAAGTCAAATCATCCTCCAACTGAACCGTGCTGAAATCAGGAACATGAGATGGATCTCCAATATACTTCCGGAGCATAGAAACATGGAACACTGGATGCACACTCGACAAGCTGGGTGGCAAGGCAAGTTCATAAGCCACCTCCCCAATCCTCCGAAGTACCTCAAAAGTCCCAATCAACCGCGGACTCAACTTCCCTTTCTTTCCAAATCTCATAACAGACTTCGTGGGCGAAACCTTCAACAGGACCTTCTCACCAACCATGTAGGACACATCTCGAACCTTCCTGTCAGCATAACTCTTTTGCCTCAACTGCGCTGTACGAAGTCTCTCCTGAATCACCTTCACCTTATCTAAATCATCCTGAACCAAATCTTTCCCCAATATCCTAGTCTCACCGGGCTCGAACCAACCAACTGGAGATCTACACCGCCTCCCGTACAATGCTTCATATGGAACCATATGAATACTCGACTGGTAACTGTTGTTATAAGCAAACTCTGCAAGCGGTAGAAACTGATCCCATGACCCTCCGAAATCAATAACGCAAGCGCGTAACATATCCTCCAATATCTGAATAGTGCACAACCTACCCACTACCCCACGTTTTCTACTAGACTTGAAATTTGCCTAAGGCCATAAGTTCCACGCGATTGAAGCATTCTCTCGAGATACTGGACATTAATTTGATAATGGAAATGATCTGGCTTGTCAAGGTGACTATCACCCCAGAAATCTAATCAGCACCAGTCATTCAAGCATTTATAATAATCTAAGGCAAAAGAAATACTTAATCATGAAGGCAGCGGAGATGGTTGGAGTTTCTGAAGGATGTATAACCCTCTACTATATATACTGTAAGCCATCTTGGAAAGGACACACTCGTCGCGTGGCCGACTGCTTTGAGCCGAAAGGACAGTAAGAGATATGGTGGCACGCTTTTGGCATCTTGATATCCAATCGCGAGAAGAGAGAACCACTCTACTCTGCACGGTCTCATAATTACACTTTGGCCAAGAGTCGGTCGTGACGTTGGACTTCCATTGTCGCGTCACACAGTAGCCCCACGGGGCCGAACCTCTCCTCGTGCACCTCGTGTCAGCCTAATAGGCTTTTAAAGTAATTTGATTCTTCAACTTTCCGAATGCTGACGCTCACTCAACTACTCAGGGCTCTGGGCCTCCCATTCCCCATTCAATTAAATGTATCGACGCAAATCATATACGATCCTAGCCAAACTGCACAGTATGAATGCACGTGCCACTCAGCATGCTATGTCCTTAGGGAACAGCAGAGAAATATCGAAGCAGATGAATCGCCCAAATATTGCCGGGGAGGCATGGAAGTCCAAGAGATGTGACATTGCATAATGGGAGAAGAACTACTATGGGGGATGCACACGGCGGTAACCAAAGCTTGTGAAAAGGATGGTCAAGGGCCGGTTATTTGTAATTGAAGCCCACCTCCCACAATACTCTTTGTCCGAAAAGTATCGTCGAAAAGTCCCCGATCAGGTATGCGAGACTCTGGATCTCTTAGGCTCCAAGAAGGCACCATACTCCTGCTTCTTTCCAAATGGTACTCATTCATAATCAGAACTTCGTGTGGTGCGCTAAGACACTATCAACAGACCTTTTCTCACCAACCATGTCAGGGCGCACGAATATCTCGACTGCTTTATCAGGACTCCGTGATCAGACATAGCATTACATACTTGCGTGGTTACGCTAGCAAAACTATGCGACTAGGAACGAAAGTTACATCGATCTATCTGATAGCTGAGCCTGACCTTCTTGTGACTTAGAACATCATCACACGCAAATTCTTCGCCCTTCAATATCCTTAGTCTTCACGGCTTGCTGCTATAACAATTATTCACACACACCGAGATGAAATAAATGAGAACATCCAGAGACCGGGATGCTTGCTTCAGCGCGATAGATATTCCAGATAAGAGCCAGTGGGAATCCAGCAGTGGGACTCAACACTCCGCGAATACATTTGTTGAATTGGTGCTCCCAACGGATCTTTGACGAAGTATCGATGCATCGGGTTCATTGTGTGATATCAAGCACACTCTTGACCAAGGTCCTCGATGCAACCTCATTCCGGGTAATGATAACAATACCTGTATCAACATACTTCATTATACAACAGAATAGAGTCGCAATTAACGGCCTTAAAGTTATGACAAGGACGATCAAAATATACCTCTGAGAATTGTATCTCGATTGCAGCATCGGTCCGAAATAAGTCTGGCCCCCCCAGTTTTCCATCACCGTTTCTGAAGGTATGGGAGCCAGGAGGGCACTCAATTTACTTCCACAGTTATTGGTGTATGTTAGTTCTAGCCAACTTCATTCACACGCATGGGATTGAAAGCCGCAAACTCCCGGCTGAAAGCAAGTAGACTCCATATTCCCAAGACTGTTTGGAGTGTTAGAGTATAAATTGGGAGATTGGACTTACCCAAATTTTTCACCCTCAAGCCGACGGTACTGAATAACGGCACAGTAAATCGAAAGC
>NC_031991.1:61117374-61130420 GCF_001879085.1 Nicotiana attenuata
GAGCAAAATCCTAAAAACTGATAGGTAGTGAAAGCGACCCCGCTGGTCTCCAGAATACCAGCTGTACGAAGCATCCTCTGACATTTGTTCAAAAAGCCCTGGGTATCCTCGCCCTCTGCTCCATTGAAGATCGGAGGCTGAAGTCTACCAAATCTCTCCAACCTACACTGCTCATCCTTTGGCATGACAGGAACTACATAGTCCTGAGCAGCGGCAATCGGCTGAGCTCGGTGTGCCCCCGACGTCTGAAGTCCCTACACGACCTGCTCAGGTGTGCGGGCGGCGGGAGTCTGACTGCCTCTCCCGGCCTGAGAAGTAGCTGCGGCTGTAGTGGCTGAAACTGCCTGAGCTAGGCCAGTGCAAACTTATAATATCTGAGCCAAGGCCTCCTGAAGACCCGGAATCACAATAGGCACAGCTGGTGCCTGAGCTTGTGCTGCTGGAGGGTCCCCAGCTGGGACCTGGTCCTGAACTGGGGCAGCTGGTTGATCTGCAGGTGCTGCCCTCACTGCTCTGCTTCTACCACGGCCACGACTGCGTCCTTGGCCTCTAGTGGCCCCGGCTGGTGGTACTGGTGGTCGTCCACCCTGTCCGGTAGCGCGCGTCCTCACTTTCTGTGAGAGAATAGAACAACAAAAGTTTAATACTCGGATCAACAAATTCGCACGACAAGAAGTTCAATAATGTGAAGTTTTCCTAAAGGTTCTGCAGCTTCTCGAGGATAAATACAGACGTCTCCGCACCGATCCGCGAGACTCTACTAAACCTGCTCATGACTCGTGAGACCTATGTAACCTAGACTCTGATAACAACTTGTCACGACCCTATTCCCCGGACCCGGTCGTGATGGCGCCTCTCGTGAAGACAAGGCCAGCCAATTAAACCCAATTTACCTTTTTAAACAGTTAAACAACACAAAGCAGTCTAAAATATGATTTAATAATATTAAGTAGCGGATAATATCAATAAAGTGCGGAAGTACAACCCAACACAGCCCTAACCGGCTAATTCTCTAGCTCGCGCGCCTTTGCCCCTTGAATCGGCCTCCACGCGCGTCGAATCTATCCAAAAATTAGAACGAGGACATCAAAATATGCCAAGGGAACAAAGCCCAAGCAAAAACAATCAATAAATGACACGAATCCCGAAATTACAAAAACCCGACCCCCAGGCCCACGTCTCGAAATTCAGAAATTCTTACACCAATAGATTCCTTATCTTCCCACGAGTTCATACATACCAAAAACTCAAAAATCCGACCTCAAATAGTCCGTCAAAACCTCAATCATAGGTCTCCAATCCTAAACCCTAGCTTCCCCAAATTTCACCCTTAATTTCCATAAATTCCAGCTCTAATCCATGAAATAATAGCATAGGAATGAGTTTTAGGTCCAAAATCCTTATCTCAATGAAGTTCCCTTGAAATCCCTCTTTTAAATTGCCCAAAAAGCTCCAAGGCCGAAGTCAAAATGGTGAAATAACCCAAAATTCGCGAAGGACTTCTGTTAATTCTTCTGCCCGTTTATTCCGCATCTGCGGCATTATAGCCTCTTCTGTGGTACCGCATATGCGGTCTTACCTCCGCATCTACGAAAATCACTTAACGGGAAAAATACCGCATCTGCGGACAACTCTCCGTACGTGCGCCTTCGCAGGTGCGGTCAATACACCGCATCTGCGGCTCCTGGCTCTTCCTCTCAAATCCGCTTTTGCGGCTCCCTTTCCGCACGTGTGGCGCTGTACCTGCGGTCCCCAAACCGCAGGTGCGAAAACACCAGAAGCAGCAATCTCAGCAGCTGCAATAATACCTCAACTTCTCCGTTAACCACCCAAAATCACCCCGAGGCGCCCAGGACCTCAACCAAAAGCACAAACATAACCTATTACCTTATTCGAACTTTTCCAATCATCAAAATACTTCAAACAACATCAAATCAACCAAAACACCTCGGATTTAAGTCTAAGTTTCTAAAAACTTCCGAATTCCGCTTTTGATAAAAAATCCAACCAAAATACGTCCGAATAACCTGAAGTTTTGCACACACATCCCAAATGACACAACGAAGCTACTGCAACTCTCAGAATTCCATTCCGACCCCTATATCAAAATCTCGCTTACCAACCGGAAATTGCCAAAATATCAACTTCGCCAATTCAAGCCTTAATCTTCTCCGAGCCTCTAAAACCTATTCCGATCACACTCCTAAGCCCCAAATCACCTCCCAAAGCTAACTGAACCATTAGAACTCGCATCCGAGCCCTCTAACACATAAGTCAACGTCTGGTTCACTTTTTCCCAACTTAAGCCTTCTTAAAAGAGACTAAGTGTCTCGACTTCACCAAAACCAATCCGGATTCAATCCGACCAACCCGATATCATAAAATACGGATAAAAAAGCAATAAGAAGCAGAAATGGGGGAAACAAAGTGGTAGCTCATGAGACGACTGGCCGGGTCGTCACAGTAAAATAGACCTTAGAAACAGCAACACCAAGAGTGGGGTTGGAATTTAATTAAAACATATCTGATTTTAAACTCAACTCATGAAAATTGTCCATTTTCAACTTGGCAACTAATTTATTTCAAGTGGACCCAATTGGAAAATGTGTTGATTACGTTAGAAAATTTACCTATAAATAGAGGCAACTTCTTCTCATTTTTCTATCAATCTTTTATAAATTCTTCGCGAGTGTTGTAAGAAAAATATTGGGAGAATGATAGTTGTGAGATATTATTAGAGAAGTAAAGTTTGAGAAACATTTGAATAAACTTTTTTTTGAGTTAATTTGTAAGAAACTTTTTTGTGTTTTTTCTGTGTAAAATAGAGTGAGATTTCTAATTCGTTCTCTATATATTTATATAGTGAAACTATTCCTTCTTACCTGCAGACATATTGGCCAATCCATATAAATCTCAATGTCATTATTTTTATCTCGTCTGCCGCATACCATGAATTATAGATGCGACAAAGGTACACCCAAAGTATACGAACAACAAAGTCAAACATTGAATTTGTTTTTGATTATGCAAAGTGTTGGATCGAATTCAATGGTAAGGTCGGAATGCGTTCCCCAAACTGTTAGACGACTTAAGAAGGAAACTGAATGCTATTTGTAGGTCCTGAAGGTGAAGAACCATGATTTGTTGATCAGGTTCTTCACCTTCAGGATCTACGAATAACATTCAAATTCCTTCTTTAATCATCAATACAGTTTGGACATTACATTTTGCCTTTACCATTGAATTCGGATCCTATACAGTCTGCATAATTAAAAAGATTCACTGTATGTTGAATTATTTGCGTACCTTAGTTATATCTTTGCCACATCAACAGTTCATGTAGTTGGTATCTGCTATAGGAGATTCTGCTTCTGTCAAGCTAAAGTTAATTGATAATGTTGGCCACATGCTACAAAAGAATTGTTAACACATTGCAACACTTTAATTTACTTACAATTATTTGCACATTAAATGTACTAAATTGCGAGAGTTTAAATTATTCTTGTAAAGTGTTTTTTTGTATATCACCAACTTTTTAGATCTCCTTCATTCATATTTTCTTAATTCATTCATGTATCAGTATTGATGTTGAAAAGGCATTTCGTGATAAAGGTGTCAAATCTTTTTGAGTGAAATAGTACTAGAATTGCTTTGTGGTGTAAATAATGTTGAATTTAAGACTTATTTTGAGTATTCAAGTGTACTAATTTTTTTTGGTAATCTTTTATTTGATTTATTTACAAATCTTCTATTTTCTTTAAATTTAGCAATATATCATTTTTTCCATACTCTTAGTTGTCTCATATCTAACTTAATCCAACGTTCTAAAAGAGTCTTTTAATCATATTTGACTTGTAGAAAATATATAGAACATGTTACGACCCCAATTTCCTTCGTAGAATATCGTGACGGCACCTAATCTCCACGTCTAGGAAATTCTAACAAGTATGCGGAATAACTGAAATATTAAGCTAAAACTCAAAACGCCAACAATTGTAATAAGTAAAAACTGCAACTCAAGTATAAACAACCACCAAAACACGGTAGATATAAGCCACAAGATCTGAAGAGAAATATTAAATATCCCTATATATCAGAGTCTAATTAGGATAAGGAAACAACATAATTTAGATATAGGGGGACTCCGAGTTTGGTGGACGCTGGCAGATGTGCCTTAAAGTCTCCATGTACGAACTAGCTCACTAATACTTGGTCTAGAAGGCATGTAACGCCCGGCCGGTCATTTTGGAAGTATTAGCCCCCAAACACCAATTTAACGCTCTCTCTATTTCATTATGTGAGTATATGATTTGCCGGGAGATTTGCTTTTTGGTTTCGATGTGAAATGGGAGACATAGTCCCTAAGTGTGAAGTTTGAGCTGTAAGAGTCGACCGTAATTTGACATATGTGAAGATGACTCTGGAATGGAGTTTCACTGGATCTAATAGATCTGTATGGTGATTTTGGTCTTAGGAGCATGCTCGGATGTTGATTTACAAGCCCGTAGGTCATTTCAGCGTTAATTGGCGAAAGTTAGAAAATTAGAAGATTTTTGGAAAGTTTGACCAGGAGTGTAAGGATTTTTGGGAAATTTCGGAGGAAATATTTGAGTAAGGATTCTTGACTCTTTTTTGATTAATCTTCACTAATCTATCATTAATTTCTTTATTTAATTAAGGACTTGGGTTGAGAAATTGGGGGAAAAAGGTGGAAAATCCTTAGCCTGAATTTTGAGGTTTTGATCGAGATTTTTGTACCGGACTTGAGTAATTTTAGTATGGATGAACTCGTGATTGAATGGGTGTTCGTATTTTGTGACCCGATTCCGAGACGTGGGCCCGGGTCGATCTTTTGGGGCAATTTTCTAATTCCTTGTTAAAGTCCTAATTTCATTAATTAGATTAGTTTATTATAGTTATATTTATAGTATGTTATTGCTTTTGTCTAGATTTATACCGTTTGGAGTCAGAAAATTGAGGAAAAGTTATTCTTATTTATTGATTGAGCGAGATTTGAGGTAAGTGACTTGTCTAACCTTGTTTGGGAAAAATTCCCCTTAGGATTTGGTACTGTTATCGTAAATTGCATTAAGTGAATGTCGTGTACACGAGGTGACGAGTGCGTACTCTGGCTAAACATTGAAAATCCGGTTTTTACTAAATATTTTTTTGATTCCCTTAATTGAGTCACTCTAGAATGTGTATTCATCATTTTTAGCCTAACGTCACATGTCTACCTGTCTTATTTCTTTCTTACAATTTATGCAACATGTTTAGTGAAATTAACTGCTTCTTCCAGTTTCGTATTCATTCTTTACCTATAGGATTCCTTGTTGTTATTTCATTATTCCATTTGTTACGTGTTATTTTCGTGATTTTGTGGAGATAACTGACTGGTTGTAGCACGAGGTTTCAGCCGTGCAGAGTGTTATTGTGGCACGAGGTTTCTGCTGTGCGGAGTGTTATTGTTGCACGAGGTTTCTGTCATGCGGAGTATTATTGTGATACGAGGTTTCTGCCATGCAGAGTGTTATGGTTGCACGAGGTTTTTGCCGTGCGGAGTGCTATTGTGGCGCGAGGATTCTACCGTGCGGTTATCATTGTTTGCACGAGGTTTCTGCCGTGCCGTTGTGAGATATTTAATTTTTGGGAATACGAGGCGGTACCTTGGGAGAGCCCCTATTGGTTACCTGTATTTGTTGTATTGTTGTGTTGTGTTGTTGTTTCTTAACTTGTAAGATTATTGTTTCCTTACGTGTTGTACTTGTCTTCCTGAATTTCGTGTTGTTATTTTTTCGTGAATTTCTATTGTTACACTTCTCCGTCATCTCATTACATTATTATATCTTCCGCCTTGTTTTTCTTATTATTCCCAGTAGGGCCCTAATCTGACTTCGTCACTACTCTACCGAGGTTAGGCTGACACTTATTGGGTAACGTTGTAGTATACTCATACTACTGTTCTGCATATTTTTGTGTGCAGACCCAGGTTCTTCCTACTAGGCTAGGTATTGTCACACCTCCTTTTTCCTACCCCCGGAAGGGTATAAGGAAGTTTCTTCCAATTTAAGTGACAATCGAAACGAGATTATTTTATTTATTCAGAGTCGCCAATCGGGATAATTTATGGTGTCCCAAGTCACCGGTTCAAATCCTGAATCGATGAAAGATTGACTCTGTTTTATAGTCCGCAAACACAAAAGTCCGGGTAAAGAATTCTGTTAACATGGGAGAAGGTGTTAGGCATTTTTTTGGTTTTAGCACGGTCGCTCAACTATTATTATTGGCCTATTTTAACCGATTTTAAAACACTTTTGAACCTATGTGCCTTTTTAACTTTGAAAACCACTTTTATTGATTTAAGGAATTATTTCAAGGTTATTTAAAGCACATCGCAAGCCATGCTACATGAAATGCACCCGTGAGTCACGACACGTTTTGTTTAACTTTGTTGGAAATTAGAACCGGGTCACATGAAATGTACCCCCGGATTTTAGTAGTAGTCATGATAATTATATAATTAAGGCGCCTAAAGAAAACAACGAAGTCCATTTTTAATATCTAAATTAGCATTTGTGAGGGCCATAGATGATTTAATTTTGCTTATGGCACGCCTCAAGTCTCTTTCTTCAAATGATTTCTTTGTCCGGTCTTATGAAGGCCATAAATTATAGGTTTTGTTGATATGGCACACCCCAATCTAATTACAAGGTCATATTTAACTAGGCCTAAAGACACTTCCATTTGCAAATGGTTTTAAATTGAAGGAGTTATTGATTGTGAGCACAATTGGGCCATGGATCGTTTCGAAGAAATGGCCTAACATATGAACTCCTTGGGCTATTAAAGCCAGGCGACCAAATCTACTGGGTAGTGACAAAGGATTGGGCCTGAGATACACGAGCCCAGCTTGGGTCGGGCGGTCTTGGGCCATTTAATGGGCCTGGTTGTTTAAGGGATGTGGTTCAACATTTCAAATATCTGTTACACTTTGAGTAGCCCAAACATTAATCTACATTAGAATAAACTTATTTCATCAAATAAAATATGAGATGTTCACCATCTAATTTAAATCCAAACTGCTGAACCAGAACACTACACACTCAATGAACACTCAAGCCACATGCATTTGAAAATCAAAACTACTACTCATTGATGTTGAATTCATACACATAAGTATTCTAACAGTAGAGTACCTTAAACATTTACACTAAATATTAAAATACAACAGTAGTTCCTAAATTTGTTTAGATATTAAAGCCAATATTTAAAACAGCAAGACCACGAGAAGAGCTAATTGTAGACTGATTATCACTACTAGCTTGAAACAATTCAATCAAAATCCAACAAAGAAGATGCTACTCATCTAAATTAACCCACGCTGTAACAGTCCAAACCGAATACATGACAAAATAATTCAACCTAATTAAGCCAAGATGACAAAACTAAAGTCTAAATACAACCCCAAAAGGTGCTGTCAACAGCATGGCTATAATAAATCACATAATAAAACCAATTCAATAAGGAAAAACACATGAATAGTCTTCGAAGAACAGGGCTTAATATTCAGCAATTTCACACTCATCAATAAGTGCTCAAATCGATTACATGGCTTCAAACTTGCATTTCACACATTAATGAGATCCAAGAAGTACCTGATTACAGCAAAAGCAATAAAGAAAACAAGCCCGAGGTTAGGAAGAAACAGCAGCAATAGAACATCAACACCAACACAGCAACATTAAGCCTTTCAAACCATTTTTAAACCCAAATAAACCAGAAATTTCCTTGAAATTTTTAAATTCTGACTACAATGAAAATCCAAGATCAATTTCACACAATTTCCAACCCAAAGAATGCAGGAAACTTGGGTGTTTTTCAGAGTATTCTCTTAGCCGTTTCTAGTTTGTTTTGGTATTGTAATCTCTGCCTCATCATCAATGAAACAGGCCTGATATAGGAAGACCTTAGGTCAGCAGAATTGATTTTTTAACCTTACCATTTACCTTTTCCCCAATTTTTATCTTTTCATTTTGGACCCTGATCTCCTAAACAATTCAGTAATTCACCCAATCCCCACCTTCCTGGAAGCTTCTTAGGCATATTTTTAAAGATACCCTCAATATAAATCCCCTAATTACCCTTTGAACTCCTGCTATTAACCCTCCTAGCCTAAACCAATGCAGGCCATCTGATTCCCAAACCTGGGCCCAAATCGAGTAGGCTTCTAATACCCAGGTCTGGCTTACCACAAGCCCAAAAGATGGTCTCAAATTAGTAAAAATGAACAAGTCAATCAAAAAACAAAAAGGGACTCAAATTAATCGTAAATACGAACTTAACCAATTAGAAACCAAAAATAATTAGCCTAGCAACACTGATTAATTCAAATTATGATTGGCTAAAGAAAGAAGGAGAAGAGAGAAAAGGGAACCTAATAAAACAGTAAAACAGGACATATAGGTATCATTTAAACAGCCCAACAGAAGTCTAATTTAATCAAAGAAACAAAAAGAAATTGACCTACTGACTCGAACAACACATAGCAGAAACAACTAAACCAGCGAATGGTAAAACGAAAATAGAATCAAGAGGCAAGTATAGTAAAGTTACAGGGGAACTGACGAGATATGGGAAGAGAAGAAACATGCATCGAATAAAAAAGGAACAACATATACTGTATTTACCGGAAACAAATGGGTGACTCGATGAACATCATCGCTTGACAAAACCTGCCGGCCTCTGGTCTTGCATGGGGTCCGGTGAGCTTTTAAAGCGAATCAAAATTAATGCCAATCGATTATTCTTAGGAAGAACGATCGATTGGCATGAGTTTTGACTCGTTATCAAACCAAAATGCTTAAACTCTGGCAGGGAAAAAAATTAGGGCTTTTGACTTTGGCGTCATATTTGGGATTTGGAGAAAAGGGTGGGGATTTCGGGAAAATTTGTGTTGGATCCATATCAAATGGGTTGTGGGGATTGTGGACGAGGATTTTGGGGTTGTTTGGTGGCGTTTCAAGGAGGCGCCGCCGGCGGAGAGGGTGGGGAACTTTAGGGCGGCGCTAGGGTTCATAGAGAGTAGCTGGGGTGAGGAGATGAAGTGAAGGGGTCCTAGGTTGTCTCTTAGACATTTGGACATTTTTAAACAAATTTGGTGAGGCTTTCCTGGCCGTTGGATGAAATCAAATGAAGGGTCGAGATTGATTACAACAAAGTGACGTCGTTTTAGTGTTGAAAGGGACTGGACTGGGTTAAGGCATTGGACTGGGTTTGGACGGGTTAGATACAGCCCTGGGGTTTGGGCTCAATTTCAAGTTTCGGCCCAAATTGTAACAACCTCCCTTAATCCTTTTTCTCTTTTTTTCAATTTTCTTTTAACTAAAATTAATGAAACAAAAACCAAACAAACCTAAAATTGATTTAAATTGTAACACTACCCACTTTTCTAAAAACTATGAAAGTTCTTTTAATCCTAAATTAGAAAAGGAAAAATACTATTCTAAAAATTAAAACTAAAAATGCAACATGAACCATTTTTTGTGATTTTCACTTTTAATAAAATAAATAATTAACTAATTGATCCTAAACATGTAAAGATAAAAAATATATATTTGTATTTTTCATGATTTTAACAAGATAAACATGCACAGAAAAATGCAAACAATTAACAAAAATCCTACAAAAAATCTATAAAATTGCGACTAATGGGAAAAATTTATTTTCTTAGATTTTACGGCAGCAATTCATATACGGAAAAAATCACGTGCTCACAGCTGCCCCTCGTTGCTCGGAAATACGAAGAGTTTTCGTGCAAAGATAAAGTGAGCGGATACGAGCGATTTTGCCCGTTTGAATACTCCAGGGGAAGCATTTTTGAAAGATTTGACCGCACCCTACTTCCGAGGTTGCCTACATATCCTTGGCTATAAAGGAATCAGGTCAGTGTAGTTCAGGAAGTTTCGGTAGCTGGGACTACCAGGAAGCTGTGAATTTCACTGTTGTTGTTGCTGATACTGCTTGTTGAACTCCTTATTGCACCAAGGAAAAATAAAAGAAGCTAGACTAAACTATGATCTATGAATTACAAAAATCTTATCTACACTTCTTCAAACTTGATCTTGCAGTTTCTGCTGCTCTACTGACTTGTACTCTCTAGGTAAACTTCCTTTGTTGCTGACTTTAATTGTATTCTGAGGTGCTTTCCCTTTGTTCTCCAGGTGGGCGCCTGATTGCTGAACTTGAACCATCTTCCTTTGAACATTGTTGCTTTCCCTTTGTTCTCCAGGTGGGCGCCTGATTACCAACATTTGAATTATCTTCCTTTCCTCCGAAACTTGACTTGTTTTCCCTTGTTTTCAAGGTGGGTGCCGGATTGCCGAACTTGAACCGTCTTCCTTTGAACATTGTTGCTTTCCCTTTGTTCTCCAGGTGGGCGCCTGATTTCCAACACTTGTGCTGCTTTTCCTCGAAACTTGACCTGTTTTCCCTTGGTTTTCCAGGTGGGCGCCTGATTGCTGAACTTTAACCGTCTTTCTTTAAACATTGCTGCTTTCCCTTTGTTCTCCAGGTGGGCTGCTGATTGCTGACTTCCGTTGAACATTGCTACCTCCCCTTTGTTCTCCAGGTGGGTGCGTGATTACCAACATTTGCACTGTTTTTCCTTGAGACTTGAACTGTTTCCCTTTGTTCTTCAGGTGGGCTCCTGATTGCTGACCTCCGTTGAACATTACTGCTTTCCCTTTGTTCTTCAGGTGGGTGCATGATTACCAACATTTGAACTGTTTTTCCTTGAGATTTGACTTGTTTTCCTTTTTTGTTTTCCAGGTGGGCTCCTGATTGCCAACACTTGAACTGTTTTCCCTTTGTTCTCCAGGTGGGCTCCTGATTTCCAACACTTGTACTGTTTTTTCCTTTGACTCGTTTTCCCTTCATTCTCCAGTTGGGCTCCTGATTGCTGAACTTGAGCCATTTTTCCTCGAAACTTGAACTGCTTCCCTTTATTCTCCAAGTGGGCTCCTGATTTCCAACACTTGAATTGCTTTCCCTTTGTTCTCCAGGTGGGCTCCTGATTTCCAACACTTGTACTGCTTTTTCCTTTGACTCGTCTTCCCTTCGTTCTCCAAGTGGGCTCCTGATTGCTGAACTTGAACCGTTTTTTTTTCTCGACTTGAACTGCTTCCCTTTGTTCTCCAGGTGGGCTCCTGATTTCCAGCACTTTGAATTGCTTTCCCTTTGTTCTCCAGGTGGGCGCCTAATTACCAACAAAATAGACAAAACAAAAGAAACTTTTCTACCCCAGTTTGGTAGTTGGGGACATATTTAAGTATTAATCGAATCATGTTACCCAATATCTCTAAGAGTTTAAAAGCTAGGCCCCATTATCCAGGAGGGTCCTGAAAATTAAAATCAAATATCATCTTAAGGGTGAAAATTTCAGAGCTAAATTCAACTTCCTAAAGGTGAAATTTATGCTAAATTTCATCATTTAGTGGAGGTCTTAAAACTAAGTCCCATTATTCAGGAGGGTCCTGAAAATTTAAAATTGAATCTTATCCTAAGAATGAAAACCTCAAAGCCAACTTATATTTCCTTAAGGCAGAGCTTATGCTAGATTACTCATGAATGTTTTGAATTTTAACTAGGTCCCATTGTCCAGGAGGGTCCTGAGGACTTCAAATTAAATCCCATTATCTAGGAGGGCCTAAGAATTTATGGTCGAACCTGTCTGGTACATGCTTTCCACACGGAGGATTCCTCGGAATAAACAAAATTTCCTGCCCCTGTTATAATCAAAGAAAAAATTATCAGTTTAAAAATGGGGTGGTTAGCTTGCAACATTCTTTCTGGAGGTGGTCCTTTTGCTGCTATGCTTTGCTTTGACTGGCTGCCTTGAACTGGCCAAGAATTGTTTGACTTTCTGACTGACTCTCAACCGCAGGACCCTGGATGACCCGAGTGCTCTACACCCAAACCGTTGTTTTACATTTCTGACCCTTCTACCTAAACCTTTGTATCTCCCACAAGATTACTGAACCATTCGACCAATGGAACTTTCACTGACACCTTATTTCCCGCTTTACATCATGCTGTCTCTAGTATGTTTTCGCCGCACTTTGCTTTGTCTAATTTGGAAGTTGGTAGTAAGCTTTGAAATCCTTTCTTAGTTGCATAAACAAGGCTGACATTGGAAAAAACATAGAGAAATAAACCCAAAAGAAATGAAATGTTATGACTTCGGGAGTTAAGAATAAAGAAGATAATCCAAAACTGGATGACAGTTTGAGGGAGAAAAGGGAAGGAGACTTATCTGAGTGGAGCAGATGGTACCAATGATCAAGACATGCATTTCGGATTAATCAGCCCAGCCTATTCAACCAATCAACTTCCTGTTATCATACTTTATGCCCCGGGACTTCCATAATCCAATCTCTTCGCCAAGTCACAGACCTTGTTCGACTTGCAGTGCCCTGAAGGGTTTTCACCAACACACCTCTCTCATTTGTTTGTCTCTAAACTCACCTTCGCCTTACGGTGACTGTGAAGGTTTTCACCAATAAGACTCTCTCATTTTTTAATTTCTCAGCCTTGTGTCGCCTTACGGTGCCCGTGAGGGTTTTCACCAATAAGACTCTCTCATTTTTCATTTTTCCTGCATAAACTGGAGTGTTGCCCCTGATATGAATCACACCCATACTTGCTCGACTTGGCATCTCTCGAAGAATGATCGCAAGGTCTTTCTTTGGAGTGTAATGTGGGCTTTGGGATAGGGTTAGAAAGAAAGGGTATCACAAAGGATCAAAATAGGTTGAATGGGTTCAAAATTACAACTTTTGGAATCAGATTTCTTACAACAACCACAACTTCTGCCCCAGTTTCTTGTTTGAGGAATTTTGGATTTTTATTTAGATGGGCCGAACCGTGAGGCTGCCTACGTATCCTTAAAAGGATAAGGTCGAACGTAGTTCATGTCATAGGAATTGCTTGTTGTGTTACTATTCTCTTCCCCTTCTTCTCCTCTCTTTCTTTTCTTTTTCTTTTCCTTT
>NC_031991.1:61130534-61130676 GCF_001879085.1 Nicotiana attenuata
GCCTTCGTCATTCCAATCTTCAAAACATGCCAAGTACAAACAAACACAGTTTAAACCAAAGAAATCATACATAATATCTTTTGACTGCATCAGAATTGATAGCCATATATACACATTTTCCTTCTATAGATCGGAAGAGCGT
>NC_031991.1:61134469-61148253 GCF_001879085.1 Nicotiana attenuata
CCTCACCACTGTACGACAATACTCTTGTCTGTCCCATTCAAACTTGACCATCTGATGCAATGAGGACGGGACTGCTTTGGCTGCATGTATCCAAGGTCGAC
Source organism: Nicotiana attenuata (assembly GCF_001879085.1). Taxonomy (NCBI): domain Eukaryota; kingdom Viridiplantae; phylum Streptophyta; class Magnoliopsida; order Solanales; family Solanaceae; genus Nicotiana; species Nicotiana attenuata. Next base: position 61,134,571 of record NC_031991.1, read on the forward strand.
CCAACAGCAGATTGTAAGAAACGGCCACGTCCAGTACCTGGAACACCATGGTGAATTCCACCGGTCCTATTGTCATCTCAAGCACTATATCACCGACTGAATCTTTCCCTCCACCGTTAAATCCTCGGACGCATATGTTGTTCTTGTGAATCCTCTCATCATCAACTTTTAACTTGTTCAGAGTAGAGAGAGGGAAGATGTTTGCACTGGAACCATTGTCAACTAACACCTTGGTGACCACAGAATCTTCACATTTTACCGTAAGATAGAGGGCTTTGTTGTGATCAGTACCTTCCATAGGCAATTCGTCGTCAGAAAAGGTGACCATGTTTACCTTGAATATTTTGTTGGCGATCTTCTTCGGATGGTTTACTGAAATTTTGTCGGGGATATGAGCTTTGTTCAGAATTTTCATCAGGGCCCGACGATGCTCATCTGAATGGATTAACAATGATAGCGAGGAAATCTGAGCAGGAGTCTTTCTCAACTGCTCCACGATGGAGTAATCTTGTACTTTCATTTTTCTTAGAAACTCCTCCGCTTCTTCTTTAGTGACTCCCTTCTTTACTAGAACTGGATTATCCTTGAGTGCTTTAGCTTTTCTCAAATCTTCTGGGGCAAAGCATCTCCCCGAACAAGTTAACCCTTGGGCCTCATTGACTTCTTCTTTCACTTCTTTCCCCTTGTAAGTCACTGTCACCCGTTCATAGCCCTAGGGGACAGCCTTGGTGTTGATTACCGACACCTGGGTTACAGGCTTGATGATGACAGGGTCCGTGCGGGCACCCTCCACAATTATGATAGGCTTGTTTGCCAACCTCGGGCACAATCACTTTTGACTTTGCATCACTTGTGGATCTCTTCTCAACTACCCCAGAAGGTTCACCTTTTGTCATGCTCAACTAGTTCACTGCTTCTTCAACCATTGCTTTTGCAACAATTTTTCCTTTGGCTGGCTTTACCTCACTGGACCGAATCATCATAATAGATTGCGATGGCTTCTTGGGCTCCCCACCGTTGTGTACTATCTCGATCATGTTCGTTCTCCCATGGCTGGCAATGGGTTCTGGTTGATATTGGGTGCCTCTAGGGTTTGGACTTCAATCCGGTTTGTGACAATGAGCTCCTGGATGGCTTTTTTCAAGTGCCAGCACTTCTTCGTATCATGCCCCAGAGTTCTAGAACAATATTCACAGCTCACAGAGTAATCAAGATTTTTTGGAGGAGGGTTGGGCAATTTTGACTCAATTGGCCTCAGCATATCCAACTGCCTCAATCTATGGAATAAATCGGTATAAGACTCCCCCAAAGGGGTAAAAGTTTTCTTCCGCTGCAACCTTTCATTTTTGAATGCTGGATTGGGTTGGAAACCTAGACCGGCAGTGTTTAGGTAGGCTCGGTGAGGTGGGTAAGCATTTTGTGGAGCTGGGTAGGTGTTTTGTGGGACTGGGGGACGCCATTGTGAGTAGGGAGCAGGTTGAGTATATGACTGGGCATGGTGGACAGAAATATGAGGGTCTGGTGATGGGAAGTAATGCTAGGGTAGATTATATGGGTTTTGGGTGTAGGCTCTGTAATGGGGTCGAGGCTGGGTATAATGGTGTGACGGGCCCCTCGGTCCAAACCACGATCCTGAATCAACTGTTGCCACATCTTCTTTCTTCTTCTTTCCAATCATTCCTCCGGTACCGTTCTGGATGGCTTGGGTGGTTGCTTTGATGGCCGAGTAACTCATGATTTTGCTCGACATAAGCCCTTCTTCCACCATGCCACCCATCTTTACTACCTCGTTGAAAGACTTTCCTATGGCCGATATCAGATGACGAAAGTAAGTGGGTTCCAAAGCATGAAGAAAATACTCCACCATTTCGGTCTCCTCCATCGGAGGGTTAACCTTTGCTGCTTGTTCTCTCCAGCGAAGACCATATTCTCTGAAGCATTCACTGGGCTTGTTCTCAATATTAGTTAGAGACAATCGATCCGGAAAAATCTCGATGTTGTACTGGAAATGACGAGCGAAAGCTTGGGCCAAATCATCCCAAGTATACCATCTGTTATGATCTTGATGAGTGTACCACTCCAGCACGGCGCCACTGAGACTCTGGCTAAAGTATGCCAATAACAACTAATCTTTTCCGTCCGCCCCTCTCATCTTGCTACAGAATCCCCTCAGGTGGGCCACCGGGTCTCCATGCCCGTCATATAGGTCGAATTTAGGCATCTTGAAGCCCACAGGCAACTGAACATCAGGAAATAGACACAAATCTTTGTAGGCCACGCTCACCTGGCATCCCAATCCCTGCATTCTTCTGAACGATTGTTCCAGGCTTTTTACCTTCCTGAAAATTTCCTCCTGCTCTGGGTTTTTAGGCGGTTTCTCAGTCTCAATTGGGAGGTCGAAACGAGGAGTGTAGGAGTAATGATCTAGGGCCTTGAAAGTAGGCTCCGAGAGATTATCTTGGGTCTAGAACAAAGGCTCGTTGGAGGATCGATGAAGTGTAGCTAGCGGTGGTGCCACAAAAATAGGGTGGCTGGTGGAGGGGGGTACGGGATTGGTTTAGCTGGTGGTGCTTGTGTGGTTTGGGAAGTAGTGCCTTGATAATGGTGGTAGTGGGCGAAACCTGGTGCATTTTGTGGGGATGAATCAGCAGCGGGAGGTTCTTGGTACTGAGCCAATGGTGGGATGAAAGCGAGTTTGGCAGGAGTCCCAAACGTAAATACTCGAGGATCTCTCAGTATCCTCAATATATGTGTTGTGGATCTCTTGGTATCCCGAGGATCTCTTGGTATCCTCAATATATGTACTATGGATCTCTTGGTATCCTCAATATATGTACTGGGGATCTCTTGGTATCCCGCACTACAGTCAAAATCAATATATGTGCTGGGGATCTCCTGTAATACTCATCCGTAGTCCCAAAATAAAAACACAACAATATCAAGGAAAGAATCCACTCTATTTCTTGAATTATTGTTTCATTCAAGTCCGTACCAAGAAACAGAGATTTCTATTCTAACATGCTGCACAGAGTTCACTTAAACGGATTAAGCAGATAGGACAATTAATACACTTAAGCATGCTTCCCTAAACTATGCAGCAGGCTTAAAATACAAGTAGTGTTCAACAAGAAAGAAACACAGTTAATTTACTTAATGAAAAATGGGTTCCCAACAATTAGCACGTGTACGCACTCGTCACCTCACGTACATGGCATTCATATAACAACAATACCAAATCCTAGGGGGAATGTCCCCCACACAAGGTTAGACAAGCCACTTACCTCGAACCAGCTCAATCAAATCTATACCACGAGCATCCGACTCCTTATGGCCCAAATCTATTCAAAGTAATTGCATAATGTAAATAACACTTCAAGTAACTAATTTATCTAATTAATTATAAGCTAATATGCGAAATTAGGAAAAATGACAACCCCCCCCCCACCCCCCCGGGCCCACATCTCGGAATCGGGTAAAATTTACAAATTCGGGATCTTCACACTTTCACGAGTTCAGTCATACCAAAAGAACCAAAATCGGATTTCAAATGGTCCCTCAAATCACCACTCAAGGCTCTCCAATTAACCAAGCCTTAACCCCCAATTTACCACTGATTTTCCTTCAAATTTTCATGCTTACAATGATAAAAATCACCATAATACCGAGCTTAGGAACCAAGCACCTTACCTCAATGAATCCCTCTGAAAATCTCCCTTGAAATTGCTCCCAAAAGCTTCACCCCGAATGAAATATTGAGAAAAATGGCCAAAAATCGCGAAGGAAATCTTTTATACTTTCTATTGATACCCAATTTTTCCCTGCATATTTTCACATATACAAAATACTTTCAAAATAACATAAGCATGCTTAAGGATTTTAGTATTTTTTCCCAACTTTTTAAAGATTTTTAAAATCAATTTATTGTCCATTTTGGCAGTACAAAATCAGTAATTATTCTCAAAATCCTCACATTTTGGTGAATAATTTATTTTATTCCCTTTACACCAAAATATAGTTAAGGTGATTTCTGCACATTTTTACAAATTTATTTGGAATTTTAAAAAAGCTAAATTGCATATAATTGCAATTCTAGCCTATTTTAAGTTCAATAGCATTTTAATTATAAAAATTGGTTCCAGCATTTTTTAAATTAATGATTATGTGTTATTAACTGACTCAGTACTTTTAATTTGCTTTTAAAATCATTTTTACTATTTTTATAAAAAAAAAGGAAAAATTGGCTATTTAACATTTAGCCTCATTTCTTTGCAATTACAGCCTATTTACATTTCAATTTTATCCCTCAAATTGACCCAATCCTAACCCCAATTGGACCGGCCCAATTCCAATTTTACCCAACCCCTTAACCCATTTGTTTAACCCGCCCGGATTTTCTTTGAATCCAGGCCGTTGATCATTTTGATCAACGGCCAGGATCACCCCTTTCCATTTTAATTCACCAACCCCACCCTAATCCCCACATTTCGTTCAGTCCGCCGCCCTTGAATACTCTCCACTCACAAAATTCTCTCGAAGGAACCCTAACCCTTTCCGACCCTTTTCCACCGTACTTTCATCGGAATCCATGGCTTCTAAGGCCATGGATGGTCTGTACTCACCCCCCTCCACTATTAGACCATGGGTGTTCGAAGCTTTGAGGTCTGACCTCGATGATTCTCTTTCAGACCTTCTTAGATCTATGTTTCTATGACCTCTCCGGCCATGCTCAGGCGTATTCAAGCATTAGGAGCCTATTTCCCACCTCATCCAACTCCAGATCTGAGTTTCTTCTAGGCCTTTCTCATTTCTAGGGTTTCTCCGAAATCCTAAGCTATTCGAGGTTTTTCACTGTTTGTTTTCTTAGATTTGTGATATATTTGTGTTCAACTGGATTTTTTAAGTGTTTTCCCCAATCTTTTCTTTCAAAATTGTTTCTCTTCGATTTAGGATTTCTTAAAGGTTTTCAAAACATCTTTCTGATTCTTTTCTTTATGTGTATTTGTCTATATTATGCTCGTGTGTTTTCCTTCTCTACCACGCATGTGTTGTTCTTCTGTTTTCTTCCTACTATACACAATTCTTCTATATCTTTGTATTCTACTGTGCCTTTAGATTAGGCTCGCATGTTAATCTTTGTTATGTTCTTCTATCTGTTCTTTGCTATATTTTCCGTATTTTTCTACTGTACGTGTTTCCTACTGAGTTCTTAAATTTTGTTTTCTTTACCTGACTTTGTTTGAGTTCTAAGCATGATTCCTTTGTTGTTTCTTAAGTTTACATCACTTCTTCTCTCTGCTGAACTTGCTTAAATTCTGAAGCTTTTCTCAAACATGTTCTTTATGCTTTCAAACCTGCTATCATGTTTGTTGGTCTCTTATGAATCTTTGAAAGAGACCTCTTAGTCTGTTTCAATGGCTTGCCTTCTCACCTCTGTGCCTGATTCGAGTGAAAACCCTAGAATTTGGGGGTTTCTTTGGCAAGTTCGATTTTGTGTTTGGACTGGGGTTCTACTTTGAAACCTTAAACTCTCACTCATTCTGAGTCTATAAATTGGACCTTAACCTTTTTTTTGACTGTTTCTATGATAGTCTTTTCTAATCAGCATGACAACTCCTTCTTATTTGATATTTGTGTGCCTTATATATGAGAAATTCTTCTTTCAAAAAAGTTTTGCCAATTATGATTGATTCCGAATTCCTTTTAGTAAGGTTTGATTGATTGTTATTGATTTTCCTTAAGTAAAACCCTTTCCTCTCTTTTCCTGACTTGGTTCATTCGAACAAAGCCTGCGATTTTGATTTTACTGACTGTTCGATTGATTCCCTTTCCTTATTTTCACAAACCGTGTACCACCGGACTCTTTTTTCCTTGAATAAACTCCTATGTATTTACCCTCTTTGTGTTACTTTGGAGAAGATTTCAGTCAAATTCTTTCCTTAACTGTCTTCTACCCGTTTGAAATCAGAATCCCTTAACTAAAGGGAGACTTTATGTGATTGATTCAAAACTATTTTTCTTACCTTTTCTTACTTGCCTTCTGCACTATAAAAAGGTACTACCCTTCTGCACTTTCTAGCACACACGATTGAATACTCTTTAAGACAACTTCGAATTCAATACTTTTACACAACTTCAGCTTACACTACACACCTCACACTCTCAATTTCAATACTTTCACATTCTCATCTGAGTTTCTTCTGGCTGTTTGCTTGCAATTCGGGCTTTACTACTACTTTTTCTCTGCTTACTTCGGAAACTGGTATGTCCTAATTAAGTTTCAGCCATCACACCAATGTGTTTATTTACAGCTTCTGCAATCCTATTTACTTTATTGTCCATGCTCATTGATTAATCTGTATATTATTCTCTTTGCACCTGTTTTCTGCTGTGAATCCCTATACCCATATTCCCTCTATGTGTTTGAGTTAAGGTTCAGGCATGGCAGTATCCAAATTGCTGCTCATGTTTGGACCTGATCCTTAATGGATCCTAACTCCCAAACAAATGTGGCTAACAGGCTGGTCAGGGGTGTGCCAGCACTCCTAATTGCTGGGTATGACCACCAGCCTGCCATGGCCTTCCCAGAATCCTCTCTATTGCACTTACACTCATTCCTAGTTTCTAAGTTCTGCCCCCCTCCTATGAGCCTTGCTTTGGGACCTTGAGTTCCCTCTGAACTTGGACATCTGAGGGCTGGCCCTTCCACACTGCACTTTAATTCAATTCTGCAATTTATTTGGGTGTAAGCACTGCCCGGAGTTCATGAAGCTCCTGGGAACTCTGACACACCCAAAAATGAGAAAGGCTTTGGAAATCAAATCTTTGGAGTTGGTTTATTTCATGTTTAAGACTTGGGGTCTAAATTAGGCTCTCCTTGGTTGTACTTTAATTTCTGATGTAATTTTACTTTCCTTTATTCATTCTGGGTTGTAATAATTTGTAATAACTTATGGGGGTATATAGTGAAAAGGGAAGGGTCACTCATCTATGCATGTGGGTAGACATCATGTTCTTAGGTGTTTATCCCTGCAATCTCATCCTGCTTTTCATCTATGCATATCATATAGAAATCCTGCTTATAGTTCTTCACTTATGCATGTCATATAGAAATCCTGTCTATAGTTCTGCACTTATGCATTTCATATAGAAATGCTTATAGTTCTGCACTTATGCATGTCATATAGAAATCCTGTCTATAGTTCTGCACTTATGCATGTCATAGAGAAATCCTGTCTATAGTTCTGCACTTATGCATTTCATATAAATTCTGCATTTTGCATCTATCGTTAGGCAAACGGTTTATAGGTTTAAAATAACAAAATCGCATTATAGATACCATGCCTATAGGACTCTTGCATTTCTATAAACGTTTTAAAATCAATCACGCCTAGAAAGCATATCTATAAGGGTAATCAACTGAATCTGAATCAAGCCTAGAATTAACGGGGTGGGTAAGGGTAGACATGGATATGATGACCACGCGATAACACCACGTGCATAAATGGTTACCGGGTGTTGTGTGGGGTGATCCGTGTTATTTATAAACTTAGGACCCCCCCTCCTCCCTCTTTACTTGTTTACTCTTTTTCCAGAATTTTAAAGCTGTTTAGTTTTAAGTTTCTTTAACTTCTTCTTTTACTTCAATCACTTGTACTTATTATGCAAAATCTCTTTTTTAATTGTCTGATTTTCAGTACCGTTTCTCCCCAAACATCCGCCTTTTTCATTTTTTTTTCGAATTACTTGCATCAGTTATTTGACCCCTTCTCCTTTACTTGTGTATCTTTCTTTAATTATAAAACTACCTTCTTCCAAATTTCAGCACTCTTTAAACCTCTTGTACTTCTTTTATTTGCAACCGTTATGTGAAAGTTACCTAGTATTTACAATGCTTGCTTGATTACTTGTTGTTTGTATTTAAAGTCACAATTGTAGCATGGCCGGGAACCACACTAGTGGATCTTGAGGGGTGCCTAACACCTTCCCCTCGAGATAATTTCAAGCCCTTACCCAACCTCTGATTTCTATATATCATTTTTAGTGTCCTAATGCACTTAATCATTAGGTGACAACTCCTCTAAATTGCAAACCCAATTCCCAAAAGGAAAAGAGTTGTCCGCCCAAATGTCATAAACCTGATTTCGCGAGAAAAAGGGGGCATCGACAGCATGGCGACTCTGCTGGGGATTTTTTTTAAGGCTTTTACCATTTCATGCTATTTGTGACTTTATGCTTCTTTACATGTCTTTACTTGCTTAAATGCCTTTAAATATCTATTCTTTCTTCTACTACGAAACTGACTTGGCTCTTCGTTTCTTTTCTTTAATATTTTCCTTTATCGCTTTCCTTCAATGCTATTGTAAATTATGAGAAACTGTTGTAATTATTACTTTATGAACGTGGAAATACATGACAACTTGTTAGTTATTGTAATTGAATTTTTCAACATCATATTCCACTCGTACCAAACAAAAGACCATAGCAACGCTTATAATGAGTNTATATATGAGAAATTCTTCTTTCAAAAAAGTTTTGCCAATTATGATTGATTCCGAATTCCTTTTAGTAAGGTTTGATTGATTGTTATTGATTTTCCTTAAGTAAAACCCTTTCCTCTCTTTTCCTGACTTGGTTCATTCGAACAAAGCCTGCGATTTTGATTTTACTGACTGTTCGATTGATTCCCTTTCCTTATTTTCACAAACCGTGTACCACCGGACTCTTTTTTCCTTGAATAAACTCCTATGTATTTACCCTCTTTGTGTTACTTTGGAGAAGATTTCAGTCAAATTCTTTCCTTAACTGTCTTCTACCCGTTTGAAATCAGAATCCCTTAACTAAAGGGAGACTTTATGTGATTGATTCAAAACTATTTTTCTTACCTTTTCTTACTTGCCTTCTGCACTATAAAAAGGTACTACCCTTCTGCACTTTCTAGCACACACGATTGAATACTCTTTAAGACAACTTCGAATTCAATACTTTTACACAACTTCAGCTTACACTACACACCTCACACTCTCAATTTCAATACTTTCACATTCTCATCTGAGTTTCTTCTGGCTGTTTGCTTGCAATTCGGGCTTTACTACTACTTTTTCTCTGCTTACTTCGGAAACTGGTATGTCCTAATTAAGTTTCAGCCATCACACCAATGTGTTTATTTACAGCTTCTGCAATCCTGTTTACTTTGTTGTCCATGCTCATTGATTAATCTGTATATTATTCTCTTTGCACCTATTTTCTGCTGTGAATCCCTATACCCATATTCCCTCTATGTGTTTGAGTTAAGGTTCAGGCATGGCAGTATCCAAATTGCTGCTCATGTTTGGACCTGATCCTTAATGGATCCTAACTCCAAAACAAATGTGGCTAACAGGCTGGTCAGGGGTGTGCCAGCACTCCTAATTGCTGGGTATGACCACCAGCCTGCCATGGCCTTCCCAGAATCCTCTCTATTGCACTTACACTCATTCCTAGTTTCTAAGTTCTGCCCCCCTCCTATGAGCCTTGCTTTGGGACCTTGAGTTCCCTCTGAACTTGGACATCTGAGGGCTGGACCTTCCACACTACACTTTAATTCAATTATGCAATTTATTTCGGTGTAAGCACTGCCCGGAGTTCATAAAGCTCCTGGGAACTCTGACACACCCAAAAATAAGAAAGGCTTTGGAAATCAGTTCTTTGGAGTTGGTTTATTTCATGTTTCAGACTTGGAGTCTAAATTAGGCTCTCCTATGTTGTACTTTAATTTCTGATGTAATTTTACTTTCCGTTATTCATTATGGGTTGTAATAACTTATGGGGGTATATAGTGAAAAGGGGAGGGTCACTCATGTATGCATGTGGGTAGACATCATGTTCTTAGGTGTTTATTCCTGCAATCTCGTCCTACTTTTCATCTATGCATATCATATAGAAATCCTGCTTATAGTTCTTCATTTATGCATCTCATATAGAAATCCTACTTATAGTTCTGCCCTTATGCATTTCATATAGAAATCCTGCTTATAGTTTTGCACTTATGCATATATAGATACCATGCCTTTGAGGTTCTGCACTCATATAGATACCATGACTATTGGCTTCTGCATTCTTGCATCGTATAGATAACTTGCCTATAGGATCTTTTATATTCTGCATTTTGCATCTATCGTTAGGGAAATGGTTTATAGGTTTAAAATAACAAAATCGCATTATAGATACCATGCCTATAGGACTCTCGCGTTTCTATAAACGTTTTAAAATGAATAACACCTAGAAAGCATGTCTATAAGGGTAATCAACTGAATCTGAATCAAGCCTAAAATCAATAATTTCGATACTCAACAGCTGCAGAGTGTATGTTTGCTTTCTTTAAAATCAGTATACTTCGCATTGCTAGATATCATGCCCATAGGTCTCACCTAGGCAAGCCATTAGGTAATTAATAAACTACACCAGTCTTTAATAATTACAACCAGCAGGCAGGCTTAATTTGGACTTCTTATCTGAAAATATGTGATAAATCAGCCACGCCTTAACGTTTAAGTTCAATTAAAGAACTAATCAGTATCTGAAAGATATGCTAAAACTATATGTTCTTTATGTTTTAAGGAGGTTTGCTTGAGCCTTGTCTGTTATGTGCTTCCTCATACTTGTCATGTATGTTTTGAATGTCGCCTTAGACTTTTGTCCTTTTAAACTCTAAAAGCCAATTTTCCCTCCCCTTTAGGACTAGTAGTCCCTAATACCTCTGGGGCTGATAGGATTGGGACGGGTAATAGCATGTAATAAGTAACGAGACCATTCCACGATTTAATACCTTAATGGGGTAGGTAAGGGTAGATATGGATATGATGACCACGCGATAACACCACATGTATAAATGGTTACCAGGTGTTGTGTGGGGTGATCCGTGTTATTTATAAACCTAGGACCCCCCTCCCTCTTTACTTGTTTACTTCCTTTTTCCAGAATTTTAAAGCTGTTTAGTTTTCAGTTTCTTTAAGTTCTTCTTTTACTTCAATCACTTGTACATATTATGCAAAATCTCTCTTTTAATTGTCTGATTTTCAGTACTGTTTCTCCCCAAACTTGCGCCTCTTTCACTTTTTTTTTCCGAATTACTTGCATCAGTTATTTGACCCCTTCTCCTTTACTTGTGTATCTTTCTTTAATTATAAAACTACCTTCTTCCAAATTTTAGCACTCTTTAAACCTCTTGTACTTCTTTTATTTGCAACCGTTATGTGAAAGTTACCTAGTATTTACAATGCTTGCTTGATTACTTGTTGTTTGTATTGAAAGTCACAATTGTAGCATGGCCGGGAACCACACTACTGGATCTTGAGGGGTGACTAACACCTTCCCCTCGAGATAATTTCAAGCGCTTATCCAACCTCTGATTTTCTAAATCAAATTCATTTTTAGTGTCCTAATGCACTTAATCATTAGGTGGCGACTCTTCTAAATTGCTAACTCAATTCCCAAAAGGAAAAGAGTTGTCCGCCCAAATGTCATAAACCCGATTTCGCGAGAAAAAGGGGGCATCGACAGCATGGCGACTCTGCTGGGGATTTCTTTAAGGCTTTTACCATTTCATGCTATTTGTGACTTTATGTTTCTTTACATGTCTTTACTTGTTTAAATGCCTTTAAGCATTTATTCTTTCTTCTACTACGAAACTAACTTGGCTCTTTGTTTCTTTTCTTAATGCTTTCCTTTATCGCTTTCCTTTAACACTATTGTAAATTATGAGAAACTGTTGTAATTATTACTTTATGAATGTGCAAATACGTGACAACTTGTTTAATTATTGTAACAGCATATTCGACATCATATTCCACTCGTGCCAAATAAAAGACCATAGCGACGCTTATAATGAGTGGTTGCGCCCTTCCGATACTATCATCCCCTAAATCCGGCAAAGGCATATTTGCGGTAAAATCAGTCGATCAACGGTGTAGTCGACGGTTCCGTGCCTTTCCCTCTTGAGTTGTCCGCTCAAGGGTACTAGTCTAATACTCCATAGAAACCCTACTCTGTTTGCTTGTGCATGCATCATTGTCAAACCTAGCCGAGTCAGTTATGTTGTCTGCATAATGACTCTTTAAGATAGCCTTGTCCAAAGTCCACTGGGTTTCCTTGAAACCCAAACGGACACTACCACGTTCTGTGCATTCATTTGGAGAATTAAATGCTTCTTATGCTAATTGTTGATATTAAATAGTCGAGTCTGGTGGGGGTAAGGGTCTAACTCTTTTATTTGTGCAGAAAATGAGGCCCGAGGTCCCCAGTTTCGGTATGATTAGCACACCCCCACTCTGGCTACACTGGTGGAGGAGTCTTCCATCAAATGACCAAATCAATGAGTGGAAAGAGTGAGCCTCCAAAGCTAGCGAAAAGTTGGAATATCTGGAATACAGTCTGTTGGAATTGGAAGGAAAAGTGAGGAAGAGAGTCACCGACTGCCAGAACTCTGAGGGAAACGAAGGAGAACACCTGGCGAAGGCATTTTTACTGGTGAACCTACGCGAGCTGGAGGATTTGATCAACGAGAGCATTCAACCTGGGGAAGGTCCTTCTGGGACCAAATAGATAGGAGCTTTTCCTTTTTTTTTTGAGAAATGCAATAAGGCCTATGGCCACTAGTGACATTTTTATTTCCTGTTATTTAGTGTCATTTTGGGATTCGTCTACCTTTTTATCAATAAAATAAGGCATTTAGCATTCCAAGTTCTCCAAATTTACTTGTCGCTAGGCCTACCTCGGGCACACCGAGGTCCCCAAAATTAGGACACGCTTTATATCTCCTGCACTACGTGTTTAAATATCGCAATATTTTTCCTTACAATCCTTACTAACTTATCACCTTTTGTTTTACTTTTGTTTATTCCCCTCCCCAAAGGTTAGTTCGTGAATTCTGGCAACATCAACATATTTTACAAGATCCAGGGGCCCTCCAGCTACTCCTCCTCACAGTCCCGTCAGGCACAAAGGCAAAAGAAGAATGGAAGATTCAAACAACTCAGCTGAACGGGTAGAGGTCACTCGTAGTGCCATGGTCCCCAAGGAAAATGCCTCTCAAATAGAAAAATAGTTATTGAAATTCCAAGAAGAGCTTGATCAAGTCCGGAATTTGGCAAGTCTGTCATTTTCCCTTACCGCCCCAGAAGTTACTCAGAATCCCATGCCTCCACAAAATGTCCCGAACCATCCCGCTCCTCACCACCACCGCAATACTTGCCATACTCCCAATAACACTCCGCTGCTCATCTCGGAACCATTGAACTCCACAAATGACCACTGCCACAACCAACACAACACCCCCATCTATGTGGAAACTGTGCTGCACACTACTCAACCCATCTCAAGCACACCCGAGTCCGATAATAAAGACTTGCTCATCAGAAATTTGGCGGAAGGACTTAAGAAGCTGACCACTAGGATCCAAGGCGTTGAAGGTAGTAAAGGAATTGAGGGGCTAATCTATGAATATTTATGCATACAGCCCGATGTCGAACTGCCCGAGGGGTACAAACCTCCCAAGTTCGAAATGTTTGATGGTACAGGGGATCCAAGGGTTCACTTGAGGACATACTACGACAAGCTGGTCGGAGTAGGGAAAGATGAGAAGATCCGCATGAAGCTTTTCATGAGGAGCCTGAAAGGAGATGCTCTGTCTTGGTACATTAGCCAAGA
>NC_031991.1:61150976-61168642 GCF_001879085.1 Nicotiana attenuata
TTTTCTTATAAATCTTACTCTTATTATTTTCTCTCATTACTTTACTTATACAGCATTACTATTACTTATCTTGATGAACCGATGACTGTGACTTGCAACGAGACAACGCAACAAACGGACATAGATTTAGAGGAAGATGATATACCGGAAGAAATTGTTAAAGAAGTTGAGAATTTTGAGAATAGACCTAAGTCCAACCTGGACGAGACCGAAATCATCAACCTGGGAGATGCCGGAAACATCAAAGAAACACGAATCAGCGTTCATTTGTCACCATAAGAGAAGGAAGAATATACAGAGTTTTTAAGAGAGTATGAGGACATATTTGCCTGGTCGCATGACGACATGACTGGTCTGAGTACATCCATTGTGGCTCACAAATTGCCGACTGATCCGGCCTATCCGCCAGTAAAGCAGAAGCTCAGAAAGTTAAAGCCAGATATGAGTTTGAAAATCAAGGAAGAGGTCACTAAGCAGGTCAAAGCTAAGGTTCTCAGGGTAGAGTATCTGACATGGTTAGCCAACATTGTGCCAGTACCGAAGAAGGATGAGAAGGTCAGAGTCTGTGTCGACTATTAGGATCTCAACCGGGCCAGCCCAAAAGACGACTTCCCCTTGCCGAATATACACATCTTGATTGACAACTGCGCCAAGCATGAGCTGCAGTCATTTGTTGATTGTTTTGCTGGGTACCATCAGATATGGATGGATGAAGAGGATGCTGAGAAAACAGCTTTCATTATGCCATGGGGGATGTATTGCTACAAGATGATGCCGTTTGGGTTAAAGAATGCAGGGGCCACCTACATGAGGGCCATGACCACCATTTTCCACGACATGATACACAAGGAGATCGAAGTGTATGTGGAAGACGTCATCATTAAGTCCAAGAAAGCCGTTGACCACATGGAAGATTTGAGGAAGTTATTCAACAGATTGCGAAGGTACAACCTAAAATTGAACCCCGCAAAATGTGCATTCGGGGTTCCAGCTGGAAAATTGCTTGGGTTCATTGTGAGTCACCGAGGGATAGAATTGGATCCATTAAAGGTCAAAGCTATTCAAGAATTGCCACCGTCAAAGAATAAGAAAGAAGTAATGAGTTTCTTGGGGAGACTTAACTACATCAGCCGGTTCATTGCACAATCTATTGTCATCTGTGAGCCAATCTTTAAAATGCTGAAGAAGGACGCCACTACCAAATGGACCGATGACTGCCAAAAGGCCTTCGACAAAATCAAGGAATACTTGTCAACACCGCTAGTTTTGAACCCGCCCGAGCCAGGTAGACCCCTAATACTCTACCTTGCGGTTTTGGATGGAGCATTCGGATGTGTTCTGGGGCAACATGATGAAACAGGGAGGAAGGAGCAGGCCATCTATTATCTCAGTAAGAATTTCACCCCATACGAGGCCCGGTATTCTCTGTTGGAATGCACCTGTTGTGCTCTGACTTGGGTAGCTCAGAAGTTGAGGCACTATTTTTGTGCTTATACTACGCATCTCATATCAAGGATGGATCCTTTGAAGTACATCTTCCAGAAGCCCATGACCACGGGCAAGCTAGCCAAGTGGCGAATCCCGTTGAGTGAATTCGACATTGTCTACGTGACTCAGAAAGCAGTCAAAGGACAGGCACTAGCGGATCACCTTGCAGAAAATCCTGTGGACGGAAAATACGAACCCCTAAAGAAGTATTTTCCTGATGAGGTGGTATTATTTGTAGGAGAAGACATTGCAGAGTCCAATGATGGTTGGAGGATGTTTTTTGACGGAGCAGTAAATTTTAGAGGATTTGGCATAGGAGCAGTTCTAGTGTCAGAAACCGGCCAGCATTATCTGGTATCCGCCTAGCTCAGGTTCCCCTGCATAAACAATATGGCCGAGTACGAACCCTGTATCTTAGGGCTCAAGATGGCCATTGACATGAACATCCAAGTGTTACTAGTGATTGGTTATTCAGACTTGCTTATACATCAGGTCCGAGAAGAATGGGCAACCAAGAACTCCAAGATACTCCCATACCTACACCATGTACATGAATTGAGGAAAAGGTTCACAAAGACGGAATTCCAACATGTCCCCAGGGTCCAGAATGAGTTCGACGATGCATTGGCTACCCTGGCCTCTATGATACAACATCCAGATAAGAATTTCATTGATCCTATTCCCGTGAAGATCTACAATCAGCCAGCTTACTGTGCCCACGTCGAAGAAGAAGCAGACGAAAAGCCTTGGTTTCATGATATCAAGGAATATTTGGCAAAAGGATAATACCCAGAGCTTGCAAATACTACTCAGAAGCGCACGCTTCGAAGATTGTCCAATAATTTCTTTCATGGCGGAGGAATCCTATATAGGAGGACTCCAGATTTGGGATTACTAAGGTGTGTCGACGCAAAGGAAGCATCCAAGCTACTAGAGGAAATTCATGCTGGGACCTGCGGTCCACATATGAACGGTTTTGTCTTAGCAAAGAAGATACTCCGGGCTGGTTACTTTTGGATGACTATGGAAACAGACTGCATCCAGTATGTCCGGAAATGCCATCGCTGTTAGATACATGCAGACATGATAAAGGTGCCTCCAAATGAGCTTAATGCAACAAGCTCGCCGTGGCCGTTCGCCGCTTGGGGAATGGATGTTATTGGACCAATCGAGCCTGCCGCTTCCAACGGCCACATGTTTATCCTAGTAGCGATCGACTATCTCACCAAGTGGGTCGAAGCAGCATCTTACAGAGCAGTAACTAAGAAAGTCATGACAGACTTTGTCCGGGACCGTATCGTTTGTCGGTTCGGGATTCCATAATCAATCATTACTGATAATGGTTCCAACCTCAACAGTGACTTGATGAAGACTATGTGTGAAACCTTCAAGATCAAACACAAGAATTCCACAGCTTACAGGCCTCAGATGAATGGAGCCGTAGAAGCCGCTAACAAGAACATCAAGAAAATTCTGAGGAAGATGATAGAAAAGCATAAGCAGTGGCATGAGAAATTATCATTTGCTTTATTGGGGTACCGCACCACAGTTCGCACATCAACCGGGGCAACTCCCTACATGCTGGTTTATGGTACAGAGGAGGTCATTCCCGCCGAGGTAGAAATTCCTTCCTTGAGGATCATACATGAAGCAGAACTCGACGATGTAGAATAGGTAAAGAGTCGCTACGAGCAGTTGGCTCTTATAGATGGAAAAATAATGAATGCAGTTTGCCACAGTCAGCTTTATCAAAATAGAATGTCCAGAGCCTTCAACAAAAGAGTCAAGCCGAGACAGTTTGCACCGGGGCAGCTGGTGTTAAAGAAGATTTTCCCGCATCAGGATGAGCCCAAAGGGAAGTTCTCTCCCAACTGGCAGGGTCCGTACATGGTTCACTGGGTTCTAACAGGAGGAGCCCTCATACTTGCAGAAATGGACGGAGAAGTTTGGTCGAAGCCGATCAATTTAGATGTAGTGAAGCGATACTATGTGTAACCATTTATGATTTCCTTTATGATGTAATTTTGAACTACGTCTGACCTGATTCCCGTTTAAGAAAGGATACGTAGGCAACCTTGTGGGTTCGGTCACAATTCAATAAAATTTTCATTTCCCCCCGCAATTGGAAACTGGGGCAGAATTTTGAGGAGGACCCTCAAAATTCCGAAGTAACTTCAGCCGATCACCGCAAGCCGCCATCAGAAGCACCAGCCCAGTAAACTGGGGCAGAATTTTGAGGAGGACCCTCAAAATTCCGAAGCAAGAGAGGTTGCAATGTCTTGAACCGATTCGCAGTCGTCAGTTCACCTAAAGAAAAACTATTCTCAATTATATATTTATGTCGTATTTTTACTAACTCATGTATGTCTATTATCAAAATTATTTTGTTTAGCAATGCTACCCCAAGGATATGCACAGTATCACCAAAACAGAGCCGAGCGGGTCAAGCAAATGTCAGCGGGGATACGAACTAACCTTTTCCCCTTTACAGAACTCATGATTTTTCTTTGGGTGCAGGTACCTGAGTCGCAAACCATCGAATACATTTATACACTCATACAACTTTCAGAACCATCGCCTATCTACAATTGCTATCCGCACACAATATCCCCATCAGCCACAATATTGCAATCAGCTATCATCTAAGAGATTTTACTACTATTCGCCTTTTATTTCTCTGCATTGCATAAGGCTACCTTTCTGCCTTTCGAGGTTAAGCTCTACCGCCATCTGCATTTCTCTGCATTGCATAAGGCTACCTTTTTGCCTTCTGAGACTAAGCTCTGTCTCCATCTGCATCTCTCTGCATTGCATAAGGCTACCTTTCTGCCTTTCGAGGTTAAGCTCTACCTCCATCTGCATCTCTCTGCATTGCATAATTTCCTTTATGCCTTTCGAGGTTAAGCTCTACCTCCATCTGCATTTCTCTGCATTGCATAAGGCTACCATTCTGCCTTCCGAGGTTAAGCTCTACCTCCATCTGCATCGGCTGAAAGATCGCCATTTTACTTACATTTTTGCATGGCTGAAATATCGCCATTTTATTTAAATCCTGCATCGGCTGAAAAATCGCCATTTTACTTACATTTTTTGCATGGCTGAAATATCTCCATTTTATTTAAATCCTGCATCGGCTGAAAGATCGCCACTTTACTTACATTTTTTGCATGGCTGAAATATCGCCACTTCATTTAAATCCTGCATCGGCTGAAGGATCGCCATTTTATTTACATTCTTGCACCGGCTGAAAGATCGCCATTTTATTTACATTCTTGCACCGGCTGAAAGATCGCCACTTATTGCATTTCATGGGCTGAAAGATCGCCAAACTGTCCGAGGGCATCATTGTTTGGAGGCACCATTTGTATAGCCCGATAACGCCATGCCATGGCCTGAAGACCCCATTTTATCTCTTGCATATCATTATTCAAAGGCAACATCGCTCGGAGGCATCATTCTCATAGCCCGAGAGCATCATTTCATGGCCTGAGAATCCTTTTATACGCTTCATGGCCCAGGACGTGATGGTCTGAGGACATCATCTTAACAGTCCAAAGACAACATTCATGGTCCAACGGGAACTTGCATCACGTTTAAATTTATGCACAATATATGTTCGTATTGCTCATTTGCAGGTAAACCGGCTAGCAACGGCCATCTCGGCAGTAGCGATCCCGCTCCAGTTCCCGCAGCCCTACTAAACTCATAACCACCACCCCAGCCCGAATATCTCGTCCGTTCTTGAAAAATCTCCATCGGCATGTTCTGCCGACGGATCCCGAACTACAGACGGCCATATTCCTGTAAGACCAGAGATATGTAGGCAGCTCAGGAACCAGAGCACGGTCAATCGTTTCAAACCATTCCGTTCGGTCAAAATTGGCCATCATATCTTTACCCGACAACTCTTCCATCCTTTCCGGGTAAAGAGGGGCAGCTGTTGATACCCAATTTTTCCCTTCATATTTTCGCATTTACAAAATACTTTCAAAATAACATAAGCATGCCTAAGGATTTTAGTATTTTTTCCCAACTTTTTAAAGATTTTTAAAATCAATTTATTGTCCATTTTAGCTGTACAAAATCAGTAATTATTCTCAAAATCCTCCATTTTGGTGAATAACTTATTTTATTCCCTTTACACCAAAATATAGTAAAGGTGATTTATGCACATTTTTACAAATTTATTAGGTATTTTAAAAAAGCTAAATTGCATATAATTGCAATTCTAGCCTATTTTAAGTTCAATAGCATTTTAATTATAAAAATTGGTTCCAGCCTTTTTTAAATTAATATTTATGTGTTATTAAATGACTCAGTACTTTTAATTTGCTTTTAAAATTATTTTTACTATTTTTATAAAAAAAAGGGAAAACTAGCTATTTAACATTTAGCCTCATTTCTTTGCAATTACAGCCTATTTACATTTCAATTTTAGCCCTCAAATTGACCCAATCCTAACCGCAATTGGACCAGCCCAATTCCAATTTTACCCAACCCCTTAATCCATTTGTTTAACCTGCCCGGATTTTCTTTCAATCCAGGCCGTTGATCATTTTGATCAATGGCTAGGATCACCCCTTTCCATTTTAATTCACTAACCCCACCCTAATCCCCCCATTTCATTTAGTCCGCCGCCCTTGAATACTCTCCACTCCCAAAATCTCTCGAAGGAACCCTAACCGTCTTCGACCCTTTTCCACGTACATTCACTGCAATCCATGGCTTCTCAGGCCATGGATGGTCTGTACTCACCCCCTCCACCATTAGACCATGGGTGTTCGACGCTTTGAGGTCTGACCTCGATGATTCTCTTTCAAACCTTCTTAGATCTATGGTTCTATGGCCTCTCCCGCCATGCTCAGGCGTATTCAAGCATTAGGAGCCTATTTCCCGCCTCATCCGACTCCAGATCGGAGTTTCTTCCTGGCCTTTCTCATTTCTAGGGTTTCTCCGAAATCATAAGCTATTCAAGGTTTTTCTTTTTTTGTTTTCTTAGATCTGTGATCTATTCGTGTTCTACTAGATTTTTTAAGTGTTTTCCCCAATCTTTTCTTTCAAAATTTTTTCTCTTCGATTTAGGGTTTCTGAAAGGTTTTCAAAACATCTTTTTGATTCTTTTCTTTATGTGTGTTTGTCTATATTATGCTCGTGTGTTTTCCTTCTCTACCACGCATGTGTTGTTCTTCTATTTTCTTCCTACTATAGACAATTCTTCTATATCTTTCTATTCTACTGTGCCTTTAGATTAGGCTCGCATGTTAATCTTTGTTATGTTCTTCTATCTATTCTTTGCTATATTTTCAGTATTTTTCTACTGTATGTGTTTCCTACTGAGTTCTTAAATTTTGTTTGCTTTACCTGACTTTGTTTGAGTTCTAAGCATGCTTCCTTTGTTGTTTCTTAAGTTTACATCACTTCTTCTCTCTGCTGAACTTGCTTAAATTCCGAAGCTTTTCTCAAACATGTTCTTTATGCTTTCAAACCTGCTATCATGTTTTTTGGTCTCATATGAGTCTCTAAAAGAGACCTATGAGTCTGTTTCAATGGCTTGCCTTCTCATCTGTGTGCCTGATTCGAGTGAAAACCCTAGAATTTGGGGGTTTCTTTGGCAAGTTCGATTTTGTATTTGGACTGGGGTTCTACTTTGAAATCCTGAACTCTCAGACTCATTCTAAATCTATAAATTGGACCTGAACCTTTTTTATGACTGTTTCTATGATGGTCTTTTCTAATCAGCATGACAACTCCTTCTTGTTTGATATTTGTGTGCCTTATATATGAGAAATTCTTCTTTCAAAAAGGTTTTGCCAATTATGATTGATTCCGAATTCCTTTTAGTAAGGTTTGATTGATTGTTATTGATTTTCCTTAAGTAAAACCCTTTTCTCTATTTTCCCGACTTGGTTCATTCGAACAAAGCCTGCGATTTTGATTTTACTGACTGTTCGATTGATTCCCTTTCCTTATTTTCACAAACCGTGTACCACTGGACTTTTTTTTCCTTAAATAAACTCCTATGTATTTACCCTCTTTGTGTTACTTTGGAGAAGATTTCAGTCAAATTCTTTCCTTAACTGTCTTCTACCCATTTGAAATCAGAATCCCTTAACTAAAGGGAGACTTTATGTGATTGATTGTAAAACTATTTTTCTTACCTTTTCTTACTTGCCTTCTGCACTATAAAAGGGGACTACCCTTCTGCACTTTCAAGCACACACGATTGAATACTCTTTAAGACAACTTCAAAGTCAATACTTTTACACACCTTCAACTTACACTACTCACCTCACACTCTCAATTTCAATACTTTCACGTTCTCATCTGAGTTTCTTCTGGCTGTTTGCTTGCAATTTGGGCTTTACTACTACTTTTTCTCTGCATACTTCTGAAACCGGTATGTCCTAATTTTTTTCCAACCATCACACCAATGTGTTTATTTACAGCTTCCGCAATCCTGTTTACTTTACTATCCATGCTCATTAATTAATCTGTATATTATTCTCTTTGCTCCTGTTTTCTGTTGTGAATCCCTATACCCCTATTCCCTCTATGTGTTTGAGTTATGGTTCAGGCATGGCAGTATCCAAATTGCTGCTCATGTTTGGACCTGATCCTTAATGGATCCTAACTCCCATACAAATGTGTCTAACAGGCTGGTCAGGGGTGTGCCAGCACTCCTAATTGCTGGGTATGACCACCAGCCTGCCATGGCCTTCCCGAAATCCCCTCTATTGCACTTACACTCATTCCTAGTTTCTAAGTTCTGCCCCCTTCCTATGAGCCTTGCTTTGGGACCTTGAGTTCCCTCTGAATTTGGACATTCTAGGGATGGCCCTTCCACACTGCACTTTAATTCAATTCTGCAATTTATTTGGGTGTAAGCACTGCCCAGAGTTCATGAAGCTCCTGGGAACTCTGACACACCCAAAAATGAGAAAGGCATTGGAAATCAAATCTTTAGAGTTGGTTTATTTCATGTTTCAGACTTGGAGTCTAAATTAGGCTCTCCTTGGTTGTACTTTAATTTCTGATGTAATTTTACTTTCCTTTATTCATTCTGGGTTGTAATAATTTGTAATAACTTATGGGGGTATATAGTGAAAAGGGGAGGGTCTCTCATGTATGCATGTGGGTAGACATCATGTTTTTAGGTGCTTATTCCTGCAATCTCATCCTGCTTTTCATCTATGCATATCATATAGAAATCCTGCTTATAGTTCTTCACTTATGCATTTCATATAGAAATCCTGGTTATAGTTCTGCACTTATGCATGTCATATAGAAATCCTGTCTATAGTTCTGCACTTATGCATTTCATATAGAAATCCTGCTTATAGTTTTGCACTTATGCATATATAGATACCATGCCTTTGAGGTTCTGCACTCATATAGATACCATGACTATAGGCTTCTGCATTCTTGCATCGTATAGATAACCTGCCTATAGGATCTTTTAAATTCTGCATTTTCCATCTATCGTTAGGCAAACGGTTTATAGGTTTAAAATAACAAAATCGCATTATAGATACCATGCCTATAGGAATCTCGCATTTCTATAAACGTTTTAAAATCAATCACGCCTAGAAAGCATGTCAATAAGGGTAATCAACTGAATCTGAATCAAGCCTAAAATCAACAATTTCGATACTCAACACCTGTACAGTGTATGTTTACTTTCTTTAAAATCAGTATACTTCGCATTGCTAGATATCGTGCCCATAGGTCTCACCTAGGCAAGCCATTAGGTAATTAATAAACTACACCAGTCTTTAATAATTACAACCAGCAGGCAAGCTTAATTTGGACTTCTTATCTGAAAATATGTGATAAATCAGCCACGCCTTAACGTTTAAGTTCAATTAAAGACCTAATCAGTATCTGAAAGATATGCTAAAACTATATGTTCTTTATGTTTTAAGGAGGTTTGTTTGAGCCTTGTCTGTTATGTGCTTCCCCATACTTGTCATGTATGTTTTGAATGTCGCCTTAGACTTTTGTCCTTTTAAACTCTAAAAGCCAATTTTCCCTCCCCTTTAGGACTAGTAGTCCCTAATACCTCCGGGGCTGATAGGATTGGGACGGGTAATAGCATGCAATAATTAACGAGACCATTCCGCGATTTAATACCTTAACGGGGTGGGTAATGGTAGACATGGATATGATGACCACGAGATAACACCATGTGTATAAATGGTTACCGGGTGTTGTCTGGGGTGATCCGTGTTATTTATAAACCTAGGACCCCCCCTCCCTATTTACTTGTTTACTTCCTTTTTCCAGAATTTTAAAGCTGTTTAGTTTTCGGTTTCTTTAACTTCTTCTTTTACTTCAATCACTTGTACTTATTATGCAAAATCTCTCTTTTAATTGTCTGATTTTCAATACTGTTTCTCCCCAAACTTGCGCCTCTTTCACTTTTTTTTTCCGAATTACTTGCGTCAGTTATTTGACCCCTTCTCCTTTACTTGTGTATCTTTCTTTTATTATAAAACTACCTTCGTCCTAATTTCAGGACTCTTTAAGCCTCTTGTACTTCTTTTATTTGCAACCGTTATGTGAAAGTTACCTAGTATTTACATTGCTTGATCGATTACTTGTTGTTTGTATTTAAAGTCACAATTGTAGCATGGCCGGTAACCACACTAGTGGATCTTGAGGGGTGCCTAACACCTTCCCCTCGAAATAATTTCAAGACCTTACCCAACCTTTGGTTTTCTAAATCAAATTCATTTTTAGTGTCCTAATGCACTTAATCATTAGGTGGCGACTCTTCTAAATTGCAAACCTAATTCCCAAAAGGAAAAGAGTTGTCCGCCCAAAGGTCATAAACCCGATTTCGCGAGAAAAAGGGGGCATCGACACTTTCTGACTTAGGCTTTCCGCACCTGCGGTCTATTTCCACTTCTGCGCTACCGCATCTGGGGTCAAGCACACCACTTTTGCGATTTTCCACTTAAGTCCCCTTTCCGCACCTACGACCCAGACTCCGCATTTGCGGCCCCGCAGGTGCGGCTCTCGCATCTGCGTCTTCTGCTCTCTTCACCTGACCTCCCTCTTTGTCACATATGTGGCTTTCCTTCCGCTTCTGCGGGCATCACACCTGCAGCCTCCCAACCGCAGGTGCGGTCATGATAGCAACAATAAACTTCAGCTGCTAAACTCAACTCCAATATCTTCCGTCAACCATCCGAAATCACCCCGAGGCCCCCGGGACCTCAACCAAAAGCACGAACAAGTCATATACCACTATCCAAACTTATACCAATCTTGAGAACACCTCAAACAACATCAAAACACCACATCATCATCGAATTCAAGCCTAAGAATTCCATTAACATCCAAATTCTGCTTCCGATCAAAAAGTCTATCAAACCTCGTTCGAATGACCTGAAATTTTTCACACACATCACATATGACCCAACGCACCTACTGCAACTTCCGAAATTCCAATCCAACCCATATATCAAAATCTCACCTATCAACCGGAAACTTCAAATATTCAACTTTCGACATTTCAAGCGTAATTGAGCTACGAACCTCCTAAACACAATCCGAATGTGCCCCTAAGCCCAAAATCATCCAACGGAGCTAACGGAACCAACAGAATGCCATTCCGAGGCAGTCTTCACACTACTCCGACTACGACCAAAATTCTAAAACTCAACACTCATTTAGGGTCTAAGGGTCCCAAAACTCTCCGAAACTCCACATAAATCCTCCCAGCAACTCACAATAGCAGAAACAAACACGGGGAAAGCAGTTAATAGGGGATCGGAGCGTTAATTCTTAAAATGACCGGCCGGGTCGTTACATCCTCCCACACTTAAGCATTCGTTCATCCTTGAACGAGCATAGAGACGTACCTGAGGTAGTGAAAAGATGATGGTAACGGCTGCGCATATCCTGCTCGGTCTCCCAAGTCGCCTCCTCGACCGGCTGACCCCGCCACTAAACCTTTACTGATGCAATGTTCTTTGACCTCAGCTTTCTAACCTGCCTGTCCAATATCGCCACTGGCTCCTCAACATAAGATAGATCCTTGTCAGACTAGACTGAACTGAAATCCAACACGTGTGACAGATCACCGTGATACCTTCGGAGCATCGAAACATGAAATACCGGATGAACTCCTGCCAAGCTGGGAGGTAAGGCAAGCTCATAAGCAACCTCCCCAACACGCCGCAATATCTTAAAAAGGGCCAATAAACCTCGGACTCAATTTCCCTTTCTTCCCAAATCGCATAATGCCTTTCATAGGCGAAACCCGCAGCAGAACCCTCTCTCTAACCATATAGGAAACATATCAAACCTTCCGGTTCACATAACTCTTCTGTCTGGACTGGGCTGTACGGAGTCTATCCTGAATTACCTTGACTTTCTCCAAAGCATCCTGTACCAAGTTGTGCCCAATTATGTATCCTCGCCCGGCTCAATCCAACCCACCGCTGATCTACTCCGCCTACTATAAAAGGCCTCATACGGTGCTATTCGGATGTTGGGCTGATAGTTGTTGTTGTAAGCGAACTCCACCAGTGGCAAGAACTGATCCCAAGAACCTTCAAACTCCATCACACATGCACGGAGCATATCCTCAAGAATCTGAATAGTGCGCTCGGACTGTCCGTCCATCTGGGGGTGAAATGTTGTGCTTAACTCCACTCGAGTGCCCAACTCATGCTGTATGGCCCTCCAGAACCGTGATGTGAACTGAGTACCTCTATCTGAAATAATAGAAACTGGAATACCATGCAGACGGACAATCTCCCGGATATAAATCTCCGCCAACCGCTCCGAAGATTAGGTGGTACTCATAGGAATGAAATGCGTGGACTTGGTCAGCCAATCCACAATCGCCCAAATGGCATCAAACTTCCTCAAAGTCCGTGGGAGCCCAACTACGAAGTACATGGTGATCCGCTCCCACTTCCACTCCAGAATCTCTATCTGCTGAAGCAATCCACCCGGCCTATGGTGCTCATACTTTACCTACAGACAATTGAGGCACCAAGCTACAACCCAACTATATCTTTCTTTATCCGCCTCCACCAAGAGTGCTGTCTCTAATCCTGATACATCCTCGCGACGCCTGGATGGATGGAATACCACGAATTATGGGCCTCCTCTAGAATCAAGTTCTAAGCCCATCAACATTGGGTACACAAACCCGACCCTGTATCCTCAATATCCCATCATCACCAATGGTCACATCTCTGGCATTGCCCTGTAGGACTCGGTCACTGAGGGCACACAAATAAAGGTCATCAAACTGCCACTCTCGGATACGATCGAACAAGGAAGACCGACAAACCACACAAGCAAGGACCCGACTAGGTCCGAAAGATTCAATATCACAAACTGGTTGGCTAAGGCCTGAATATACATCGCCATGGGCCTCTCTATTGCTAGTAGATAAGCCAAACTCCCAAACTCTCCGCCCGGCGACTCAAAGCATCGGCCACCACATTGGCCTTGCCCGGGTGATATAAGATAGTGATATCATAGTCCTTCAGCAGCTCTAACCACCTCCTCTAGCGCAAATTAAGGTCCTTCTGCTTGAACATATGCTGCAAACTCCGGTGCTCAGTATAAATCTCATAAGGCACCGTACAAATAATGACGCCAAATCTTCAAGGCGTGAACAATAGCAGCTAACTCGAGACCATGGATAGGATAATTCTTCTCACGTACCTTCAACTGTCTGGTTGCGTAGGCATTCACCCTACCGTCCTGCATCAATACAGCTCCAAGTCCAATCCTCGAGGCATCACAATAGACAGTATAAGACCCCAAATCCAGTAAGCAATATCAAAACTGGGGCTGTAGTCAAAGCTGTCTTGAGCTTCTGAAAGCTCTCCACATACTCTTCCGTCCACTGGAATGGAGCACCCTTCTGGGTCGGCCTGGTCATAGGTGCTGTAATGGATGAAAATCCCTCAACAAATCGACAGTAATAACCTGCCAAGACAAGAAAACTACGGACCTCTGAAGCTGAGGATGGTCTGGGCCAACTCTGCACTGCTTCCCTTTTCTTCGGATCCACCTTCATCCCCTCACTAGATACCACGTTACCCAAGAATACCACGGAATCCAGCCAAAACTCACATTTCGAGAACTTAGCATATAACTTATTCTCTCTCAAAGTTCAAAGTACTGTCCTCAGGTGCTGCTCATGATCTTCCCGACTCCAAGAATTTTCCAGAATGTCATCAATAAAGACATTGACGAATGAGTCAAGATACGGCTGGAATACACCGTGCATCAAATGCATGAAGGCTGCTAGGAATTGGTCAGCCCAAATGATATAACAAGGAACTTGTAATGACCTTACCGAGTCTTGAAGGCAATCTTCTGGATATCTGGCTCCCGAATCATCAACATATGATAGCCTGAATGCAAGTCAATCTTAGAAAACACACAAGCACCCTGTAACTGATCAAACAGGTCATAATACGAGGCAAAGGATAACGGTTCTTTACTGTAACCTTGTTCAGCTGGCGATAATAATGCACATACGCATAGAACCATCCTTTTTCTTCACAAACAAGGCAGGAGCACCCCAAGGTGATATACTGGGCCAAATGAAAACCTTATCAAAAAATTCTTGTAACTGCTCATTCAACTCCTTCAACTAAGGAAGAGCCATACGGTACGGAGGAATAGAAATGGGCTGAGTGCCCGGCAACAGATCAATGCCAAAATCAATGTCTCTATCGGGCTGCAGGCCTGGAAGATCAGTTGGTAACACATCAAAGAAATCCCGTACAAATGGGACTGAATCAACTGTAGGGGTATCAATACTAACATCTCTCACATAAGCTAGATACGCGTCACACACCTTCTCAACCATACGTTGAGCCTTAAGGAATGAAATAACTCTACTGGAAGAATGATCTAAGGTACTCATCTACTCTACTCGCGGTACACCTGGCATAACCAGCATCACGGTTTTTGCGTCACAATCAAGAATAGCAAAATGGGGCGACAACCAGTCCATACCTAGAGTAACATCAAAGTCTACCATGCTGAGCAATAATATATCGGCTCTGGTCTCAAAACCACTAAGAGCAATAAAATACGACCGATAAACGCGGTCCGTGATCACACTCAACTGAGTCTCACAAAAGACTAAGCGGGCGTTGCAAATATAATCTGAGTATTATTGCCAAGAGTCGAACCACAAGGAACTAACCTATCAATCACTATTGTCAGATTTACTAAATTCACACGATCTGTTTTCCCAAACTTTTTGATTCACAATGGTTGATTTTCTAACAACTAAAGATTGAAAGTAATTAACAGCTGAAAATTAACTAAACTTGATGTGTAAACAGTAGGAATAAGGTGTAAGGCAATGGTTTCACCCGTTGGTAATTTCCTTGGTTTTTATATGTCTTATAACTATGATTTAGTTGTCTCTAACAATCATGAACGCTCAAGCTATCATAATTCTTTCTCAAGTAATTATGATAATCTACTAGACGCCCTCTCTCAAGCTATGCTAGCTAATTTCACAATACAGTTCACTTAGATTGCACCCGGGGTTTCGTTATCTCTAATCCAACCCCTAAACCCTTGGTTATGACCCTCGTCTATACTCCAGGAGTGATGTTGTTCATACAATCACCTAAATATGCACTTTCTCTCAAGTAGATACATAATAAATAGGGACGGTTAATTGAGGGCCCTTTCAACAATCCACAATCAAAACATAGATGAACAACTAGAGATTAACAACCAAATCCAATTATATTAATAAAACAACTAAGTCATTCCCAACGGGTTCCACCAGAACCTTAGATTAAGGTTTTTAGCTACTCATAACAATGGGGAAATAAACTACTAAAAGATTCATAATTGTAAATTGCAAGCAAAATAAAGAAGAATAAGAGTAATGATGTTTTGGGTGATCTCTCACACTTGTTTTCCTTGCCAAAGTACTCTCTAAAACATTACATGCCTCCCTTGGGCGAGTTCTATTGTTTAAATAGGGTTTTGGGCTAAGAATTCCGTGTTTTGCACTTTAGTCCCTCAATTTTTCGCCTCTTGCCGCGGTCCTACCGCGGTTCCAGGACCGCGGCCAATTGACCTCTCTGAATCCGCAACAGCTTCTCGCCGCGGTGCGACCGCGGCAATCAATCTCCAGTTCTGGTTTGTGCATTTCGCATGCTTAATCATAGTTCAATTCACCTATTATCAACACCCCACACTTAAATCTTTACTCGTCCTCTAGCAAGTTGAACCACACTTCTAGGCCTAATCGTTCGATGTATTACCCAGTTTTATGTCACACCCGCCATTATGAAAGAACAACCTATGCAGTGCAACAGCCACACCTCAGATGAAGACTCTAATGCCATGCCACACACGTGCTTACTCTAGTTACTCTAAACAGAGGTGAAAACTTGCTTTTTCTTCCCGAGTCACATACCCTCACATCACATTTTTGAGAGAAGTTCCACACAAATAAAATCAAGCACAAGGAACTATATATAGAACGAATTCACTCACTCTCAGCAAGAACATTCACATGCCACATAGATGCACCATAAGCTTGCCCTTAGTGTAATACTCTACTAATCGAGTTGTTTTAGTCTAAGATCAAGAGGTCTTTATTTGGTTGTAATGTAGGCTAAGGGACGGGTGGGATATATTTGGATATAGTGACTAACCTCCCTAAGCACTTTTAATACATTCTTCCTTTATTCCGATTTCCATGTTCAGCCCAGTCATTCTTCCACACTTTGTTTCATAAGCTACCCCCACTTCCCTAGGTGCAACTGGCTTTTCTTGCCATTCACTATTTTAGGACTACCTATTTGCAAGGTCCTTCTTCTATATTTCAAATTTTCTTTTTTTTTTCAACTACCATTGCACAATTCAAGTATTTTCTTGATTTCCTCTTCCTACTCCCTTATCACCCCACACTTTGACTTTTACATGATCTTTAACAATTCAAGTGCTTCTAGGAGGCAAAGGGTCAAACAGTCAAGCTATTCAACACATGGATGTAGGTTATTGCAAGGTTATCTAAGAAACAAGCTTTAGGCTCAAAGGGGTTAACTATGGCGATACGTACAGGTGGATTCATAATTAGACCGGCTACACAAAGAAATGCATCAATCATCTCTAAGACCAAACAACTTCTATTTCGCTTTGCAAACACACCGGGCAAGTTCTAGGTATCGCATGCAAGCACAGAATACAGGTATTACCTCACACACACTTGGCATGTAACTCATTCCGAATTAGTTCGTCAACACACTCACATGAGTGTTCAAGCAAGACAAGGTGTGCACAATTAAGGCATAATTTACGAGTCTACAAACGAGCCTAGACGTCACACCCTCAAGTTTGATTAGTTATTAGCGGGTGTGTACATTACAGGTTGCATTCCTGCCCTTACCCATCTTAATCCAAGAGAGTCCTCAGGGTCCTAAAAATATCAAAGAAAAATCTACCTAACCCGGTTCAAGAAAAGCCCTTGGAAAAGAACCATGGTCAAAAGAAAAACCAAGGGGGAATTACTACACTACCTAAAAAATAAAAAGTAAAAATTCTAAGTGGACTACTTCCCTCAAGAGTACTGTCCAAGTGGTCCGTCCTCAGGAAGAATCCCCTACCTTTTCTAATATTTTTTTTTAAAATTCGACTTTGACCCTCAAGAGACCCGTCGACAAGTGTCCGTCGTTGGGCCAAGTCAGTTACTTCTAAGATGAGTACACCCAATTATACACAACAACAAAGATACAGAACTACAACATGCTCAATGTATATGTACACTAACAATACACCACTAAAGCAAGTCTCCCACCCCACACAAAAAGATTATGGCATGTCCCCATGCCATATCACAAATAAAGTGCAGAAGGGTAAGAAGACTTCCCTGAGCATCAATCGGAGTCGGAGACGGTGCTGGGGTCCACATGACAAGCCCTCCCCAAAGCACGGAACCAAGCCATCATCCGGTTCTCAGACCTGGCCTGCCTCTGAGACATGGCATCCGTACGCACATGTAGGCCATCAACTGAGGTGCGAAGATCTGCCACCTCTTCCTCCATAGAACGCAACATGGGCCGACTGGACTGTGATCTAGAGAACCCTGCCCCAGTATGGGGTCGCCGAGAGGATCCGGTTCCCTCATAGGATCTCCTGGAAGGTGCCATGGGTGCTGTGGC